>NC_136914.1:116542331-117160770 GCF_949752795.1 Hyperoodon ampullatus | reverse complement strand
AGGACTAAAAAGAGTGTTACTGAACCGAACTTGGGTCTGCAGTAAAGACAATCTACTGACACCTGGTGGTGGTGAAGGGAAGTGCAGCATTTATTGCAGGGCTGAGCAAGGAGTCCAGGTAATCTAGTGCTCAAAAGGCCCCAACTCCCTGATGGGTTTCAGGGAAGGGTTTTTAAAGGCAAGGTGAGGGAGAGGGTCTCAGGGTGTGTGATCAAGTCGTGCACAGTTCTCTGATTGGCTGATGGTGAGGTAGCAGGGCCGTGTCACAGGGGTTCACATCATCAATCCTCAGGCTCCAGGAGGCCTGGGGGCTACATGCCCTCGGTCATCATGTAGTTAACTTCTTCCGTCTTATGGGGGTGTTAGTATCTGTAAAACAACTCAGGAATGTGCATCAGACACTTATCTATGTCCTTCAGGGAGGAACGAAAGACCCTGTGACTCTGCCGTATGGCTGATCTATTGTTTTACTTGTTACCAGTTCTCCTGGCCCAATGCCATCTTTTGATATTACACATTCACATTCTTCCAATCATTAAGCCTTTTGTGGCTCAGGGGAGGCCTGGGAGACAAAAGCCTTTCTACAAATAAGAGGTGGGTGGAGGACATGGCGGTAGGGGGTGGGGGGGAGGTTCTGCCCCCAGAAGGACCCATAAGGTCCTGCTTGGTTACAGGAGGACTAAGACACAGCCCTGGCTCTGAGGAGGGCCCAGTTACGGTCAGTAGAGGCTGCAATGTAAACCTGATGGGTTGGAGGGTAGTTTGGCCCTTTGTTCCTGGGAAGGTGCAGATCACACAGGCCAGTGCAGGCTGCAGAGTGGGGGAGCCATAGGGTTGGTCGCAGCAAACTTGGGAAGACAAAGACGTTTGTCTTCAGTGGGACTCGATGGTATTAGGTTTGAGTCCAGGCTCCGGGGGTGACGCTTTCTCTCTCTCTTCCTTCCAGACCAGGACATCAGCCTCCCATGTGCTCAACTCCCTTACAGTTCTTTGCGAATCTTCTCCAGACCTTCCCTTCTTGGGAAGAACCTATTTCCTATTTCTACTCCAAACCTTAATGACTTAGCAAAGAGCAGAGGATTAGGGATTTTAAAAACAATGTATTACATTGAAGTATAGTTGATTTACAATGTTGTGTTAATTTCTGCTGTACAGCAAAGTGCTTCAGTTATACATATGTATATTCTTTTTCATATTCTTTTCCATTATGGTTTATCACAGGATATTGAATATAGTTCCCTGTGCTATACAGTCTACAGTAGGACCTTGTTGTTTATCCATCATGTATCTAATAGTTTGCATCTGCTAACCCCAAACTCCCAGTCCATCCCTCCCCTACCCCCCTACCCCTTGGCAACCACAAGTCTGTTCTCTATGCCTCTGAGTCTGTTTCTGTGGATAAACTAATTTACATTAAGGACTGTATTCGTTTGCTAGGGCTGCCATAATAACATATGACAGACAGAGTGACTTAAACAACAGAAATTTATTTTCTCATAGCTCTGGGGGTGGGAAGTCCAAGATCAAGGTGCTGACAGGGTAGGTTTCCTCTGAGGCCTCTCTCCTTGGCTTGCGGATGGCCTCCCACTTCCTGCTTCTTCACACGGTTTTTCCTCTGTGCATGCACATCCCTGGCATCTCTCTGTATGTCCAAATGTCCTCTTCTTATGAGGACACCAGTCAGAATGGATTAGGGCCCACCCACATGACCTCACTTAACCTTCATTACCTCTCTGAAAGCCCATTCTCGAAATACCATCACGTTCTTAGATTCTGGGAGTTAGAGCTTCAGTGTAAGAATTTGGGGGTGGGAAGGGGACACAGTTCAGTCCAGTCCATAACAGAGTTAATGATAAAGGATCATCTCCTTCCAAAATGCCTTGCATTTGTAAAGAGGTTGCGGGAGCAGGGAACACTGTAAAGGAAAGGATTACTGGGTGAAGGATGGTAGATTTTAGCATCTCAGGACCAGTTGGGTGCAGGAGGGTGGAGATTGTTGGCTGGGTATCTTCTTGGCATCCTTCACAGACCAACATATAGGCAGCCACCTGTTTCTGCCCACGAACACGGCTGGTGCTGGGTAGACAGACTGCATTTCATTTTCTTCCTGGATTCCAAAGAAATCAGCCAGTCTCACCTCCCTGCCTCTAAGGAACACCAGTATTTTTTAAATAGTTCCTCAAGTGGCAGCTGTTTCATTTCTGCCTGGAGAATTGAGCCATCGGCCTCGCCAACTGTTGAGTCCTACAGGGAGAGGCATGATGAGGCCCCGAGAAGATAAGAAGTCCAGGGTGTTCGCCAGAGCAGGGCACAGCCTGCAACAGCTGCCACTCCTCAGTCAGAAGCCCATCCCTGCTCCAGCTGCAGCGAGTGTGGAGATAAATTGCTACTGCGTCTGTGTGGGCAAGAGAGACAGAAAAGGGCTTTTGAACTTTCTGTAAAAAGAGCAGGGTTCCTGCGGTGGGGCATTCAGAGACTCAGCGCTGGGATATGGAATATAGAACTGTTAGCAGAAAACAGAAAGCCGAGCCCAGTGGGGATCAGTTCCCTTCAAGGGAGGGTGTCAGGAGCTCCACCTGTCCCCTGAGGAGACTGGACTTCTTCAAACGATATCTGTGACTCATCCTTCTGTGCCTGGAAAGGACAGAAACTTTTCATTATCCCTTTGTTTGTGGAAAATAGGTTTGTGTGTGTACGCACCACGAAGATATTTTAGCAACTGTAAACATGTGAATTCAGAGACCCCGCTGGAACTTTTAAAAGCAAAATACTTGATAAATGCAATATAACCTTCTCCTGCAAATCAGAGGGGATTTCCTTGGCCCTTGCTGATCTGAGAGGAATGCCCTTTCAAGTCTAGATACACCTACCGGCAGCTAATTGGGGGCGTTAAGAAAAAGAGATGAAACCTTTTGCTTCAGCCTCTGTCCTTGTTCACAGAACATGATGCTTGTCACACAACCAGGCCATCATAAGAAGGATAGCTTTCTTCTTAGTTTTCACACAGCTCTCAAGCTGTCCTCCAGAGCCTGTGGTTTGTTTGTTTACATTTGCCACATGCCGGCAGCCTGCTAGGTGATGTCCCAGAATCCATAACTGACTGCAGCCTTTGCCAGTAGTATTCACCGGCTGAATTCCCCAGGGAGATGAAACCTGGAGAAGCTTCTCTCCGTCTGCTGGCTGTGGCAATCAGAACTGTGCTGTGGAATGGTTTAAGTTCAGGGAAGGCTGGGCTTCAGACGGTTAGAGAGATGAGGGAGGTAGATTTTTCCCTGGGACATGATTTTTAGTCATTTGCGTGAGAAACTTCCACTGCTGCGTAGAGCTGCAGCTGTCTGTCTTAAGGAAGTAGATAAAAGGTGCATTCTTGGGAATGAAAGCGATCTCCACCTTCAGCAAAGAGATATAGGAAATAAGAATAGACATAGAAAAGATCCTAAGGGGAAAGCAAGATTCTATGGTCCAAATTAAGGAAAGCAAAAGTCTCCTGGTGGCTTGGATTGAAAGAGGAGGGAAATGGTGAGAACGAGATGGAAAAGGCAAGTAAAAGGGACCTATGTCTGGATAGGCTATGTTGTACTGTGGTAACAACCCCAGTGTTTCAGTGGCTTCAAACAACACAGGTTCGTTTCTTACGTGCACTAATTGTCCCTCTCAGATCGACTGGAAGCTCTGCCTCTGTGATCATCAGGAAACTGGGCTGATGGAGGCTCCACCTTGACACTGAGGCAGGGAGACAATAACATACCTTAAATTGATATTGAGAACTGGCTCTTAAAGCTTCTACACAAAATTGACACATGCGGCTGTGACATGTCATTGCCAAGGCAAGGCACCTGCTCATACCTAACTTCCAGGGGATGGGGAAGTGCAATCCTACTGTGCTTAGAAGGAGAGCCAGACATTCTGGTGAAGAGCACTAAGGACTCCCATAGCAAACACCACAGATTGAGAGAAGGATGGGAGGGAGACAAGGGTGGGAGTGATGACCAGGGTGGAGTTGGGATGGGGGCTAAAATCTTGAGGTCAGTCTAGCCTTGCTCCTGTAGGCTGTTGCATGGCCATAAGAATTCTCTCTCTCTCTCTCTCCCCCTCCTCTTCTCCCTCTCTCTCCCATGCACACGCATATGCGCACACACACACAGAGCCATGGAGTCTCATCAGCTAAGTAATATCTCCTACTTTTGCCCCATTCCCTGTCTCTTTCCCATCTGGGACACCCGCTCAACTATGTTAGAACTTTTCACAATGTCCTGTTTGTTTATTTTATGTATTCTCCATCTTTTTTGTCTCTTTCATTCTAGATGTATATTTTTCTGGCCTAGCTTTTACTTTATAAATTCTCTCTTTTGCTACGTTAAATCCAATGTTAAAGCCATATGGTCTTAATTTCAGTCAGTAGTTTTCCATATTAGAATTTCTGTTCAGTTCATCTTTTATAGCTTTGAACCATGATTTCCAGTTATTCATCAAAATTCTTAATCCTGTCTTTTATACTCTTAAACATATTTATCATGGTTATTTTAAAATTTGTGTCTGTTTTATTATCTGGACCTGTTGTGGGTCTGTTTCTATTGTCTAATTTTTCCTTTATATTTGGTTATGCTTTATCTGCCTATATGCTTAATTATATATACATATGTATTTAATTGAGGTAGCTTTGGTTTATAACATTATATAAGTTTCACATGTACAACATTATATTTCTACTTCTGTATGCACTATACAGTATGCTCACCACCAAAAATTTAGTTTCCATCCATCACCATGCAGTCTAATTATGTTTTAATAAGTGCCAGATATTATACATGAAAATCTATAGTGTTAAGTTGAGGCTTTTAATGCTGTTACAGTCTTCCAGAGAGGATGCACTTCTGCTTCTGGCAGGCATCTAAATTGCAAACACTCATAATTCCAGATTGCCTTAATTCAATCAAGTATTTAAATTATTTGAAGCTGAGCTTCAGACCCTGTGAAGGCTGGTCTCTTGGTTCACACTTATTCCCAAGGTAACTGATAGCTTTCCTGAGCCCCTCCTCCTCAGCAGTCTCTGAAGCTGGTAGTTTTTCTTTCTTTAAAAAAAAGACTATTTGTAAAGTAATAATATATGTTTTTAAGGAAGAAGCATAAAAAGACTGATTTGTTGGTACATCCTGCTCATCACTGTGGATTGTTAGAAATTATTTTTAAAAAATTTTAATTTATTTTTTATTTATTATTTTTTAATTGAATGAAAGAAACCCATAGTTTCTTTTTTAAATTGAAGTACAGTTGATTTACAATGTTGTGTTAGTTTCAGGTGTACAGCAAAGTGATTCAGTTATACATACATTTTATATATATATATATATTCTTATATATCTTATTATATATCTTATATATATTATTATGTATTATATATTATACATTATTATATATTATATATAATAAGATATTTATATATCTTATTATATATATTATATATATCTTATATATATATATTACATATATATATATATTCTTTTTCAGATTCTCTTTCCTTATAGGTTATTACAAAATATTGAGTATAGTTCCCTGGGCTGTAGAATAGGTCCTTGTTGGTTATCTATTTTATATATAGTAGTCTGTATATGCTAATCCCAAACTCCCAATTTATCCCTCCTCCCCCTTTCCCCTTTGGTAACCATAAGTTTGTTTTCTGTCTGTGGGTCTACTTCTGTTTTGTAAATAAGTTCATTTGTATCATTTTTTTAGATTCTGCATATAAGTGATATCATAGGATGTTTGTCTTTGTCTGGCTTACTTCACTTAGTATGGTAATCTCTAGGCACATCCATGTTGCTGCAAATGGCATTATTTCATTCTTTTTTGTGGCCGAGTAGTATTCCATTGTACATATATACCACATCTTCTTTATCCATTCATCTGTCGATGGACATTTAGGTTGCTTTCATGTCTTGACTATTCAAGTGGTGCTGCAGTGAACATTGGGGTGCCTGTAGAAGAATACAGTCTTAAATGATCATTAGTTTCTCGATGTGTGGAGACCTCTGCTCAGCTAGTCAGGCTCTCAGCTTCCACCTTCAGAAATTGCCTATGCCTCTGAGGAACAGTGGTCCCAGGTGCTAGGCTCATCTCTAGCCTGCTTTCCCTCTTAGACCTGCAGTTCTCACTGCCTTGGTAGCTGTCTGCTGCCTCCACAGAGATGCAGTTCTATCTTTACCAGTCTTCCCAGCTGCTCTCAGAGGAAGAACCATTTCCAGAAATGGGAATTCAGGAAGGGACATTGGGACTGAGACCCGAGTGGGGAAATTATCAAAATCTGGGGAAGAATGTCCATGGCAGGGGAAGTAAAGAAAAGTGTCTTGTGGTGAGTGAACATGTGGTGATGTTCAAGGAGCAGCCCACCATGGTGGGTGGAGATAAGTGGGCAAGGAGGAGAACGGTGAGACCAGAGGGCAGCAAGGGCTCAGGGCCAGATCCGGGAGCTACTGGAGGCCGTGGAAAGGAACGTGGATCTTGTCTTAAAGAAGATTCACAGGAAAGTAGACACAGTGCTCCATATGCATTTGTTGGACTGGTCCTTGCCTTCCTGGAGCTCTCATTGTAGAGTGGCTCATGGATTGTGTTCAGGTCATAGGAACTTAAATGATCCAAAGGATCATTTTCAGATCCTGCTTGTAGATCTGAAAATGAACCAAGAGTCCTAAGTTTTTGGTGTATCCAAAAGCCAGGCAGCTTACCTGCAACAGTGCCTATTGATATTGCTAAGCAGCTTCAGCAAATGGGAACAAACTCAGAAATGTTGTTCATCTGCATATGGCCACTGCCGAGGCGCTAGGAAGATGGCCATTGACTGGGTGATTCCCCGCTCTCCTCTTGTCTCCTACTCCTTCCTCCTTCTTCCTCTCCACTGCCTGTTGCTTTCATGCCATCCAGTGTGCCATCCAAACTCCCCACCATATCCAGGCCTTCGAGGAAGCCAAAGCCAAGCCTCCCAGTCCTTGAGCACTATGACCTGCATTTACTTATGGATCTCTGCCTTGGAAGGTGATAAATACACATCGAATAAATGAATGACTGAATGTCTATGCAAAGCAATTCACAAAAAGTCTACTAGACTACTCTCTGGAGAGAATGTTCTTGCCCCGATGAATTTATCATCCCTAGATGATATTTGGGAGCTAATTTTGAGCAGGATTTTCAATTGTTTGTCTTTTTCTCAAGAAACCTTTTAGAGAATAGAAGGCCTATTCTCAGCACAAAACCCCGAAGTTATTTTAACTGCCCCCTCACCTTTTGGAAGTGGCTCAATGGCTCCCAAAGCTTAGTAAACAGAGGTTACTGCTTCTGGGGAGAGGCTTCCGTGTGGGAAGGTAGGAACTAAACATTCAGAATTGGAAATCATGTCTCCTTGAACACAAGGGGCTCACACACTGTATTCAGTTCATAGGAACTTGAAATCAGTGATCCAGAAGCCCTACTTGTAGAGTGAAGACCTTATTCATGATTCCTGAGTTTTTGGCTTATCTACAAACGAGGCAGCTTAACTACATCTGAACATACTGATATACAGAGCAGCAGAAGGCACACCTGTTAGGCCAGACATCAAAGAAAGAACCTGCTTGTAATCTTAAAGTTCCTGCTGATATTTATCAGGTGATGCTTAGCAGGGCTGATCTTCTTTTACATACTTGAGGGTCTTCATTTCCTACAGTCAGAGCGATGGGTCTAAATACAGGAACAAATAGCTGCAGAATTATGCCACCAAGAGATGCCTCTGAAAGAAAGATAAAAAAATAAGGAAAGGGCTTCCCTGGTGGCGCAGTGGTTGAGAGTCCGCCTGCCGATGCAGGGGACACGGGTTCATGCCCCGGTCCGTGAGGATCCCGCATGCCGCAGAGCGGCTGGGCCCGTGAGCCATGGCCACTGAGCCTGCGCATCTGGGGCCTGTGCTCCGCAATGGGAGAGGCCACAACAGTGAGAGGCCCGCGTATCGCAAGAAAAACAAAAAAGGAAAAAATATTTTTATTAACGTTTTCTCAAATGAACTTTTCTAACACTGGCTCCATTAGGCAAATCCCACCCATAGTGAAGATTTTCTGTGCTTGAAAATCCATTTTCTGCAGGAAATGTAACCCATCCATCTAAGGGGTCCAGCATGCCTTGTCATGCCAGCTGGGGGTTTCTTGCCTCTCCTTTCATGACGATGTGCCCTCGATATGACCATGTGTGCAATCCACTGTCCTTTCTTGAAGTACTAACTCGTTCTCGCCCCAGAGCACTTCATTGAAGACACGTCCACCTATTTTATTGTTTCCTGTGACACGTTTGATGAGCCATGCAGCATCCTGACCATGTCGTTCCAAATTTACCAGGAATGTGTCTCAATACTGAGCTCTTTGACAAGGGAATTCAGCGGCAGAAATTTTCAAGGACAAACAGCTCTGGGCTCTAGAAATGGTGCCATTTTCCTTCCCCGCAGCTCCAACTCAGGCAGTTAAGATCCCAGATGGCAGCAGAACACAGGGCCCTCCTGGGAGCATTCTTAAATCTAATTCTAGGTTCTAGAATAAATACAGTCATTGCACAAGAAGCGCCTGCAAACAAACATCTTGTGTCCGTGAGGCTGAGGCTCTGTTGACTGCCTGCCCTGCTTCATGGGCATGTAATCCATCCAACTGAGGACAGGTAGGTAAGAAACATCTCATGGGAAACAAGTGGATGATGAGAGAGGTAAAGATGAGTGACTTACTCAAGATCACTTTACAAGTCAGACCCAAATTTTTCTGGAAGAGCCTAACTTCCTATTCCCCAAGGTCAGGATACGGAAGCCTGCCACCAGCCAGCATGAGGGGGCTGATTCATCAATTAATTCAATAATTTTTGTGTGTGCGGTGAGGGAAATTTCTCATACCAGGCACTGAGCATACAGCTGTGAACAAGCTGATGTGGTGCCTGCTTTCACAGAACTTTCATTCTAGAGGGAGAGATGGACAATAAATAAGAAAATGAACAAGCAGCATAGGGAACAATGCTATGAAGGCACCATGAAAGATCAGGAGCTGGAGCATTTTGGAGAGTGGTCAGAGGGGCGTCTCCAGGGAAGGGACATCCAGAACGCCAAGGTGGAGGGAAGAATAGAGCCAGCAGGAAGGCAGGAAGATGGTGGAAGAGTAAGATGCGGAGATCACCTTCCTCCCCACAGATACAACAGAAATTCATCTACACGTGGAACAACTCCTACAGAACACCTACTGAACGCTGACAGAAGACCTCAGACCCCCCAAAAGGCAAGAAACTCCCCACATACCTGGGTAGGGCAAAAGAAAAAAGAATAAACAGAGACAAAAGGATAGGGACATGACCTGCACCAGTGGGAGGGAGCCGTGAAGGAGGAAAGGTTTCCACACACTAGAAGCCCCTTCGCGGGCGGAGACTGCGGATGGTGGAGGGGGAAAGCCTCGGAGTAGCGGAGGAGAGCACAGCAACAGGGCTGTGGAGGGCAAAGCGGAGAGATTCCCGCACAGAGGATCGGTGCCCTCAGGCACACACCAGCCAGAGAGGCTTGTCTGCTCGGCCGCCGGGGCGGGCGGGGCTGGGAGCTGAGGCTCGGGTTTCTGTCGGAGCGGAGGGAGAGGACTGGGGTTGGCGGCGTGAACACAGCCTGAAGGGTCTAGTGCGCCACGGCTGGCCCGGAGGGAGTCCGGGGAAAAAGTCTGGAGCTGCCAAAGAGGCAAGAGACTTTTTCTTCCCTTTTGTTTCCTGGTGCGCGAGGAGAGGGCATTAAGAGCACTGCTTAAAGGAGCTCCAGAGACGGGCACAAGCCGCGGCTAAAGGCGCGGACCCCAGAGATGGGCGTGGGACGCTGGGGCTGCTGCTGCCGCCGCCACAAGGACTGTGTGCGAGCGCAGGTCACTGTCCACCCCCCCTTGCGGGGAGCCTGTGCAGCCCGCCACTGCCGGGGTTCCGGGTCCCAGGGACGGCTTCCGCGGGAAAGCGCACGGGGCGCCCCGGGCTGGTGCAACGTCACGCCAGCCTCTGCCGCCGCAGGCCCGCCCCGCACTGCGTGCCCCTCCCTCCCCTCAGCCTGAGTGAGCCAGAACCTCCGAATCAGCGGCTCCTTTAAACCCGTCCTGTCTGAGCGAAGAACGGACGCCCTCCGGCGACCTACGCGCAGAGGCGGGGCCAGGTCCAAGGCTGAGACCCGGGAGCTGTGAGAGCAGAGAAGAGACAGGGAAATCTCTCTGCAGCCTCGGAGGCAGCGGATTAAAGCTCCACGGTCCGCTTGATGTGCCCTGCATCTGTGGAGTGCATGAATGGACAGCGAATCATCCCAAATTGAGGAGGTGGACTTTGAGGACAAGATTTAAGATTTTTTCCCTTTCCCTCTTTTTACAACAAATTATCCCAAATTAAGGAGGTGGACTTTGAGAGCAAGATTTTCGATTTCTTCCCCTGTTCTCTTTTTGTGAATGTGTATGTGTATGCTTCTGTGTGAGATTTTCTTTGTATAGCTTTGCTTCCACCATAGGGCCCAGGGTTCTATCGGTCCGTTTTTTTTTCAATAATTACTTTTTTATTTTTAATAACGCTACTATATTTTATACTTTATTCTATTTTACTTTATCTTCTCTCTATTTTTCCTACCTTCCCTTCCTCCCTCCCTCCCTCCGCCCCTTTCTCTCTCTCTTTCTTTCCTTCCTCCCTCCCTTCCTCCCTTCTTTCTTTCACTTTCTTTTTCTTTCCTTCCTCCCTCCCTCCCTCCTTTCTTTCTTTCCGTCCTTCCTCCCTCCCTCCCTCCTGTCTGTCTTTCTTTCCTTCCTCCCTTCCTCCCTCCTTCCTTTCACTCTTTCTTTTTCTTTCCTTCCTCCCTCCCTCCTGTCTATCTTTCTTTCTTTCCTTCCTCCCTCCCTCCCTTCTTCCTTTCACTCTTTTTCTTTCCTTCCTCCTTCCCTCCCTCCCTTCTGTCTTTCTTTCTTTCTTTCCTTCCTCCCTCCCTCCCTCCCTTCTTCCTTTCACTCTTTTTCTTTCCTTCCTCCCTCCCTCCCTCCCTCCTGTCTTTCTTTCTTTCTTTCCTTCCTCCCTCCCTCCCTCCTTTCTTTCTTTCCTTCTTTCCATCCTTCCTCCCTCCCTCCCTCCTGTCTTTCTTTCTTTCTTTCTTTCTTTCCTAACTCCCTCCCTCCCTTCTTCCTTTCACTCTTTCTTTTTCTTTCCTCCTTCCCTCTCTCCCTCCCTCCTGTCTGTCTTTCTTGCTTTCTTTCTTTCCTTCCTCCCTCCCTCCCTCCTTTCTCTCTTTCTTTCTTCCTTCCTTCCTTTCTTTCCTTCTTGCTTTCTTTCTCTGTCTCTTTCTTTCTTCTACTAATTCTTTCTTTCAACTTTTTCTCCCTTTTATTCTGAGCCGGATAGATGAAAGGCTCTTGGTGCTGCAGCCAGGAGTCAGTGCTGTGCCTCTGAAGTGAGAGAGCCAACTTCAGGACACGGATCCAAAAGAGACCTCCCAGCTCCACATAATATCAAGCGGCGAAAATCTCCCAGAGATCTCCATCTCAACACCAGCACCCAGCTTCAGTCAATGACCAGCAAGCTACAGTGCTGGTCACCCTATGCCAAGCAACTAGCAAGACAGGAACACAACCCCACCTATTAGCAGAGAGGCTGCCTAAAAACATAATAAGGCCACAGGCACCCCAAAACACACCACCAGACGTGGACCTGTCCACCAGAAAGACAAGATCGAGCCTCAACCACCAGAACACAGGCATTAGTCCCCCCCACCAGGAAGCCTACACAACCTACTGAAACAACCTTAGCCACTGGGGACAGACACCAAAAACAACGGGAACTACGAACCTGCAGCCTGCAAAAAGGAGACCCCAAACACAGTAACATAAGCAAAATGAGAAGACAGAAAAACACACAGCAGGTGAAGGAGCAAGATAAAAACCTACCACACCTAACAAATGAAGAGGTAATAGGCAGTCTACCTGAAAAAGAATTCAGAATAATTATTGTAAAGATGATCCAAGATTCTATTTCCAAGATCCAAAATCTTGGAAATAGAACAGACAAAATGCAAGAAACATTTAACAAGGACCTAGAAGAACTAAAGATGAATCAAGCATCGATTAAAAACAAAATAAATGAAATGAAAATTACTCTAGATGCGATCAATAGCAGAATAACTGAGGCAGAAGAACGGATAAGTGAGGTGGAACATAAAATAGTGGAAATAACTGATGCAGAGCAAAATAAAGAAAAAAGAATGAAAAGAACAGAGGACAGTCTCAGAGACTTCTGGGACAACATTAAATGCACCAACATTCGAATTATAGGGGTTCCAGAAGAAGAAGAGAAAAAGAAAGGGACTGAGAAAATATTTGAAGAGATTATAGTTGAAAACTTCCCTAATATAGGAAAGGAAATAGTTAATCAAGTCCAGGAGGCACAGAGAGTCCCATACAGAATAAATCCAAGGAGAAATATGCCAAGACACATATTAATCAAACTGTCAAAAATTAAACACAAAGAAATCATATTAAAAGCAGCAAGGGAAAAACAACAAATAACACACAAGGGAATCCCCATCAGGTTAACAGCTGATCTCTCAGCAGAAACTCTACAAGCCAGAAGAGAGTGGCAGAACATAATTCAAGTGATGAAGGAGAAAAACCTGCAACCAAGATCACCCTACGCAGCAAGGATCTCATTCAGATTTGGTGGAGAAATTAAAACGTTTACAGACAAGCAAAAGCTGAGAGAGTTCAGCACCACCAAACCAGCTTTACAACAAATGCTAAAGGAACTTCTCTAGGCAAGAAACACAACAGAAGGAAAAGACCTACAATAACGAACCCAAAACAATTAAGGAAATGGGAATAGGAACATACATATCAATAATTACCTTAAATGTAAATGGACTAAATGCTCCCACCAAAAGACACAGATCGGCTGAATGGATACAAAAACAAGACCCATATATATGCTGTCTACAAGAGACCCACTTCAGACCTAGAGACACATACAGATTGAAAGTAAGGGGATGGAAAAACATATTCCATGCAAATGGAAATCAAAAGAAAGCTGGAGTAGCAATTCTTATATCAGACAAAATAGACTTTAAAATAAAGACTATTAGAAGAGACAAAGAAGGACACTACATAATGATCAAGGGATCGATCCAAGAAGAAGATATAACAATTATAAATATTTATGCACCCAACATAGGAGCACCTCAATACATAAGGCAAATACTAACAGCCATAAAAGGGGAAATCGACAGTAACACACTCATAGTAGGGGACTTTAACACCCCACTTTCACCAATGGACAGATCATCCAACATGAAAATAAATAAGGAAACACAAGCTTTAAATGATACATTAAACAAGATGGACTTAATTGATATTTATAGGACATTCCATCCAAAAACAACAGAATACACATTTTTCTCAAGTGCTCATGGAACATTCTCCAGGATAGATCGTATCTTGGGTCACAAATCAAGCCTTGGTAAATTTAAGAAAACTGAAATTGTATCAAGTATTTTTTCTGACCACAATGCTATGAGACTAGACATCAATTACAGGAAAAGATCTGTAAAAAATACAAACACATGGAGGCTAAACAATACACTACTCAATAACGAAGTGATCATTGAAGAAATCAAAGAGGAAATAAAAAAATACCTAGAAACAAATGACAATGGAGACACGACGACCCAAAACCTATGGGACGCAGCAAAAGCAGTTCTAAGAGGGAAGTTTATAGCAATACAATCCCACCTTAAGAAACAGGAAACATCTCGAGTAAACAACCTGACCCTGCACCTAAAGCAATTAGAGAAAGAAGAACAAAAAACCCCCAAAGTTAGCAGAAGGAAAAAAATCATAAAGATCAGATCAGAAATAAATGAAAAAGAAATGAAGGAAACGATAGCAAAGATCAATAAAACTAAAAGGTGGTTTTTGAGAAGATAAACAAAATTGATAAACCATTAGCCAGACTCATCAAGAAAAAAAGGGAGAAGACACAAATCAATAGAATTAGAAATGAAAAAGGAGAAGTAACAACTGACACTGCGGAAATACAAAAGATCATGAGAGATTACTACAAGCAACTCTATGCCAATAAAATGGACAACCTGGAAGAAATGGACAAATTCTTAGAAAATCACAACCTTCCGAGACTGAATCAGGAAGAAATAGAAAATATGAATAGACCAATCACAAGCACTGAAATTGAAACTGTGATTAAAAATCTTCCAACAAACAAAAACCCAGGACCAGATGGCTTCACAGGTGAATTCTATCAAACATTTAGAGAAGAGCTAACACCTATCCTTCTCAACATCTTCCAAAATATAGCAGAGGGAGGAACACTCCCAAACTCATTCTACGAGGCCACCATCACCTTGATACCAAAACCAGGCAAGGATGTCACAAAAAAAGAAAACTACAGGCCAATATCACTGATGAACATAGATGCAAAAATCCTCAACAAAATACTAGCAAACAGAATCCAACAGCACATTAAAAGGACCATACACCATGATCAAGTGGGGTTTATTCCAGGAATGCAAGGATTCTTCAGTATACGCAAATCAATCAATGTGATACACCATATTAACAAATTGAAGAAGAAAAACCATATGATCATCTCAAGAGATGCAGAGAAAGCTTTCAACAAAATTCAACACCCATTTATGATAAAAACCCTGCAGAAAGCAGGCATAGAGGGAACTTTCCTCAACATAATAAAGGCCATATATGACAAACCCACAGCCAACATTGTCCTCAGTGGTGAAAAACTGAAACCATTTCCACTAAGATCAGGAACAAGACAAGGCTGCCCACTCTCACCACTCTTATTCAACTTAGTTTTGGAAGTTTTAGCCACAGCAATCAGAGAAGAAAAGGAAATAAAAGGAATCCAAAATGGAAAAGAAGAAGTAAAGCTGTCACTGTTTGCAGATGACATGATACTATACATAGAGGATCCTAAAGATGCTACCAGAAAACTACTAGAGCTAATCAATGAATTTGGTAAAGTAGCAGGATACAAAATTAATGCACAGAAATCTCTGGCATTCCTGTACACTAATGATGAAAAATCTGAAAGTGAAATCAAGAAAACACTCCCATTTACCATTGCAACAAAAAGAATAAAATATCTAGGAATAAACCTACCTAAGGAGACAAAAGACCTGTATGCAGAAAATTATAAGACACTGATGAAAGAAATTAAAGATGATACAAATAGATGGAGAGATATATCGTGCTCTTGGATTGGAAGAATCAATATTGTGAAAATGGCTCTACTACCCAAAGCAATCTACAGATTCAATGCAATCCCTATCAAACTACCACTGGCATTTTTCACAGAACTAGAACAAAAAATTTCAAAATTTGTTTGGAAAAACAAAAGACCCCGAATAGCCAAAGCAATCTTGAGAACGAAAAATGGAGCTGGAGGAATCAGGCTCCCTGACTTCAGACTATACTACAAAGCTACAGTAATCAAGACAGTGTGGTACTGGCACACAAACAGAAAGATAGATCAATGGAACAGGATAGAAAGCCCAGAGATAAACCCGTGCACATATGGTCAACTTATCTTTGATAAAGGAGGCAGGAATGTACAGTGGAGAAAGGACAGCCTCTTCAATAAGTGGTGCTGGGAAAACTGGACAGGGACATGTAAAAGTATGAGATTAGATCATTCCCTGACACCATACACAAAAATAAGCTCAAAATGGATTAAAGACCTAAATGTAAGGCCAGACACTATATAAAACTCTTAGAGGAAAACATAGGCAGAACACTCTATGACATAAATCACAGCAAGATCCTTTTTGACCCACCTCCTAGAGAAATGGAAATAAAAACAAAGATAAACAAATGGGACCTAATGAAACTTCAAAGCTTTTGCACAGCAAAGGAAACCATAAACAAGACCAAAGGACAACCCTCAGAATGGGAGAAAATAGTTGCAAATGAAGCAACTGACAAAGGATTAATCTCCAAAATTTATAAGCAGCTCATGCAGCTCAATAGCAAAAAAACAAACAACCCAATCCAAAAATGGGCAGAAGACTTAAATAGGCATTTCTCCCAAGAAGATATACAGACTGCCAACAAACAAATGAAAGGATGCTCAACATCATTAATCATTAGAGAAATGCAAATCAAAACTACAATGAGATATCATCTCACACCAGTCAGAATGGCCATCATCAAGAAATCTAGAAATAATAAATGCTGAGGAGGGTGTGGAGAAAAGGGAACCCTCTTGCACTGCTGGTGGGAATGTGAATTGGTACAGCCACTATGGAGAACAGTATGGAGGTTCCTTAAAAAACTAAAAATAGAACTACCATATGACCCAGCAATCCCACTACTGGGCATATACCCTGAGAAAACCATAATTCAAAAAGAGACACGTACCAATATGTTCATAGCAGCTCTATTCACAATAGCCCGGAGATGGAAACAACCTAAGTGTCCATCATCGGATGAATGGGTAAAGAAGATGTGGCACATATATACAATGGAATATTACTCAGCCATAAAAAGAAACGAAACTGAGCTGTGTGTAATGAGGTGGATAGACCTAGAGTCTGTCATACAGAGTGAAGTAAGTCAGAAAGAGAAAGACAAATACCGTATGCTAACACATATATACGGAATTTAAGAAAATAAATGCCATGAAGAACCTAGGGGTAAAACAGGAATAAAGACACAGACCTACTTGATAATGGACTTGAGGATATGGGGAGGGGGAAGGGTAAGCTGTGACAAAGCGAAAGAGAGGCATGGACATATATACAGTACCAAATGTAAGGTAGATAGATAGTGGGAAGCAGCCGCAAAGCACAGGGAGATCGGCTCGGTGCTTTGTGACCGCCTGGAGGGGTGGGATGGGGAAGGTCGGAGGGAGGGAGACGCAGGAGGGAAGGGATGTGGGAACAGATGTATATGTATGACTGATTCTCTTTGTTATTAAGCAGAAACTAATAAAAAAAAAAGAATAGAGCCAGCAAAGCACAGGCTGGGCAAGAGTGCGGGAGTGAGAAGGGGAAGAAAACTTGGTATATTCTAGAAACAATCACAGTATCAGAGGCCTGGAGTGTGGAGAGCAAGGGGCAGAGTGGCAAAGATGAACTGGAGGCGAGGGGTGCAGCCAGACAGGGCAGGACTCTGGAAAACAGGTTAGGGACTTGGCCCTTACTCTGAGCACCGAGGGAAGGTGGTGAAGCTTTAGAAGCAGAGGCGGCCACAATTTGAGTTGCACTTTTATTTATTTATGTATTATTTTTTTAATTTTTAAAATAAAATTTAAATTTGTTTCTTTATTAAAGTATAGTTGATTTTTAATGTGTTAATTTCTGCTGTACAGCAAAGTGATTCAGTTATACATATATATATATACACACATTCTTTTTTATATTCTTTTCCATTATGGTTTAACTCAGGATATTGAATATAATTCCCTGTGCTATACAGTACATCCTTGGTGTTTTTCCATTCTATGTGTAATTGTATCTACTAACCCCAAACCCCCATTCCATCCCTCCTCCAACCCCCTCCCCCTTGGCAACCACAGGTCTGTTCTCTATGCCTGTGAGTCTGTTTCTGTTTCATAGATAAGTTCATTTGTGTCCTAGTTTAGATTCCACATATGAGTGATATTCTTTGGTATTTGTCTTTCTCTTTGTGACTTACTTCACTTATTATGATCATCTCTAGGTCCATCCATATTGCTGCAAATGGCATTATTTCATTCTTTTTTATGGCTGAGTAGTATTCCATTGTATATATGTACCACATCTTCTTTATCCATTCATCTGTTGATGGACATTTATGTTGTTTCCATGTCTCGGCTATTGTGAATAGTGCAAGTTGTACTCTTAAAAGATCATTTTGGATCTTATGTGGAAAACGTAGACTTTGAGGGACAGAGTGGTGACAGGAGCTATTGCATCATTGAGAGATAATGGAGGCGTGGGCAAGAGTGGGCAGGATCTCATTATATTTTGGGTGTAGAATTGGCAGGACCTACAAATGGTAGGATACTGGGTTGAGCAGGATGAAAGCAGGGAGGAATCAAGGATGTAACTTGTAAAGTTCTTGGCTTTATCAACTAAGCTGAGAGAGGTATCTTGCTGAGATGGGGAAGGCAAGGGGAGGAACTAGTTTGCAGGGTAGGAAGTCCAAGAGTTCTGTTTTGCATGTTCCATCCAAATAGAGAGGTAAAGAAAGCTGATAGATACTGACATCTGGCACTAGAGGAGTGGTCTGGGTTGTAGACAAGAATTTGGGAGTCATCAAGATATAAATGGTATTTAACCAAACAGGAACAAACTTGACCACCAGGGAGGAAAGTGGAGCTAAAAGAGTAGTGGGAAAGGGGATGTCAGCTCAGAGCTGAGCCTTGTAGCACTTAAGAATTTAAAGGTCTTACAGGGGAAGAGAAGGCCACAGAGTGACTATGCGAGTGTATTGGTTTCCTATTGCACTGTAACAAATTACTATAGACATGGTGTTTACAATAACACACAGCTAGTCTCTTACAGTTCTGCAGGTCAGAAGTCCCAAATCAGTTTCACTGGGCTAAAACCACACTGTCTGCTGGATCGTACTCCTTGGATGGAGAGGCTCTATAGGAGAATCATTTCCTTGTTTCTTCTAGCTCCTAGAGCTGCACTCCTTGGCTCATCGTCCCTTTTTCCATCTTCGAAGCCAACAGTGTAGCATTCTGCTCAGATGTGACTTTGCCTTATTGTTCTGTAGTCATATCCTCTTTTACCTCCCTCCCATAAGGACTCTTGTGATTGCATTTAGGGCTCATTCAGATAATCCAGGAAAATCCCCTTTATCACAAGATCTTTAACATAATCACACTTGTGAAATCACTTTTGCCACATAAGGTAACATACAGAGTCTGGGGATTAGGACACAGATATCTTTGGGGGGCTATTTTCAGCCTACCACTTACTGTCCCCAACAAAGTATGAACCAAACAAAACAACACCCTAGGAGAACAGAACATCGTAGAAGCTGAAAGGATAATTTTTCAAGGAGAAAGGGTCCTCTGAGTTTGGAGCTGCTGTGAGACTAAACAAGTTGGGGGTAGCAAAGTGTTCAGTTGCTCTAACATGAAAGAGACTGTTGGTGATTTTTGGTAAGATCCTTGACGTGGGTTTTGGCAATGATTTTTTTGTATGTGACACCAAAGCAAAGGTAAACCAAAGCAAAAATAAACAAGTGGGACTACATCAAACTAAAAAGCTTCTGTACAGCAAAGAAAACCATCAACAAAATGGAAAGGTAACCTACTGAATGGGAGAAAATATTTGCAAACCACATATCCAATAATGGAGTAATATGCAAAATATATAAGGACACATACAACTCAATAGCAAAAAAATACAAACTATCTGATTAAAAAATGGGCAGAGGAAATGAATAGACGTTTTTCCAAAGAAGACATACAAACGGCCAACAGGTACATGAAAAGATGCTCAACATCACTAATCATCAGGGAAATGCAAATCAAAACCACAATGGGATAGCACCTCTCACCTATTAGAATGGCTATCATTAAGGAGACAAGAGATGAGTGTTGGCGAGGATGTAGAGAAAAAGGAACCCCTGTGCACTGTTAGTGGGATTGTAAATGGGTGCATCCACTACGAAAAGCAGTATAGAGGTTCCTCAAGAAATTAAAAACAGAACTGTCATATGATCCAGCAATCCCAGTTCTGGTGTATATCCAAAGGAAATGAAACCACAATGTCAAAGCGTTATCTTCACTGCCATGTTTATTGTAGCATTACTCACAATAGCCAAGATATAGAAACAACCTAAGTGTCCATCAGGTGATGAATGGATAAAGAAAACACACACACACACACACACAATGGAATATTATTCAACCGTTAGAAAGAAGGAAATCCCGCTGTTCACGACAACACGGATGGGCCCTGAGGACATTATGCTAAATGAAATAAACTAGACAAAGAAAGGTGAATACTGCATGGTAACATATAAGTGGAATCTAAAAAAAAAAAATCGAACTCATGGTGATCTTGATAAACAGCAATTCCAGTGGAGTAGTGGTGACGGAGCCAGGTGAGAGTGAGTTGAAGAGTGAATGTAGACCCTTCTGGTCAAGATGGTGGTATTTCACATGCTAAACCCCTCTCCTCTGCTCCAGTTCGCAGGCATGATAGGTGGAAGTGGTAGGCAGATTCCCTCTCTTATTGCTGGGAGGCAGCTGCCCAGCCAGACTGCACTTCCCAGGCCCCTTGCTTCTAGATGGAGCCGTATGGTTAGTTCTTGCCATTGGACTTCAGTAGGGGAGTCCATGTGCTGTAAATAGAGGAGACACAACATGGAAGCTGCTTATATCTTCCCCGAATTACCACTAGGAGATAATTATCATTCAGGTGAGAAACGCATTTCCATCATGTTTAAGCCTTTACATACTTTTGCATTTGTTTGTTAATAAAGTTAACTAAGACACAAAACATAAAAGCAATGTTGAAATGATATAAGTGCAGCCCCAAGTTGGACAAATAAAAAATATCTTTGTGGTCTTTACGCACAGACACAGTGAGTCTAAGGCTGCAGACTCAAGGATCCAGGCTCTGAACCCATCACTTGGCCAAGGCAGCCTCAAGTTCAATTCTTTACAGAACCAGGAGCTGCGACTTCTCCAGAGTGACTTTTCCTGTGTCAAGCTGTGTTCTGGGGACAGCAGAGGGACTTGAGACAACCAGGAGTGAGCTCCTGGGCCAAGCCTCCTGCTGTTGGATCAGCAGTATCACCAAAAACAAGAGTATAGCTACCCATCTAAGCCTTGCTTTGAACTGGAGAGCCTGTTGGATTGGGTGGATGCAGTTAAAAGTAACCAGGCAATGGCCTCCCTGGTGGCACAGTGGTTAAGAATCCATCTGCCAATGCAGGAGACATGGGTTCGAGCCCTGGTCTGGGAAGATCCCACATGCCACAGAGCAACAAAGCCCATTCGCCACAACTAGTGAGCCCCTGTGCCACAACTACTGAAGCCCACGCTCCTAGAGCCCGTGCTCTGCAACAAGAGAAGCCAGGACAATGAGAAGCCCGCACACCACACAGAGAGTAGCCCCCGCTCGCTGCAACTAGAGAAAGCCCGTGTACAGCAATGAAGACCCAACACAGACAATAAATAAATAAAAATTTTAAACCCCCTCATATTTAAAAAAGAACAAAAACAGGCATGAGCACTCTATCATTCTATCTTTATCATCTCTATCTCTGTCTCTATCATCTCTGTCTTTACCATTATCTCTATCTCCCTCTCTCTCTGTAGCTCTCTTTTTTTTCTGTAACTCTCTTTTGTTCTGTCTCTCTCACCCCTCCTACTGAAGATGAGTCTGTATATTAAAATTCCAGAGCACAGAAGTGAATAACATAATGAAAAAATAACCAACAAACTGAACAAATAGGAACATTAATTCCCAAAGCACTTCAAACAGTAAAGTAACTTAAGTATATTTGTTTCCCCAAAGAGATAAAGGAAAGAACACCCATAAAGCCAGCATAAGAAATTATGAATGAAAAACCAAGAGCTAAGAAGCCATCTCAGAATTCTGAGTGCTCTGCCTGACCTGAGAGCTCTCCAGGCCTGGCCCACTTGTCCCTGATTTCTTGCTTCCCTTGGCCTGTGCTTCTCCCCAGTGGAAGTGAGGAAGGAAACCCAGAGTTGTGTGCTCCTGGCAAGACCCCCACCTCTCCCTCCCAACGTACCCCTCTAACACTCCTGTCTTTTTCAGCATTACTGAGGCTCATTATGCCTTGGAACCCTGTTGACCTCAATCCCATAATAATCCTGGGTCATATAGGTTTCTCTTTCCCTTGATGAGTAAGGCAACCCCCTCACTCCCTAGCCCACTCCCCTGATTTATTTTTTTCTTCAGAGCACTTACCACCAACAGGTACAGTCTGTTTTACTTTGTTTTATTTATATATTTTACTCATTTACTCATTTTACTTCAGAGACACGTAAACCTGTGTATTTTATTACTGCCGAGTCTCCAGAGCTCAGAATGGTGCTGGGCACACTGTAGATGCTTAAATAAATGTTCTTCAATGAATGAATTGAAAGCAGATGGAGATTTTAAAAACTAATTTAAAAGAAGCAATTATGAATTAAGGGAAGAAAAAATTGAGTCACTGAAATAATAATTAAAATGTAGAGTGGGTAAATGCAAGACTAGATCCAACAGAAGAGAGAATTTATGAGTTGGAAGATAGTGTGAAGAAAGTGACCCAGAACATAGCTTAAAAATACAAAGACGTTGACATTATGAAAATAGATTGATAGGCTCCAAGACATGCCCAGTAGGAGTCAGAGAAGTAGAGAATGGAAGAGGCTCAGTATTCAGAGAGAATTTCCCTGATTTGCAGAAAGACATGGATCCTTAAATCTTCAGATTGAAAATGCACAGTAGGTCTCTAGCAAGATAAATACAAATAAACCCATCCCTAGACACATTATAGTAGAATTGCAGAGTATCAAGGATAAAGGGAAAAATCTAAAAGGCTACTGGGGGAAAAGAATGGCAGGCTGACAGCAGACTTCTGTGAGTAATAAAAGGGGCTAGAAATCAGGGATGAGGTGAAATAACTCATCAAAGTGCTCAGGAAAAATAACTGCAATCTAGCAATCTATTCACAATTAAACTTTCAAGAAATGGGACTGTAACTAAGACATCTTCAGACATACACAGGCTAAGAGTTTATCACCCACAAAACTTTGCTGAAAGAATTGCTACTGAATCTACTTTAGCGAGAAGAAAAGTGAACCCAGATTAGGAGTGGAGCATAGCAAGAAGGGTAAGCACCAATGTCAGTAAAATGTGCTGGTAAAACAAATTAACTGTTGACCATTTCTGACAAGAATACCTAGTATTTTGTGCGAAAACAGGAGTGAAGTGAGGAAGTGATGACAGCATGTCAAGATAATTCTTTGACAAATTCATGTTGTGAAGAACACAAGAAATGGGGTCACAGTAGGACTAGATGTGGGTCATTATCACATATTTATGCATTTCACATCCCCCATTCTTTTAGAATAATTTTGATTAGATTAATATTCAGTAGAACAATATTCTGAATGTGTATACTATTTAGAGCTGAAACATAGAGGAAATATGACTGTTTTTCCTTTTCTACAAAACCTTTCCTTGCAGGTAACCATTGTTTTGAGTCCTTTTTTTCATATGCTTATTTTTCTAAGTATTTTTAGAAATCCAATCTCACAGTCCATGAACAATTTTCTAAATCTCCTCTTAAAACATTTACCCATATCAAATAGTCTATCAATTTCTCCTTCTTGAAAAAGTCCCTCCTGTAGACTTCTTTCAATTTGGGTGGGCTGCCTAGCTGTCATGCTGGGATCTCCATTTACCATCGTTCTGAGGATCCCTGTTGGCCTTCCTTGCCTTGGGTCTCCTGATTCCTGTATCCCACGTTTGGTTTTCTCCATCCTCTTTCTTGGGCCATGCTCCTGTTTTCCTCTGTATTTCTTTGCTTTGTTTATTGCCTTATTTTGATTGAACCTATCCTCTAAGAGTATCTGCCTGAGAAAAGCTGAATGGGAGTTTATGACATTACATTTTAATCACTGTAGTGGTATAATGTCTGGATATCTTATAGGGCGAGTCTACCAGCCCAGCCCAAACTTCCTCTTCTTCAAAGATACCATGGCCATTCCTGGCACTTCATTTTCCCATAAGTTTCCATTCTTTTGTTTATTAGTCAACAAATATTTATGCAACAGCTGTTCTACAGGGACTTTTCTAGGCTCTGGGCACAGCAAAGAAGACAGACACATTTCCTTCTTTAATGGAGCTTAAGTCACATGGAGAAGACAATGAACAATCACAATATATAAAAAATATACCATAATGTCGTTAAAAACTGAAGCAGAATTGAGGGATTCAGAGTGATAGGGATTGAAGTGGTGTTATCTTACCTAGGGAAGGCCTTTCTGTGGGGGTGATGGTTGAACAGAAACCCAAAGGAAGCAATGAGACCAGCCATGTGAAGATTGTTAGTATACCAGGTGGAAGGAACCTACACGACAAGGACTCTGAGATTTGAGAAACAGTAAGAAGGCCAGTGAATGGAAGGAGTTAGTAAGAAGGAGAGAATTAGGAGATAAGATCAAAAAGAGAGGTAGGTTGGTCATAGAGAATCATGTAGGTATGATAAGGACTTTGGATTTTATTCAGGGTACACTGTGCATCCAATTGGGGATCTTAGCAGTTGAAGGACACTTGATTTTTTAATGAAAAAAATCTTTTATGAAATAATGTTAGATTTACAAAAGAGTTGTATAGGTAGTAGAGAGAATTCCTGTCTACTCTTGGCCCAGTCTGCAGCCCGGTTTTCCTCTCATATTTGGGTAATTCACAGGCACACAGGGGTTACTGTGTGGTTAGGACATAGTGACCCATGGAGTTCAGTGTAAGAACCTCGATTAAACACAGGTCAGGGGCTTCCCTGGTGGCGCAGTGGTTAAGAATCCACCTGCCAATGCAGGGGACACAGGTTCGAGCCCTGATCTGGGAAAATCCCACATGCCAAGGAGCAACTAAGCCCGTGCGCCACAACTACTGAGCCTGCACTCTAGAGCTTGCGAGCCACAACTACTGAGCCCACATGCCACAACTACTGAAGCCTGCATGCCTAGAGCCTGTGCTCCACAACAAGAGAAGTCACCACAATGAGAAGCCCGTGCACCCCAATGAAGAGTAGCCCCTGCTCGCCGCAACTAGAGAAAGCCTGTGCGCAGCAACAGACCCAACACAGCCAAAAAATAAATAAATAAAATTAATTAATTAATTTAAAAAATAGTAGGTCAAGATCTGCAGGTAGATCTCAAAGCTCTACCTACCTCTCCAGCCAATTTTTAATTTGCACACATTCCCAACAGGAAGGGACCCATCCCTCAGCAGCATCCGCCCTGTCTGCTTTGCTCAGGGACTCTCTTCCTGCAGCCCCAGGATGTCAAGGCTTCAGAAAAAGAAAAGTTCCTCATCACAAACCATCAGGATTTTCATAATTGTAAAACTATGTTATTCTACCCTGCAGTTTTTCTCTCCAGGCTCAATGCCTCCCTAGGAGTCTGGACACCCTTCCTTCCTTCTTTCCTCCCTCGCTTCTCCTCTCCCCTCCCATCCTATCTTTCTCCCTCCCTCCTTCTCTTCCCCTTTCCCTTCCTTCCTTCCTGGGATTCACATGCTCAGTGATGGATTCTCACTGCCATCTGCTGTTGTGGGTGAGAAGGTGGGAGGGCCCCACAAGTCACTTGCCAGACCAGCTGCCTCACCTCTCTGGCAAAGCGAGGCCCGTCTGTGGCACCCTGGTGAGGAGTGTTCACGGTGATGATAGGAGAAATTTCATTTTCTAGTGTCACTCCACATCTCACAGCTCACATCAATTGAGTTCTTTGCTTTCCTGGCTTTTGTCAGTCACAAACTCTGAGCGTTCTCTTCTCCCTCATTCTGGTAGAAGAGGGGTAGGCATCCAAAGCTGGGAGAAGGGAACTCTGTATTCCACAAATATAAAAACATAAAAATGCCTCTCATCAAGATGAAGTGATGAGAAAATATGCAAAACCTGGGGGCAGAATTCCTTTTCAGGGAGGAAACATTGTTTAGCAAAAACGCCTGATAAACTATTTGACCTGTGAAATGATAGATCACAGAGTATGGCTTGAATAGTCTAAGAGAGAGATAAAGACACTTTGAAAGCCTCTGAATAACATACACTACTATATATAAAATAGATAAATGACAGGGACCTACTGTACAGCACAGGGAACTCTACTCAATCTTTTGTAATAACCTATATGGGAAAAGAATCTGAAAAAGAATATTATATATATATGGAACTGAATCACTCTGCTATACATCTGAAAGTAACACAACGTAAATTAACTATACCCCGATAGGAAAAAAAGAGAAATTAAAAAAAAGAAAAAAAAATTTCAGAGAGTTAGTGGGAGGTATTTAAGAAGGAGATAGAGGAGGTCTGAAGAGAAAGAGGTGGCCCAGAAACATGGCAGAATGCTGGAGCCTGGATAGAAGAGGTCACTAATGGGAAACGCTGAAGAGCTCTGAAGAAAGGGGTCTAAAAATTCTACTCTAAATCATTTGCTAAGCTGGATTACAGTGTAAACCCGTGTCCTAGCCCGCTGAATCCTCAACAAGATCTACTGTGCACCATTATCATGTATAAATGGTATTTGTTGCCAATCAAGAAAAGGAGCTGCTTTTGCTCTCTGTTTCCTTTGCAAAGATCTCCACGTGCAACCTTCCTGGTCACGAGGAAGAGAGGGAACAGGAAGGGGCACATTGGTTTGTATCAAGCCCCATCTTCCCATCCCCATATTAATTTTTTCCATATTCATTTTAAGAGCTTTGCATTTAGAAGGAAAATCATATCAGCTCCAGCTGCCATTGTTTATATCATTGGGTAGGGAAGGAGTGAAAGCTCTATCAATGAGTATAAATTGGTAAGCTTTCTGATCCCCTATTAGGAGCTACCAAAAAGCTCCAAAGAGGAAGAAGGGCTTAGACTTTAATGATGATTCTCCCATCAGGAAAAAGCCAGTTAGATAGGAGATATGAGAGGGCAGTCACTGGGTGCAAGGAATGAAAATGAGAAATGGATTTTGAGCTGAGTTTTATGAGGCTGCTAGCTTAGGTCTGAGCTAACTTGGCATTTTAAGAAAAATATCTGGGAAGAGAATCAGCAGCAGAGTAGACGTAGGTGGTACTAAATTCAATGGAACTCCCATCACCAGAGAGATCAAAGACAGACTACAAAATATTAGGATGTTTGGTGGTCATTAGGCAAGAAATAACGAGAGAGGAGGAAACCATAAAAACTAATCTAATTATAAATTTTGTGCAGAATATATTAGTGCTTAAAAGCTCACTGGGTCGGGTTGTGGGTGGGATGGTGATAAGTTAGTAAACAAGGAAGGTTTTATGCAGACTTTGCATCATAGCACAAGCACCTAAACTCCTGGATCTCTCCCTCGACCATATTGGATTGGAGAGGGAAATGCTAGTGAGATTAATTTCTTGGAGAGTTTAGAACCAAGATGAGATGAAGATACCTTCCTGACATGTATGC
Source organism: Hyperoodon ampullatus (assembly GCF_949752795.1). Taxonomy (NCBI): domain Eukaryota; kingdom Metazoa; phylum Chordata; class Mammalia; order Artiodactyla; family Ziphiidae; genus Hyperoodon; species Hyperoodon ampullatus. The sequence goes on along the minus strand of NC_136914.1, from coordinate 117,133,597 downwards.
CTCCAGTGGCTCCATAGAAAAGCCTTATCCTTTGTGGGGAGGAGGAGCTATTCTTGACTTCTTGAGACATGGGGTCCCCTGGGAATGGGGTATGCTACCTTAAGCTTCCAAGGAAGGGGTGATTGCTTCTACTTCCATTCTCCCTGGAATTTCCTGCAGCCATAGAGACAGGGACAATGACAGGAGGGAAGGAGAAGCCTAGTGACAGGAACTTGTTTGTAGTACCCCGAGATGCAGCAGGAAAGGATTTATTCCACAATAATTAGGTACAAGAAAAGGCACTTAGATTTACTTTTAAAAAAATTACATTTAGGTTTAGCTCCAACTCCTATTTATCAGGATTTTGAGTAATTCTATCTCAATCATGTATTTTGGGGGCAGGGGAGGTTGGGAGAGGCTACCACTTCCTAAAATCATTCAGGAGTTCTTGGGGGTTAAGACATATGCTTCCCAGGACATTGAAAGGAAGGCTGTATCAGTTTCCTGTAGCTACTGTAACAAATTAACACAAACTTGGTGGCTTAAGGCAAAAGAACAGCTTTTCTCACAGCTCTTGTAGCCAGAAGTCCTAAAGCAAAGTTGTTAGCAGGGCCATGTTTCCTCTGAAGGCTGTAAGGGAGGATCCTTTCTTGCCTCTTCCAGCTTCTGATGGCTGTTGACATTCCTTGACATCTGTTGGCTTGTAGCCACATCACTCCAGGCTCTCTCTCCATCTTTCCATCACCTTCTCCTCTGTGTCTTCTCTTTTCTGTCTTCTCTCCTCTTTCTCTCATAAGCATATCTGTGATGGCATTTAGGGCTCACCAAGATAATCTAGGGTCTCAAGATCCTTAACCACATCTACAAAGATCCTTTTTCCAATTAAGGTAACATTCACAGGCTCCAGGGACTTGACATGGATTTGTTTTGGGGAGCCATTTTTAAGCCTACCACAAGGACCTTCTCGTTTTCAGTCTGCTTTTGCACTATTGAGATGCAACACTGTCCCAGAGCACATGGTCCTTTTCAAAGCTAGCACACAGAGATCTCCCAAGCCTTTGTGTTAATATCCTGTCATCCCAGGTCTCTGCTATTCAAGAAAACTCCACTCCCTCTCCCCTCTTCAGTCTCAGAGATCTTTCTCCAGGGCCTTGATGTCTCATTGCAAGCCCTGTCTCCATTCTCCACTGTTTACTCCTCCAAAAGAACTAGACTCCCGAGCAGACTGACCCTTGCTGGCTGCAGAGCACAAGTTAGAGGGCTTGTGTGGGTTATTGGGGTCAGCCAAGAAAGATGTGAGCTGAGAAGTGATAGAAAAAGACTGAGCTATAGAAAGCCTGAAAGACACGGCAGTAATGTGCTAGCCTATTTATCCTTGAAGGTGCTGGAAAACAAGCCAGCATGGATAGCAGTTACTTAAGATGGAAGAACAGGAACAAAGACAGGAAGATGATAATAATAATAGTGATAATAAATAATATATTAATAATAACAGCATCTACCAGATATTGACTATTAATTATTACTATACACTATGTTAAGTACTTCTATAGGCATGTCCTTAGTTCATCATCAGAACTTCCCATTTTACAGAAGAGAAAACTAAGACTCAGAAAGATTGAGTAATTTAGTCAAGGTCGCCCAGTTAATAAGGCAGAACCAGGATTGATACTAAGATTTGTGTTTTTCCATAGACTGTACTTCTTGGCTAATTATGAAGAATATTGCTTTCCTATGAAAGCCATTGTTTTGTTTAGCACATATAGCTAACCGATCCAAATATTTTCCTCACCGTCTTGATGGGTTCCAGGAACGTAGGAAGCCCTTTAATAATGTGATATGGGTACAACTCATCCAATATTCCCCCTGAAGCTCTGAACTTACTGCTTTTGCATCCTGAGAGTTTAAGCTCCTCTAGTCAAACAATGAAATTCCACAAATCACTGAGGAAAGTATTAGCCCACATCTACAGAGCTTCTAGAAAACACTATTGGCTCTGCAAGCATCAGGTTTCCTTATCAGTAAGGGAGTATAAAATTCTTCATATGTAAGAATAAAATGATGCTGCTAAGACTAATACTAATAAATATATACACTTATTGGGAAATTACTCACCGGCATCCTATGGTTGAGGTTCTGGAATGTACCTTTGTGGTTTTGTTTCTAGCTCTGCCTCTGACTCGCTCATGCAAAAGGCCATATGACAGAGCTGAGCATTGGGCTCCTATTAGCTTTAGTTGTTAGAAAAGGCTTCTATTATGGAGTAAAGGGAGGAGATGAAGAACCCAAGTGACCTCAAGCCTAAGTGCTGTGAGACTGGAGAAGTTAGGCTGTTAGGCTTTTACAGCTTCTCAGAATATTGTTTTTTTAAAAATCTTTCCTTTATTTCTCATTTTAAAGATAAGTGCTTTTTATGTGAGTTTGTGATTTAGAGAGAAATGGGAGAGGCCAAATTTGGGTCTGTTTTAAAACATGATTCTCGTGTCTGAAAATCACATAGTGGAAGAATCTGAGCACCAAGGCACTTTTGAGAGCCCTCATCCAGTTCCCCCATCTGATGATTGAATGTCCTCCCTCCCTTTCAAGACTAAAGTGGAGAATAATGTTAATCTGTTAGATCAGTTTCATATTTTAGAGAGATCAATGAGAGTGAAATAATCTCCTAATTCATATTTGCTTTAAAAATTGTAAGAATACTTTTGGGTAGGAGACAAGTTGAAGCAAAACTGCAATGGATCAATGACAAAATAAAGGTGATGTTGGGAATTTCCTGACTGTCCAGTGTTTAGGACTCCACGCTTCCACTGCAGGGGGCATGGGTCAGGGAACTAGGATCCTGAAAGCTGTGTGGCGTGACCAAAAAAAAAAAAAAAAAAAAAAAATCTAAATAAAGATGATGTCCCATTGCTAAAAAGAAAAAAATTACAAAGGAGTATGAGCCTGATGTCATTTTCTTTTAATGTGGTCATATATGTGAGTACATATTTGCAAAACCTGGAGGAACCTACATTGAATGTCATTATGGCTTTACACTTGCTCAGTGGTGGGAAGATGGTTTTTAAAATTTTTCTTCTTTCTCTATTTTCCAAATTTTCTTAAATAAACATAGGCACTTCTAAACGCTTCTGACATGGACATTGACAACGAGAAATACAGAAAATAAGTAAGTTGCTGTCTCCTCTGGGGTGCTTCCTGTTTCCACTCAGATGCTCTCACCCCCTCTGGGGCCTATAAAGGTGGAGTTGGTTTGGGGAAACCCACTTCCTGGCTTTAGGTGTTGACTGTTTAAGTTCCAGGGACCCCAGGGGTGACCCTGTCAGTTGTAAATGAATCTCCATCTCTCAAACCTTACATCCAACCCATTTGCAAATCCTGCATCCTCCACATTGAAAAATATCCCCAGTCCTGTCTCTTCTCACCTCTCTCTACCTATAGCAATTCAGTCATCGCTTCCCTGGACTACACAACAGCCTCCTAACCAGTCTGCCTACTCCTCCTTTTGCCCCCTCACTTCATTGACCACATGTGTAAAGGCAGGGAAAGTGAGCCTTTAAAGATGGGAATCAGATCACTTCACTCTCTTGCTCAGAACCCTCCAGGGGTCCTCGCCAAGCCGGACAAGACCCCAGCGTTCACTCCGTCTCCTCCTCATGCCTTCCCACAACTTCCACTTCCGGCCTCCTTGTTTTCTTCAGAGCCCCAGGGATGCTCCTATCTTTGTGCTTGTCTTTTTCTACCTCGAAATATTTTCCTCCAAATACCCACCTCTTTTATCCTTTAGGTCTACATGTGCTCCAGTGTCACTTCTAAGAGAAGCTGTCCCTGAGCACCCCATACAAAACAGGACCTCCATCCCTGTCTCCCTTTTCTTGCTCTATTTTTCTTCAGAACACGTCTTTCTTCTGTGCCTGTAACAGTGCCTGGCACACAGCACTCAATACATCTTGTTGATTAAATAAATGAATGAGTGAATAATTAATATATATTCACAATTAATGCTAAAATGGATCGAAGTTGTGCTTTTTGTTTCCTTCAGAGGAAAACCAATGTGTACTTATCTTCTATCATAGAAAACAGTGAAATGAAGTAATTACTGAGTCTTTCACTCCCAGGGACAACTTTTACCTAAATGACCCAGAAAATTGAGATCAAACTATATTTTGACCCAAATATAACAAGAACTGCTTCAATTTCCTTCCTCATTTTGTCCACGACAGCCACGTCCTAGTTTGCTAAGATAAGTTAGATTTCAGTCATGAAATACAGTCATGGATCACCGACCTAACTACTGATAAGTAAATGAAGTTTCCATTTTATCTCTTTTTAAAATGAAACCTTAGATTTATACTCATAGCTGTTCGTGTACTTGAGACAAACATTTATATGCACCAAATTATTTAAACAGAGAGCTTTTAATTCTTAAGTAATCCTATTTATATAGTAAATGCTTTGTCTAACTATCCAAAGAGCTCCTGGTTCTTTGTTTATTCATTGTGTACGTGACCGAGGTCTGCCTCTTCCCTATTATGAGGGTATTTTTCTCAATTGTGCTTAAAAACATGGAATTTGTCTCATGTCCTCACCTGAGTCACATCCTTAGTGGCTATTGCCTTTCACCTCATGCTCTATTCCTTCAGTTCAAGACAAAAATAAAAAATAAAATATTAAATAATTAACTGGAGAGAGATTTCATGTTCATGAATCAGAAGAATCGATATTGTGAAGACATCAGTTCTTCCACCTTGATCTATGGATTCCACTCAATCCTAATCTAGATCCCAGACAGTTATTTTGTGGATATTGACAAATTGATTCTAAAGTTTACATGAAAAGGCAAAAGAACAGAATAACCAACACAATCCTGAAGAAGAAGACAAGTTGAAAGGCTGACAGTATTCAAGACTTACTATAAAGCCACAGTAATTAAGACAGTGTGTTACTGGTGAAGGAATCGACAACTAGATCAATGGAACAGGATGGAGAGCCCAGAAACAGACCCACACAAATATAGTCAACTGATCTTTGACATAGGAGCAAAGGCAATACAACAGAGAAGATATTTTTTCAACAAATGGTGTTGGAATAACTGCGTGTCCATATGCAAATAACAACAACAACAACAGACCAACCTAGACACAAACCATACAACTATCACACAAATTAACTCAAAATACATCTTAAACCTATGTACAAAATGCAAAACTGAGTAAGTTCAAGAAGAAAACAGGAGAAAAGTCTAGTGACCTTGAATTTGGCACTGAGGTTTGTTTTGTTTTGTTTTTTAACCACTGGACTCTGATCATTTATTGTTCATCCAACTAATAATTAGTTGTACCGGGCCAGTATAGGAAGAATTGAGGACTCAGTGGAGATCCAGAGAGCCAAAGTCCCTGCACTGGTGGATCTACAGTGCAGAGGACCATGTATTCTGGTGGATTTCTGGATTTCTGGATCTTAAGAAGGTGCTTGTTAGGACTTTTAACCCCAAGTCTCAAAGCTGGAAGAAATGTGAAGAGCTCAAGCTTAAATGACCCTCTATTTCACCTTCATCCCATTTAATGGGGGAATTCTCTCTGCAGCATCCCCTCCTCTTCCCTGGGGCCTTACAGCCTCTGTGTGGCATTGAGTTTTTAGATCCACAAAAGAAAAACTTGGTAAGTTGGACTTTATTAAAATTAAAAACTTCTGCTCTGTAAGAGATACTGCCAAGGGAATTAAAAGACAAACCACAGAGTGGGAGAAAATATTTGCAAAACTCATATCTGATAATGACTTGTACCCCAAATATACAAAGAAATCTTAAAACTCAACAATAAGACAAAGGACCCATCTTAAAAAAAAAGGCAAAATATCTGAACAGATACCTCATCAAAGAAGATATACAGATGGCAAATAAGTATATGAAGTGATGCTCAAGATTGTTTGTCATTAGGGAATTGCAAATTAAAACAATGATGAGATACCTATTAAAATGGCCAAAATCCAAAAAAGTGACAGTAACAAATGTTGAAGTCTTTCTTAACGTGCATTTAGAATATATTGCATGTATTATATATCCTTGTGAGAACTGAGAAAGAGGATATTTGCACCACAAAAATAACTAATAAGATTACTCAAGAATGATAAAGAATTTCTACATATCAACAGGAAAAAGAAAAATAACCCAATATAGAAAAATGAGCAAAAAGTATAAAAATGTATTTCACCTAGTACAAATACATAAAAAGAGGTTAGGTGTTGGGGGATTGTATAGCATGTAAACAGTTGGACACTATTTTATACCAATGTGATTATAAAAATTAAGAAGTCTGACAGTGCCAAGTATTAGAAAAATGGTCATTGGAATCTCCTGTATATTGCCACTGGGAAGTTAAAATAGCACAACAACTTGGAAACTAATTTGGCATTATCCTGTCCATTTGAACATTTGCATATTTGCAATTCCACATATAGGTAAATACCCAAGAGAATCCAGCACTTGTGCATTAAGACACATACACAAGACTGTTCATAGAATTCCTGTTCTAGATAGTTAAAAAAAGAAAAGAAAACAACTCAATGTCTTTTGACAAGAGAATAGGTAAATAAATTGTGGCATAGCCACACAATGGAACATCATACCACAGAGAAAATAGCTGAACTCCAACCAAATGCCACAACTTGGGTGAATCTTAGATATGCAACGTTAAAAAACCAACAAAATTAAACAATCTATTTGTTAGACATACATATATACGGGATAAAACAAAATGAAAAAAGAAAAATGGGTAGGGGCTTCCCTGGTGCTGTAGTGGTTAAGAATCTGCCTGTCAGTGCAGGGGACACGGGTTCAAGCCCTGGTCCGGGAAGATCCCACATGCCACGGAGCGGCTGAGCCCATGAGCCATGGCCGCTGAGCCTGCACGTCCGGAGCCTGTGCTCCGCAATGGGAGAGGCCACAACAGTGAGAGGCCCGTGTACCGCAAAAAAAAAAAAAAAAAAAAAAAAAAAAAAAAAATCCACCTTCTAATGCAGGGGACAGGGGTTCGAGCCCTGGTCCGGGAAGATCCCACATGCTGCGGAGCAACTAAGCCCGTGCACCGCTACTACTGAGCCTGCACTCCAGCCCACGAGCCACAACTACTGAAGCCTGTGAGCCACAACTACTGAAGCCTGCGTGCCTATAGCACATGCTCTGCAACAAGAGAAGCCACCACAATGAGAAGCCCACGTACTGCAGCGAAGAGTAGCCCCTGCTCGCCGCAACTAGAGAAAGCCCGTGCACAGCAATGAAGACCCAACACAGCCACAAAAAAAAGAAAGAAAAGAAAAAAAGATATGAATGATAAACACAAATTCAGGGTATTAACTTCTTGTAGGAGGCAAGCAGGGAAATGGGATAATGGGTGAGCACACAGATAGGTATGTATCACTGGTAAATTTTTAACTCTTGGGTGAGATTAGCTTTGCAACGTTTGCTGTGTAATAAAAATAAATAATACAAGTAAAATGGGCTATGTAAGGACCAATGGTGATTACATGTTGTGAGCCAAGGAGTATACTTGGTACAGTTCCATGCACTTAAGGTGCAACATTAAACAAAACAAAAGGTTACCTTTAATTTTTTTATGATAATGGAGACAAAATATCCAGCCTAGTCATGGGAATAAGAGTTGCATTTGGGGAAAGCACTGAGGCATTTGCCCAGCCAGAGGTGTAGGCAACAGCATTCCAGGTGGAAGCCTTCCTCTTCCTCAGAGTTTCTCCTCAAGCCCCAGGCTCCCCTTAACTCACCGCCCCGCACCCAGTGCCTGTGGGGAAGACCTCCCGGCCCACTGCTTGTCCTCAGTGCCCACGGTTCATTCATTTCTCATATCACCATGTTATTTCCCTGTAGTCACTTACTTCTAAGTTCATATATGATTTTGGTGTTGCCTCAGAGCTTTATTAACTATTGTAATTTTCTGAGTGACCCACAATAAAGCAAAGTGTGTCAAGGCAAGAAGGCCAGGAAGCAAAGTTGCTGGCCAAGACTCGCTCACCCTGACCATGTTTCTCACCGTTGTGCCTTTCGGTAAGAGAATATCTGATTTATTATTTTTTTCAACAAATGGAACATAACACGGAATCTGGAGGCTGGCATTTCCAGAGGTGGTTAATGCACTGGTTCAACCAAGTCAGGACCCTGGATCAGCCCCTCTGTGCTGCTCTTGGCTTTCCCTTTCGGGTGCCAGAAGGTGGCTGCAGTGCCCAGAACCAGGTCCTTGCTTGGCAACACCGGATCAGGAAGAAGGAGGAGGGTTTTTCCTCCTAAGGCTCTCTCCTTACATCAGGGAGGAATATCCCATCAGAGAGGACGGTCACCATTCATGGCAGTGCTTCCCTTCAGGTGTCGTAAGTGTGAATTAGTTCACATGATTTTCTCAAAGCAGCAAAGAAGGGACAGGATTTTCACAACTCCTTTAGATCAGTCATGATCACTCCTGGGTACCAGCCCAAGTCACCAGCTCCCTGAATACAACTGGGATTCAGTGGGCAAGGAAGGAGCAGGGCACGGTTGTGGGGAGGGCAAACAACAACCTCTGCCTCCCAAGAGCTCTCTTGTGTACTTTAAGGTCGGCATCATAGTGGTAATAACAATGCTGTGTATCTCATAGAACTTCACAGTTTGCAAAGCGTTCACATACATGGTTTCACGCGATTCTGGCCCAACCAGGAGAGATGCAAGATTGTCTCTGAAAGCGCTGTGACAGAAAGGGAGGCTGAGGATGGTAGGAGGTGAGTGATTCACCCATGGTCTTGCAGCCTCTCAGAGCTGGAAATAGAACAAGCGTTTCTCACACAAATGTCCACTCTCTTTCCCACTATTTCTTCCAATGGGCCCGTTGTAGAATAACTGGCAACTCATAGATGGAACCGGACTGTAAGTTCTCTATGAATTTTCTCTACAAGCCGATGCCCTGCATGCTCCCAGCAAATGTAAGTGATGGGTGGTTTGACTGAGCATAGGCACAGCTGCAGGGAAGGAGTGGGTGGTGAAGCAAAATTTTTACACTGACACGTCTTGTGCACAGTAAGCGATGCCCGCACAGAGGACGATATCCCATAACAGAGGAGCAGATGGAGGTTGCAGATGTGTGAAGGCTGAGTTCAGCCCACGTGGAATCCAAGAGCTCCAAAAGGCGTCTGGGCAGTCCAACTATCTGTCAGATTTGCCTTCTTGATGGGATCCAGCTTCTAACTTACTCTTAATGATTTAAACCAAATAAGATAGAGGTGATGGCTTTAAGGAAGCACTTGGGAACCCACAGATAACAAGGTAAGCATTTGATGACTTTTTTTTTTTTTTTTTTTTTTTTTGCGGTACGCGGGCCTCTCACTGTTGTGGCCTCTCCCGTTGCGGAGCACAGGCTCTGGATGCGCAGGCTCAGCGGCCATGGCTCACGGGCCCAGCCGCTCCGCGGCATATGGGATCCTCCCAGACCGGGGCACGAACCCGTATCCCCTGCATCAGCAGGCGGACTCTCAACCACTGCGCCACCAGGGAGGCCCTTGATGACTTTTTAAAACAGAGGATTGAAGGCTGCGAGAGCTCCCAGGATTTATAACCAGCAAATCTCTTGTCATCACTTCCCATCTGGTCCTCAGGTCTGGTCCTCACCCCTAGGGATCAGCAGGAAAACTATCTGATAACACATCCAGGCACTGCTAGTGGCAGTCTACGCTGGAAAATTCTTTTTCATATCAAGAAGCATAAAAATGTTAAAGCCACTTGAACCATGGACCCCACTCTTGAGACTTTACATGAAGGAAATAACTAAAGTGAAAGGAAAAAGCTATAGGTCTGGTGATGGCTGGTGTTTTATTATTCACGTGGGAGTTAAGAGCTGGAAGCCGCCTGAACATTCGACAGCAGGAAGTAACCACGTGATCTACTCAATGAGATCTAAGCAACTGTTTAAAAAGTATAATCGTAAAGATGATGATTCCTTCAAAAAATATTTATTGAATTCCCACAATATGCCAAGCACTATTTTAGACACTGAAACAGTGAACAAAAAGACCCTGCTGGGCTTCCCTGGTGGCGCAGTGGTTGAGAGTCCGCCTGCCGATGCAGGGGACACGGGTTCGTGCCACCGTCCGGGAAGATCCCACATGCCGCGGAGCAGCTGGGCCCGTGAGCCATGGCCACTGGGCCTGCGCGTCCGGAGCCTGTGCTCTGCAATGGGAGAGGCCACAACAGTGAGAGGCCCCTGTACCACACAAAAAATAAAGACCCTGCTTTCTCTCAGTTTATTCTCTAATGTGTATGCCAAAGGGGAGCTGATGCAACAAGAAAAAAAGTGATGATTCAGAAGGAAGTGAAAACTGCAGAGGAGAAAAATGGTATGTATAATATCATTCTTCCTACTGTATAGCACAGGGAACACTACTCAATACTCTGTAACGACCTATATGGGAAAAGAATCTAAAAAAGAGTAGATATATGTATACATATAACTGATTCACTTTGCTGTACACCTGAAACTAACACAACACTGTAAATCAACTATGCTCCAATAAAAAAAAATGATTGTAGCTATGCCATGCATTCAATTCTATGAACAACGATGGAAGGAAGGAAGGAAAAAAGCTGATGGGATGATGCAATTATGAAGCATTTCTTTCCTTTATTGTTGTTCCAAGTGCAATTTTTTAAAAAATCAAAGTGGGGACAAAAATCATCTGATTTTTTATTAGCATTCACTCCTCTATTTCAAGAGATGTGTCTAACTCTGTAGAAGTCAAAGAAAAAATATAACGAAAACATGCTTGAGGAAGGAAGAAAGGAAGGAAAAAGTGAGGGAACTGGAGGGAGGGAGAGGAGAAAGAGAGGGAGAGAAAAGAACAGATGCAGGTTTTATGCTTCTTTCTGACTTTCATCAGACCCCCTTTGGTTCATCCTGTCTCTTGAGGCTCCAGGTGAAAGAAGTCAAAGATCTAAAATGTCATTCTGACTTAAATTCTGATTTGTTTGGGTTAATAGGAACCTTTATGTTATCACTACCATAGTGGACTAGTGCAATCAGTAGAAGCAAGTTTTCCAAACAACTGCAAACTTAGCCAGCACTTGGTTATGACCTGCAACCAAATTCAGTCACAACCTTTATTTATTTTTAAAATTTTATTTATTTATTTATTTATTTATGGCTGTGTTGGGTCTTCGTTGCTGTGTGCCAGCTTCCTCTAGTTGCGGCGAGCGGGGGCTACTCTTTGTTGCGGTGTGCGGCTTCTCATTGCGGTGGCTTCTCTTCTTGCAAAGCACGGGCTCTAGGCACACAGGCTTCAGTAGTTGTGGCATGCAGGCTCAGTAGTTGTGGCTCGTAGGCTGTAGAGCACAGGCTCTGTAGTTGTGGTGCATGGGCTTAGCTGCTCCGTGGCATGTGGGATCTTCCTGGACCAGGACTCGAACCCATGTCCCCTGCATTGGCATGTGGATTCTTAACCACTTCACCACCAGGGAAACCCAGTCACAACCTTTAAATTGCAAATCTAACCGTAACTGTGGAAGCCGTGTTTGTTTTCACGAATGCCCATTGTCCAAGTCTCAGCCACCCAGCCACCTTGACACAGATGACCCTATGTAGATTTGACTATTGGTATTGGATGGCTGTGATGTGTGTTTCTTTAAAATATCTTTTTTTTAACTTTAAAATTTTTAAAATTTGTATTGAAATATAGTTGATTTACAATGTTGTGTTAGTTTCAGATGTACAGCAAAGTGATTATGTATATTCATATATATACATATATATAATATTCTTTTTTATTTTCCATTGTAGGTTATTACAAGATGTTGAGTATAGTTCCCTGTGCTATACAGTAGGTCCTTGTTGGTTATCCATTTTATATATAGTAGTGTATATATTTTAAGAATTTGGGATTAAAATATCTTTCTGCTTGTTTTCTATATCCAGCAGTCATCTGTTCCAGGTTTTAGGCATTTCAGGTCATGAAGGAATCCAGAGCTTTTTGGGTAAAGAGTTAAGACTCTGAAGCCCTTTTCCCACTGCTCATCTTCTATCATCTGCTCCTTATATTCCGGCTACTTAGAATTCCTCCTGCTGCTTCACCTGCTAGGTCATTTGTCTTTAGGTCCTGCCCGAGCTCCCCTGTGGCATCGCCCTGCACTGCTGAACAGCTGCTGTTTCCGAGCTGGCTGCATTTCTGTGAGCTACAAGATGGTCCTTGCAGGTGGCTGGTGCAGGAATTTTCAGCTTGCCAAATGCTTTGAGATAGGAAGCTAAAAATACATGTGTGCGTGTGTGTGTATATGATTATTCTCTGTGATTATGAGCAGCAAGTAAAAAGTGACAAAGGAAATGTATGCTGTTGAGGGTTGCTGCATCATTATCATCATCAAATAATATTTATTAAGCTGCTTCTCTATGGCTCATGTTGAGGGCTTGCAGGTTCCCATGAGATGAAGACTGGGCTTCTGTTTTCTTCCTCTGCTTGAATCCAGCCTCCCACAGTGCTTCCCCCTCCACCAGCTCTTAGCTTAGGCATTTTGTCTTGGTTTCTGTCCTGGGACTTGTACAACCAATGTTTTGAAGGAGAAAAGGAGTGCTATGGTCAGAGGGGGGTGGCTTCCCATGCAAAAGCACCCATCCTCATGAAACTGCACTCCTCCTCGGATAGGACTCGAACCCAGCCGCACCTCAGTTTGGGACTTGAGCCTATGATCCCTGACTTAGAAGGGGACTCACACCCACTGTCTTTTAAATAAAACTGCTCACCTGGTCGCAGGACTTGCTGAAGCTCTGGTTCTTTGTCTCAGTGCAGAAAGAATTCAGCAAGAGGCAAAGTGATAGGCAAAGGGTGAGTTTATTAGCATAGGACACTTGGGAGAGATACAAGTTGGCAGGCACGGGAGCATCGCCCTGAGAACAACAAGGGCTACATTTTTATAATCCAAAGAAAAGTGGGGAGGGAAGAAGAGCACCTGCTTCCTCATTCTTTAGTAGGCATCAAGGTTTACATCATTAGTTCCTCCTTTAACCCTATGTGGTCTAACTAGAATTGTCACGGTGCTATTAAAATCATATGTATATTAGCAAAAGGGTGGTAACACATACTAACATATGGTAATTCATCTCAGGTTTCAGTATACTGTTCCCTTTCACCCAGTTTCTTTCCCTTTTCATCTATAATCCTGTCTTGGCTACATGCAGAAATGCTGTTCTTCAAGGACTATTAACTCTCTGACTTCATGTAACAAGATTCAGACTCCATATCTATTGTCTTGTGTTTTAACTATCAGGCCTTGTGGCTTGAGTGTGCCTGGCACTTGCTTTTACCCGGTCTTCCTTCAAGGTAGAGTAGATTGTTGCTAGGTTACTGGATTCTTTTCTTATGGGATCATTAGCTTACAGTAGCTCCCAAACTCCCTTAAAATTCCCTTCCTGTCTTTGATCTCCTAGTGGGATTTTTAAAAATAAATTTATTTATATTATTTTATTTTTGGCTGCATTGGGTCTTCGTTGCTGCATGCGGGCTTTCTCTAGTTGTGGCGAGCGGGGGCTACTCTTCGTTGTGGTGAGTGGGCTTCTCATTGCAGTGGCTTCTCTTGTTGTGGAGCACGGGCTCTAGGCACGTGGGCTTCAGTAGTTGCAGCATGTGGGCTCAGTAGTTGTGGCACATAGGCTTAGTTGCTCCACAGCATGTGGGATCTTCCCGGACCAGGGCTCGAACCCATGTCCCCTGCATTGGCAGGCGGATTCTTAACCACTGCGCCACCAGGGAAGTCCTCCTAGTGGGATTTTTAAACTGACTATTTAATTATCCTACTCTATCCCTATCACTCATGCCTTTTCAAAGAGCAGGAGAAAGTAGGTGCTGAGCCTAAGGAGGCCCTGAAATGAATATTGTCCTTTCCTATGGGGAGGAGATTAAATACAAGAGAGGGTTTCTGCTTCACCGTCCTGGAAACTCCTTCCAATGAAACACTGTGATGGAGCGGGAGATACACCACCAGAGTCCCAGTTGAGGAAGGATTTTGGTTGTAGCCACTAGGAGTGTGTGGGCAGACAGCCTGAGCTGCAAGAGAACTGCCTTGGCCAGGTTCACACCCTTCCTGTGTGGCCTACCTCCAGTGACTTGTCACAGTACAGCTACAAAAGTGTGGCCAGTTTGGATCAAAATGGGAAAAAGGCTGCGTCCCAAAGAGGCTGCAAGATCTCCCCAGCATGTCCCGGCAGGAGCTTACTGAGTACATGTGGCACTGTGTTCTGAAAGTGTTTGATCAAGGAGACCTGAACATATGAATGGATAAGGCAGGCTTTGGTGACTACTTTAAGCAGACTGTTAGAGACTGTTAAGTAGAGAGTTAAGGAGGTGGTTACTGGAACATGGGACTTCAGAGGAAAAAGAGATGGGCAATCAACAAGGATACAACTCAATTTATACCATCGGAAGAAAACATCCCAGTAAAAAATCATACTCCTTGCCAATTCCCAGACCTGACCAGATCTTGGATCTGAAACCCACTGGCTGAAAGAGAATCTTGTCTTCAAGAGGAAGGACCCCGTAACAGCATGACAAGTATATAGGGAAGGATCAAGGAAAGAATACCAAATATTTCAATAAATGACTATTGGACACAGACTCCCTACTTGATATTTGTTATGGATTAAATGTTTGTGCCCCTTTCCCCAGTCCATATGTTGAAATCCTAACCCCAAACGTGATGGTATTTGGAGCCTTTGGGAGGTAATTCAGGTTATATGAGGTCATGAGGGGGGGCCTTTGTGATGGAATTAGTGCCCTTATAAGAAGAGACACAGAGTGCTTGTCCTCTCTCTGACATGTGAAGACATAGCCAGAAGGTGGCTGTCTACAAGACAGGAAGGGAGCTCTCACCAGAACCCAACCATGCTGGCACCTTGATCTTGGACTTCCAGCCTCCAGAACTGAGAAAAAAATTTTCCATTGGTTAAGCCACCCAGTTTATTACTTTGTGATGGCAGCCCAAGGAGACTAAGACAACACTGATATTCAAAAACCTAAGATGTCATCATGGGCCCCCTATTAGTGTGGGCATATGGGAGTTAGGTAATAATATTATCTTGAGGGCTTCCCTGGTGACGCAGTGGTTGAGAGTCCGTCTGCCGATGCAGGGGACATGGGTTCGTGCCCCAGTCCGGGAAGATCCCACATGCCACAGAGTGGCTGGGCCCGTGAGCCATGGCTGCTGAGCCTGCGCATCCGGAGCCTGTGCTCTGCAATGGGAGAGGCCACAACAGTGAGACGCCCACGTACTGCAAAAATAAATAAATAAATAAATAAAATTTAAAAATATTATCTTGATTTGTAAGAACTCTGTCTTTTATTATAGATATCAACCCTCAGATTATTATATATAACAGATTTTCCTAGTTTGTTGTCTCCATTTTTAAAAATTTTATTTACTTGCTTTGTCAGTTAGTATTGTTTAATTTTTATATAGTCAAATTATGATTATTTTCCCCTTGCTTTTTGTACCAAGATTACCAAGGTTTTCCTACTTGGAGGTGATAAAAATGTTTATACATGTTTTTCTTTAATAGTTTACTTTTAGAGCTTGTTTGATGTTTTATAGGGTTTTCAATTTGAAGCATTTTTTAAAATTTATTTTTATTATTATTTCAGCTTAGAGTTTTATTTTTTTCCACAAATAGATAGCCTGTTGTCAAAGCATGTATATGAGAAAAAAAACCCCATACCTTTAAAAACAGTTTCTCCAGCTGCTTTGGAAAAGAGTCTGGCAGTTCCTCAAATGATTAAACATAGAGTTACCTTATGACCCAGCAATTCCACTCCTAGGCATATACCCAAGAGAAATTAAAACATGTTCACAGAAAAACTTGTGCATAAATGTTCATAGCATCATTATTCATAATAACCAAAAGGTGGAAACAACCCAAATGTCCATTAGCAGACAGATAGATAAACAAAATGTGGCATAGCCATACAATGGAATATTATTTGGCCCTGGAATAGAAGTGAAGTCCCGATACATGCTACAACAGAGATGATCTTTGAAAAATAATGCTAAGTGAAATAAGCCAGTCACAGTCCACATGTTATATGATTCTATTCATATGGAAGTCCAGAATAGGGAAAACCATAGGGATGGAAAGTAGATTAATGGTTGCTCAGGGCTAGGGTGGGGTAGAGTAGGAGGGATAGGAGAATGACAGCTAAAATATACAGGGTTTAATTTTGAGGTGATTGTTGTACAACTCTGTGAATGTACTAAAAACCACTGAATTGTATTGATACACTTAACATGGATGAATTGCATGGTATGTGAATTCTATCTCAATAAAGATATTTTAAAAAATAAAGGCAAGAAAACCTAGGTACAGAGACCCTACAGAACTAAAAAAGAAAAAGACTTCTGCTAAAATTGAGACATAGATCTGATCTTCGGTGAAATAAGCAGGTATAGGACAGTGAGACTTACTCCTCCTGGTGGGTAGGGCTATCTAAAGATGATCTGACTCTATTGTTGGGTGAATGTTGTCATTCATTGGCATCCCAGGTGATACATTGCAGTAAGACTCATTGTGAGAGAGAAAGAAAGGGAATCTTCTACTAGATTCACCAAATCAATGACAAAAGAACAAGTATATGCTTTCACAACTGGAAGACGTCTACAAACCAGGCTGAGCAAATTTCCAACAGACCAGCCTAAGAAGAAGGTTTTTCCAGGCATTATGTGTCTCTACTGCTTTCCCTCTCACTTCTTAGAGGGCATTGGAGGTTATTTTACAGAAGTGAGTGTTACTTTTTTGGGAGACACAGTGATAGAGAAGGCAGAGATCCTTAGTTACAGGATTGGCTCTGCCACCAAAAGGCTGCAGATTCTTGGGAAAATTAGCCACATGTGAAAAATTTAGGTTTTCCTCACCTAAAAATGAAGAGGGTTGGACCATGTGGTATGCTAGCCCCTTTTAACAATGATATTCTGTTCTGTTTTGCCAGAGAATATTTTGGTCTGATACTGGCTCTCAGACTGAAATACTCGTGTATGGTGTCCTACCCTATAGTCAACCATCATATTGTAAGACTATATTGAGCATTATCTGCCAAAAGGGTTCTTCTGGCTTTGTTCTTACAGGAAGTCAAGAGTGGTGAATTGTCATATTCTGTAGTCCCAGCACTTAGACTTTCATCTTAGGACTCTGGATCCCACTCCAATTTTTCCTAAAGAACTGTTCCTTCAGAATTACTGAAGCTCTCATAATTTTCAATAGCATTTTAGTAGTTACTGTTGTCTCTTCAGCAACATTTTATGCTGTTACACTCCAGTTTTTCCATGAAGCTCTCCCTTTATGGCCTTATGATGCTTTTTACCTCCTATGATCTTACTTATTCTGCGCCACTTCATGGGTCCCTCTGTATTTTCCTCTCCACAAAAGTAGACATTCCTCAAACTCCTGCCCTTGGCCTATTTCTCTCCTTTCTCCATTGACTTCCTAAAGAGATGATTTACTCTTACTCTTAGTTTTGTGTATCTCTCTCCCAGAACCCATCTCTACCTCTGACCACTTTCTGTAATTCTAAATTTCTAGCTGCTTGCTAAACATCTTCACCTAAATGTCCTACCAATACATTGAATTCAACATATTCAAAATGGACTTCATCAGTGTCCCCCAAAGCAATTCTGTTTTCTAATCAGTATCCTCCAGGCACTAAGTTTCAAAACTTTGAAGGCATCCATCAATTACCCTTGATAACTCCCTTCCCCTCAGGCCCCACATCCAATTTGGCCTCTACAGTGTCTTGGCAAACCTCTTAACTTCTGGATGTTCTTCAGACCCACTCAGGTGTATACCTGTAGCTCTCATCCTTTTTTTTCTCATGCTCATGGATAGGAAGCTTTATTCTTGCTGTGGCTAGTTTCTCTAATGCTGCTCTAGATTCTGTCCCATCAGCCCCTTCAGGGACCCTTATTCATCACTTCCTCCATCTGGGTCCTTCTTTCTTCCATCTTCAAACTTTGCCTTTCTATCAGTATTGTAACATTCTTCAAACCTATGGAGAAAGAGTTGCCTATGTTATCTTTATCAACATCTTCCACCCATTAATTAATTAATTTTTAAATAGATCTTTATTGGAGTATAATTGCTTCACAATACTGTGTTAGTTTCTGTTGTACACCAAAGTGAATCAGCCATATGCATACATATGTCGGCATATCTCCTTCCTCTTGAGCCTCCCTCCCATCCTCCCTATCCCACCACTCTAGGTCATTGAAAGGCACCGAGCAGATCTCCCTGTGGTATGCTGCTGCTTCCCACTAGCTAACTATTTTACATTTGGTAGTGTATATATGTTGATGCTACTCTCACTTCACCCCAGCTTCCCCCTCCCACCCTGTGTGCTCAAGTCCATTCTCTATGTCTACATCTTTATTCCATCCCTGCAACTAGGTTGATCAGTACCTTTTCTTTTTTTTTAGATTCCATATATACGTGTTAGCATATGGTATTTGTTTTACTCTTTCTGACTTACTTCACTCTGTATGACAGACTCTAGGTCCATCCACCTCACTACAAATAACTCAATTACATTTCTTTTTATGGCTGAGTAATATTCCATTGCATATATATGCTACATCTTCTTTATCCATTCATCTGTCGATGGACATTTAGGTTGGTTCCATGTCCTGGCTATTGTAAATAGTGCTGCAATGAACATTGTGGTATATGTCTATTGTTGACTTATGGTTTTCTCAGGGTATATGCCCAGTAGTGGGATTGCTGGGTCATATGGTAGTTCTATTTTTAGGTTTTTTTTTTTTTTTTTTTTTTTGTGGTACGTGGGCCTCTCACTGTTGTGGCCTCTACCGTTGCAGAGAGCAGGCTCCGGACATGCAGACTCAGTGGCCATGGCTCACAGGCCCAGCTGCTCTGTGGCATGTGGGATCTTCCCGGACCGGGGCATGAACCCGTGTCCCCTGCATCGGCGGGCGGACTCTCAACCACTGCGCCACCAGGGAAGCCCTATTTTTAGTTTTTTAAGGAACCTCAATACTGTTTTCCATAGTGGTTGTATCAATTTACATTCCCACCAACAGTGCAGAAGGGTTCCCTTTTCACCACATCCTTTCCAGCATTTATTGTTTCTAGGTTTTTTGATAATAGCCATTCTGACCAGCATGAGGTGATACCTCATTGTACTTTTGATTTGCATTTCTCTGATAATCAGTGATTTTGAGCATCTTTTCATGTGCCTCTTGGCCATCTGTATGTCTTCCTTGGTGAAATGTCTACTTAGGTCTTCCACCCATTTCTTAATTGGATTGTTTGCTTTTTGATACTGAGCTCCATGAGCTGTTTGTGTACTTTGGAGATTAATCCTTTGTCTGTTGCTTAATTTGCAAATATTTTCTCCCATTCTGAGGGTTGTCTTTTTGTCTTGTTTATGGTTTCCTTTGCTGTGCAAAAGCTTTTAAGTTTAATTAAGTCCCATTTGTTTATTTTTGTTTTTATTTCCATTACTCTAGGAGGTGGGTCAGAAAGATCTTGCTGTGGTTTATGTCAAAGAGTGTTTTTCCTATGTTTTTCTCTAAGAGTTTTATAATGTCTGGTCTTACATTTAGGTCTTTAATCCATCTGGAGTTTATTTTTGTGTATGGTGTTAGGGGGTGTCCTAATTTCATTCTTTTACACGTAGCTTTCCAGTTTTCCCAACACCACTTATTGAAGAAGCTGTCTTTTCTCCACTGTATGTTCTTGCCTCCTTTGTCATAAACTAGGTGCCCATATGTGCGTGGGTTTATCTCTGGGCATTCTATCCTGTACCATTGATCTATATTTCTGTTTTTGTGCCAGTACCATACTGTCTTCATTACTGTAGCTTTGTGGTATAGTTTGAAGTCTTGGAGCCTGATTCCTCCAACTCCATTTTTCTTTCTCAAGGTTGCTTTGGCTATTCAGGGTCTTTTGTGTTTCCATATGAATTGTAAAATTTTTTGTTCTAATTCTGTGAAGAACACCACTGATAGCTTGATAGGGATTGCATTGAATCTGGAGATTGCTTTGGATAGTATAGTCTTTTTCACAGTATTGAACATGGTATATTTCTGCATCTGTTTATGTCATCTCTGATTTCTTTCATCAGTGTTTTATAGTTTTTTGAGTAAAAGTCTTTCACCTCCTTAGGCAGGTTTATTCCTAGGTATTTTATTCTTTTTGTTGCGAAGGTAAATGGGATTGTTTCCTTAATTTATCTTTCTGATTTTTCGTTGTTGATTTATAGGAATGCCAGAGATTTCTGTGCATTAATTTTGTATCCTGCAACCTTACCAGATTCATTGATCAGTTCTAGTAGTTTTCTGGTGGCATCTTTAGAATTTTCTACGTAGTATCATGTCATCCACAAACAGTGACAGTTTTTACTTCTTCTTTTCCAATTTGGATTCCTTTTATTTATTTTTCTTCTCTGATTGCCGTGGTTAGGACTTGCAAAACTATATTGAATAAGAGTGGTGAGAGTGGACATCTTTGTCTTGTTCCCGATCTTAGTGGAAAGGCTTTCAGTTTTTTACCATTGAGTATGATGCTTGCTGTGGGTTTGTCATATATGGCCTGTATTATATTGAGGTAGTTTCCCTCTATGCCCATTTTCCAGAAAGTTTTTATCATAAATGGGTGTTGAATTTTGTCAAAAGCTTTTTCTGCATCTATTGAGATGATCATATGTTTTTTACTCCTTAATTTGTTAATGTGGTATATCACATTGATTGATTTGCATGTATGGAAGAATCCTTGCATACCTGGGATAAATCCCACTTGATCATGTTGTATGATCCTTTTAATGTTTTGTTGGATTCTGTTTGTTAGTATTTTGTTCAGGATTTTTGCATCTATGTTCATCAGTAATATTGGTCTATAATTTTCTTTTTTTGTGATATCTTTTTCTGGTTTTGGTATCAGAGTGATGGTGGCTTCGTAGAATGTATTTGGGAGTATTTCTCCCTCTGCAATTTTTGGAAGAGTTTGAGAAGGATTGGTATTAGCTCTTCTCTAAATGTTTGATAGAATTCGCCTGTGAAGCCATCTCGTTCTGGACTTTTGTTTGTTGGAAGATTTTAAATTATGGTCTCAATTCATTACTTGTGATAGGTCTGTTTATGTTTTCTAATTCTTCCTGGTTCAGTCTTGGAAAATTGTACCTTTCCAAGAATTTATCCATTTCTTCGTGGTTGTCCCTTTTATTGGCATATAGTTGTTTGTAGTAGTCTCTTATAATCCTTTGTATTTCTGCGGTGTCAGTTGTGATTTCTCCTTTTTCGTTTCTAATTTTATTGATTTGCGTCCTCTCCCTTTTTTTCTTGATGAGTCTGGCTAAGGGTTTATCAATTTGGTTTATCTTCCCAAAGAAACAGCTTTTAGTTTTATTGATCTTTGCTATTGTTTTCTTCATTTGTATTTCATTTATTTCTGCTCTGATTTTTATGATTTCTTTCCTTCTAGTGACTTTTGGTTAGATTGTTTATTTGAGATTTTTCTTGTTTCTTGAGGTGAGATTGAATTGCTATAAACTTGCCTCTTAGAACTGCTTTTGCTGTGTCCCATAGGTTTTGGGTCATTGTGTTTTGTTGTCATTTGTTTCTATGTATTTTTTAATATCTTCTTTGATTTCTTCAGTGATCTCTTGGTTATTTAGTAGTGCACTGCTTAGCCTCCATGTGTTTGTGTTTTTTACAGTTTTTTTCCTGTAATTGATTTCCAATCTCATAGCATTGTGGTCAGAAAAGATGCTTGATATGATTTCAGTTTTCTTAAGTTTTCCAAGGCTTGATTTGTGACCCAAGATGTGATCTATCCTGGAGAATGTTCCTTGTGCACTTGAGAAGAAAGTGTATTCCACCACTTTTGGGTGGAATGTTCTATAAATATCAATTAACTCTATGTGATCTGTTGTGTCATTTAAAGCTTGGGTTTCTTTATTTATTTTCATTTTGGACGATCTGTCCATTGGTGTAAGTGGCGTGTTAAAGTCCCCTACTATTATTGTGTTACTGTCAATTTCTCCTTTCATGGTTGTTAGCATTTGCCTTATGTGTTGAGGTGCTCTTATGTTGGGTGCATAAACATTTATAATTGTTATACCTTCTTCTTGGATTGATCCTTTGATCATTATGTAGTGTCCCTCCTCATTTCTTGTAACAGTCTTTATTTTAAAGTATTTTATCTGATATGAGTATTGCTACTCCAGCTTTCTTTTGATTTCCATTTGCATGGAATATCTTTTTCCATCCATTCACCTTCAGTCTCTATATGTCCCTAGGTCTGAAGCAGGTCTCTTGTAGACAGCATATATATGGGTCTTGTTTTTGTATCCGTTCAGCCAGTCTGTGTCTTTTGGTTGGGGCATTTAATCTATTTACATTCAAGGTTATTATCAATATGTATGTTCCTATTACCATTTTTTAAATTGTTTTTGGTTTTTTATTGTATGTCTTTTCCTTCTCTTGTGTTTCCTGCCTAGAGAAGTTCCTTTAGCATTTGTTGTAAAGCTGGTTTGGTGGTGCTGAATTATCTTAGCTTTTGCTTGTCTGAAAGCTTTTGATTTCTCCATCAAATCTGAATGAGATCCTTGCTGGGTAGAGTAATGTTGGTTGTAGGTTTTTCTCTTTCATCACTTTAAGTATATCCTGCCACTCCCTTATGGCCAGCAGAGTTTCTGCTGAAAAATCAACTGATAACCTTATGGGGATTCTTTTGAATGTTATTTTTTGTTTTTCCCTTGCTGTTTTTAATATTTTTTCTTTGAATTTAATTTTTGTTAGTTTGATTAATATGTGTCCTGGTGTGTTTTTCCTAGGGTTTATCCTGTATGGGACTCTCTGTGCTTCCTGCACTTGGGTGACTATTTCCTTTCCCATGTTAGGGAAGTTTTCGACTAAAATCTCTTCAAATATTTTCTCAGACCCTTATTTTTTCTCTTCTTCTTCTTCTGGGACCCTATAACTCGAGTGTTGGTGTGTTTAGTGTTGTCCCAGAGGTCTCTGAGATTATCTTTAATTCTTTTCTTTCTTTTGTCTTTATTCTGCTCCTCAGCAGTTATTTCTACCATTTTGTCTTGCAGCTCACTTATTCGTTCTTTTGCCTCTGTTATTCCGTTATTGATTCCTTCTATTGTATTTTTCATTTCAGTTATTGTGTTGTTCATCTCTCTTTGTTTCTTCTTTAGTTCTTCTAGATCTTTGTTAAACATTTCTTGTATTTTCTCACTCCGTGCTTCCATTCTATTTCTGAGATTCTAGATCATCTTTACTGTCATTACTCTGAATTCTTTTTCAGGTAGATTGCCTATTTCCTCTTCATTTATTTGGTCTTGTAGGTTTTTACCTTGCTCCTCCATCTGTGACATATTTTTTTGCTCTCTCTCTTTTTTTTTTTTTTTTTAAATGAGTGGGATTGTGTTCCTGTCTTACTGGTTGTTTGGCCTGAGGCTTCCAACACTGGAGTTGGTAGGCTGTTGGGTAGAGCTGGGTCTTAGTGCTGAGATGAGGACCTCCATGAGACCTCACTCTGATGAATATTCCCTGGGGTCTGAGGTTCTCTGTTAGTCCAGTGGTTCCAACACGGAGCTCCCACTGCAGGAGCTTTGGCCCAACCCCCAGCTTATGAACTAAGATCCCACAAGCTGCGTGGGGTGGCAAAAAAAAAAAAAGGAGAGAGAGAGAACAATAACAAAGTAAAAAATAAATATTAGACTAGGAAACTAACAAATATGTTGGAAAGAATATAAAAATAAAAATATAGATGAATCAACAACTGGAAGGTATAACAGTACAACAATAGTAAGAAAGAGGAGGAGGGAAAAGAGAAAAAACAATGGTGGGGAAAGACATTGGCTGTGGAGGGTGGGGCCTAAGCAAGGCCGAGTTTTGGGCAGTGGGCGGGGCCTATGCTTAGGACCCCTGGTGGGTGTGGGGGGTGGGGTTTAGGCTCAAGGAACAGAAGGGGCCCAGTCGTGCCCCTCACCCCTGGTCTCAGAGGGTGGGCAACCTGGGAGCCCAGCAGTCTTCCTGGGCTCGAGTGGGTGAGGCAGTTCCTCTCCACTCCTCTGCCGCTCCTCCCAGAGGGCCTCTCCCGCCTGCCTCTCTTGAACTCCCCCTCGACCTCCTTCCTGTGCCCTGCGGCCAGGGGGAAGGGTCAAGTTGGAGGGCAGGGGACCGGGCTGGGAGCTCAGTAGGCTCCCCGGGCCCCAGTGGGTGGGACAAATGCCCTCCGTTCCTCTCCCACTCCTCCCGGATGTCTCCTTTCACCTGCCTCTCTTGATCTCCCTAGCCTCAGGGGCGCCGACCCTGTCCGGCCTCCAATTCTCCCCCCCACTCTGTCCCCCCACATCCTACCGGTTCACTTGGGGGTTCCTCCCATCTCCTTGGGTCAGGGTCCCCCACCAGCAGCCGGCAGGTGCCCTAGTTGTGGAGAGATGCTAACTCAGCATCTTCCCACACAGCCATCTTGACTCAATTTATTTTTAATTGAAAGGTAATTCACATATGATAAAATTCACCTTTTAAAAGTGTACATATCAGTGGTTTTTTACTACATTCACAAAACTGTGCAACAATCCTCCCTATCTAATTCCAGAATATTTTTATTACCCCAAAAGAAACCCCATACCCTTCAGTAGTCACTCCCCATTCTTTCCTTTCCCCAACTCCTGGCAAACACTAATCTACTTTCTGTTGCTGTGGATTTTCCTATTCTGGACATTTCATGTAAATGCGGTGATGCAGTACATGGTCCTTTGTGACGGGCTTCTTTCACTTAGCATAATGTTGTGAAGGTTCATCCAATGTTGTATCATATGTCAGGATTTAATTTCTATTTTATGGTCCAATCATATTCCATTGTATGGATATGCCACATTTTGTTTACCTATATCTATTTGTTAGTAGACTTTTGGGTTGTTTTCATCTTTTGGATATTATGAATAATGCTGCTATAAATATTCATGTACAAGTGTTTGTCTGAACACTTGTTTTCAATTCTCTTGGGTATATACCTAGGATAGGAGTGGAATTGCTGGGTCTATTTTCAAATTTTCAAGGAAATTTCAACTGTTTTTCAAAGTGGCTGTATCATTTTACATTCCTGCTGTCAGTGTATGAAGGGTCCAATTTCTCTACCACCTTGGTAACACTTATTATTGTCTTTTTTATTCTAGTCATCCTAGTGGGTATAAAGTGGTAGCCTATTGGGGTTTTGATTCATATTTCCCTAATGATTGTTAATGTTGAGTATGTTTTCATGTGCTTATTGGCCATTTTTATGTGTTTGGAGAAATGTCTATTTAAATTCTTTGTCCACTTTTTCTATTAACTATTTTTTAAGATTAAAATCTTTGTTTTATTTTTTGTTGGTTTTCCTTTTCTTTTCTTTTCTTTTTTGAATTGACATACAATTGACGTTTAACGTGATATTAGGTTTAGGTGTATAACAAAATGATTCAATACTTGTATATATTAGGTAATGATCATCACAGTAGGTCTAGTTAACATCCATCATGACACATAGTTACAGTTTTTTTTCTTGTGATGAGAACTTTTAAGATCTACTCTCTCAGCAACTTTCAGATATACAATACAGTATTATTAACTACATCACAATGCAGTACATAACATCCCTAGGACTTCTTTATTTTATAACTGGAAGTTTGTACCTTTTGACCCCCTTCATCCATTTCATCCATCCCTCACTCCCTGCCTCTGACAACCACCAATCTATTCTCTATATCTATGAGTTCAGGGTTTTGTTTTTTGGATTCCACATAAAATGAGATAATACAGTATTTGTCTTTGTCTGACTTATTTCACTTAGCATAATGCCCTCATGGTCCATCCATGTTGTTGCAAATGGCAAGATTTACTTTTTTATGGCTGAATAATATTCCTCTGTGTGTGTGTGTGTGTGTGTGTGTGTGTATCACATTTTCTTCATCCATTCATTCATTGATGGACATTTAGATTGCTTCCATGTCTTGGCTATTTTAAATAATGCTGCAGTGAACATTGGGGTGCATGCATCTTTTTGAGTTAATGTTTTCATTTCCTTTGGATAGATACCAAGAAACTGGATTCTGAATCATATGGTAGTTCTATTTTTATTTTTTTGAGGAATTTCCACACTTTTTTTCCATAGTGGCTGCACCAATTTAAATCTCCACCAACAGTGCACAAGTTTTCCCTTTTCTCAACATCCTTGCCAACCCTTGTTATTTCTTGTCTTTTTGATAATAGCCATTCTAACAGGTGTGAGGTGATATCTCATTGTTGTTTTGATTTGCATTTCCCTGATGATAAGCGATATTACTTTTTCATGTACCTGTTGGCCATCTGTATGTCTTCCTTAGAAAAATGTCAATTCAGATCCTCTGCTCATTCTTTAGTCAGATTGTTTGGGTTTTTGCTATTGGGTTGTATGAGTTCTTTATATATTTTAGATATTAACCTTTCATCAGATACATGGTTTGCAAAAAAGAAATAAAATATTACTAATATCTTTAAAACCCTTGTATACTTCCTGCTGATTGCATCCTCTTCTGTATACTCTCCTCTCTCCCTGGGCTATTTTATTTTTAAATTCCCATGAATTTTATTTTTATGTTTCTAATACCTTAACAATATCGCTGTTAAACTTTGTTTAAGTTGTATCATATGTTTTCTTATGCAAGTTGATATTTTCATTTAACCTTATGCTTATAAAATTCATCCATGGTAATATGTTTAGCTCTAGTTTATTTTTACTGCTGTGTTATTTCACTATGGAAGCACACCACAATACATTTATCCATGCTTCTGATTTGCCTCTTCCAAATAACTCTCCTCACTGCTACTAGAGAGGTCTTTGTAAAGTGTAAATTCAATCAAATCATTTCTCTGTTTAAAATCCTTCAGTGGCTTCTCTTTTTCATCAGGGGGAAAAAGGTCAAACTTGTTTGCATAAGGTATAAGACTCCTTGTGATCTGGTTCCTCTTTACCTCTTCAGGCTCATTTCTTTGTCTAGCTGCTTTCAGGGTTTCCCCTTTATCGGCAACTTGATGTGTCTAAAGTGTGTTTGTGTGTATGTGTATTTTATTTATCCTGCTTGAGTTCTCTGAGTCTTGAAATAGTAGTTTTTTGTTTTCTCATTATTTTGGAAAACTCTCATCCATTATCTATTTAAATATCTCTTCCACCTCTTTCTCTCTAATCTTTTTCTTCTGAGACTCCAATTCCAAATATATTAGGCAATTTGATATTGTTCAACTGTTCTTGGATGCCCTCTTCTTTTTTTCCCTAACTCTATTTTCTCTTTCTGTTTCATTTTGGATCATTTTTTAAAACTATAAATTCAAGCTTACTAATTTTTTTCTTTCTGCTATGTTCAATTTGCTAAAAAGTCTGTTGAAGAAATTCTTCATATCTGATATCGTGTTTTCCATTTCTAGAATTTCCATTTGATTTTTAAAAAATAGTTTCCATCTCTCTGCTTAAACTTCTAATCTTCTAATGGTTTATATATTGGTCCATCTTTTCTACTAGATCCTTTAACATATTAATCACAGTTACTTTAAATTAAAGAGTTACAACATCTGGGTCATCTCTGAGTCTGATTCTATTGATTGCTTTGTCTTGTAACAATGGATTGTGTTTTCTTTGCTTTACTGTGTGTCTTGCAATTTGTTATTGAATAATGGGCATCATTTATAGAACAGTAGAGACTTAGGTAAACAGTATTTACAGCTGGAAATAGAAACATCCCTTTTCCTGCAGGTGTGTGTGTGTGTGTGTGTGTGTGCATGCATGTGCATGTAGTAGGAATGAGTCAGTCTAGTCAGTGGTTAAGCAGAAGGTGGGTTTTCTTGTCGTTTGTTACTCTCAGTGCCCCATGGGCTTCACATTTCTCCAGGGTCGAGCTGCCAGAGGGTTTTTCTCACAGTTCTTACTCCACTTTCAGCCATCTCTGAACACCTAACCAGACAGAGATTCTCTCTCCACATGTTTCCCTCCCTCTCCAGGGGTATACTGCTATTGTTTATTACTCAGTGCTGGGTTCATTGCTGGGGGATAAAGAGTATCTCATGGTCCTTCTGTCAAGCTTCAGTTTTAGGCAGGACCTGCATGTCCGAGGTGTGAGCTTTCTTGGAAATTCTATCTCTGTCCCCATCACAGCCAAAATTTCCCTTGTTATCTGTGGTAGTTTCAGGGCAGGAGAGTGTTTCCTGCCCTTCCCCAACAGTAGCTAATGCCTTCTCTTTGTTAATGCAGGATTCTGGGTCAGTGAATTTTTCCTTCCCCTCCTCCACAGGCAGACAGTTGATACTTCTACCCCCTCCTCCAGACAAAATAGATTTTTGGCTGGTTCCTGGGGCAGGATAGAGGTTCTCTACCCTGTCCCCTAGGAGCAGACAGCTTTCTTCTTTCTCTTCTTCAGCAGTCCTAGGGGAAAAGGGGCTTGCTGCTGCTTCCCCACGATGTAAGGCTTTTGCTTCACAAGAGAAGTATATCTTGGGAAGCAGTTGGTGTTCTGTGTCTGTCCCCTAGAAGCTGCATTCACCTGCCACACATGTGTGTCAGTGAGGGGTGTTCTCTCAGGTCCCCTGCCCGTTCCAGTCACTTGTGAACACTGAGTGGAGTTTCATGGAAAAGTCTTGGGCTGAGTGCAAACTTTCTGTGTACCTGGGGCTCCAAGTTCTAAACTGATAGACTAGCTGCAGGTGACCTGTAGGAATTTGTTCACTTTTTAGCTGATTTTTTCTTACCCACTTCTAACTCACCCTCTTTTTCCTCCAGTGCTCTTTCAATGGTGAAAAAGTTACTCTGTCCCATATTTTTTTGGAAGGGTTTGTCACTCTTTGGAATTCAGTTCCCTTGGTTGCTTTGAAATCTTTGCTTTCTGCTGGGTTCAAGACACGTTATGATTTTGTAGACTTTCCAACCTTTTCTCATTATTAGGATAGGAGCAACACTGTCTTGGGGCTTTGCACAACATAAATGGAAGTGGGATTCCCATTTAGTTCTGCTGCTTACCTGTTGGATTTTTCAGGCGCTGAATTTGTAACCTCTTGAAACAAAACAATGTGTAGTTTTCCTATTTGGGGGCAAACTCTATACTGGTGAGCACTATTAAATCTTGTTTGTAAATATATTGAATTTTTTTTTGTTTGCTTTTTTTTTTGGCCACCTGCACAGCTTCTGGGATCTTAGTTCCCCAACCAGGGATTGAACCCGGGCCTTCAGCAGTGAAAGTGCCAAGTCCTAACCACTGGACGGCCAGGAAATTCCTGACTTTCTCTTAATATTTGCCCTGGCTTAGGAAGGCACAGCTGTGTGTTCAGGGTGAGATAATACCCATTAGATTATGCTTTTATTATTATGCAGTCATGTCTTCTACTTTTTTCTTTTCTTTTTTTTTAAAACATCTTTATTAGAGTATAATTGCTTTACAATAGTGTGTTAGTTTCTGCATTATAACAAAGTGAATCAGCTATACATATACACATGACCCCATATCTCTACCCTCTTGCGTCTCCCTCCCTCCCATCCTCCCTATCCCACCCCTCTAGGTGGTCACAGAGCACCGAGCTGATCTTCCTGTGCTATGTGGCTGCTTCCCACTAGCTATCTATTTTATGTTTGGTAATGTATATATGTCCATGCCACTCTCTCACTTTGTCCCAGCTTACCCTTCCCCCTTCCCATATCCTCAAGTCCATTCTCTAGTAGGTCTGGGTCTTTATTCCTGTCTTGTCCCTAGGTTCTTCATGACCAATTTTTTTAAATTCCATTTATATATGTTAGCATATGGTATTTGTTTTTCTCTTTCTGACTTACTTCACTCTGTATGACAGGTTCTAGGTTCATCCACCTCACTACAAATAACTCAATTTCATTTCTTTTTATGGCTGAGTAATATTCCATTGTATATATGTGCTACATCTTCTTTATCTATTCATCTGTTGATGGACACTTAGGTTGCTTGCATGTCCTGGCTATTGTAAATAGAGCTGCAATGAATATTTTGGTACACGACTCTTTTTGAATTATGGTTTTCTCAGGGTATATGCCCAGTAGTGGGATTGCTGGGTCGTATGGTAGTTCTGTTTTTCGTTTTTTTAAGGAACCTCCATACTGTTCTCCATAGTGGCTGTATCAGTTTACATTCCCACCAACAGTGCGAGAGGGTTCCCTTTTCTCCACACCCTCTCCAGCATTTATTATTTGTAAATTTTTTGATGATGGCTATTCTGACTGGTGTGAGATGATATCTCATTTTAGTTTTGATTTGCATTTCTCTAATGATTAATGATGTTGAGCATTCTTTCATGTGTTTGTTGGCCATCTGTATATCTTCTTTGGAGAAATGTCTATTTAGGTGTTCTGCCCATTTTTGGATTGGGTTGTTTTTTTGATATTGAGCTGCATGAGCTGGTTGTACATTTTGGAGATTAATCCTTTGTCAGTTGCTTCGTTTGAAAATATTTTCTCCCATTCTGAGGGTTGTCTTTTCTTCTTGTTTATGGTTTCCTTTGCTGTGCAAAATCTTTAAAGTTTCATTAGGTCCCATTTGTTTATTTTTGTTTTCATTTCCATTTCTCTAGGAGGTGGGTCCAAAAGGATCTTGCTGTGATTTATGTCATAGAGTGTTCTGCCTATATTTTCCTCTAAGAGTTTGATAGTGTCTGGCCTTACATTCAGTCCTTAATCCATTTTGAGTTTATTTTTGTGTATGGTGTTAGGGAATGTTGTAATTTCATTCTTTAACATGTAGCTGTTCAGTTTTCCCAGCACCACTTATTGAAGAGGCTGTCTTTTCTCCATTGTATATTCTTGCCTCCTTTATCAAAGATAAGGTGACCGTATGTGTGTGGGTTTATCTCTGGGCTTTCTATGCTGTTCCATTGATCTATATTTCTGTTTTTGTGCCAGTACCATACTGTCTTGATTACTGTAGCTTTGTAGTATAGTCTGAAGTCAGGGAGCCTGATTCCTCCAGCTCCGTTGTTCTTTCTCAAGACTGCTTTGGCTATTCGGGGCTGTTGGTGTTTCCATACAAATTGTGAAATTTTTTGTTCTAGGTCTATGAAAAATGCTGGTGGTAGTTTGATAGGGATTGCATTGAACCTGTAGATTGCTTTGGGTAGTAGAGTCATTTTCACAATGTTGATTCTTCCAATCGAAGAACATGGTATATCTCTCCATCTAATTGTATCATCTTTAATTTCTTTCAGTAGTGTCTTATAATTTTCTGCATACAGGTCTTTTGTCCCCTTAGGTAGGTTTATTCCTAGGTATTTTATCCTTTTTGTTGTAGTGGTAAATGGGAGTGTCTTCTTAATTTCACTTTCAGATTTTTCATCATTAGTGTATAGGAATGCAAGAGATTTCTGTGCATTAATTTTGTATCCTGCTCCTTTACCAAATTCATTGATTAGCTCTAGTAGTTTTCTGGTAGCATCTTTAGGATTCCCTATGTATACTATCATGTCATCTGCAAACAGTGACAGCTTTACTTCTTCTTTTCCAATTTGGATTCCTTTTCTTTCTTTTTCTTCTCTGATTGCTGTGGCTAAAACTTCCAAAACGAAGTTGAATAATAGTGGTGAGAGTGGGCAACCGTGTCTTGTTCCTGATCTTAGTGGAAGTGGTTTCAGTTTTTCACCATTGAGGACGATGTTGGCTGTGGGTTTGTCATATATGGCCTTTATTATGTTGAGGAAAGTTCCCTTTATGCCTACTTTCTGGAGGGTTTTTTTTTTTTATCATAAATGGGTGTTGAATTTTGTCAAAATCTTTCTCTGCATCTATTGAGATGATCATATGATTTTTCTCCTTCAATTTGTTAATATGGTGTATCACATTGATTGATTTGCGTATGTTGAAGAATCCTTGCATTCCTGGGATAAACCTGACTTGATCATCGTGTGTGATCCTTTTAATGTGCTGTTGGATTCTGTTTTCTAGTATTTTGTTGAGGATTTTTGCATCTATGTTTATCAATGATATTGGTTGTAGTTTTCCTTTTTTGTGACATCTTTGTCTGGTTTTGGTATCAGGGTGATGGTTGCCTCGTAGAATGAGTTTGGGAGTGTTCCTCTCTCTGCTATATTTTGGAAGAGTTTGAGAAGGATAGGTGTTAGCTCTTCTCTAAATGTTTGATAGCATTCGCCTGTGAAGCCATCTGGTCCTGGGCTTTTGTTTTTTGGAAGATTTTTAACCACAGTTTCAATTTCAGTGCTTGTGACTGGTCTGTTCATATTTTCTATTTCTTCCTGGTTCAGTCTCAGAAGGTTGTGCATTTCTAAGAATTTGTCCATTTCTTCCAGGTTGTCCATTTTATTGGCATATAGTTGCTTGTAGAAATCTCTCATGATCCTTTGTATTTCTGCAGTGTCAGTTGTTACTTCTCCTTTTTCATTTCTAATTCTATTGATTTGAGTCTTCTTCCTTTTTTTCTTGTTGTGTCTGGCTAATGGTTTATCAATTTTGTTTATCTTGTCAAAAAACCAGCTTTTAGTTTTATTGATCTTTGCTATCAGTTCCTTCAATTCCTTTTCATTTATTTCTGATCTGATTTTTATGATTTCTTTCCTTCTGCTAACTTTGGGGTTTTTTTGTTCTTCTTTATCTAATTGCTTTAGGTGTAAGTTTAGGTTGTTTATTTGAGATGTTTCTTGTTTTTTGAGGTAGGCTTGTATTGCTGTAAACTTCCCTCTTAAAACTGCTTTTGCTGTATCCCATAGGTTTTGCGTCATCGTGTTTTCATTGTCATTTTTTTCTAGGTATTTTTAAATTTCCTCTTTGATTTCTTCAGTGATCTCTTGGTTATTAATTAGTGTATTGTTTAGCCTCCATGTGTTTGAATTTTTACAGATTTTTTCCTGTAATTGATATCTAGTCTCATACCATTGTGGTCAGAAAAGATACTTGATACGATTTCAGTTTTCTTAAATTTACCAAGGCTTGATTTGTGACCTAAGGTATGGTCTATCCTGGAGAATGTCCCATGAGCACTTGAAAAGAAAGTGTATTCTGTTGTTTTTAGATGGAATGTCCTATAAATATCAATTAAGTCCATCTTGTTTAATGTATCATTTAAAGCTTGTTTTTTCTTATTTAGTTTCATTTTGGATGATCTGTCCATTGGTGAAAGTGGGGTGTTAAAGTCCCCTACTATGATTGTGTTACTGTCGATTTCCCCTTTTATGGCTGTTAGCACTTGCCTTATGTATTGAGGTGCTCCTATGTTGGGTGCATAAATATTTACAATTGTTATATATTCTTCTTGGATTGATCCCTTGATCATTATGTAGTGTCCTTCATTGTCTCTGGTAATAGTCTTTGTTTTAAAGTATATTTTGTCTGATAGGAGAATTGCTACTCCAGCTTTCTTTTGATTTCCATTTTCATGGAAAATCTTTTTCCTTCCCCTCACTTTCATTCTGTATGTGTCCCTAGGTCTGAAGTGGGTCTCTTGTAGACAGCATATATACGGGTCTTGTTTTTGTATCCATTCAGCCAGTCTGTGTCTTTAGGTTGGAGCATTTAATCCATTTACATTTAAGGTAATTATTGATATGTATGTTCCTATTACCATTTTCTTAATTGTTTTGGGTTTGTTATTGTAGTTCTTTTCCTTCTCTTGTGTGTCCTGCCTAGAGAAGTTCCTTTAGCATTTGTTGTAAAGCTGATTTGGTTGAATTCTCTTCGATTTTGCTTGTCTGTAAAGGTTTTAATTTCTCCGTCAAATCTGAATGAGATCCTTGCTGAGTAGAGTAATCTTGGCTGTAGGTTTTTCTCCTTCATCACTTTAAATATGTCCTGCCAGTCCCTTCTGGCTTGCAGAGTTTCTGCTGAAAGATCAGCTGTTAACCTTATGGGGATTCCCTTGTGTGTTATTTGTTGTTTTCCCTTGCTGCTTTTTTTGTGTGTGTGTGGTACGTGGGCCTCTTACTGTTGTGGCCTCTCCCATTGCGGAGCACAGCCTCCAGACGCGCACGGTCAGCGACCATGGTTCATGGGCCCAGCCGCTCCACGGCATGTGGGATCTTCCCATTCCGGGGCACGAAACTGCTTCCCCTGCATCGGCAGGCAGACTCTCAACCACTAAGCCACCAGGGAAGCCCTCCCTTGCTGCTTTTAGTATTTGTTCTTTGTATTTAATTTTTGATAGTTTGATTAATATGTGTCTTGGCATGCTTCTCCTTGGATTTTTCCTGTATGGGACTCTCTGTGCTTCCTGGACTTGATTAACTATTTCCTTTCCCATATTAGGGAAGTTTTCAACTATAATCTCTTCAAATATTTTCTCAGTCCCTTTCTTTTTCTCTTCTTCTTCTGGGACCCTATAATTCGAATGTTGGTGTGTTTAATATTATTCCAGAGGTCTCTGAGACTGTCCTCAATTCTTTTCATTCTTTTTTCTTTATTCTGCTCTGCAGTAGTTATTTCCAGTATTTTATCTTCCAGGTCACTTATCTGTTCTTCTGCCTCAGTTAGTCTGCTATTGATCCCATCTAGAGAATTTTAAATTTCATTTATTGTGTTGTTCATAATTGTTTGTTTGCTCTTTAGTTCTTCTAGGTGCTTGTTAAACGTTTCTTGTATTTTTTCCATTCTATTCCAAGATTTTGGGTCATCTTTACTATCATTATTCTGAATTCTTTTTCAGGTAGACTGCCTATTTCCTCTTCATTTGTTAGGTCTGGTGGGTTTTTACCTTGCTCATTCATCTGCTGTGTGTTTCTCTGTCTTCTCATTTTGCTTAACTTACTGTGTTTGGGGTCTCCTTTTCGCAGGCTGCAGGTTCGTAGTTCCCGTTGTTTTTGGTGTCTGTCCCCAGTGGCTAAGGCTGATTCAGTGGCTTCCTGGTGGAGGGGACTAGTGCCTGTGTTCTGGTGGATGAGGCCGGATCTTGTCTTTCTGCTGGGAGGTCCACGTCTGGTGGTGTGTTTTGGGGTGTCTGTGGCCTTATTATGATTTTAGGCAGCCTCTCTGCTAATGGATGGGGTTGTGTTCCTGTCTTGCAAGTTGTTTGGCATAGGGTGATCAGCACTGTAGCTTGCTGGTCGTTGAGTGGAGCTGTGTCTTGGCGTTCAGGTGAAGATCTCTGGGAGATGTTTGCCGTTTGATATTACATGGAGCTGGGAGGTCTCTTGTGGACCAGTGTCCTGAACTTGGCTCTCCCACCTCTGGGGCACAGCCCTGACACCTGGCTGGAGCACCAGGCGCCTGTCATCCACACGGCTCAGAATAAAAGGGAGAAGAGAAAGGAAGAAAGAAGATAAAATAAAATAAAATAACGTTAAATAAAATAAAGTTATTAAAATAAAAAATAATTATTAACAAAAAATTTTTAAGTGATAAAAAAAGAAAGAAGAGAGCAACCAAACCAAAAAAGAAATCCACCAATGATAACGAGTGCTAAAAACTATACTAAAAAAACAAACAAAAAAACAGACAGACAGAACCCTAGGACAAATGGTAAAAGCAAAGCTATACAGACAAAATCACACACAGAAGCATACACGTACACACTCACAAAAAGAGAAAAAGGGAACAAAATTTATATGTATCATTGCTCCCAAAGTCCATCTCCTCAATTTGGAATGATTCGTTGTATATTCAGGTATTCCACAGATGCAGGGCACATCAGGTTGATTGTGGAGATTTAATCCACTGCTCCTGAGGCTGCTGGGAGAGATTTCCCTTTCTCTTCTTTGTTCGCACAGCTCCCGGGGTTCAGCTTTGGATTTGGCCCTGCCTCTGCATGTAGGTCACCTGAGAGCGTCTGTTTTTGGCTCAGACAGGACAGGGTTAAAGGAGCAGTTGCTTCGGGGGCTCTGGCTCACTCAGGCCGGGGGGAGGGAGGGGTACGGATGCCGGGTAAGCCTGCGGCGGCAGAGGCTGGCGTGACGTTGCAACAGCCTGAGGCGTGCCGTGTGCTCTTCCGGGGAAGTTGTCCCTGGATCACGGGACCCTGGCAGTGGCAAGCCGCACAGGCTCCCAGGAGGGGAGGTGTGGACAGTGACCTGTGCTTGCACACAGGCTTCTTGGTGGCGGCAGCAGCAGCCGCCTTAGCGTCTCATGCCCGTCTCTGGGGTCCGCGCTGATAGCCGCGGCTCGCGCCCGTCTCTGGAGCTCCTTTAAGCAGCGCTCTTAATCCCCTCTCCTCACGCACCAGGAAACAAAGAGGGAAGAAAAAGTCTCTTTTCTTTTCGGCAGCTCCAGACCTTTTCCCAGACTCCCTCCCGGCCAGCTGTGGCGCACTAGTTCCTTCAGGCTGTGTTCACGGCGCCAACCCCAGCCCTCTCCCTGCGATCCGACTGAAGCCCGAGTCTCAGCTCCCAGCCCCCGCCCGCCCCGGCGGGTGAGCAGACAAGCCTCTCGAGGGGCTGGTGAGTGCCGGTCGGCACCGATCCTCTGTGCGGGAATCTCTCCGCTTTGCCCTTCGCACCCCTGTTGCTGCGCTCTTCTCCGTGGCTCCGAAGCTCTCCCCCTCCGCCACCCGCAGTCTCTGCCCGCGAAGGGGCTTCTAGTGTGTGGAAACCTTTCCTCCACAGCTCCCTCCCACTGGTGTGGGTCCCGTCCCTATTCTTTTGTCTCTGTTTTTTCTTTTTTCTTTTGCCCTACCCAGGTACGTGGGGGAGAGTCTTGCTTTTTGGGAGGTCTGAGGTCTTCTGCCAGTGTTCAGTAGGTGTTCTGTAGGGGTTGTTCCACATGTAGATGTATTTCTGATGTATTTGTGGGGAGGAAGGTGATCTCTGCGTCTTACTCTTCCGCCATCTTGAAGCTCCTCTCTCTTCTACTTTCAAATATCTGGAATTGGGGTCAAGAATGCATCCTTTACTGTTTACAGTGGGTCCAGCTGACAGCTGAAGAATCTAGGCTGAGATCAAAGGGACACTGGTGTTTTATGAGTTTTACAAAGTTATGTTTTTTTTCATTAAGAAAGAAAAAACTATTACTGTCACTTTAAGCGCTCAAGTATCAAATATGGAATGGAAAAAAAAAAGACTCCTCTTTTTCTGCCTTCTCCTCTGCATCCTAAGCCCTTATACAAACAGAACATTCTATGATGCTAAGGCAGTGCCGTCCCATTCTCTCTGTTGAGAATGTCCTACCCTAGCACTCTCGTTTACCTTTACTTTTGTTGTTATTTCATCAGATTGTTTTACAACATAGTTTAAAAGCAAGTATTTTAAAAGGCTTGTTACTAGAGGCAGAGGTCCCCTGTCCCTTCTTTCTCAGAGAACAACACTTTGAACTCTTTTAGATGATTCTTTGGGTATACGCCTTCATATCTCTAAATAATATTTTTAGACAGTGACTTCTTGATTTTTCAGTTTTAGATAATATCAGTTTATAGCCCACTGTGGCAGATAAGGATGTGTTTCTCCTTCACCCTTTCCTCCTCTGCAATCATCTGCCTATTTGGTCCCTCTACCCACACTTCCAAAAATATTTACTTATAACTTTGGTAAGGGTTTACTTTAAGGTGACCTTTTAAATGCTATTCCAAGCTGAGCCATGGAGTAAACTGTAATTATTTAAACTTTCTTCCAAAGTATTTTGCTTTCCTTAGAGTAAATAATTGTCTTGTTTGCTTAGTTTCTATCTCTAATCCAACACTAATCACTAATTCAACTAGAAACTCTGTGTCAAATGTCTCAAGTCTTTCCCAACACATTAATTTTTTTATTTTATTTAATTTTAATTTTTTTAAAATTTTGTTTCTTTTCATGACTTTACAGCTCATTTTGTTTTTTAAAAAAATTTTATTGAAGTATAGTTGATTTACAGTGTTGTGTTAGTTTCAGGTGTACTGCAAAGTGAATCAGTTATACGTATACATATATCCACTCTTTTTTAGATTCTTTTCCCATATAGGCCATTACAGAGTATTGAGTACAGTTCCCTGTGCTATACAGTAGGTCCTTATTAGTTATCTATTTTATATGTAGTAGTGAGCATATGTCAATCCCAATCTCCCAGTTTATCCCTCCCCCCACCCCCTTACCCCCTGGTAACCATGAGTTTGTTTTCTACATCTGTTACTCTGTTTCTGTTTCCTCAACACATTTAGATGCAACAGGTATTCTATTAATTTCATCTTCATTCTGAAGGTAACCAGTGACACTAGCTCCTGAGCCTTTGAAGATGCTCTGATGTAAACTGGACTGATTTTTTTACTTTCTCCAAAACTGGTTTAAGATTCAGCTTTCTCAGGTCTTCTGGGTAGTTATCACCCTTCCAACAGCTTTCCAGTTACCTCTTTTCTCTCACCTTCTTTTTTCATGGGAGTTTTTGTCTTCAACATTTTTCCCCTTTATTATCATTATAGATGGCAGCAAAAGTAAATGTATAGGTTCAAAGTGCCATCCTGATTTTTTTTAACTATCGTAGAGTTGATTTACAACATTGTGTTAGTATCTGCTGTACAGCAAAGTGATTCATATGTTATACATATGTATACATTCTTTTTTATATTGTTTTCCATTATGGTTTATCTCAGGGTATTGAATATAGTTCTCTATGCTATACAGTAGGACCTTGTTGTTTATCCATCTATATATACTAGTTTGCATCTGCTAACCCCAAACTCCCAGTCCGTCCGTTCCCCCACTCACCTCCCCCTTGGCAACCACAAGTCTGTTCTCTATGTCTGTGAGTCCATTTCTGTTTCACAGATAAGTTCATTTGTGTCCTGTTTTAGATTCCACATGTAAGTGATATCATACGGTATTTGTCTTTCTCTTTCTGACTTACTTTGCTTAGTATGATAATCTCTAGTTGCATCCATGTTGCTGCAAATGGCATTATTTCATTCTTTTTTGTGGCTGAGTAGTATTCCATTGTATATATGTACCACATCTTCTTTATCCATTCATCTGTCGATGGACACTTAGATTGTTTCCATGTCTTGGCTATTGTAAATAGTGCTGCTCGGAACATAGGGGTGCATGTATCTTTTTGAATTATAGTTTTCTCCAGGTATATGCCCAGGAGTGGGATTGCTGGATCATATGGAAACTATTTTTAGTTTTTTGAGGAGCCTCCATCCTGTTTTTCATAGTGGCTGCACCAACTTACATTCCCACCAACAGTGTAGGAGGGTCCCTTTCCTCCACACCCTCTGCAGCCTTTGTTATTTGTAGATTTTTTAATCAAACTGCCATCTTGACAGAGTCTCCAGCCACTTGTCTTTACTGGGGTGACTTCCACCAGCTCATCCCTTGAGCCTTCTCTGATTCTTCTCCAGAGCCCCTTTTCTGCCATTCTGGGTTATGTGCTTCCATACATCCTTCTATGACATCACTGTGAACTCTGAGGTGGGCCGGGCTAAGGGGCCTGGTGGGATAGTCCCGACAGCCTTTGTTACTGGAAGGTGAGGCACATGTCCAGGCTGGAGCCCAGGGTATTTGGCCATCATGGTGTCTCTGGTCTTGGTTCTCTCATGTAGGATGAGCAAGGTCCTCGGAGCAGACACACAGGTGTTCTGGGGTCACCCGTCTCCTCTGGAGCTGCACCAGCTTCCTCAAGGTGCTCTGAGGAGAGAGTATGCTGAAGGCACAGGATACGGGGGCAGTCACCATCCCTCGTTATGATTGGCGATGAGGTCTTTGCTAGGCAGAGGTTTGGGGGTAGAATATTATGAAAAGCCCAGCGGTGAGAAAGCATCTGTGACCCATGGATGTCCTTCTGTCCTCGTGATTGTTTTTCCGGCCCATTCAGTCACACCAGTTCGGTGACCCCATGCCCAGCTTCCCCGAATGGAGATGCAGAGCTGTCAGTGTCAGGAGCGCCCAGCCCCTCTCGTGGTTGTCACCTGCTCTATGTCCTTTGTCACCCTCCCTGCTGCTGACAGGAGTGTGCTCACGAGCTTTGGCAAAGCTAACGTGGAGAGAAGAGCTTCCTGTCACTCAGCCACCTCTGTGCGGTGGCCTCTGTCTCTTCCTTGGCTTTGACGCTTATGATATGTCAGTGTCCTCATTTCTTCCACGAACCTGAGGGTGACTGGTGTTCCGTGTCACTCGGTGACCTCATATGGTGCCAGGAGGGGAATGAGGTCCGTCATGCTGTGTTCTTCTCTGACTTCTTCTGTCCTTTTGCCACCAGAACACTTTGGGGAAGAACGTAGTTTTCCCCCAAACTCACAGTTAGGGAAGAAAATACTGCCAGTTCAATAAAAAGCCTCAAAAAAGCACCATCAGTAGAGCACCAAGAGTGAACCCTTACGTAAATAAGTAAACTCTGGACTCTGGGTGATGGTGATGTGTCAGTGTAGGTCCATCCACTGAACAAATGTCCTACCTGGGGGTGGTTGTTGACAGTGGAGCGGGGACTGTGCACGGGTGGGGGCAGGGGATGTATGGGAACTCTCTGTATCCTCTCAATTTTGTTGTGAACCTAAAACTGTTCTAAAAAGTAAAATCTGAAGGAATTTTTAAAAGCACTGTCAATTCCCAAAGCAGGATTAAAAAATAAACGGTTTAAATTATAGGACTAAATAAGGCTACCTGACTCCGTGCCTGGAAAACTCAACTGGCTCAGAAGAGCTCTGTCATTATTACCTCATTTGTGAGTGAATTAGCCCAGACAGGCCGCGGATGTGCCC
The DNA here is from genome assembly GCF_949752795.1 of Hyperoodon ampullatus. Taxonomy (NCBI): domain Eukaryota; kingdom Metazoa; phylum Chordata; class Mammalia; order Artiodactyla; family Ziphiidae; genus Hyperoodon; species Hyperoodon ampullatus. Next base: position 117,092,989 of record NC_136914.1, on the reverse strand, counting down.
TGCTGCCCAGAACGCTCACCGGGCTTAGGGCAGGCCCAGGGCGCACTGGCTGTGCCTCGCAGGCTCTCCCGGCCACCACCCCTGAGCAGGGTTCCAGTTCTGTTGTTTCTGTTTACTCCCAAGGTACAGAGGACACCAGTGTGCCCAGGAGTCCAGGCAGGGTCAAGGCAATGGTGAGCCTGGATTAGCTTCTTTTCTTTCTATTCCCACTTGGGGGTTTTCTTCGAGGGAAAAGGAGCTAAGGTTTCTCGGCCACATGTCACCCCTTGACCTGCCTTCCCATGGCTTTGTGAGGCCGGTGGGCTTCCTGATCCTGACTCTGTGTGGTCAGAGCCCATCCAGAGGTGTGGGTCTGAACTGAGAGTCTGCCACTCACTCTGCGGTGCTGGAGGCTATATCACTGAAACTCTGAGCATCCGTTTCCCTCTCTGCACAACTGGGGGACCTTGAGGAGCCTTCCAGCTCCAAATATTCTGTAGTTCTAATGGCTCTCTGACCATCCAGGGGTAATGCACACTTCTATCCTGCCCTTTATTGGCAGGAGCGGAGACTTTTATTGATTTGGTTTGGTCTGAGGAGAAAGGAAGCCCAGGCACTTAGATTCTCCTCATTAATGTTTCATGTTCCTCAGGCAGCCATCCCTCCCATGACGGGAGAGGCCAGGCAACTGACTCTCTGATGCTTTTGAGCATCAGATATCAGCAGAGCTCCCCTACCTACTGGTCACTGGGTCCCAGGGGGCATCTGGGGTGGGGACACAGTGGTCCCTCTGTCTTCCCAGAGGCAACGTGGCTGAGAGGAATTGGGGAGGGAGACGGGGTGTCAGGGGCTGGAGAGGCGGGGAGAGAGAATGGCTGGAATAATTGAATTGCCATTGTCCTCCCTGAGGTGAAGCCCCACCTACCTCCCTAGGCCCAGAGCTTGATGATCCTTTCCCAGCAGAGAATTTCTGAAGCCCAAGGTGGCCCAAGGCTTCCTCCAGGTAACAAACGGCCCCTTTGCCACTTGGATTCCTATTGGTTCCCTTCACTGGGTAGAGCTTCCTTCTGCCACGGGGGTAGGTTTTGACCTTTCCAAATCGTCACTAGAGATAGGGATGTGCGTCACTGTTTGCTATAAGCGGACTGCTTTCCCTTATCAAGAAGTCCTGTGGGCCTTGTTCCCCGGGGCTGGAGTGCGAAGGGACACACTCACAATGGTGACTGCAACACCCTCTTCATGCTTTGTCAAAGCACCTATCACCCTGTTGTGAAAGTGCTGGTGTTAAATTCCCTGCACTGGACTGTGAATGCTCTAAAGAGAGAAATCTGCCTCATTTGTTTGATTCCCAGGATCATCCTCCAGAGCCTGGCACACAGGAAGTGCCCATTAAATAGTTGTCCAAAGGGTGGGAAATGAAGGGAAATAAATGTGAGCCTTGCTGGTATGTTCCCTGGGGGTCCTGAGCTCTGGCATGTAGTCTGAATTTTTACAGGTCATAGACATTGATCCTGTAGGACTGTGACATCTGAGCACAGGGTAAAGGGGGGCAGGGCATCAGCCAAATGGTGGTCCTTCCATGTAGGAACTGCCCTGTGCTTCATTTCTGGCCTTTTGGATGTAGCTGGGAAAGGCCACAGTGAATTTCAAAATGATCTCCTTAGAGATCAGCTAGTACAGTTCCCTCATTTTCTCAAACAAGGAGGCCCAGAAAAATAATTTATCAAGTTCCCCGCTGGTAAGTGCCCCCAATAACTGCTTATGAGGAATCGTGCTTTGCAGTCCTATACTCCTTTCATCATGTTACCCTGACTCCCTGTTTACTTGCTTCTTTTGAGAATAGAAATGGCATAGAATTTAAAGACTAGACATTGAAAAACAAGTACTGTGAGTGGGTAGTCAGGAGAATGTCTAAGGGACTTGCTTCAGAATGCGGGTACTCATCTTTGCCCCATCCACTGGCTATTCAGGTGATACTTACAGCTGAAATTTTTCTGGGTAGGACAAAGGAGACATAGGTCTATATTCCAGTATCTCCTCATTTCTTTCTCTTATACTTCTGATTTCCTGGTGAGTTTTTGTTTGTTTGCTTTGTTAAGTTTGCTATGTCCATTTTTTTCCAGTATTTTAAAATTTATTTTTTATTGAAGTATAGTTGACTTACAATGTTGTGTTAATCTCTGCTGTACAGCAAAGTGGCTCAGTTACACACATATAGACATTCCTTTTCACATTCGTCTCCATTATGGTTTATCACAGGATATTGAATCTAGTTCCCTGTGCTATACAGTAGGACCTTGTTGTTTATCCATTCTATATATACTAGTTTGCAACTGCTAACCCCAAACTCCCAATCCATTCCTCTCCCACCCACCTCCCCCTTGGCAACCACAAATCTGTTCTCTAATGTTAGGTCCATTTTGAAACAAAGTAAACTAATCCTCTCTCTCTCTTCGCCATTCTTCCCCAGGCGGGGTCTCTGCTCCCAGGGGAAGTCTGGCCCTTGAGCTACATCCTTCCCTTCTTCCTCTGATTGCCAGTGAGGCCACTGAGGAAGGGGAGGAGAGGGAAGATGAGGAGGAGGAAAAGGAGGAGAAAGAGAAGCAAACCAAGCACCATCCACAGTCACCAAATGAGCTGGCTGGGCTGCCATGCTGCACAGCTCCTGGGAGCACCATTGTCATTGTTGTGAACATGGATGGAGCCCCTGGAGGTGTGCAGTGACAGCCACATGCTCTGGGCAGCCCTAAGGTTAATAACATTGGAACAAAGGACATTCTTTCCTGGTAAAGGGCTACCTTCCACAGACACCCACCAAATTGCCTTGCTTTTCCTCCTTCCATGAAGACTAGTGGGGGCTTCATCATGGACCTACATCTGGAGACAGCACCCTCAGAAGCGACAGAGTTCCTTCCTGTTCAGACATTTAGGATCTATGAGAACTTGAGAGATGAACTCTCAAGGGAGTTTGGGGATCTGACTGCCTGATACTCAGGCCCCAGGAAGGGGCCGAGGTTCCTTGTGCTTCGTATAACAATTGCCTTGTGTGGCTCTCAGCCTACAGGCAGAAATGCTGTCAGCTGGGAATGCCTGAGGGACTTGCCTGGGACTGTGCGACCCACATTGAGCCCACAGACATTTCCAGAGCCAAGGTTGTGGCTGGACTGGCCCTTGTGGTTCTTAGTATAATTGCACGACATACCTCAGCAACCGTCAGGGAACTTGGAGGATCAAGATCTATTATTCACAGGTCTTGGAAGGCACACGGCACACCCAGGACCCACACAGTGAGGTCATGGGTAGAGAGAAAGAGTGTGGACCTGGGGCTCTGCCTTTGTTAGGATCCAAGGGTAGGGTGTCCAGGGTTAAAGGGCTTCACTCTTTATTGGTTAACGTGAGGCCTAAGAGTGCAAATTAGGATGCAGGCAGGGAGCAGTGGTCCCTCTAATAGTTATCTGGGTTCCCAGGGCTTTCTGAGAGGGGGCTTCCTGGGTGGCAGTGGCCTAACTCCCCCTCTGCTTGTTTAGCTGGTAGCTGTATCACACGGCTGGCAGGGTGTTTGTTCGAGATGGATGTCCTGGGAAAGGGATGCCTCCACAATCAGAAGCTTCATGTCGGGCACTTACACTACAATCAAAAAGCTTAATGTCAGGTGCTTACACTACTGTTCAATGCTGCCTTGCACATGGGACCCGACACAAGGTAACACGTAAGGTGGCTTTTTGTGATGGATAAAGAGGAAGCTTGGGAGGGGCTGCAGAGGGGGAAGCAGGGAAGTGGGGAGGGGGGCAGGGCTCTGTGAAAGCCTCCTGTCTGCCCGTCTGGGGCTCTCCTCTTCCAAGGACAGACTGAGGTCCTGCAGGGAAGCCTCGGATTGCCTCCAAGCAGAACCTAAGGGGAGCGTGGAGGCAGCTCTGAGAGTTTCCCACCTACAACCCCCCTTGGCAGGAGGGTGAATTACATTTTTTAGCTACACTGGATGATTGATCTTAGTTTCTACTTTTTAATCTCTTGATAGTTTATGAATATTCCCTTTTCTCTTGCAACTCTGAAACAACATACCATTCTTTTAAAAAATTTTTATATTGGAGTATAGTTGATTTGTAATGTTGTGATAGTTTCAGGTGTACAGCAAAGTGAATCAGTTATACATATACATGTATCCATTCTTTTTCAGATTCTTTTCCCATATAGGTTTTTACAGACTATTGAGTAGAGTTCCTTGTGCTATATAGTAGGTTTTACTAGTTATCTATTTTATATATAGTAGTGTATATATGTTAATCCCAATCTCCTAATTTATCCCTTCCCTCATTTCCCCTTTGGTAACCATAAATTTGTTTTCTATGTCTGTGAGTCTATTTCTGTGTCATAAATAAGTTTATTTGTATCATTTAAAAAATTAGATTCCATGTATAAGTGATATTAGATGATATTTGTCTTTCTCTGTCTGACTTACTTCACTTAGTATGATCATCCATGTTGCTGCAAATGGCATTATTTCATTCTTTTTAATGGCTGAGTAATATTCTATTGTATATATGTACCACATCTTTATTCATTCATCTCTTGATGGACACTTAGGTTGCTTCCATGTCCTGGCTATTGTAAATAGTGCTGCTATGAATATTGGGGTGCATGTCTTTTCAAATTATGGTTTTCTCCGGATGTACGCCCAGGAGTGGGATTGCTGGGTCATATGGTCGTTCTATTTTTAGTTTTTTAAGGAACCTCCATACTGTTCTCCATAGTGGTTATACCAACTTACATTCCCACCAACAGTGTAGGAAGGTTCCCTTTTCTCCTCACCCTCTCCAGCATTTATTGTTCATACCATTCTTTAAGGAATGTCAACTCACATTTTACCCAAAAGAGTATTTCTCACTATTTTGACACACATAAGCTCCCCTGTATAATTTTGTGGCTATGCTTTCTGACCAGATATGAGGAATATTCTGAAGTGAAAAGCATACCAGAGAGTTGTTACCATTGAGATGCTAAATATGTATAAACACTTTTAGAATCAAGTGATTTTTGTCAGGCTTTCAGGAATTCTTGCCTCTTTCCATTACAACGTAACTGAAGGATAAATCTGCAATTACACAAGAATGCCCCAAGGAGTGCCCTGAGTTTATTTTATCCTCGTTTTTAATACTGCTAAGTACTTTTATCATGTGGATTCTAATTTATTTTACAATTAAGTTTCCAGGAACTGAACATACTTAATTGTTAGTCTTTTCTTTAGATCAAATCTTTATTTCATGTTTTTATTTTAAATACTAGAACTCTAAAATAAAACACAACACACCATATTTCACACATAGAATACCGGTTAGTTCATCTCTGAAAACGGAGTAGAATGGTATCCTGTGTACAGCTCTATCCCAGGGCCTGCTTATAAAATATATTCAGTGACTATTTGTTGAATGATTAAATAAATAAATGAATAAATGAATGAATACAATGATGGTGATATAAAACATTAGATAAGTCACTTAACTATGATGCTTATTTTTAACTCTCTGTCTCCCCTCACTAGGATAAGGCCAGGATTTTTGTCTGATTTGTTCAGAGGTATATGCAAATTGCCTAGCACAATGCCTGGCACGCAGAAGACACAGTAAATATTTATTGAACAATTAATGAGTCTGAGGCTATAGACATAGATTACACTCACTCAGCTCAGCCAGATGATTCTTTTTTTAAATTTATTTTATTGAAGTATAGTTGATTTACAATGTTGTGTTAGTTTCTGGTGTACAGCAAAGTGGTTCAGTTATACAGATACGTAATAGTTTGCATCTGGTAATCCCAAACTCCCAATCCTTCCATTCCCACACTCACCTCTCCCTTGGCAACCACAAGTCTGTTCTCTATGTCTGTGAGTCTGTTTCTGTTTCACAGATAAGTTCATTTGTGTCCTATTTTAGATTCCACGTATGAGTGATACCATATGGTAATTGTCTTTCTCTTTCTGATGTTCTTCACTTAGTATGATAATCTCTAGGTCCATCCATGTTGCTATAAATGGCATTATTTCATTCTTCTTTATGGCTGAGAAGTATTCCATTATATATATGTACCACAACTTCTTTATCCATTCATCTGTTGGTGGACATTTAGATTGCGTCCACGAATTGGCTATTGTAAATGGTTCAGCCAGATGATTCTTTTTTTTTTTTTTTTTTTTTTTTAAAGAAACAGTTTTATTTACAAATTTTTAAGGGGAAAAATAACTTATGCATAGGAAAAGTTAAATACCCATTCAGGACAAATACAGCTCAATATGTAAATGAGTAAACTACCAGACTGTGATATTGATTTCCGCCCATTATCTTTTTTTTTTTTTTTTTTTAAGATTGTGGTCTTTTTTTTTTTTTTTAATTTTTATTTTTTTTTATTAGTTTCTGCTTTATAACAAAGTGAATCAGTCATACATATACATCTGTTCCCACATCCCTTCCCTCATGCATCTCCCTCCCTCCCACCCTCCCCATCCCACCCCTCCAGGCGGTCACAAAGCACCGAGCTGATCTCCCTGTGCTCTGCGGCTGCTTCCCACTATCTATCTACCTTACGTTTGGTAGTGTATATATGTCCATGCCTCACTTTTGCTTTGTCACAGCTTACCCTTCCCCCTCCCCATATCCTCAAGTCCATTCTCAAGTAGGTCTGTGTCTTTATTCTCGATTTACCCCTAGGTTCTTCATGACATTTTTTTTTTTTTAATTCCATATATATGTGTTAGCATACGGTATTTGTCTTTCTCTTTCTGACTTACTTCACTCTGTATGACAGACTCTAGGTCTATCCACCTCATTACAAATAGCACAGTTTCGTTTCTTTTTATGGCTGAGTAATATTCCATTGTATATATGTGCCACATCTTCTTTATCCATTCATCCGATGATGGACACTTAGGTTGTTTCCAGCTCCGGGCTATTGTGAATAGAGCTGCAATGAACATTTTGGTACATGACTCTTTTTGAATTATGGTTTTCTCAGGGTATATGCCTAGTAGTGGGATTGCTGGGTCATATGGTAGTTCTATTTTTAGTTTTTTAAGGAACCTCCATACTGTTCTCCATAGTGGCTGTACCAATTCACATTCCCACCAGCAGTGCAAGAGTGTTCCCTTTTCTCCACACCCTCTCCAGCATTTATTGTTTCTAGATTTCTTGATGATGGCCATTCTGACTGGTGTGAGATGATATCTCATTGTAGTTTTGATTTGCATTTCTCTAATGATTAATGATGTTGAGCATTCTTTCATGTGTTTGTTGGCAGTCTGTATATCTTCTTTGGAGAAATGCCTATTTAAGTCTTCTGCCCATTTTTGGATTGGGTTGTTTGTTTTTTTGCTATTGAGCTGCATGAGCTGTTTATAAATTTTGGAGATTAATCCTTTGTCAGTTGCTTCATTTGCAAATATTTTCTCCCATTCTGAGGGTTGTCTTTTGGTCTTGTTTATGGTTTCCTTTGCTGTGCAAAAGCTTTGAAGTTTCATTAGGTCCCATTTGTTTATCTTTGTTTTTATTTCCATTTCTCTAGGAGGTGGGTCCAAAAGGATCTTGCTGTGATTTATGTCATAGAGTGTTCTACCTATGTTTTCCTCTAAGAGTTTGATAGTTTCTGGCCTTACATTTAGGTCTTTAATCCATTTTGAGCTTATTTTTGTGTATGGTGTTAGGGAATGATCTAATCTCATACTTTTACATGTCCCTGTCCAGTTTTCCCAGCACCACTTATTGAAGAGGCTGTCCTTTCTCCACTGTACATTCCTGCCTCCTTTATCAAAGATAAGTTGGCCATATGTGCGTGGGTTTATCTCTGGGCTTTCTATCCTGATCCACTGATCTATCTTTCTGTTTTTATGCCAGTACCACACTGTCTTAATTACTGTAGCTTTGTAGTATAGTCTGAAGTCAGGGAGCCTGATTCCTCCAGCTCCGTTTTTCGTTCTCAAGATTGCTTTGGCTATTCGGGGTCTTTTGTTTTTCCAAACAAATTTTGAAATTTTTTGTTCTAGTTCTGTGAAAAATGCCAGTGGTAGTTTGATAGGGATTGCATTGAATCTGTAGATTGCTTTGGGTAGTAGAGTCATTTTCACAATATTGATTCTTCCAATCCAGGAGCATGGTATATCTCTCCATCTATTTGTATCATCTTTAATTTCTTTCATCAGTGTCTTATAATTTTCTGCATACAGGTCTTTTGTCTCCTTAGGTAGGTTTATTCCTAGATATTTTATTCTTTTTGTTGCAATGGTAAATGGGAGTGTTTTCTTGATTTCATTTTCAGATTTTTCATCATTAGTGTACAGGAATGCCAGAGATTTCTGTGCATTAATTTTGTATCCTGCTACTTTACCAAATTCATTGATTAGCTCTAGTAGTTTTTCGGTAGCATCTTTAGGATTCTCTATGTATAGTATCATGTCATCTGCAAACAGTGACAGCTTTACTTCTTCTTTTCCGATTTGGATTCCTTTTATTTCCTTTTCTTCTCTGATTGCTGTGGCTAAAACTTCCAAAACTATGTTGAATAAGAGTGGTGAGAGTGGGCAGCCTTGTCTTGTTCCTGATCTTAGTGGAAATGGTTTCAGTTTTTCACCATTGAGGACAATGTTGGCTGTGGGTTTGTCATATATGGCCTTTATCATGTTGAGGAAAGTTCCCTCTATGCCTACTTTCTGCAGGGTTTTTATCATAAATGGGTGTTGAATTTTGTTGAAAGCTTTCTCTGCATCTATTGAGATGATCATATGGTTTTTCTCCTTCAACTTGTTAATATGGTGTATCACATTGATTGATTTGCGTATATTGAAGAATCCTTGCATTCCTGGAATAAACCCCACTTGATCATGGTGTATGATCCTTTTAATGTGCTGTTGGATTCTGTTTGCTAGTATTTTGTTGAGGATTTTTGCATCTATGTTCATCAGTGATATTGGCCTGTAGTTTTCTTTCTTTGTGACATCCTTGCCTGGTTTTGGTATCAAGGTGATGGTGGCCTCGTAGAATGAGTTTGGGAGTGTTCCTTCCTCTGATATTGTTTGGAAGAGTTTGAGAAGGATGGGTGTTAGCTCTTCTCTAAATGTTTGATAGAATTCGCCTGTGAAGCCATCTGGTCCTGGGCTTTTGTTTGATGGAAGATTTTTAATCACAGTTTCAATTTCAGTGCTTGTGATTGGTCTATTCATATTTTCTATTTCTTCCTGAGTCAGTCTTGGTAGGTTGTGCATTTCTAAGAATTTGTCCATTTCTTCCAGGTTGTCCATTTTATTGGCATAGAGTTGCTTATAGTAATCTCTCATGATCTTTTGTATTTCTGCAGTGTCAGTTGTTACTTCTCCTTTTTCATTTCTAATTCTACTGATTTGAGTCTTCTCCCTTCTTTTCTTGATGAGTCTGGCTAATGGTTTGTCAATTTTGTTTATCTTCTCAAAGAACCAGCTTTTAGTTTGGTTGATCTTTGCTATCGTTTCCTTCATTTCTTTTTCATTTATTTCTGATCTGATCTTTATGATTTCTTTCCTTCTGCTAACTTTGGGGTTTTTTTGTTCTTCTTTCTCTAATTGCTTTAGGTGCAGGGTCAGGTTGTTTACTCGAGATGTTTCCTGTTTCTTAAGGTGGGATTGTATTGCTATAAACTTCCCCCTTAGAACTGCTTTTGCTGCGTCCCATAGGTTTTGGGTCGTCGTGTCTCCATTGTCATTTGTTTCTAGGTATTTCTTAATTTCCTCTTTGATTTCTTCAGTGATCACTTCGTTATTGAGTAGTGTATTGTTTAGCCTCCATGTGTTTGTATTTTTTACAGATCTTTTCCTGTAATTGATGTCTAGTCTCATAGCATTGTGGTCGGAAAAGATACTTGATACAATTTCAATTTTCTTAAATTTACCAAGGCTTGATTTGTGACCCAAGATACGATCTATCCTGGAGAATGTTCCATGAGCACTTGAGAAAAATGTGTATTCTGTTGTTTTTGGATGGAATGTCCTATAAATATCAATTAAGTCCATCTTGTTTAATGTATCATTTAAAGCTTGTGTTTCCTTATTCATTTTCATTTTGGATGATCTGTCCATTGGTGAAAGTGGGGTGTTAAAGTCCCCTACTATGAGTGTGTTACTGTCGATTTCCCCTTTTATGGCTGTTAGTATTTGCCTTATGTATTGAGGTGCTCCTATATTGGGTGCGTAAATATTTACAGTTGTTATATCTTCTTCTTGGATCGATCCCTTTATCGTTATGTAGTGTCCTTCTTTGTCTCTTCTAATAGTCTTTATTTTCAAGTCTATTTTGTCTGATATAAGAATTGCTACTCCAGCTTTCTTTTGATTTCCATTTGCATGGAATATGTTTTTCCATCCCCTTACTTTCAGTCTGTATGTGTCTCTAGGTCTGAAGTGGGTCTCTTGTAGACAGCATATATATGGGTCTTGTTTTTGTATCCATTCAGCCACTCTGTGTCTTTTGGTGGGAGCATTTAGTCCATTTACATTTAAGGTAATTATTGATATGTATGTTCCTATTCCCATTTCCTTAACTGTTTTGGGTTCGTTATTGTAGGTCTTTTCCTTCTGTTGTGTTTCTTGCCTAGAGAAGTTCCTTTAGCATTTGTTGTAAAGCTGGTTTGGTGGTGCTGAACTCTCTCAGCTTTTGCTTGTCTGTAAAGGTTTTAATTTCTCCATCAAATCTGAATGAGATCCTTGCTGGGTAGAGTAATCTTGGTTGCAGGTTTCTCTCCTTCATCACTTTAATTATGTCCTGCCACTCCCTTCTGGCTTGTAGAGTTTCTGCTGAGAGATCAGCTGTTAACCTGATGGGGATTCCCTTGTGTGTTATTTGTTGTTTTTCCCTTGCTGCTTTTAATATGATTTCTTTGTGTTTAATTTTTGACAGTTTGATTAATATGTGTCTTGGCATATTTCTCCTTGGATTTATTCTGTATGGGACTCTCTGTGCCTCCTGGACTTGATTAACTATTTCCTTTCCCATATTAGGGAAGTTTTCAACTATAATCTCTTCAAATATTTTCTCAGTCCCTTTCTTTTTCTCTTCTTCTTCTGGAACCCCTGTAATTCGAATGTTGGTTTGTTTAATGTTGTCCCAGAGGTCTCTGGGACTTTCCTCTGTTGTTTTCATTCTTTTTTCTTTATTTTGCTCTGCATCAGTTATTTCCACTATTTTATCTTCCACCTCACTTATCCGTTCTTCTGCCTCAGTTATTCTGCTATTGATCCCATCTAGAGTATTTTTCATTTCATTTATTGTGTTTTTAATCGATGCTTGATTCATCTTTAGTTCTTCTAGGTCCTTGTTAACTGTTTCTTGCATATTGTCTATTCTATTTCCAAGATTTTGGATCTGGGAAATAGAATCTTGGATCAGCTTTACTATCATTATTCTGAATTCTTTTTCAGGTAGACTGCCTATTACCTCTTCATTTGTTAGGTCTGGTAGGTTTTTATGTTGCTGCTTCACCTGCTGTGTGTTTTTCTGCTTTCTCATTTTGCTTATGTTACTGTGTTTGGGGTCTCCTTTTTGCAGCCTGCAGATTCGTAGTTCCCGTTGTTTTTGGTGTCTGTCCCCCGTGGCTAAGGTTGTTTCACTAGGTTGTGTAGGCTTCCTGTTGGGGGGGACTAGTGCCTGTGTTCTGGTGGTTGAGGCTCGATCTTGTCTTTCTGGTGGACAGGTCCACGTCTGGTGGTGTGTTTTGGGGTGCCTGTGGCCTTATTATGTTTTTAGGTAGCCTCTCTGCTAATGGGTGGGGTTGTGTTCCTGCCTTGCTAGTTGCTTGGCATAGGGTGACCAGCACTGTAGCTTGCTGGTCGTTGACTGAAGCTGGGTGCTGGTGTTGAGATGGAGATCCCTGGGAGATTTTCGCTGCTTGATATTATGTGGAGCTGGGAGGTCTCTTGTGGACCCGTGTCCTGAAGTTGGCTCTCCCACTTCAGAGGCACAGCACTAATTCCTGGCTGCAGCACCAAGAGCCTTTCATCCACCCGGCTCAGAATAACAGTGAGAAAAAGTAGAAAGAAATAATTAGTAGAAGAAAGAAAGAGAGATTGAAAGAAAGGAAGAAGGGAAGAAAGGAAGGAAGGAAGAAAGAAAGGAGGGAGGGAGGAAGGATGGAAAGAAAGAAGGAAAGAAAGGAGGGAGGGAGGGAGGAATGAAAGCAAAAGGAAGAGTGAATGGAAGAAGGGAGGGAGGGAGGAAGGAAAGAAAGAAAGAAAGACAGGAGGGAGGGAGGAAGGAAAGAAAAAGAAAGTGGAAAGAAGAAGGGTGGGAGGGAGGGAGGGATGGAGGAAAGAAAAAGAAAGAAGGAAAGGAGGAGCGGAGGGAGGGAGGGAGGAAGGGAAGGGAGGAAAAAAAGAAAGAGCAGGTAAAGTAAAATAGAATAAAGTATGAAATATAGTAGCGTTATTAAAATTAAAAAGTAATTATTGAAAAAAAACACGGACCGATAGAACCCTGGGACATATGGTGGAAGCAAAGCTATACAGAGAGAATCTTACACAGAAGATTACACATACACATTCACAAAAAGAGAGCAGGGGGAAAAATCAAAAATCTTGCTCTCCAAGTCCACCTCCTCGATTTGGGATAATTCGTTGTAAAAAGAGGAAAAGGGCGAAAAGTCTGAAATCTTGCTAAGTCCACCTCCTTAATTTGAGATAATTCGTTGTAAAAAGAGGAAAAAAGGGGGGAAAGTCTTAAATCTTGTCCTCAAAGTCCACTTCCTCAATTTGGGATGATTCGCTGTCCATTCATGCACTCCACAGACGCAGGGCACATCAAATGGACCGTGGAGCTTTAATCCGTTGCCTCCGAGGCTGCACAGAGAGATTTCCCTGTCTCTGCTCTCACAACTCCCGGGTCTCAGCCTTGGACCTGGCCCCGCCTCTGCGCGTAGGTCGCCGGAGGGCGTCCGTTCTTCGCTCAGACAGGATGGGTTTAAAGGAGCCGCTGATTCGGGGGCTCTGGCTCACTCAGGCAGAGGGGAGGGAGGGGAATGCCCTCTCCTCGCGCACCAGGCAACAAAAGGGAAAAAAGTCTCTTGCCGCTCCGGTAGCTCCAGACCCTTTCCCCGGACTCCCTCCGGGCTAGCACTAACCCCTTCAGGGTCTCTTCCTGCCGCCAGCCCCAGTCCTCTCCCTGCGCTCCGACTGAAAGCCGATACCCGAGCCTCAGCTCCCAGCCCCGCCCGCCCTGGCGGCCGAGCAGACAAGTCTCTCGGGCTGGTGTGTGCCTGAGGGCACCGATCCTCTGTGCCAAAATCTCTCTGCTTTGCCCTCCACACCCCTGTTGCTGTGCTCTCCTCCGCTACTCCGAAGCTTTCCCCCTCCGCCACCTGCAGTCTCCGCCCTCGAAGGGGCTTGTAGTGTGTAGAAACCTTCCCTCCTTCACGGCTCCCTCCCACTGGTGCAGGTCCCGTCCATATCCTATTGTCTCTGTTTATTCTTTTTTTCTTTTGACCTACCCAGGTATGTGGGGAGTTTCTTGCCTTTTGGGGGGTCTGAGGTCTTCTGTCAGCGTTCAGTAGGTGTTCTGTTGGAGTTGTTCCACGTGTAGATGAATTTCTGATGTATCTGTGGGGAGGAAGGTGATCTCCGCGTCTTACTCTTCCGCCATCTTCCTCGCCCTCTCCAGATGATTCTTAAATTTGTATCTTTGGTCACAAAGGGAGTAGAGAGAAATATTTTAGATGTGTTAAAGGATGGGAACAGATTGCTAACTGTTCCTGGTCCCTTTACACAACTGCAGTCTGCCTACGAAAGCCCTCACTGGGCATACGTGAAAAGCAGCAGCAGTCATCAGTATATGTATATATAGTTGTTAGAAACTCTTCCATATCACCTCTAATTTATTTGTTTTATAGTTTCTCACCTTGGATTTTTCACTTTTTGATTCCTCAAAACAATGACTTCTAGTGAAAGCAGACACTTGCATAGATATTTGCACACCCCTGTTCATAGCAGCATTATTCACAATAACCAAAATATAGAAGCAACCCAAGTGTCCATAGATGATGAATGGATAAACAAATGTGGTCTACATATATACAAAGTATTATTCAGCTTTAAAAAGGAAGGAGACTTTGACACAGCCTACAACATGGATGAACCTTGAGAACATTATGCTAAGTGAAATAAGCCAGTCACAGAGGACAAATATTGTATGATTCTACTTTTATGAAGTGCCCAGAATAGTCAAATTCATCCAGACAGAAAGCAGAATGGTGGTTGCCAGGGACTGGGGGACGAGAAAGAATGGGGAGTTAGTGTTTATTGGGTAGATTCCCTAAGCTGAAAGGGTTGGGGAGATGAAAAAGTTCTGGAGATGGATGGTGGTGATGGTTGCACAGAAATGTTAATGTGTGAACTGCGACTGAACCATACCCTTAAAAATGGTTAAAATGGCAAATTTTGTTATGACTATCTTACCACGATAAAAATCCACTCACTTCTATCCATTTTGGCTCTGTGGTTAAACTCATGACCTTTATTTACCTGGTTTGAGGTCCTATTTTTGATAAATCTCCAGACACGAATCTCTATGATCACATTATCTCAGGTGTAGTGGGAGGTTCTCATGGAGTTCTGAGCTACCAAATTTCAATGGCTTAATGCACACAAAAATGTTATTTCTCACTCCCCAAAATCCAATGCAGTCATTCCCATTTGAGCAGCTCTTCAGGGAAACTCTTCTCCAGGTGGTGACTCAAGGTTTCTGGGTCCTTCTGTCTTTTAGCCCTATCAGTCTCTAAGGGCGTAGAGTCCTTCACTTCTAGCTGCACAGAGGGAAGAGAAAGTTTAAGAATGGAAGACCATGAAGGATGCTTTATGGACAAGCCTAGAAATGGTAAATCACTTTCATTGGCCAGAACTCTGTCACATGGACCCACCTAAATGCAATGGGGGAGGAGTTTGAAGCTAGAAAATGTAGTTTAGCTGTATATTCAGAAAGGAGAATAAAATATTCAGCCATGAGAAAGAAGGAAACCCTGCCATTTGCAACAACATGGATGGACACTATGCTAAGTGAAGTGTCAAAGAAAGGCAAATGCTGTATGATCTCACTTGTACGTAGAATCTAAAAACATCGAATTCATAGAAACAGAAAGTAGAATAGTGATTACCAGGGTTTGAGAGGTGGGGGAAATGGGGAGATGCTGGTCAAAGGGTACAAACTTTCAGTTATAATATAAGATGAATAAGCTCCAAGGATCTAATATTCAGCTTAGTGACTGTAGTTAATGATACTGTATTATGTACTTGTGAAGCCATCTGATCTTAAACTTTTCTTTGTTGGGAGGTCTTTGGTTACTGATTAAATCCCCTTATTTGTTACTGGTCTGTCAAGACTTTCTATTACTTCAGATTTGGTAGGTTATATGTTTCTAGATATTTATCCATTTCTTCTAGGTTATCCAATTCGTTGGCATATAATTTTTCACGGTAGTCTCATAATCCTTTGTATTTCTGTGGTATCAGTTTTCATTTCTCCTCTTTCATTTATAGTGGGGGGCTAGTTACAGGTGAGCCCAGTGGTGCAGGCCAATGACAGGAGATGCAGGGGGTGCGAATCCTGGCCTACACCTGCTTTCAATCGTCCTTAATGCAAGTTCTGGACTGTAGCTTCCTCTGCTTCATTTTTTTCTGTTCAAATATTCCACACATTTTCCACATTCCAGAATTTGTCAATAATACTGCTTTGCTGATAGCTAACTTTTCCCATTTGTTGTACTAGTTTGGGTTTGTTCCATTTGTGTTTCTTTCTTTTGCTCTCACGTGAGTGGGATTCGGGGAGGGAAGGGCAGTAGTCATTCCATTCCATTTAGTCTCCATCTTGAACCTAAAGCCAGGAATTCACTTTTGAATGTTGTCTTGGTTTAACTCAAGGTCCAGCAATATTAGAGCTTTTTTTTTTTCTGGGTTTTGATTAGCCATTCAGCATTATTCAGGTACCCACCAAGGAGAGGTTGAAAAGGTTCGTTGAAGCAGAAAACAATTAGGAACATAGATTATAATTATTGTATTATTAAGCTCTTGCTGCAAATAGGAAGGAAATAAATATTTTAACAGAATCCATATGTCTATGTACACATATACCTTTGAGCCTATGTATAAATAATTAGGTGACTTGTACATTTGCATATGTATTATCCTCTAGCATATAAATATTATGAAGGCAGGGATTTTTGTCTGTTTTGTTCATTATTCTATCCCCAGTGCCTGTTATAAACTAAGTGGTCAATCAACATTAAGTGAACGAATGAGTAAATTTTACACACACACACACACACACACACACACACACACACACACACTCTCTCTCTCTCTCTCTTTCCCTCTCTGCTCTGCTTCTGGCTTATTGCCAAAAAGTGTTCTATACAGAGAAACTCAAACCTGTTAGGACATGTAGCTTTGGATAGGCTTTTCTTCTTCTAGCCAAGCCATAATTGTATCTGTTGTAAAAGGCATTTTCTCTCATTCTTTGGAAGGTTGTCTTCATTTTTAACTGTTTTATAGTCCAAGTTAATTCCCCCTTTCCATACCACGTGTAGGTTTTCAATTTTATAAGCAGGTTGAAAGGTGATTTTTAAGGATGTTAATAACTCTGTTTTGAGTATATAAAGGAGGAAAGCACTAGAAATTTTCCTTGTACATTTTTTTTTCCTTGCGGTACGCGGGCCTCTCACTGCTGTGGCCTCTCCCGCCGCGGAGCACAGGCTCCGGACGCACAGGCTCAGCGGCCATGGCTCAAGGGCCCAGCCACTCCGCGGCATGTGGGATCCTCCCAGACAGGGGCACGAACCCGTGTCTCCTGCATCGGCAGGCGGACTCTCAACCACTGCGCCACCAGGGAAGCCCTCCTTGTACATTTTTTAATGCTTTAGAATCCTCCTGGCAATTTAACAACTGTTATTTAAGCAGATATGAAAAGTTATATAGATTTTTTGGATGTATTTAAGACATATGTATCGCAATAATTACTGGTGTTAGTAATACCAGTTTGTACGCAGTACCCAGTATTTGTTAAGCATGATATAACATTTTGTTAGTTCACTTTAGGTCATTCCTCTTAGGAATACATGTGACCATATATTGTTGATCCTCAAAACATTCTTGCGCACTAAATATTGTAGCTTGAAGGTAATAAACATCTCAGATAGTAAATGATTTGCCATAAAATAGAAGGACTAAAAATTCAGGAAAATGGAAGATTATAGTGCAAATATTATGAATTGCTATGACAATCTTTGAATTTCCACCCCATGCATTTTGTCAAAGAACTATGCAGTATCTTTTCTATGATTTTAGCTCTTCTTTCAAGATGAGGTTGAACTGGATTTTTTTTTACCCCTCAAGCAGTGACTCTCAGCCTCTTTAAGACCAGGGCACCCAAACTAGGTTTTAAACTCCACAGAGGTCTGGGGCTTCCTGAATGCCAAGAGAACAGAGGGAAGGCTGAAAGTGAGTTTAGTTTTTGAATTCCTGCTTGAACTCCACAGCACCAGAGGGGTCAGAGAAATTGCCTTCTAAGGGCTTAAGCAACTGAGCAAAAGATAAAACTTAATTGGAAATGATATGGGGAGAGAGCAAAAGTGGGATGAACAGGAAGGCATTAGGGGGGTGCCACTTATCTCTTTGGTTTCCCTAAAACCTCTTAGCATGTTACCTTTCCATCTTCTCATTCCCTCTCTCCATCACCTTGCTCTTTCCAGGCTCCGTGTCAGTAACAGGAAAGGAAAGTTGGGGTGGAACAGCTGCTGAGGGTTGAGATACCAAACTGGAGGCAGGAGGGGGAGGCTTGGTTCTTACTCAATCTATTCAGTACCATCTCTCTTTCTCTGCTCTCTTTACTTGGCTTTTTTCCCCCCTGCATTGCCAGCCTTTGCAAGTACAACCACAGAGGCTCTTTAATATAACGTTAAAAATCCAATTACTGGAAGTCATTTTGTCTACACAAAATAATTAGGCGAGGTAAACAGGACATTCAGTCTCTAACCATCTGAGGACTATAGGCAGGGAAGGCAGAAATGCTACAGAGCTGCACTGACAACCACTGCCCATCATGTGGCTGTCCTTTTCCCACAGGTAAGCAGTAGGATTAGACTAAGCAATTTGACCTAGCTAATCGGGGCTAGAGAAGCCCTTTTTGAGATTAGGAACCCCCAGGGCAAAGCGATAAAGCTACAAATAGAAAGGTCTTCACACACAATGGCTGTGGCCACAGCTCAGAGAAGAGTCTCAGCACATAAGCAGTAGGGCTATGGCTGAAGTGTCGGCATATATTGTTCATGTTCCTAAAAATGGTGTCATCTGGAGTCAGAAAACAACTATGTATGCCTGAAATGAATAATAGAGAAACGAAGTCACAACTAAAAGGACAGCAGCCCACTAATCAGCATACTAAGTAAAACGCTGTCTGATTCTATGTCAGATGTGTTTTTTTTTAACATCTTTATTGGAGTATAATTGCTTTACAATGGTGTGTTAGTTTCTGCTGTATAACAAAGTGAATCAGCTATATGTATACATATATCCCCATATCTCCTCCCTCTTGCGTCTCACTCCCACCCTCCCTATCCCACCCCTCTAGGTGGTCACAAAGCACCGAGTTGATCTCCCTGTGCTATGCGGCTGCTTCTGTTTTATATTTGGTAGTGTGTATATGTCCATGCCACTCTCTCACTTCGTCCCAGCTTCCCCTTCCCCCCTCCCCGTGTCCTCAAGTCCATTCTCTACGTCTGTGTCTTTATTCCTGTCCTGTCTCTAGGTTCATCAGAACCTTTTTTTTAATATTCCATATATATGTGTTAGCATATGGTATTTGTTTTTCTCTTTCTGACTTACTTCACTCTGTATGACAGGCTCTAGGTCCATCCACCTCACTACAAATGACTCAATTTCATTTCTTTTTATGGCTGAGTAATAGTCCATTGTATATATGTGCCACATCTTCTTTATCCATTCATGTCAGATGTGTTTTTTAAAATGTTTTAAACAATTTCTCACATCATCTCACAACACTCCTATAAAGTAGGAGGGAAATTATTCCCACCCTCATTTGTCCGGTGGATCCACTAAGGGCCCTGCCCAGGTCACCTGGCAACTGCCTCCATCTTTGGGACTAAGGACCACCTGCTCACCCAGGTTGGGAACCTGCTCATTCCTGAGTCATTTAAATGTTGTGCCTCCCATTTCTCTGAACTGTCTATCAACATGGAACCTCACCGCAAACTGTCTTACTGGGCACCCCTGGACCTTTGGTTTTAATTTTGTGACACCAACCAGATGCTAAATCACGTGAAGGAAAGGACCAAACTTCTCTTCTCCCAGACCCCTTATTTACTCAGAACTGTGCTCTGGTGAACGCTCGACACATTTTAAGTGACTTGTCCACAGCAGGAGACTAGAACGCAGGTCTCCAATCCTCTCACCACAAAGCCACTGTTCTAGAAGTGACAGCACTTATGTCCTCATTCAACGATATTTTCTATGTTTAGCCAGACAACATGACAATTCTATTAGTCAAGCAAAGTCAGAATTATGTCTTCTCACTGGAAACTCAAGAAAACTAGTTTGACTTAGTTGTTCTTATAACAAATTTAACCACATTTGGAGAAAGGGATTATTTGTATTCACAGTCACTTCTTATACTTACAAGATATTTGAGGCTTTTTTTTAAACAAAAAACACAAACAGATTTACAGGGACTTCCCTGGCAGCCCAGTGGTTAAGACTTCGCCTTTCAATGCAGGGGGTGCAGGTTCAATCCCTGGTCAGGGAGCTAAGATCCCACATGCCTCCAGGCCCAAAACCCAAAGCATAAAACAGAAGCAATCTTGTAACAAATTCAATAAAAACTTTAAAAGTGGTCCACATCAAAAAATCTTAGGAAAAAAAAGAGATTGACAAATGAAAACATTTTTCTCTGGTTCTGACTGTGATTAAAAGCCATCTAAATGTTAATATTTTCTACTTTCTAGATACGATCATCTGAAAATTGAGGTAACCTGGTCTGGCTTCATTTACCATTTATGTTTTCATTTTAGTCTATGTGGAATAATTTTGAGTACTGGTGGAGTCACAGAGTTCCATACTTAGCTGTTTGGTATATAAATAGAACACTATCTTAAAAATAATTTGAACTGAGTGACTAATCCAACAGAGCGGTGAAACAACTTCTCATTAGCCCAAGTGGATTCTGCTGTGTTACTGAGATGGTAACAAGCTTCCTCACCTCATCTCTGGTCACCCCACTTTTCTTTTGCCCAGCTTCCTGCAGCTGGGCCCTGGACCATTCTCCTGAAACCCCAACACAGCTTCTGTTTCTCAGCTAAGCCACACCCAAGGCAGGAAGGTGTGAATAGTTCTCCAACTCTTCTAGCAGGCTTCAGAATGAAGACAGTGAGGTGGGGTCCTGAGTGACAGCAGGGTCCCCAGGGGAAACCAACCAGCTTCCTTGGGTAGTAACTCCTCCTTGGACTCACCACTTTTCCTTGCAGTGTTGGAAAATTCTCTGGAGTAGGTTTTGGCTGACCCTGCCCAGGCCCGTTCTCTGCCCTCTGGATGAGGTATTCAGTACAGTAGTTGGAACCTAGTAAATCACAGATTAAGTGATTGGAGCCAGGCATCCCATCGAATGGTTTCCAACAGATGACTGAATGTTTAGTCTGTTCCTGCCCTTGATGCCAAGACCACTGTGCCTCCTCTGTCCCTAGGTTCCAGTGTCCCTTGGATGCTATACCTTGCCAGGAGGGCTGGACCTTAGAAGTCACCTTCCATCGCCTCTCTATGATCCTGTCTCCTGGTTACCCCTGCCAACTCCATATTGCTGGAAGCAATTCACCATGCTTAGTGCCCATATACCAGTCATGACAAGGGTAAGACTGAATGTGTGAATGATAGCAGTAGTGACAATTACCATTTATTGAGGACCAGTGGTATGCCAGACATTGTATTAGTGCTTGTCATACGTTTTCTCACTTAATTCTCACAACAAACTCATGAGGTAAGAATTTCCCCTCCTTTTGACAATTGCAAAATCCAGATCAGTAAGTATAGGTACCTGGCAAGGATCTATAACAAGTAGATAAAAGTTGGAATTCAAATCCAGGGCCAACACTCTTAACTATTAAGATGTGTTGACTTCCAACAGGATTTTTGGACTTTCTTTCCTTCCCACAACTACCTTTTTTTTTTTTTTAAGACTTAGGAGTTAAAATGTGTGGGTCACATAAGTATGAGTTTATTTGCCTCATTTGCTTTATATCTTTGGCAAGGGTAGGGTAGGTCTTTTTTTTTTTTTTTAATATTTCCAAAGTCCTTGGTTCAGTGCTGTGCACAGTTGGTCCACAGTAGAGGCTGACTAAATAATGATGGAACCATGTTTCGTAAACATAGAGGTAGCAGAGATAGTAGGACCCAGCTCAGACTCTGCCCCAGAATCTGGTCCCACTGGCAAAATCAAGTCCTTGACAACACATCAGTCTCTGTGGATGTGGCCATGCCTGCACCTGTTATCTACAAATAGTGGTTCAACCAACAACTGCCCTTCCTAGGCTGACATCTAGCCCTATATAAACATTTCTTTTTTAGAACCAGTTCTTAATCCCTACACCCTCTTGGTTTATTGCTAGTTTCTTGAGAAAATAATCTGTCGACATTCTCCAGTCATGGGATAATGACTCAAGCTAGGGATCTGGGCCATTTTCTGGGCAGTAGCTGGACTTCTGGCCCTGTCCTGTTAGGCCCCAAGCCAGCACGCCACAGAGAGGTGCTCCTTCTACCTCCCCACCACTGATGCCAGCCCTTCTGCTCCTTTCCTCCTGCCCACTCTTGCCTCTGCGGTTGCCAGAGAAACCATAAAAATATTACTCCACAAGCTCTAGGAACAAAATGTCAGTGCACTCTACTATTGTTTTAATTTAAAAACTTAAGTGTTTAATATAACTCCAGCCTGGAAGAAATCCCCTTACTGGCAGACAACTCCCTTGGAAAAGGAGAGCTACAAAATCAGGAAGAACTCAGGAGTAGCAGTGAGACTTAGGCTTATTAAGAGCGCCTAAACTCCCATGTCTAGCAGTGAAATTGTCTCACTTCTCCCTTGATTTTTTTTTTTTTTTAGGAGTAAAAAAAATCTCAAGTTTATTTTGACCTGCAACTCTTTGAGGGACTACAAGGATGGTCATTTCATGGGTTCTCCTATTGTATGTAAAAGAAGATTCCAATTTTGTCTTAAGGCAAGTCTACATAGTTATAACTTAAAAGAATAAAGTGTTAGAATTTACCAGGTTTTGTTAAATATTTTAATAATTTAAAAAATTCCATAAGTTTAAGTGATAAGTTACACTATGCTAAAGTTTTCTCTTATCCTTCTCAGAATTCGAAGATATATTTATAGTTTTAATCAGTGTACCCATTGCTGTGTTCTTTGATCCCTTGATTATTGTATTGGTTTTTCTTTCTCTCTCTTTTTTTTTTTTTTGCTTTTTAGCTCTACTTCCATTTTATTAGTGTTACTCTTTGTGGTTGCTCTAGGATTGAAAAGATACATCTTTAACGTATCACAAATTCAAATCTTCAAATAGAATCCTAGCATTTCGTACTTAGAATAAGACCCTTGTAACGGTAACTTCCAACCCACCTCCCCGCCATTCATAGTCTATTGTTGTCAAACATTTTATATAACATCATAACAGGTTATAAACTCCACAATACTGTATTCTTAGTTTTGCTCTAAACAGTCAGCTAACACTTAAAGAAATTTAAAAATGAGAAAAATAGAAAAAATGTTTCTTATTACTCAAAAAAATCAGATCACGACACTTCCTTCCTTGAAACCTTTCAACACATTCCTGTTGCCCTTGGAATTTAATCCAAATTCAACATGCCCCGCAACTGAAATCTAATCAGGGGGAGGGAACACGTTTCAGTATCTAGTTCCATGCCCATTTCATGCAAAGTTCTCAGGAAATGGTACCTAGTTTCATCATTAACTTAATTTTTCTCTGTGTAATTTACATACCCTAAAGAGGAGAAATTAACCTAAATTGAGTGCCGCAAAAAACAAACAAAATCCCTTCCTTTTTTTCCTTCTTTTCTGCTCCCCTCCCCCACCTCTTTGCTGTAGTCTTCCAGAAAACAAAACAAAACACTCTGCCACATACTCGTGTAGGATTCTTGTTAGAGAATATGACCTTTTGGAATTGTGATGTACCTCATTTGTCTTGTTTTTAATAAGGTATTTGGGAAAAGGTAGAGATTTTCTGCAAGTCGTTTTCTCTCTTTTTTTCAAAGCGACTTTCTTCACTGTCAGGGCTCTGTTTTCTGGTGGGAGGGATTGGTTTGTTCCCTTCCTCAGAACACTGAATTTAATTGTCCTGTGATAGCTGTTACACAGAACTACTCAGCACCCGTTTCTCTTACCAATTCAGTGAACAACCCAGTATCTTTCCTTTCCTTGTGGGCTCTAAAATGACTGCTTCTTATCCCAAACCTCATCTACCTCCGCCAATCCATGTGTGGGCTGTTGAAGTTCTCCCTCCCTCCGTACTCACTGACCTAGTTTGACGTTTCCCCAGGGCTGCTAACGTTCCCTGCTCTGTCTGGAGGCTGTGCTCCTGGGAGCGGCATTACCCCTTATGGTGCTCTGTCTCTGTCCCTGTCCTTGTTTCTCTGTCCAGCCTTTCCAACTATCCACTGAATTCTAAGAGCACAAACATCCTCAACCTTCATAACCTGATAGTCTTTCCAAACAGTCCCCCATACTACCCATTCCAGGAGGGTTATTCATTTCCTTAGTTACTCATTCATTCTTTCGTTCAATCAATGTCCATTGACTCCCTCCTACGTGTACCCCAAACTGGGATGCTTTGGGTACAAAGAAGTAGGTCCCTCCCAACAACCTGTTGGCCTTTCAGGGGTTATCATTGACATTCTAACTTGGTTCTGCCTGTTCTACTTATGAGAAGTGGATAAAAAAGTTTCGGCTAGGTCCTCTCCTCTCCCTATATGGATGATACCGCATGGTAAGGATGCTACTGCTCAATGGTTTCACAACTCTCATATCAATCTGTAGATTGGTCCTGCTTGGTCTGCTTGGACCCCTGGTTTTCCCCAATAATCTCTGTCCCCTGTGACCTATGCTACTTAATCAGCACATTTTATTAAACAGCAGACACTTCCTTCTTGCAGAAGCTCAACTAGAGTCCGAACACAGAGTGGAGCAAACATTCCTCGTGCCATCTCAGACTTTGGTACTTAGAGGCTTCAACTCTATTATTGTCTGATAATTTGCCCCCTTTATCTTCTCTGTTCTCTCTTTTTAATCAATATTTTTTATTGAGGTATACAATGTTGTGTTTATTGAGGTTTACAATGTTGTGTTAATTTCTGCTGTACAGCAAAGTGATTCAGTTATACATATATATGTACATATATATATATATTCACTTTAATATTCTTTTCCATTATGGTTTATCATAGGCTATTGAATATAGTTCTCTGTGCTATATAGTAGGACCTTGTTGTTTATCTCTCTTTCTTGTCTAATCTCTTGGATTGAGCCCCCAGGTAGTTCATCTTTCTCTCCTATTTTCCATCTCTTTTTGTTCTACTTCTAGGAAATCTCTTCAATTTTTCACTTACAACATTGAAATTTTTATTTTGGTTAACATTTTGAATTTCTAAGAACTCTTGTTTTCTTGTTATTCCTTTTGCAGAGGTACCTGTTTTTGTTTTAGGGGTGCAACATCTTATTTCTGGGGTGATATTCATTGTTGCTGTTCTTGTCATTATTTAGCTTAATTCTGCACCCTGTATTTTCTCTCTCTCTTGAAGTCCTTTTTTTTTTTCTGTTTATTCTGGTTTCTCTTTTTCATGGTCCTGGCTTCCCTAAAAATACCTGCTTATCCCTAGCTTTGAATTCTTATTTAAGAATAAGGTTAGGGTAATTTAGGGGCCAAGCTCAAACTTCTGTGACACAGAGGCCCCCAAACTTCAACTGCCTGAATAAAATAGGAGTTGATTTATCTCTCTCATAGGAAAACTGGAGGTGAATGGTTCCAGCTCTTCTCTGCAAGGGCATTAGAGTCCAGTCACAGTTGATTGTGGCAATCAGTCAGTGCCAAGGGTTGGGGGTGGCTCAGTGGAGAGAGGAGATAGAGAATGGAGAGACCCAACACATAACAAGAAGTTCCAACAGAGGAGAGAGGAGAAAATGGGTAGGGTTGGTGGCAACTGGAAGCATAGGTAGGGAGACAGTCAGCCACACCCAGCCAGCTGGAGGCTCGGGGCAGACCTCCAGTGTTGGGGTGGAGCCTGACAAAGGAGAGGTACAATATCAGTCTAGAAAGAGACAAAGGGTCAGAACAGGACTCAGGCGCAGAGCCCAAGGTGCCAAACCCAGAATGACCTAGAACCTTAGTGACTGGAAGTTTGCTCTGTGAGGCCATAGCTGCTGAGTGCTTCTTGTCTTAGGTTCTGTGGTGGACTGAATGTTTTCCTCTCAAAGTTCATATGCTGAAATCCTAACCCCCAGTGTGATGGTATTAGGAGGAGGGTCCTTTGGGAGGTGATTAGGTTATGAGGGCAGAGCCCTCTTGGATGGGATTAGTGCCCTTTACTGAGACCCACACAGAGAGCTTCCTCATTCTGTCCACCATGTGAGGACACAGTGAGAAGGCAGCCATCTGCAAATGAGGAAGAGGGCACTCAGAGATAGGGGATCTGTCGGTACCTTGGTCTTGGACTTCCAGCATCCAGAACTGTGAGAAGCAAATGTTTGTTGTTTAAGTCCTCCAGTCTATGGTATTTTTGTGATAGCAGCCTGAATGGACTAAGGCAGGCTCAGATTGATTTAGGGAAGCAGGGAAGGGACCCAGCATCTGTGAGGGGTTTAAATGACTCCTACTATGGGGCTGTGGTTCCCTAAATAATAAGCTGTTGTTGTTGTTGTTGTTGTTGCCGATTGTTGGAAACAAGGAGGACTTCTTTTTTCTATCTAAAGATATTTTATACTGAATAGATTAAGATTGATGAGCAAATAATTAAAATGAATTTTAAGGATATGCAAATTGGATTAGTATAAACTGAAAAAGAAATAAAAGATGGAGCTAGAGCAAGAAGACTGGACATTTTTACATATGCTTTATTAAGAACAAGAGGGTAATTTCCATACATGGAAATAGAAGAATGTAAAATGAAAAACTAATTGACTAAGCAAAACACTTTCTAGGACATGGAATGTAAATGAGAATCTTGCAGGAATGAAAGTGGGGCAATTTACCAGGAGAAACATGCAGAATGCTGAAAGTTAGTAGGTAAAATGAGAAAACTAAAGCAAAGTTCCTAAAGGAAAATTGAAAAACTAAATATCTTAGTAGTGACATATATAAAGGAAAGTATTTTTACGTATTAGGTAAATTTTAAATGATGCCTATGGGACGGAGACATTAAGAAAGCAATCTAGTTATCTATCCATTCATCTACATTCTGTATTGGAACAGACTATGTGGTTTTACTTTGTAGGTATAAATTGAATCTTAAATAAAGAAAAAAAATCTGAGTCATATGTATCCACAATTTTGGTTATTTACAGTTTAAAGTACTGAGCAAGCATTGGTTCCATTTTAGAGAATCTGTGGAGGAGAAGTTTGGACATTACCAAAAATAATGTCACATATTTATGAAAAGAATAATCTAGATGTTTTTGGACTGATAAACACAACCTCCATATCTGGAAAGAGGCTGGAAGAAAATAAGTGTCAAACTATTTTATAAATATTTTAATAAGAGCAGTAGTAAACAGCATGGCTTTGTAAAGAACAAATTCTGTCAGACTAAAATAATCTCCTCCTATGACAGAATGACAAGTCTGCTGGATCGAGGGGGAGGGAATAGATATTAACTATCATGACTTCAGCAAGGATTTTGATTTCTGTTTGGGAAGCAAATACATAAGATAATTTCAGGTAGTGATAACCAGTTATGAAGGAAATAAAGCAGAAGAATGAGGAGAGAAGTGATGGGTGAAGCCTAGTGCCTTAGGGGAGGCATTCGTCAGGGAGGATTCTTGGAGAAGATGCTTGAGCTGAGATCCGAATAGTGACAAGTAGCCAATCATGTATCGATCCAGGGGAGAGTGCCCCATGGATGGAGCAGCTAGTGGGTGACCTTGGCCTGTCTGATGGGTGGAGAGAAGGCCAGTGGGGTTGAAATGCAGTGAAAAAAGAGGGGGGTAAACATGACGAGAGAATGAGTGACCTTGAGGGTATGTGACAAAGGGTATTTATTTTCTTCAAGGGCAATGGGAAGAGGGCTGAGGGTTTTGGGCAGGGGAATGACGTGGTCCAATTTACGCTGTAAAAGGTTCCACGGCTGTGGTGCAGGGTGGAGTAGATTGAGCAAGAGGGGAAGCAGAGAGAAGATGTTGACGTAGAGGAGAGGGTAGAGGCCTGGCCGAGGATGCTGCCAGTGGGCATTGTTAGGAGTGCTGGATCTGGAATATGTTTAGAGGTAGGACTTGGCATTGGATTAGATGTGGGGAATAAGGAAAGAGAGTTGGGGCTTCCCTGGTGGCGCAGTGGTTGAGAGTCCGCCTGGCGACGCAGGGGACATGGGTTCATGCCCCCAATCGGGAAGATCCCACATGCTGCGGAGCGGCTGGGGCCGTGAGCCATGGCCGCTGAGCCTGCGCGTCCGGAGCCTGTGCTCTGCAACGGGAGGGGCCACAGCAGTGAGAGGCCCGCGTACCGCAAAAAAAAAGAAAGGAAAGAGAGTTGATCCAAGGATGATGCCTGGGTCTTTGGTCTGATCAACTGTGCATCGTAAACTGAGATGGGAGAAGACTCAAGAAGGAGGGGTTCAGGGAAGAAATTTGGGAGTCACCATCTCTGTGTGAGATATGTAGAATTTGACTGCCTGCTATCCATCTGTATGGAGGGATTGAGTAGGTAATTGGATATAATTCCAGAGTTTAGGTGGAGAGGTTGGCATTGGCGAGAAACCATTTAGAAATCACAGCATAGAGAAGATACTGAGATGACCTCATTGGGATCCTCACAATTTCTCTGTGAAGTAGTTATAAATATAACAGTAGATGAGTGGTGGGTATGATGTGGTCCAGGTGTGACAGGCATGTGTGTAGAACCCAGCATCCAGGATGGACAAGAGCAACGAGGAGAACAGGTTACACCAATAAGAGGGATCCCAGGGCCAATCTCTGTCCCATGAGCATAGCCTTACCAGATTTAACAAATAAAAATATTGCATGGGACATAACTTATACTCAAAAAATTTATTCATTGTTTATCTAAAATTCACATTTAACCAGAGGGCCTGTATTTTCTCTGACAACCCTACTTCAACATCTACAAAATATTGAAACCTTCCATATATCTTTCTTTTTTTCTCCATTCCATATGCCCCACGGTCATAGCTCTGATGTTTAGCATGTTGGGTTATAATTGCTTTAAACCTCTTTTTCCTGTTGGACTTCGTGTGCTCCCTGAAGGCAAGGCTGTGTGTCATGCATCTTTGTGCAACTGTTATGTTGAAAGGTCAGAGCTGACTAGGGATGCATGGAAAGCAGCTTTATTCTTTTCTCTCACTATCTCTTTAAATCCATGTGAAGGCTTGCTTTGGGCCCAGTTCCCTGAATGAAGTCTCAGATCCATAATTTAGAAGACACTTCTGTCCCTTTCAGTTGCAGGATAGTCTTGGGTTAATACTAGAATGTTTAGTCCAGGATGACAGTCATGACTTTCAACTTCATTAAAAAGTTTCCTGAGACTTCCGGGGAAGATGGCAGAAGAGTAAGACGTGGAGATCACCTTCCTCCCCACAGATACACCAGAAATACATCTACACGTGGAACAACTCCTACAGAACACCTACTGAATGCTGCCAGAAGACCTCAGACCTCCCAAAAGGCAAGAAACTCCGCACGTACCTGGGTAGGGCTAAAGAAAAAAGAATAAACAGAGACAAAAGAATAGGGATGGGACCTGCCCCAGTGGGAGGGAGCTCTGAAGGAGGAAAGGTTTCCACACACTAGGAGCCCCTTCACGGGTGGAGACTGCGGGTGGCTGAGGGGGAAAGCTTCCGAGTCGCAGAGGAGAGCACAGCAACAGGGGTGTGGAGGGCAAAGCGGAGAGATTCCCGCACAGAGGATCGGTGCCAACCGGCACTCACCAGCCCGAGAGGCTTGTCTGCTCGCCCGCCGGGGCAGGCGGGGCAGGGAGCTGAGGCTCGGGCTTCGGTCGGAGCACAGGGAGAGGACTGGGGTTGGCGGCGTGAACACAGCCTGAAGGGGCTAATGCGCCGCAGCTAGCCGGGAGGGAGTCCGGGAAAAAGTCTGGACCTGCTGAAGAGGCAAGAGACTTTTTCTTCCCTCTTTGTTTCCTGGTGCGTGAGGAGAGGGGATTAAGAGCGCTGCTTAAGGGAGCTCCAGAGACGGGCGCGAGCCGCAGCTGAAAGCACGGACCCCAGAGACGGGCGTGGGACGCTGGGGATGCTGCTGCTGCCGCCAAGAGGCCTGTGTACGAGCGCAGGTCACTTTCCATGCCCCGCTTCTGGGGAGGCTGTGCAGCCCGCCACTGCCAGGGTCCCGGGATCCAGGGACAACTGCCCCGGGAGAACGCATGGCGTGCCTCGGGCAGGTGCAACGTCACGCTGGCCTCTGCCACGGCAGGCTCACCCCGCACTCCGTGCCCCTCTCTCCCCCTGGCCTGAGTGAGCCAGAACCCCCGAAGCAGCTGCTCCTTTAACCCTGTCCTGTCTGAGCGAAGAACAGACGCCCTCCGGCGACCTACA
The DNA here is from genome assembly GCF_949752795.1 of Hyperoodon ampullatus. Classification (NCBI taxonomy): domain Eukaryota; kingdom Metazoa; phylum Chordata; class Mammalia; order Artiodactyla; family Ziphiidae; genus Hyperoodon; species Hyperoodon ampullatus. The sequence continues at coordinate 117,063,177 of NC_136914.1, read as the reverse complement.
CGCAGAGGCGGGGCCAAATCCAAAGCTGAGACCCGGGAGCTGTGCGAACAAAGAAGAGAAAGGGAAATCTCTCCCAGCAGCCTCAGAAGCAGCAGATTAAATCTCCACAATCAACTTGATGTACCCTGCATCTGTGGAGTACATGAATAGACAACGAATCATCCCAAATTGAGGAGCCGTGTGGATGAAAGGTTCTTGGTGCTGCATCCAGGAGTCAGTGCTATGCCGCTGAGGCGGGAGAGCCAATATCAGGACACTGGTCCACAAGAGACCTCCCAGCTCCACATAATATCAAATGGCGAAAATCTTCCAGAGATCTCCATCTCAACACCAGCACCCAGCTTCACTCAATGACGAGCAAGCTACAGTGCAGGACACCCTATGCCAAACAACTAGCAAGACAGGAACACAACACCACCCATTAGCAGAGATGCTGCCTAAAATCATAAAAAGTCCACAGACACCCCAAAACAAACCACCAGACGTGGACCTGCCCACCAGAAAGACAAGATCCAGCCTCATCCACCAGAACACAGTCACTAGTCCCCTCCACCAGGAAGCCTACACAACCCACTGAACCAACCTTAGCCACTGGACACAGACACCAAAACCAACGGGAACTACGAACCTGCAGCCTGCAAAAAGGAGACCCCAAACACAGTAAGATAAGCAAAATGAGAAGACAGAAAAACACACAGCAGGTGAAGGAGCAAGATAAAAACCCACCAGACCTAACAAATGAAGAGGAAATAGGCAGTCTACCTGAAAAAGAATTCAGAATGATGATAGTAAAGATGATCCAAAATCTTGGAATAGAATAGACAAAATGCAAGAAACAGTTAACAAGGACCTAGAAGAACTAAAGATGGAACAAGCAACGATGAACAACACAATAAATGAAATGAAAAATACTCTAGATGCGATCAATAGCAGAATAACTGAGGCAGAAGAACAGATAAGTGATGTGGAAGATAAAATAGTGGAAATAACTACTGCAGAGCAGAAGAAAGAAAAAAGAATGAAAAGAACTGAGGACAGTCTCAGAGACCTCTCGGACAACATGAAATGCACCAACATTCGAATTATAGGGGTTCCAGAAGAAGAAGAGGAAAAGAAAAGGACTGAAAATATTTGAAGAGATTATAGTTGAAAACTTCCCTAATATGGGAAAGAAATAGTTAATCAAGTCCAGGAAGCACAGAGAGTCCAATACAGGATAAATCCAAGGAGAAATACGCCAAGACACATATTAATCAAACTGTCAATAATTAATCACAAAGAAATCATATTAAAAGCAGCAAGGGAAAAACAACAAATAACACATAAGGGAATCCCCATCAGGTTAACAGCTGATCTCTCAGCAGAAACTCTACAAGCCAGAAGAGAGTGGCAGAACATAATTAAAGTGATGAAGGTGAAAAACCTGCAACCAAGATTACTCTACCCAGCAAGGATCTCATTCAGATTTGATGGAGAAATTAAAACCTTTACAGACAAGCAAAAGCTGAGAGAGTTCAGCACCACCAAACCAGCTTTACAACAAATGCTAAAGGAACTTCACTAGGCAAGAAACACAACAGAAGGAAAAGACCTACAATAACGAACCCAAAACAATTAAGGAAACGGGAATAGGAACATACATATCAATAATTACCTTAAATGTAAATGGACTAAATGCTCCCACCAAAAGACACAGAGTGGCTGAATGGATACAAAAACAAGACCCATATATATGCTGTCTACAAGAGACCCACTTCAGACCTAGAGACACATACAGACTGAAAGTAAGGGGATGGAAAAACATATTCCATGCAAATGGAAATCAAAAGAAAGCTGGAGTAGCAATTCTTATATCAGACAAAATAGACTTTAAAATAAAGACTATTAGAAGAGACAAAGAAGGACACTACATAATGATCAAGGGATCGATCCAAGAAGAAGATATAACAATTGTAAATATTTATGCACCCAACATAGGAGCACCTCAATACATAAGGCAAATACTAACAGCCATAAAAGGGGAAATCGACAGTAACACACTCATAGTAGGGGACTTTAACACCCCACTTTCACCAATGGACAGATCATCCAACATGAAAATAAATAAGGAAACACAAGCTTTAAATGATACATTAAACAAGATGGACTTAATTGATTCTTATAGGACATTCCATCCAAAAACAACAGAATACACATTTTTCTCAAGTGCTCATGGAACATTCTCCAGGATAGATCGTATCTTGGGTCACAAATCAAGCCTTGGTAAATTTAAGAAAACTGAAATTGTATCAAGTATTTTTTCTGACCACAATGCTATGAGACTAGATATCAATTACAGGAAAAGATCTGTAAAAAATACAAACCCATGGAGGCTAAACAATACACTACTTAATAACGAAGCGATCACTGAAGAAATCAAAGAGGAAATAAAAAAATACCTAGAAACAAATGACAATGGAGACACGACGACCCAAAACCTATGGGATGCAGCAAAAGCAGTTCTAAGAGGGAAGTTTATAGCAATACAATCCCACCTTAAGAAACAGGAAACATCTCAAATAAACAACCTATTCTTGCACCTAAAGCAATTAGAGAAAGAAGAACAAAAAACCCCCAAAGTTAGCAGAAGGAAAAAAATCATAAAGATCAGATCAGAAAAAATGAAAAAGAAATGAAGGAAACAATAGCAAAGATCAATAAAACTAAAAGCTGGTTCTTTGAGAAGATAAACAAAATTGATAAACTGTTAGCCAGATTCATCAAGAAAAAAAGGGAGAAGACTCAAATCAACAGAATTAGAAATGAAAAAGGGGAAGTAACAACTGACACTGAAGAAATACAAAGGATCATGAGAGATTACTACAAGCAACTCTATGCCAATAAAATAGACCACCTGGAAGAAATGGACAAATTCTTAGAAATGCACAACCTGCCGAGACTGAATCAGGAAGAAACAGAAAATATGAACAGACCAATCACAAGCACTGAAATTGAAATTGTGATAAAAAATCTTCCAACAAACAAAAGCCCAGGACCAGATGGCTTCACAGGTGAATTCTATCAAACATTTAGAGAAGAGCTAACACCTATCCTTCTCAAACTCTTCCAAAATATAGCAGAGGGAGGAACACTCCCAAACTCATTCTACGAGGCCACCATCACCTTGATACCAAAACCAGACAAAGATGTCACAAAGAAAGAAAACTACAGGCCAATATCACTGATGAACATAGATGCAAAAATCCTCAACAAAATACTAGAAAACAGAATCGAACAGCACATTAAAAGGACCATACACCATGATCAAGTGGGGTTTATTCCAGGAGTGCAAGGATTCTTCATTATATGCAAATAAATCAACGTGATACACCATATTAACAAATTGGAGGAGAAAAACCATATGATCATCTCAATAGATGCAGAGAAAGCTTTCAACAAAATTCAACACCCATTTATGATAAAAAAAAAAAACCCTACAGAAAGTAGGCATAGAGGGAACTTTCCTCAACATAATAAAGGCCATATATGACAAACCCATAGCCAACATCATCCTCAATGGTGAAAAACTGAAACCATTTCCACTAAGATCAGGAACAAGACAAGGTTGCCCACTCTCACCACTCTTATTCAACTTAGTTTTGGAAGTTTTAGCCACAGCAATCAGAGAAGAAAAGGAAATAAAAGGAATCCAAATCGGAAAAGAAGAAGTAAAGCTGTCACTGTTTGCAGATGACATGATACTATACGTAGAGAATCCTAAAGATGCTACCAGAAAACTACTAGAGCTAATCAATGAATTTGGTAAAGTAGCAGGATACAAAATTAATGCACAGAAATCTCTGGTATTTCTATATACTAATGATGAAAAATCTGAAAGTGAAATCAAGAAAACACTCCCATTTACCATTGCAACAAAAAGAATAAAATATCTAGGAATAAACCTACCTAAGGAGACAAAAGACCTGTATGCAGAAAATTATAAGACACTGATGAAAGAAATTAAAGATGATACAAATAGATGGAGAGATATACCATGATCTTGGATTGGAAGAATCAACATTGTGAAAATGACTCTGCTACCCAAAGCAATCTACAGATTCAATGCAATCCCTCTCAAACTACCACTGGCATTTTTCACAGAACTAGAACAAAAAATTTCACAATTTGTATGGAAACACAAAAGACCCCGAATAGCCGAAGCCATCTTGAGAACGAAAAATGGAGCTGGAGGAATCAGGCTCCCTGACTTCAGACTATACTACAAAGCTACAGTCATCAAGACAGTATGGTACTGGCACAAAAACAGAAAGATAGATCAATGGAACAGGATAGAAAGCCCAGAGATAAACCCATGCACATATGGTAACCTTATCTTTGATAAAGGAGGCAGGAATGTACAGTTGAGAAAGGACAGCCTCTTCAATAAGTGGTGCTGGGAAAACTGGACAGGGACATGTAAAAGTATGAGATTAGGTCACTCCGTAACACCATACATAAAAATAAGCTCAAAATGGATTAAGGACCTAAATGTAAGGCCAGAAACTATCAATCTCTTAGAGGAAAACATAGGCAGAACACTCTATGACATAAATCACAGCAAGATCCTTTCGGATCCACCTCCCAGAGAAATGGAAATAAAGACAGAAATAAACACATGGGACCTAATGAAACTTAAAAGCTTTTGCACAGTAAAGGAAACCATAAACAAGACCAAAAGACAACCCTCAGAATGGGAGAAAATGTTTGCAAATGAAGCAACTGACAAAGGATTAATCTCCAAAATTTACAAGCAGCTCATTCAGCTCAATAATAAAAAAACAAACAACCCAATCCAAAAATGGGCAGAAGACCTAAATAGACATTTCTCCAAAGAAGATATGCAGACTGCCAATAAACACATGAAAGAATGCTCAACATCTTTAATCATTAGAGAAATGCAAATCAAAACTATAATGAAATATCATCTCACACCAGTCAGAATGGCCGTCATCAAAAAATCTAGAAACAATAAATGCTGGACAGGGTGTGGAGAAAAGGGAACACTCTTGCACTGCTGGTGGGAATGTGAATTGGTACAGCCACTATGGAGAACAGTATGGAGGTTCCTTTAAAAACTACAAATAGAACTACCATATGACCCAGCAATCCCACTACTGGGCATATACCCTGAGAAAACCATAATTCAAAAAGAGTCATGTGCCAAAATGTTCATTGCAGCCCTATTTACAATAGCCCGGTGATGGAAACAACCTAAGTGTCCATCATCGGATGAATGGATAAAGAAGATGTGGCACACTATTACTCAGCCATAAAAAGAAACGAAATTGAGCTATTTGTAATGAGGTGGATAGACCTAGAATCTGTCATACAGAGTGAAGTAAGTCAGAAAGAGAAAGACAAATACCGTATGATAACACACATTTATGGAATTTAAGAAGAAAAAAAATGTCATGAAGAACCTAGGGGTAAGACAGGAATAAAGACACAGACCTAGTAGAGAATGGACTTGAGGATATGGGGAGGGGGAAAGGTAAGCTGTGACAAAGCAAAAGAGAGGCATGGACATATATACACTACCAAACGTAAGGTAGATAGCTAGTGGGAAGCAGCCACATAGCTCAGGGAGATCAGCTCGGTGCTTTGTGACCGCCTGGAGGGGTGGGATAGGGAGGGTGGGAGGGAAACGCAAGAAGGAGGGGATATGGGAACATATGTATATGTATAACTGATTCACTTTGTTGTAAAGCGGAAACTAACACACCATTGTTAAGCAATTATACTCCAATAAAGATGTAAAAAAAAAAAATGTTTCCTCTCTCCTGGAGCTTGGGGGCATCCAGTTGAGAAGCCGAAGGTTGGTGGGCTATGAGGTTAGCTTCATATTTTCCTGCTTGGTTCCTCTCCTCCTCCATCCTCCCCACAGGCAGCCTATCCTCCTCCAGGTTTGAGGGGGTCGCTGAGAGTGAGGAAGAACAGAAGGAAGGATGGGGCTGAGTTACTTGCACTTGGCAAGTAACTTAATGGATGTCTCTCCTCCCCTCCCTGCTCTCCCTCCATCCCCGGTCTCTTTGTGCTGGGCAGGAAGCCCCTGTTGGGCAGGCTCCTTTATTTTATTTTATTTTACTTTTATTTTTAATTTGAAGTATAGTTAATTTACAATGTCATGTTAGTTTCATATGTACAGCACAGTGATTCAGTAACCTATATTATAATCTATTCTTTGTTCAGATTCTTTTCCCTTATAGGTTATTACAAAATACTGAGTCTAGTTCCCTGTGCTACACAGTAGGTCCTGGTTGCTTGTCTATTTTATATATACTAGTATGTATATGTTAATCCCAAACTCCTAATTTATCCCTTTCCCTTTGGTAACCATAAGTTTGTTTTCTATGTCTGTGAGTCTATTTCTGTTTTGTAAATAAGTTCATTTGTATCTTTTTTTTTGAGATTCCACATATAAGCGATATCATAAGATAGCTTTCTCTGCCAGGCTTACTTCATTTTGTGTGATAATCTCTAGCTCCATCCATGTTGCTGCAAATAGCATTATTTCATTCGTTTTTATGGCTGAGTAATATTCCACTATATATATGTGTGTGTGTGTGTGTGTGTGTGTGTGTATGTGTGTATATATATATATATATATATATATATATATATATATATACACATACACACACACACCACATCTTCTTTATCTTTTCCTCTGTTGATGGACATTTATTTTGCTTTCATGTCTTGTCTATTGTAAATAGTGCTGCAATGAACATTTGGGTGCATGTATCTTTTCGAATTATAGTTTTCTCCAGATATATGCCCAGGAATGGGATTGCAGGATCATATGGTAGTTCTATTTTTAGTTTTTTAAGGAACCTCCATACTGTTCTCCACAGTGGCTACACCAACTTACATTCCCACCAACAGCTTAGAAGGATTCCTTTTTCTCCACACCTTCTCCAGCATTTATTATTTGTAGTCTTTTTGATGATGGCCATTCTGACCAGGGTCGGGTGATACTACCTCATTGTAGTGTTGATTTGCATTTCTCCAGGCTCCTTTTTTGGAGGATGCTAAGTTGCAGGAAAATTGACCTGTGGTCTGTGGACATGCAGTTAACTCCTGTTGTGACTGTGTCTTCCCCGGGGAAAGCCTCTCACTGTTTGCCTTTCTCAGGCAGGAATCAGACAGGAATCTCCAGGGAACCTATTTCACACTTTCTGAGCAGTGTTCTCCAGCCACTCTCACTGACTTGAGGTGAGGGGGACACCCTTGTCTTTCCTCCCTGCCTCTCCTCCCCCCAGACTGTGTGGATTTCTGGTGGTTCAGAAATATGACAGTCCTCCAGTTTTCTCCAAAGAAATTGTCTCTCTCAGCCCCTTCAACCTCTACCCTTTTATATCCTCAAGGACTAGGGGCTTCAAAATCAGTTTCCAGGGGCTTCCCTGGTGGTCCAGTGGTTAAGACTTCACCTTCCAATGCAGGGGGTGTGAGTTCCATCCCTGGTTGGGGAGCTAAGATCCCACATGCCTCGCAGCCAAAAAACCAAAACATAAAACAGAAGCAATATTGTAACAAATTCAACAAAAACTTTAAAATTGGCCTACATCGAAAACAAAATCTTAAAAAAAAATAAGTTTCCAGCACCTTCCTCTGCAATTCCTACGTAGGTGTTCTAGAATTTCTCTTCGGAATATGGGAGTCTTTGTCACTTCTTTTGTTGATTTTGGCTTTGGTGCCTTAGCAGAAGCTGAGGCAAAAGAGTACCATCTTACTATCTTTTGTTGTATTTTTAGCACCTAGCTCAGTGCCTGGTGTATGGCAGACACTTGATAACTGTTTTTTGAGCAACTTAATTATTAACAAGAACATACAGTAAGGTCTTTCCTATGCTCCTTAATCACGAGGATCACTGTTCTTCCTATGCTCACCCCACCTACAAATCTGGATGACACCTCTTTATTATTCAGCTTACAAGTCACTTCCTCCTTATTGCCCTCATTGGCTTAACCCCCCAATACTCTCTGTCCTAAGTAGCTGACACAGCACTGGATACCCCTGTAAGCTCCAGGAAGGCTGGCACTGCCTTGTTCACTCTGTATTCTGAGAAGAGAGCACAGTGCCAGGCAGTAAGTCATAATGAATGAATAAATGAATGGATGGATTGGCACCAGTTGTAAAGCCTCCTAGATTGGGTTTCAGGAGTGGGTCTGTTCTGGGCCACTGGCTTTCAGCCCTCATTAGAGCCCACCTATATCAAGGGGAGATGCTGGTTTGGGCAACCTCATCCTTCATGGCTGAATTAAGCTCCCATTAATGGGTCAGTACATCTGCTACCTGAAGTGTAACTATAGAATTGTGCCCAAGTACCACAGCACAGAAGTTGACAAATCACTTTGGTCATGAGGTTTCTAGCTCCTTTTCTCAAACTCACATTCTTTAGTCCATCAGCTTTAGAAATTTCACTGTGATCATGATATCCAATGACAAATTTAAAAACATTTCTGTTTGCATCATAGCGCCATATTCGGTTTGTGTCCAGGTAAGTGCTGTAGAAGTCAGTGTTAAATTTCTTCTGAATTTTATACTCTTCCAAAAGTATTACAACATTGGATGTGTGTGTAACCCACTCTTTTCTCCCCAAAACCTCTACCCCAGACAAGCAGATCTCTTATAGTCAAATCACATTGAAGCTAGAGTGTGGTATGAACTTGTGGTACAAAAAACAAATCCAATACGTTATATGTAAAAGAAGCTCAGTATATGTGACAGGAAAATCTGAATAAACTGAAGATGAAAATAGGGAAAAGGCTATTTTAGTAAATTACATAACTTTTTAAAAGGCTTTTGAGAAACACTTAAAGTAATGTCTATTTGGGGATTTAAGCAAATGATGTCCTGATTTGATGACATAAAATATATTTCTTTTCTTAAGGGATTGTAGACATTCTTGAGACCACTCTCTTAACCAACGAATTGTAAAATTATGTACATATATCATATTAAAAGACAGTTGTATGGAGGTTGAGGCCAAATCTGCTGGTTGCCTACCCAATGTTCACCTTCATTTTGTTTTTTTCCTTACCAAGGAGCCCTGATTTTCTTGAGGGCTGCAATGTAACCAGCTCAAACCTGTATTTCATAGCCTCTCATATAAAGAGAGGTGACTAAATTCTGGCTAATGAAATAGAAGTGAAAGTTTTTGGTGGGGATCCCAGGAAAACTTCTTAAATGGTGGATTAACTCATATGGCTTTTGTCCTACTCTACACCCTCATTCCCATCTGGAACTTGGACCTGATGGCTGGTACTGAGCAGCCATTTTGCAACAATGAGACTTGATTTAACAAAGTAAGGATAATGGAGCTGAAAGATAGAAGGAAGATGGCACATTAATAACATCATGGAGCCACTGTGCCAGTTTTGGACTGCCTAATTTTAGACAGTGTTACACAAGAGAAATGATCCCCATGTTGTCTAAGCCCTTGCTTTTTAGGTCTTTATTACTTGTAACCAAAATAATTCTAAAAGATATTGGGATATTTTGGGGAAAGTTAGTGCATTTGTGTTCTAGATGAGAACTTCCCAAAGAAACTCTTCATATTAATAACCATCATGGAAAAATTAGAAAAACCCTTACCTCTGAAGTTGTTGCACTGAACATACCATCTGACTGATTTTATTTTAGAGAATATAAATAATTTCAGTTTTATTTTATTTATTTATTTTTAATTAACTAATTAATTAATTTTTGGCTGCATTGGGTCTTCGTTGCTGCATGCGGGCTTTCTCTAGTTGCAGCGAATGGGAGCTACTCTTCATTGCAGTGCACAGGCTTCTCATTGTGGTGGCTTCTCTTGTTGCGGAGCATGGGCTCTAGGCACGCAGGCTTCAGTAGTTGGGGCACACGGGCATCAGTAGTTGTGGCTTGTGTGCTCTAGAGTGCAGGCTCAGTAGTTGTGGCTCACGGGCTTAGTTGCTCCGTGGCATGTGGGATCTTCCCAGATCAGGGCTCAAACCCGTGTCCCCTGCATTGGCAGGCGGATTCTTAACCACCAGGGAAGTCCCTAATTTCAGTTTTAAATTTAGCAGTTTTAAATGTAAATTACATACTCACAGTTTAACAAGTGTGTCCATATTCCAGGCATTGTGCTCTGTAAGTTATATTCATTATCTTATGTAATGTTCATAGCAATCTTGTGAGGTAGTGTTATTACCCTCATCTTATACATGGAGAAACAGAGGTTTAGACAATCAGGTAACTTCACAGTAAATGACAAAGAAGGGATTAGAAATGAGTTTGTTTAGCTCCAAAGCCCACATTTATGATGACTACCTTGGCCTGTTTCCTGGCAGAGGACCAGATAAGCATGGGTCTGTTTGTTTTAGCCATTTACCAAGGGTGGTATAACTAGAAATAAATATAATCCATCCAGTTGGACTTCCTAGAAAAACTCAACAGATAAAGAGAATTGATACTCATATGGAAGACTCCCAATAGCCAGGAATTTGAAATGTACAGAGCAGGGAGATTCAGGTTGGATGTTAAAACGGGTAGCCACCTGGCCTTGTTCCAACCAGACTGAGTACACTAGATCCTTTTCCTGAAAAAAGTGATGGCTGTTCCCACTTGGAATGGGGCAGGATATGTACCATGTTTACTGGCCCCCTGACCTCATTGCCCACCATCCTCTCACTCCCTTGCTCTGCTCATTACGCTGCCCCTTCAGACATGCCATTGACCTCACAGATCTTGCATATACCAGTCTCTCTGTGTGAAATGCTCTTCCTCTAGATCCTATGAGGTTCATTACCTCACTTGATTAAAGTCACTGCTGACATGGGGCTTCATCAGGGTTGCCTTCCTTGACCATTTTACCTACAAAACATTCTCTTCTATTACTCTCAGTTCCCTTATCCTGCCTTATATTTCTTCATAGCACTGAATGCACCTGATGTATATATTTATCTGTATGTATCTACCTCCTGCCCTAGAATAAGCCTCATGGACATGGGGCCTGTGCTTTATTCACCAGGACAAGGTCTGGTACATAGTATATGCTCAATAAATATTTGCTGAATGAATGAATGAATGAATGAAGAGTGAGTTCAAAGAACCTGCTCATGTCCTATGTTATTACATGAAAACCTGGAAGACACTAGATGGATTGGTCCTATTCTGGGACAGACTCTATATTCACAAAGGTTTTTGGGGTTACTTCTGCATTGTGAACAATTAATGAATGATCTCCATGCAGGGGAAGTGATAAACAGAAGAAGAGTGTTTTAGCATGGAATCTTCTTAAAAGGAAAATGAAACTGGAGAGTCATGTGCAAAGTGGTAGCAGTGACTAGCAGCCACTTTGCACCTAAGAAGAAATTGATTCTTAATTATTACTTATGAAGAATGAGCATGATAAAGGAGATACACTGTCTCTGCCTCTTGGTGGTTGTTAGTGCGTTTGTGGGGATACTATCCTTAGACACATAACTATAATCCTGGGCAATATAAGATGAAGAGTTGTGATTCCCAGGAGAGAGTTAGAATCTCTGGCGAGAGTAATCCAAATCCCAGAAGTAGGTTTTGAATTACTCCTTGGAGGATGGAACAGATTTTGACAGGATTTTCTGGCCCTAGGTGGCAGAAGAAACAGCATAAGAAAAGGCATGGTCGATTAATGCATACATATTATCTGGGAAACAGTAATTTGGTTTGGAGCCAAAACAAGGGAGTCCTTGGAAATGAATATTGAAAAGTTTGCAGGAGGCTCTATCTCAGTGGGCCTCTAATGCCAGGCTGAGGGGTTTGAATGTAATATGGTAAGTGTCTAGAAACCATTCTTCAATGGCTCCAGTTCTTACTCAGCGGGGAAGTGACAAGATGGAAACATTGTTATATGAGGTTATTCTGGTGGGAGTCTGGAAGATGACTCACAGTGGTAAAGAACAAAACCCAGGAAGATTGGTTGCAAAGTTAGTGAAATAATTTGGGATGTAAAGACAAGAATCAGGAAGGCATCTTTTTACCCATAAAAAGACACTGATGTTGGGTGATGGAGGTAAGGGAATACCTTAGTCTGCTCGAGCTGCCTTAATAAAAATCCCATAGACTGGATAGTTTAAACAATAGAAAATTATTTCTTGCAATTCTGGAGGCTGGGAAGTCCAGGATCAAGGTGCTTGAAAAGTAGTTTTCATTCTGAGTATACTCTTCTTTTGGCTTGTAGGCAGCTGCCATCTCACTGTGTAATTGCATGACCTTTTCTTTTTTCCCCCTCTTCCTTTTTTTTAAAAATAAATTTATTTATTTATTTTTGGCTGCGTTGGGTCTTCTTTGCTGCACAAGGGCTTTCTCTAGTTGCAGCAAGCGAGGGCTACTCTTCGTTGCGGTGCGCAGGCCTCTCATCAAGGTGGCTTCTCTTGTTGCAGAGCACCGGCTCTAGGTGCGCAGGCTTCAGTAGTTGTGGCACATGGGCTCAGTAGTTGTGGCTCACAGGCTCAGTAGTTGTGGCACACGGGCTTAGTTGCTCCATGGCATGTGGGATCTTCCCGGACCAGGGCTTGCACCTGTGTCCCCTCCATTGGCAGGTGGATTCTTAACCACTGCGCCACCAGGGAAGCCCCACTAATCTCATCATGGGGAGATGATCCACCCATCCGTCATGATCCATCTAAACTTAATTACTTCCCAAAGGCCCTACCTCCAAATATCATCATTTGGGGGTTAGGTGTCAATGTATGAATTTGGGGGACACACAAACATTCAGCCCATACTAGGGGGGAATCAAAGAGGATGATTAGGTTTTGGATCTGAGCTGTGGTACAATATGAATAGTCAAACCAGGAGGAGGATCTGCCTTAGGGGGTATGTGATAGTCACAGTGACCTACCTGTGAAGGCACTGAGGTGATTTGGGTTAGGACTGTCTTTGGGGAGCCCACACCTCCTCATGAACACTTCTTTCAGTAGAGAAGTTGATTAATTAGCAAACTTTTTGTTACATAGGGTCAACCCTCTCTGTGAAGTCAAGGGCTCTGTTGACCCCAAAAGATAGATCACCTTCACTTTTGTCATCTATATTCAGTTCAGTCCTGACCCTGGATATCAGAAGACTAATTATAGTTTGGGGCTTCATAATTTTTAGATTGTAATTTTAAGATCAATCTAGGGATTTGATGAGGTAGTGATGAATAACGTTCAAGTCTGAAAGAATGGATTTCCCCTAAGAATCCATACTGTGGAGGAGGGCATGAGTTGGATTTTAATTATTTTTAATTTTTAAAGTTTTTAAATTTTTTGGCCATGCCAGGCAACATGTGGGAATCTTAGTTCACCGACCAGGGATCAAACCCGTGCCCCCTGCATTGGAAGCGCACAGCCTTAACCGCTGGACCGCCAGGGAAGTCCCATGAGTTAGATTTTATTTCTGAGCTATAGTAATCCTTGTCTCCTTCTCCAGAACTCACTTGGCACTCCAAGAGCTAGCAGGGCTCTTAAGGTTGGCTTGAAACCAGCAATAAATCTCCTGGGGCTGCCAGAGCCTTGTTTTTAGTTCCTGCTAGTCTAGACTCTTCTTGTGTTTTTCATGCTGGGGTCTGGGAGGAGTAATAGCACAAAACAGTGATAAAGAGCTCAGGTTTGGAGTCTTCAGACCCCTGCCTCACCATTCAGCAGCTGTGTAATCTTGTGTAAATCTTGGTCTCTTTTTTTCTAAAATGGCATTTGCTGTGGAGATGAAAAGAAATAATAAAAGTAAAGTGCCTGGAGTGCAATAAATAGTCAATGAGGCTTTATCATCATCATCATGACCGTTGATGTTATTTCCAGCCCTGTTGTCCTGGGGGCCAGCTTGCGGTGAGTACCTGGGATCTACTGGTGTTTATTTTTAGTTCAGGTGTGCATTGTAACTACAGTATTTTAGAATACATGCAATAAAAGATGTAAACAAAACGGCAGTTTTCTGAAATTTTGGTCTGTTAAGTTCTGAAATGCGATAAGAAGAAATGCTATGAAACCTTCCCTGGAAATACTGAAACTGGAAATCTGAGTTAACGCAGAAAGGGCTTAATCTCTAGATGGGAGGGCTTCTCCAATAGAAATTTTATAATGACCCACTGACAATCCCAGAGGCTCTCACTTCCTCATTAAGGTCTCTAACTTATGTGATCTTAATGGAAAGAAACTGAATTAAAATAACACTGAGTATTTTAGCTGACTTTCATAGAAACCTTGAAGAAGAAGTTAATTTTCTAATGCTTGTGTACATCACTGATGAACTTAGTTAAATTGGAAGGCAAAATGAAAAATTTTACATTTGTCTCAATTTTTTCTCCTTTAAGGATGTCTAACGTTCTGCCAAGTGAACAGTGGGCTCTGCTGGCCCGTTCTTGATTAGGTGACTGTAGAAAAAATATCTTAATTAAAAAAATAAAAAGAAATATGATTTTCCCCCCTCTCTTGCATGACATAAAATGGATCATAAAGAAAAACACTTCACAAACTTGGACTAAAAATATGGAAATATCATCCTCTAAACTGTTTTATATTATGATTAGTAAAGTCCTGAAATGGAGTGTTATGGGAAACACAACATCTATTCCAATAAAGCAATATTAAGATGATAAATTTCAGTAACAAAAAGCAAAATAGACTATTATACATAATATGCATTTAGAAAAAAGAAATATTTTGTAAAAATTACAAACCTCATAGATATCAAGTATTGGATGCTTATGAAAGTTCTAAATAAACAAAATATTTTTTCCATTTTATGAACCGGAGTTCTGTGTCTGTGAAAATGTGTATTTGCTAATCCCTTATAATTTAAGACTATAATAAGAATTAAAGACTTGGAACAGAAACTTTAAGCTGTATCCAAATTATATTTGTTTCTCTCAATTAAAATTATATTTAAAATTGAGATTAGGGAGGGCTTCCCTGGTGGCGCAGTGGTTGAGAGTCCGCCTGCCGATTCAGGGGACACGGGTTCGTGCCCCGGTCCAGGAGGATCCCACATGCCGCAGAGTGGCTGGGCCCGTGAGCCATGGCTGCTGAGCCTGTGCGTCCGGAGCCTGTGCTCCGCAACGGAAGAGGCCACAACAGTGAGAGGCCCGTGTACCGCAAAAAAAAAAAAAAAAAAAAAAAAAAAAAAAAAAAAATTGAGATTAGTTCTCATTCTATCATTCTATGATATTTTCAGTCAAAACCAATTTTTCTTGCTACAGTTGTTCATCAGAAGAAGAGACTAGGAGATCATACATAAATGACGCCAGCCAGAACAAATCTTTTTTTTTTTTTTTTTTTTTTTTGCAGTACACGGGCCTCTCACTGTTGTGGCCTCTCCCGTTGCAGAGCACAGGCTCCGGACGCACAGGCTCAGTGGCCATGGCTCACGGGCCCAGCCGCTCCGCGGCACGTGGGATCTTCCCGGACCGGGGCACGAACCCGTATCCCCTGCATCGGCAGGCGGACTCTCAACCACTGCGCCACCAGGGAAGCCCCAGAACAAATCTTAAAAAATACTGTGAGTAAAAAATTTCCATAGTTTTTAATAGCTTTAGTAGTTTTCTCACAAAAATTATTTTAATTTTTATAATCATTAAATATATAAAAAAATCAGAGTACCCCCAATAATATTACACCCATATACTCACCACCAGTGTTAAACCACTTGCTATAGTTCTCCTTTTAAAAATAAATATGTATCATTCTCAAACATGTTTTTATATATTTAGTACAGATTGGAGGTCCATAAACCTCACAGTATTCTATTTTTGTGTTTTAAAGTCCATAAAAATGATATGTTCTGTAACCATCCTCTTCTCTGTTTGCTGTTGAAGACTCTATATGGTGAATAATAATCATTGGGTACTTAGGCCATTTAGCATTATATATCACTTCTGTTGAGAGAATTAATAAAATACTAAATATAGCTCTTGTTAGAAAAGTTTACAGCCTAGTTAAAATGCCAAAACGAAAACCTGGTGAGTTAGAGTTTTTATAATAGTTTACCTAACATATGTGTAGAAGGGAGTAATTCCACATACAGTACAGATGTTTGTTTTAATTAAGAATAAAATACTTGGAAAGGGGACAATTTGATATGTCATAAATTTGGAAGATCAAATTATTTAACATAAAATGAAGCATCAATTTCAGAATAAAGCCCTTCCTCATGGGGGACTTTATGAGATCCCTGATTGCTCATTTAATAGTTCCTAGGAGTAAAAATTCATGTAAATTATGCCTTAAGAGTTGGTTAGTCATTATGGATCAATATACAAGAATATGTCAAGTACTTTGGTAAGATGATTACTATCATAAGATAGAGCAGAGCATTACTAGTTTCACCAGGAGGGACAGTATTTATAGGCATATTCTTTATGTTATTCATTCTGCTGGAAATATGCAAAACTAGCTCGGTAAGTATAAAGTTCACGAAAGTTGAAAATAAGACGTAAGGTGCATAGAACTTACAGGCAGATTTTAATAACTAATTATATGCTGCAAAATGTGCAGTGTAGGTAAATTGATGAAAAACCTTCACAGTGTCTGCATCTTCGGAGGATTGACATTTGCAACTTTTGTTTTGCATATCCGTATTTTTAAGTATCTTAAATGAACGAGTCGTGCACTAGGAGCAAGACATAAGTGCTTTCTTATCCAAATTGTCTCAGACCCTGCATTTTCTTAGTCACAGCCTTTTGTTACACGGCAATTTGGAGGGTAATTGCACGGACCATTGCGGGAACTAGGTATTGATACCTGTGGTGAAACGCTCGAGTTTCTTCAGAAATAAACGGCTTTACAGTGAGGACAGCAGGTACCATAGTCTGAGTTTAGACCGCCTCAATGATTCATACTGATAGATATCAACCCATCCTTTATCGCAAGTCCTTGTTTAGGTTTGCATTTCTAATCTAGAGTATAAACTCCGGTCTGTTTATACTGCAATGTCTGGCATAGGCATTCGCCATGTATTTGTTGAATGAATTTGTTAAAGTTCTGCGTACCATGCATTTTGCGTGGTTAATCTGTGAGAAGCATGGTGCACCGGCACTAGGTACTAAAGAATTATGCTGATCGGGAACAGAGGTAATCCAAGTTTAAAATACCATGTGTTGTGTCACCTTTACTTGGAGGTGACCCACTCCGGGCATCCGGGTGAAAGATGATTCTTGCCTGCGATCCGAAGTGCTGTGGAAGTTAGCGCGGTAGGCCTTTCCAGGAGAAAGGAATGCCGAGCCCAGGTTTCAAAGGTCAGAAGGGGCAGGTGCAGGAGCCCAGGGGAACAGAAGGGCGCAGGTGGAAGGCTGCCGGCTCGTCTTGTGCGCTTCGGCCGCGATACCCGGCGCGGCCAGTAAGCGGCGCTGGGCCTTGAGTTTGGCGGCCCCGAGGAGCGGGCTGCGGATTACCTGCAGCAGAGGGGAGCCGGCGAGCTCCTCCCCGCCCGCCCGCCCCCAGTCCCCGCCCCCCACCGCGGCACTCAGCGCGGCTCCGCGGGCTCCACGCACTCGCTCGGAGGAGCTGGGGCAGAGCAGTCCCCCTGCTGCAGGCCGGACGCGCGAAGCAGGCGCGGCGGGGTTGCGGGGCCGCCTGCCCTCGTCCTCCGGGCCGGGTCGCCCTCCTCCTGCACAGTGCGGCGCAGGGAGGCTCCCGCCTCGGCCGCCCCCGCCCTCGCCTCCTCCTCCGCTCTGCAGGCGGGGACCGCCTGGCGCTCGGCGCCCAGCAGCCGCGGCCCCCTCCCGCCCCCGGCTCCGGGCAGCAGCAGCAGTAGCAGCAGCAGCAGCAGCAGCAGCAGCAGCAGCGGGAGACAGCGCGAGGGGCCGCCGCCGCCAGCGCCGCCGGGCTCCGCGGGGCTCGGGAGCCTGCCCCGGCCAGAAGGCGCGGAGCCATGGCCGATGGGGGCGAGGGCGAGGATGAGATCCAGTTCCTGCGAACTGTAAGTGCCGCGCGTCTCGGCTTCCCCGGGGAGCAGGGGGAGCCGGGGCATCCACCGACCGGGTCCGGGCAGTGGGACACGCGGGCGGGCCGGCGGCTGCTCCCGGGGATGCGGGAGGAGCCGGGCATCCCTCGCGGGGCGCAGGTGTGCGTGCCGGGGCGAGGGAAGGGAGGGTGCGTGTCCGTGCGCGCGTGTGTAAAGCCCGGGGACCGAGCGCGGCCGGAGCGCGGCGAGCGGGCGGGCGGCGCACGGGCTGGGTCCCGGGGCGCCTCGGAGCTGCGGGAGTCGGGGGACGCGGGGGCGGCCGGTCGGGCCTGTCCGGTCGGTGGGGCTGGGATCTTCCGGGCAGCCAGGGGCAGGGTGCAGACCCCGTGGCCCGTGGGGCGCGGGGGCCGACGGGGACACGGGCAGTCGCCCGGAATTCCGCCGCGGCGCGGTTTCTCGGGCTTTCGGGCTGGACCCGCGCGCCATCACGCAACCCAGGGATTCGCCTACTTGGTGTGGCCGGGGACGGTGAGGCGGGGCAGGATGTGCCCCCCAAGTCGAGGTGCTGTGCAGGGGAGGGGGAGTCGCCTCCTTGAACACCGCGGTGCCTGAGGTTGGGGCCATTGGTGGTGCTGTGACTGCTCGCAGAACGTGGAAGGGATGGGAAGCGAGTGTGTGTGCGCGTGCACGCGCGCGCGGGGGTGGCGGGGGACAACGCGAACGTGTCGTTCTCTAAATGTTGGCTTATTGAACGTTGAGTGCAGCAAAGTGTGTGTGTGTGTGTGTGTGTGTGTGTGTGTGTGTAAGGGCAGGGTGGCTGCCCGGAATTTCCACACTGGGTGGCAGCAGGGGAATGTTGGCTCCACTCTAATACAGTTTTTTCTCCGTAAGTACCTCTTGGCACTGCTCCTTCCTGTCGCTGATTTGTTCGAACGCTGCAGATACTTCTCATGCTGAGGCTTTGCTCACCTCGAAGCTGGGACTGGAGAGCCCCTTGGCAAAAGAAAATGCTGTAACTTCTTGTCAAGAAGCACCTAGTTAGCGTTTGCATCATCCTTTTGGTCTTTCCTTTCCCTGCACTTGTATCCTCCTCTCTGAAGGATATTCCCTTACAGGATTCCCCGTCATCAGTCCCCCCACCCCCAGGACTGCAGCTTCTCCTGGCTCTTCTTTCCCCAGTAGTGAAAAAGCTGCCACTGCCCAGTTACAGTTACCTCCACAATCACAGAAAGTAAGAGAGATATTTACGTTTTGACATATTAACCAGATAGCAACTTTTAGGTGTGAAAGTAGCCTAGATGACGCATTTGGGGGCTGAAAAAGTGAAAACAGTACATTTGTCCAAGAACATTTGTAAGTGGCCAGTTTTTCCATTTTGCTCTTCTAATTTTTTTTTTTTTTTTTTTGCACTCAGTTTTGCTTTGTGGGGGTAGGGCGGGGAGCCTTTCGAAAGGATAAAATCAATCCAGGGTACACATCAGATGGCGACTGATTTGACCTAATATCTGCGCATCATGCACCATTACATGTGCTGTTGGTGGTACTACTGGTCCACCACCCAACTCTGAAGAGCCAATTCACCAAAACCTTGCTCATGGGGAATATTGTAAGCCTACTAGGAATACGGTTTACTTTTATTTTTTTAGTGGAAAACTGTCTATATGGTTTTTAAATAACTAATAAAAAGCCATATGAAAAGATGTTTCTCAGTACCATGACATTTTTTGTTTGGGTGGATAAAATATTTAGTTGCTGTGTAATTCTTAAATTCATTTTTTTTTCTAAATGCCATAGGGTTAAAATTAGCTAGAAAATTTTGGAAGGCTCTGTGCATTCAAGGGCTTCCTGCAGGCTTAAATGTTAAGCTGAGCTCATGGAGGTGGTGTTATCAGAATACTTAATGGGGGCCGAGCTAATGTGCTTGCTGATGGGGTTCTGTACATATAAAGTAATGTTAAGTCTGTGCCTCTGGACAGCTGCCTGTCAGCCCCAGTGACACCTTTGATAAGTGGCTCCTGGGTAGAGATCTGGCAGTCCTGGCCTGGGATTTTTCTTTTAATAAAACATCCGTAGGTTGTTGTGCTGATGATAAATGACCTTGAAGGAAGTAGCATGGTGGAGCAGGGGAATTTTTTTTGGTGTGGCCTGAACATCTAAAAGGAAAACATGCCTTCCTCTCTATATTTTACAGTTTCAGTACAGAAATTCTCAAACCCTTTACTATTCCTCTGCCTGCTGCCTTTGCTCCTTTCCATTTTATTCTCTTAACCCGAGAATGTTGTTGGTTCAGAAATGTTAATGGAGTTAGGAATGGAGAGGATGTAGTTTTTAGCGGTAAATTCATCTGGTTTTTTTTTTCCTGGAGCATTTTTTTTTTCTCTGTTGCGTGCAGTCTTGTCAATATGAGCTTCTTCTTCTAATTCTTTTTTTTTTTTTTTTTAAGTAGCCCAGGAAGTATTAACAACCTGTACATCTACGTAAAACGGTTACAGATTATGGATAAAACTGTTGTGCTTAAAAAAAGTGTTAGTCATTAAGAGGCCATAATGGTGAATTTGACTGACCATTTCATATATTCTGAGTGGAGCACCTTAAGTCTCTTGGATTTTTATTCAGGCAGGGCAGCTCACTGAAGAATCTTTGGAATCTTTCTGTCCACAGAAAGTTTTCTTCTTCCTTCTTCTTCTGGAAGAGGTTTGTAATCACCTTCAAGGGAAGCAAAGGTGAAATCTTTAATGGACTGTGTCCATGAGTTATGTCTGCTGCTGTGACTTGATTCTTCATTTGTGAATGAAGGTGTTTTCACTGTATTTAGCCGCTGCTGGTCCCTCTCCCAGCTCTTTTCCATTATGTAATTGTGAGTTTGCTAACATTCCTTTCAAATGGTTACATAGATGAAAGATCATCTTCCATTCAGTGGCTTTCCCATCAGCTAGAAGCAGGCTCACTCTGATGTGTTTATTTATTTTTTTTAATCTATCTATCTATTTATTTATTTATTTATGGCTGCGTTGGGTCTTCATTGCTGCGCGCAGGCTTTCTCTAGTTGCGGCGAGCGGGGGCTACTCTTCGTTGCGGTGCGCGGGCTTCTCATTGCAGTGGCTTCTCTTGTTGCAGAGCACTGGCTCTAGGCGTGTGGGCTTCAGTAGTTGTGGCTTGCAGGCTCTAGAGCACAGGCTCTTTCTTTGAGAGAAATTAAGAATACCTATGTGTAAACTCTGGACGTGCTGGGGCACTTAGAAGAATCCTATCATAAAATATGCCTTCAGCCCATAATGGATTTATTCACTGTCACTTCCAAACATATCCATGATTTGGAATGTGTTGTTTATTTTATTTTAAAAATGTCCTTAACTTACCAATATAGCAATGAACTGGAATTCCTTGACTTTAAGAAAACCATGATGTAAAATAACCTTTGTCTGGAGTTGATTTTTCTAAGTACTTTGCCTTTCTTTCATTTGTGTAAGCACAGTGAAGTTACTCTGGGGATATACTGTGTCAAGTAGCTTTGCATTTATGCATAGGTTGAGACTTCAAACTTAGTCCTGGCTGCAAAAATTATTCTGATAGGAATGCTTTGAGCTTTCCTCTGGCCTTCCTTTGCAGAATGAACTATTTCACCGTAGATTTCTTCCCAGTGCTTCCACATCTTGCTTGCTATTGATAGGAAGCATCTTAGAAAGAATTTAGCAGTTAATGGTAATAATCATAAAGTATAAATGCCACTGCACAACACGGTGAAGTAGATCAGGCTGGAATGTGTAGCCCCAGTTTGTAGAGGTCCAGGAAGGTTAATTGTACAAAGTCAGTTGCTCAGCAGTGCAGAACCAAGACTAAAACTCAGATCTTAGGCTGATGTCCTTTCCAGGAGAGAAAGCCTGCTTTATCAGCTGCTGAAGCATGTTTTTGGTTCACAGGAGACAAACAGGGGACACAATCAGTTTTCTTAGCTGTAGGAATGTCACAGAGCACAAATGAAAAGATTCTGGGTGAGCCCTTTTTGCTCCCTTGATACTGAAGGCATGAGGATCTTTTGATAGATAGGCACTGTAGTATTTTTTCAAGGAACTGATGGAAAGCCCACCCAGGCTTATTTTTTCATGTATTTTTCTTAATCTAGAAATTAGTGTGTACACATTGGCAGGAAGGGCAGGATCTGAAACACTTAGGGCGCTAATTTATTTGACATTCCATCTTGTTTGTCCTTTGGCTTTAGATAAGTGTTTTTATCAAGGCTGAATTACCAGAGAAAGGATTACAACTTCTGGGTGACTGTGATTCTGTAAATAGCCCTTGGGGAAGAAGAAGATGTGATGAGGCACACATTTGTCTCCTGAAACTCTGACATTATGGAGATTTTTTGTTAATTTAGAAAAACATTTGTCAAACACTTTCTATGTGCATGGTGTGATAGTAGGTGTTAGGGAAGCATTCGAAATAAGGAAAAAAGTGGTCTGCAATTATAATTGCAAAGAAAAGATTTAGAGCCTGGCGTGGAACAGCTAGAAGGAAAAAGAAACTCTAGGATATTTGGGTAGGAAAAGACCTTTGGAAAATGTTATCTGAGACCTTTGGAAAATGTTATCTTGTCTACTCCTGCGTCTCCCTCCCCTGTCATCTTGCAGGTAAGGAAAAGCTCAGAGAGGTGAAATGATTTGGCCCAGTGTCACACTCCAGATTAGTGGCTGTCTTGGTTTGGGCCGCTATAACAGAATACCACAGACTGGGTGGCTTAAACAACAAACATTTATTTCTCATGGTTCTGGAGGTTGGGGAGGCCAAGATCAAGGTGTCAGCAGATCCAGTGTGTGATGAAGGCTCCTTCCTGGTTTGCAGATGGCTGTCTTCTTGTGGTATCCTCATATGGCCAAAAGAGAAATCATCTCTCTTGTGTTTCTTCTTATAAGGGCACTAATCCCTTTCATGGGGGTCCCACTCTCATGACCTAATTACCTCTCCCACTTCCAGATACCCCCCCCCCCTTGGGAGTTAGGATTTCAATATAGGAGACATGGGGGGAACACAAACATTCAGCCCATAATAGCAGCAGTAGAGTAATGCAAAGTGTGTGAAAATCTCTGAAGAATTGCCAAAAAGCTAGTTCATCAGCACACCATTCATAGAGTAGATCTAAACCCACCTCTCCCATTTTATGCCTATCGTCACCTTCACAGGGTTCACTATCTAAATCTACCCTCTTGTCCTTCTAGCTGCTGACAAGGATGTTTTGTCCCTCCTTTCTAAAGCTGCAATCCCTCGTGTGTCCTAGATCTCAGCGCAGTACTTGCTCGCTGGTCCAGGACTGGAATCTTGCATGAATTCCATCCTTTCTCTGCCTCCTTCTCCACTTGTTCCTTCTGGTTGATCTTGAAGTATGCTAATTTCTCCCATCTTAAAATTTCTTTGTTTGACTCCGAGACCATTATTTAGCTGCTCAACTCCTCCAGATGTGGCCTCCACCCACTGCTTGTCTCCACCCCGCCTGGTAGTTGTTACCTAGCTTCTCTGGTTAAAATCACTTTAGTAGGTGATATTACCAGTAATTGCCTCGCTTCTGTGCCAAATCTAAACATTCCTCTCTACCCCTATTCCTTTAGCCCTCACAAACTACTAATCTTGCTCTCCTTTTTGAAGCTCCTCTGTTTGGCTTTGGAGCTAGGATACACTGAGTTATTTTTTTATACATTTACAATCATGCTTTTTTGGGGTTCTTTTCACTCCGTCTACTCTTAGTCTTTGGTTGTTCCAAAAGATACTGTCCTATTTCTAGTTCTCGCTCTTCTGCCTTCCTGAGCTTATCTGTGCCACAAAGTCTGGGATCCTTGGAATAACAGAGTTTGAAAAGGCTTAAGAATCACTTCATCCAGCTCTGGGAGCCAGAGGAATGCCAGGAACTTTCCCAAAGCCGTTCCTTCCTGTAGAAGAAAGCCACCCAGATCTGACAGCCTTTGGGCCCTCATTTCCAGCTGCCCACGGCCTCTGTTTTAACTCCCCTCCTACTTCTGGACACACTGTCCTGACCACACATGTATTCTGTCCCCTGAGTGGCTCTTCCTCCCAGTGGCTCTGCGTTGGCCATGGCTTAGAAGCACCAGTGTGATCCAAACCTCCAGAAGACCTGGGTCTGAGGCCTGAATCCACCAGGACCTAGCTTATGGACTTGAGAAAATGTTAAAAAATTCCTTAAAACCTAAAGATAATATTAGGCATCTCAGAGGGATTGTTGAAGATCATATGATAGAATTTATGTGCAAAAACCTGTTACAGTGCCCGGCTCATGGTACATGCTCAGTGCATTTGTTTAGTTCTTTCTGATCCCTTCGTATCTAACTTGTCATCATCTCCTATCGTGATTTCCCTGGCAACCTAGCTCAGGTTTAGATTTCTTTCGTACCCCAGTACTTGTTCTAGCCTTCATCCTTCCCCTCTCCTCCAGCCACTGAAGCCCCCCTTGAATTCTCCTGCCATTTGCATCCCCCTAATACCCTTGTGTTCTCGCCACCACTCCTCAGTTCCAGGTTCCTGTCTCACCCAGTCTGACTTCTCTCCCAGGTTCAGGACCTTCTATAATCTGATTCTTGACACCTTACTTGGGTTCCCCATCCTGCAAAATCTCAGCCTTGTGAGGAGATGCTGAGAGGAAGGTGACTGAGACAAGTGACTAAGGCGAGAAAGAGAATAAAGGAAGGATGAAGTGCGTCTGAGTGATTGGGGCTGCCTGGAAGAGACCCTGGGTTCCTGTCAGAATCCGTACTCTTTTTTTTTTAAATTAATTAATTAATTAATTTATGGCTGTGTTGGGTCTTCATTGCTGTGCGAGGACTTTCTCTAGTTGTGGCAAGCGGGGGCCACTCTTCATCGCGTTGTGCGGGCCTCTCACTTTCGCGGCCTCTCTTGTTGCGGAACACAGGCTCCAGACGCACAGGCTCAGTAATTGTGGCTCACGGGCCCAGTTGCTCTGTGGCATGTGGGATCTTCCCAGACCAGGGGTCAAACCCGTGTCCCCTGCATTGGCAGGCAGATTCTCAACCACTGCACCACCAGGGAAGCCTATCAGATTCCGTACTCTTCACGTGAGAAGCTTCTAGATGATGAGGTGACTTCCAGGGCATCACAGGGGCATCCAGTACAGCGGTTTTATCCACCTACTTTCATCTTTATTGTTTAATTTAATTTTATTATTACTTTTTTTTTTTTTTTTTACTTTCATCTTTATTAATCATGGGAAGAACATTGGAATGGGGATTCTGCCAGTCAGTGGTTGTGTGACCTCGGGATTGGCGGGGTCCCATAAGAATCCTTTCAGGAACCGTAAAATGGAGACTTAGTTACCTCTGAGGGGCTCTCTGCCATGTTAAGAGTCCTGGGGTCAGCCAGACTCAAACTATTTAGAAGAATGAGTGTAATAAAAACCTTGCCCTTGAACTGGACATGCGTACTTTTTTTTTTTTTTTTTTACAATATCATTCATTGTCATTTATTTGTAATAAGCAATCAAACAAATACATTAGATTCAGAATCTAGAAGCTGGAGTTCAGTTTATTTCACATATTATCTTTTTTCCCTTATTCTTTCAACAAATACATATTTTGTACCTATGATGTGCTGTGTGTAACAAGAGCCTAAGCTATTACTGTGGATTAAAAAAATTACATATAAATAATTGACTGCTTAGAAGTTCACAGACAAATAAATGGCCCTTAGCCCAAGTGTAGAACATCACGTAATACATTTTGTGAACAAATACTGGACATGTACACTTTGAATGATGCTGGTGTCTGTGGATGTTCTCATCCTGGTGCATCACAGCATCAGCAACTAAAGTTGTGGCGATCATCTTCCTCTCCATGGTCTCAGCTTTGAAGTGCTTCTCTGGCTTCCTGTTATTACTTGGGCTGGTGAAGAATTGACCCATATTTCTGGGGTTTCCTAAAACGTAATAGATAGTTGGCCCAGATAAAAGGTGTTCTTCCTGTTTCCTGTGGCCAAGTAAAAGTCCTACAGTGATGTTTCTGTAGTGAAGCGGAAATCTGAAGCTTTCCCTGTTGCTGACCTGGAGTGTTCAGAGGACCGGCACGTGGTTACCTCCACACCCATTATCCAAACAGAGTTCTCTCCAGAGAGTGGGAGCCACTGACACGTGTGCCCAGGTGAGACCTGCACTAGGTGGCTATGCCCAGGCACCTACTGTCACCAGGCGAACATCAGTATTTGCCAGTTTCCTGAAGAAAACCTCAAATCTCGCTGGGGACCTAAGGCAGTTGCAGGGCAAAGTGAGTGGAACAGCAAAAAGTGCTGTAGGAGCTCAGAGGATGATGGAGCCTTGCTGGGTCTGGGGAGGGTGGAGGCAGGAGTTTCCTGATCAGTGCTGTGAGCAACACTTGTCCATGGGGATAAACACTTCTTAGTGTGATTGTTGAGCCAGGGACACAGGCCCACCATCGCCATCAGCCTGGGAGCAACACTTGTCCACGGGGATAAACACTTCTTAGTGTGATTGTTGAGCCAGGGACACAGGCCCACCATCGCCATCAGCCTGGGAGGAAGGACAAATCTATGTGGTCAATTTCTTTTTTTCTACTACGGTAAGCACTTTTTTTTTTTCCTTAAAGAAGTTCGTTATTTTAAAAGCTTTTTGGCACACTGGTTCCACTTCTAATGAAAATTTTAATTGTCTTATTTCCCTCTGAATTTAGAACCAGACTCATAAAGTTCACATGAGTCTGAATTTCACTCATATTTAATACATAACCAAAGACATAAAGTAAAAGATATATTTTGAGAGCACAAAGAAAAAGAGATAAGAAAAAGGAAAAATTCCAGGAAATAAATCAAATCCTTAGTGTTGAGTAAATTGGGCCCCTGTTAAAATAGGTACTGAATGTCACACAGCTTCTAGCCATTAAAAGTTGTGCTCACTTATTTTCCACAGTGGGTTTATGGTGATCAAAATATGACTTCTTTTAAATTTCACTAGAGTCTGTATTTATTTCACATTAAAAGAAATTTTGGACACACACACACACACACACACACACACACACAAAAGAAAGATAGTAAGATAATACTCCATATTTCTTTTTACCAAATTTTGACCGTAAAGTACTTCAGGGACACGTACAATTATGAACCCATTGGGTAGAGCCCAGTTTTTTCCCTGCCTTTCAGAGAAGAACAGCATATTGAAGGATGATTGGGGTACTTGAAACATTTAGCAGAGACACGCGGTCGCCCACACTCACTGGATTGAATCCTCGGTGCTCTTTTACCTCTGGACACATCTGACATGATTTGTCTTTGAGAACCGTGCCCACAGTTGGGAGTTATGATCAGCTTACAAGTTCTGGCTTATAGGTTCAGTGACACATGAGGAGAACACTTCCCCTTGAGTTACAGACAAATGAAAAGCTGGGATGAATTGTTTCTGATTGATGGCTGTCAAAGAAGTTTAAAACATCCAGTTCCACTGCTGTCCACTTTGTGACTGTAAAGGGGGCCATCATTTCCTGAAGATGGGGTATTATTATTGAGTTTAAAGGTCTTGCTGCTGCTACAGAGAAAAGTGGCACTCAGAAAAGCCTGCAAAATCAGCCTAGCTTGAGCCCTACTTATGCAAAAGAGGACGCATGAACTAGGAAAGAAGAAGAGGGAATTGTGGTCTCACCCCTTCCTGCTTCAGCGCCCTGTCTTTTCTTTTCTCCCCGTGGGACTGCTTTAGTACCTCTCTCTCTCTCTCTCTCTCTCTCTCTATCTGATTGAGGTACAGTTCATATACACAGTTATGTTCGTTTCAGGTGTACAGCATAATGATATATTTGTATGTTTTGCAAAATGATCACCACAATGTCTAATTAACATCCATTACCACATGTAAAGATTTTTTTCCTGTGATGAGACCTTGTAAGATCTTCTCTTGTAGCAACTTTCAAATACACAATACAGTACTGTTAACTATAGTCACCATGCTGTAAGTTACGTCCCCAGGACTTAATTTATTTTCTAACTAGAGGTTCATACCTCTTGACCCCCTTCGCCCATTTCACCACACCCCCCCATCGGCCCTGGTAACCACCAGTCTTTCCTCTGAGTCTGGCTGTTTTGTTTTTGTTTTTAGATTCTATATATAAGTGAGATCATACTGTATTTGTCTTTGTCTGACTTATTTCACTTAGCGTAATACCCTCAAGGTCTGTCTATGTTGTTGCAAATGACAAGATTTGATTCTTTTTATGGCAGAGTAATATTCCATTGTGTGTGTGTGTGTGTGTGTGTGTACATATATATATATATATATATATATATATGTATGTATGTATATAATACCACATTTTCTTTATCCATTCATTCATTGATGGACACTTAGGTTGTTTCCATATCTTGGATATTGTAGATAATGCTACAGTGAACACGGGGATGCATATAACTTTTTGAGTTAGTGCTGTTGTTCCATTCAGATAAATACCCAGAAGTGGGGTTTTTAGGTCATATGGTATTTCTATTTTCATTTTTTGAGGGGCCTCCATACGGCTTTCCGTAGTGGCTACATCAGTTTACATTCACGCCAACAGTGCACAAATGTTTTCTTTTCTCTGCATCCTCACCAACGCTTGTTATTTCTTGTCTTTTTGATAATAGCCATTCTAACAGGTGCGACATGATATCTCAGTGTAGTTTTTTTTTGTATGTGTGTAGTAATCTTGCTTGTATTTTTTTTAAATGAATGGTTAATTTTATCTTTTCCAGTTTTATTGAAATATAGTTGACTTACAGTACTGTGTAAGTTCAAAGTGTACATCATAATGATTTCACTTACATACATCATGAAATGATTATCACAATAAGTTTAGTGAACATCCATCATCTTATATAGATACAGAAATCAAAGAAATAGAAAAAAATTTTTTTGCCTTGGGATGAAAACTCAGGATTTACTCTTAACAACTTTCATATATAACATACATCGCTGTAGTTTTGATCCATCATTTCTTTGGTTTCATTTTGAAATATTTGTTGACTACCTACTATGTGCCAAGCACCAGGCTGGGTGCTGGGACCCAAGTATCTCTGAGCTTGTTCCTGAGTTTCTTATGTCTCTGGTGGGTGGAATGGGGAACGTGGAGAGAGTGAACATGAGGTGGAGAACTGGTGTGGGAGAGGATGCTGAAGAGGGAGGGATCCATGCCTGGTAATTAGGGTGGTCCAAGGCTTCATGGAAGAGGGCAGCATTTACAGGTGCAGAATTTTCAGACTGTAAAGGGACTTCTGGTCTACCTCCATGATTTGTGGTGACGGAAAATGAAAGGGCCTCAAGTATGCTGGCTATCATTTATTTGGCTTGGGATAGCCACCATGCATATGCTTCTAGGAGTAATTCATTTAGTCCATAAAGCAGTTGACTGCTGTTGTACAGACCAAGAAACTGAGCTGCAGACAGTGAAATTACTTACTCAAGGGCGGTTCGTGAGTAAGTGGTGTTGGCGGTTTCTGATGCCAAAACCCTCTTCTTCCCTTCCCTCCTGCCCTCCTTCCTTGTTTCCTTCCAGTCGTCAGGGAAAATTATGAAAGACTGAATTTGGCCAGTAGAAAAAAAGAATTGAGGGTGCCCCATCTACCTCACTCGCTCATTTGAGTTATCTCTGCCTTTCGTTTATCTTTGAGCCATTTTACAACTCTGTAAGTTGTAGAAAACTGATGGTAATGGTTCCTGGATGTTGGATTCTTGATCAGAGAAAATGCAGATTGTATCTGGTGGAATGCAGGGGGGGATATTGAGCAGTTTTGCACTTAGCAAGCAAATTCGTTTCAGTTTTCCTGATGGGTGCATGTATTTGTATGTTCTTTGGATTTTCCTTTGAACGTGTGGTAACATCATACTGGTTCTTGCATTTAATGATGAATTCAGTAAAATCTTAGACACGTGTTCATTTTACATTCGTTTGAGTGTTGTTTTTACCTGTAAAAAAAATACCTTTAGTGTCACTCATATGCCCTTTAAAGATGGATAGGATTTTGATGAATTGGGCTGAGGAGGTGGGCAGACAGGATCCCAGGGGAGAAAGGGTGTGATTAGAGACATTGGGTTGGTACTCTCTGTTTTCTCATCCCTGATGCTTGTTTTCACTTGTCTCTGCCCTGCTCTGTGTCCAGCAGGCTCCTGTTTCAGCTGGGCGCTGGGAGATGTCCCCTCCCCTTGTCCCCTCAGGTAGAGGGCTGGTACCAGCTTCCCACTGTGGCTGGTCACTAGGTGTCTCTCCGCCTCTGTTGGGCCCTATCACCCTCCATGCCCACTCCTTGGTCCCTGCCTTAAACGCCTTTCAAAGAAGCCCTTTGAGATTTCTGTTTCCTTTCTTGGCAAGACTCTGATGGAAACATCCAGAAACACACGGAGTCATGTTTGGGAAGGAGGCTCTGAGAGTGTGCCCTGGGGTAATCCCGGGAGGGTGGGCACCTTGAGACCACCAGGGACAGGGATTTATGCTTAATTCACAAGGTAAGAAGAGCCCTTGAAGTGATTTTTTTTTCCTCCTCTCTAGGGAGGGAAGTGGGTCAGAGCTGTCTGTTAGGAAGATTGATGTGGCAGCAATTTGTAAGATAAATTGAGATATAGAGAGATCAGAGAGAGACCGGAGCTGAGATGCCTGTTAGGGACAGTCACCGTGGAGTTGGCACAAGATAATTCAGTCTGAGTTTGCATGGTGTTTGTGGGAATGAAGAGGAGGGGGAGGCTTAGAGTTGCCGTGGAGGAAGGCCGTACAGGACTGACTGGTAACTGATCCGATGTGAGGAGAAGAAAAAGACAAGGATGAGCTTAGGAGACTCGAAGAAACGTGACCCAAGTGCAGGTTTTAAGGGAAGGCAGTGGGATTCGTTTGGGACATCCTGATTTTGAGGTACATTATGGACAGACGTGCATCCCTCTTCAAATGATACAGTAGGAGTCTTAACCCTCAGGACCTCAGAATGTGGTCTCCTGTGGAGACAGGGTCTTTACAGAGATAGTGAAGTTAAAATGAGGGCGTAAGGGTGGGCCCTGGGCATAAGGGTAGGCCCTAATCCGATATGACCTGGTGTCCTTATAAAAAAGGGGAGGGCTTCCCTGGTGGCGCAGTGGTTGAGAGTCCGCCTGCCGATGCAGGGGACACGGGTTCATGCCCCGGTCTGGGAAGATCCCACATGCCGTGGAGCGGCTAGGCCCGTGAGCCATGGCTGCTGAGCCTGCGCGTCCGGAGCCTGTGCTCCGCAACGGGAGAGGCCACAACAGTGAGAGGCCCGCGTACCGCAAAAAATAAATAAATAAATAAATAAATAAAAAATTAAAAAGGGGAAATTTGGACTCAGACACGTGAAGAGGGAAGCTGATGTGAAGACACACGTAGAGCAGGCCACGTGAAGACAGATGCATTGGAGCCATGCATCTCCGAGCCAGGGGATGCCGACGGCCTCCAGAAGCCAGGAGGGAGGCCTGGAACAGATTCTCCCTTACAGCCTCAGAAGGAACCAGCCCTGCTGACACCCCAATCTCAGACTTCTGGCCTCCAGAGCTGGGAGGCAATACATTTCTGTTAAGCTGTCCAGTTGTGGTACTTTGTTAGAGCAGCCCTAGGAAATAATACAAAGGGCAAAGCTGCAAATGTGGATTTCTTGTTTGTAAGAGAGGATGGGCCTAGAGAGACCTAGGCCCACCCTCTTAGGTCGCCATTGGTGTGATAGCAAAGCCCCGAAAATGGATAGGATCTCAGACAAGGAGCACGTAGAAACAGGTGGATGATGCAGGAGACCTCTTTCTCCACCCATTGGTGAGGAGGAAGAAGAGCAGAGGTGGTAGCTTGAGGGGGGGAGCAAGGTTGACAGAAAGTTACTGATTATTTACCTTTTTAAAAAAATTTGTTTTTTAAACTTTATTTTTTTTATTGGAATACAGTTGCTTTACAATGTTGTGTTAGTTTCTGCTGTACAGCAAAGTGAATCAGTTATAGGTATACATATATCCACTTTTTTGTTTCGCATGGGAGAGACCACAGTCCAGATTATGGTGGAAAAGGTTTAATTGTTGGAGCAAGAGCCTAGGTACAGGCCAAGCTAGAGACTGCCCCGTCCTCCACCTGCCACCATAATTGGGCACACAAATAAACAGATGCATCCCCTCTTTTAGCAGATAATTACTTACTGCTTTACCTAATCTGAGAGCACACGCTATTTTCGTTTGGTTTTCAGTTAGCTTTGCAAAATTTCATTTTCTGCTGGGGACCCTGCAGTAAGCAATTAGAGTTAGAACTTCGCTGGTTCTAAGTTGGGCGCATTTTGTTTGGATGTTGCACGGTGTTGGTGATTAAATAATCCAGCTAGCATATCTCATTAGGACGAGTGGGATAAGTTCATCTTGCTAGTTGTTTTATTTTTTTCCCGTAGCTACTGATTCAGAAAGATTGCAGGCTTTGTATACGTATTTACAAAGAACTTTTAGCAAATGGAATATATTAGGACAATTTTCTGACAGCTCAATCAGGGGAACATGTCAAAATATCTTAGGAAACAAAATGATTCTGCTGATAGCAGCTGCCCTTGGCTGTCCTACTGTGATACATAGTTTAGCTGGCTAAGTAAATTTCTGTAATTTTTCAGAAAATTAAGCAATTTTCATTTTTCTGAGATATTTTAATTCCCATAAAACTTACATTTTAATGGAATTGGCAGTATACCGCATATACAATTTATAGCTTGCAAAGCTCTGTTTTTTTAAAAAATTTGAACAGTAAAGGTACATAGCATTTAAATGTGCAAATCCCAGTCAGTTTCATACTTAACACCAGTGATAGAAAAGTAAAAGCTTTCAACAGATATCTGTGCTTAACAACAAAGAATTATCTTAATCTCTTTGGTACCTCAGTCATTGCCCACCACACTTTCTTAAAAGGAAACTCCTTTTAAGATGATGTTTATGATAGGATCTTCTCAGCTAGCCAGACCACATGCTGACCATGCATCCAACAGAATTAAAAGTATGTCATCTTTTGCCCCTATCAAATTAGATACATTTTACTTTCCCTAATGTATATAGATATGTAATATATATATGTATATGACAAATGTCAATTAAATTTCTATAATCTGTAACTTTTTAAGACCTTTCTTCAATCAGTAATGTACTAGGTGAAGTGTTCAGTCATGTTATTGGCTTCTCAGTCTTGCCCAACTGTGCCCAGGGCTGCCAGGATTTGCTGAGCATGAGAGGTCCTCATAGTTTGAATGTCAAGGAGTCTACCTTTCTACTGTTCCACGTGCCAGAATTGAATTTTAGAATGGGCCCTCACTCAGACTTACCCAATCACACATATTCAGTTCTCACCCCTTTCTTAGAGAATGAAATCACTCTTGTGCAAATGTAAAAGAGGATGTGGGAAACTAAGGGAGGGAAAAGAGGGGTCGGACCGAATAATCTGGAGGCTTCTTCCTCTCTAACCCCTGGGACTCTACCATCTTTCCGCCTGGTTATACTGCTTGTGGATACTGGTCCAGAGAAGGGGAGATGAGGCAGTAACACTCAAGCACAAATTAGATGATGGGGAAATAGCTTCCCAACATTTTCATTATAGAATGGTAAAGAAACACCCCTATCTACTGTCGGTGGAACATCTTCTAGTTTTTGTCCTGCCAAGGACATTTTCTACAGAACAAAATTTTGAGAATTTCATACGATTGGCAGAACAAGAAATAGGGCATAAGTTCTAACAAACAAAAATATTGCTCTGGAAAGGCCCCAAGCAAGGCCATGTATGTCAGTAGAAAATGGTTCCAGTGATTCTGTAATGATACCAGTTCCCTGCAGTCACACAGCAGGGATGAAGCAGAGAGATCACTTCTCGATTTCTCTCTACATGTGGGCAGACTTTTGTTCTCGATTTCTCTCTACATGTGGGCAGACTTTTGTTCTCGATTTCTCTCTACATGTGGGCAGACCAGAGTTTTGTAAGATGGGGTGCTATGTATATAGATAACCCAGATGACTGAGGATAGACTAAAGATACAGAAACGGATTTTAAGATCTCAACACTAGAGATGGTTTATGGTGTTGCCCTCTAATATGAATAATGGAGCAAACTAAAATCTGACCAAAAGAGCCTGCTAAATAAATCAAGGAGAAGGACTTGCAAATCTTTGCGGAGGGGAGAAAATAAGTAATGGCACCTTCTTCCGCTTGTTCAGACCATCAAGAACTCTGCTTAATATAGCGGGGCGGCTTCCAAGCAGGGGCCCAATACTGTGGATAAATGGAGCCTTTTTTTTTTTGACATGGTATGTTTGTTTGTTTGTTTGTTTATTTATTTATGGCTGCATTGGGTCTTCCTTGCTGCACACGGGCTTTCTCTAGATGCGGTGAACAGGGGCTACTCTTCATTGTGGTGCGTGGACTCCTCATTGCGGTGGCTTCTCTTGTTGTGGAGCATGGGCTCTAGGCACGTGGGTTTCAGTAGTTGCAGCACGCGGGCTCAGTAGTTGTAGCTCGCGGGCTCTAGAGCACAGACTCAGTAGTTGTGGCGCATGGGCTTAGTTGCTCTGTGGCATGTGGGATCCTCCTGGACCAGGGCTTGAACCCGTGTCCCCTGCATTGGCAGGTGGATTCTTAACCACTGTGCCACCAGGGAAACCCAGTGGAGTCTATTTTTAAGGATAGATAAATTCAGCCAATTTTTATGGGCAGGGGAAAATTATTGCTCAAGTGTTTTTGATAAGATTCTACTATGCCATGAACTGAAATACTGAGAGCAGAACAGTTTTTCATATGAGTGAGGAAGAGAGAATAAAAACTACTATAAATTATAGGAAACGGAGGCTATATTTTTGGGGGTAGGTGATGAATTAATCAGTTTTCAGGCTTTCATTTTTATTTACTTCCACAGTTGGCTTGTGGTTTCTCCAGTTCATCATAAAGGCTATAAATATTGGATTGACCATATGTTAGGCTGATGTTTTCATTGAATGGTGATGTTATGAAGGTACTGGATGGGACCATGATTATCTAAGTATGCATATTCCTGCATTCAACCAAGATGTATTCACTACCTCCTGTGTGTCAGATATTTGTGGGGTGTTGTGAGCTTGTCTTAGAGGTTCCTTCTTTTGTATTTTAAAATAATTTCCATAGAGTCACTAATAAGTCTGCTAGACTGGAAAGAGCTGAGGCTAGAACCCAAGGGCTAACCTAAGATTTCCATCTTAGTCTCTGTGAAATAAGTTCTACGTTGTCTATAATCAGCCAGCCCACATTTTTCCATTTTATCCAAGGGGAAATTAATGAGGATGATCAAATGCTGGCTGAAAACTCTCATATTTGCATCTGTAGAAATAGAATTTATATGTAAATTTATATATTATTATTACCATGATGATGTTCTTAGCATTTCTAAATACATATATGTAAGGCGTTCTACTTGACTCCATGGAAATAATGAGATATATAAGACATAGTCCTTGCCTGCAAGCAACTCTTCCTAAGATTCATTTATTTGCCTTTTGTAGACTCTTTTCCAATTAATTTTTAAAGTAAATTTAAAAAAACTTTAAAAATAGAAAATGTAGTATATAACATTCACATACCGTAAGGTACATGAATCTTAAGTATACAGCTTGATGAACTTTTGCGACATGAACACTCATGTGTAACCATCACTCAGATCAGACCTAGAAGCCTCCCTCAGACCCACCCCCAGTAGTCACCTGCCTCTCCAGAGGTAGCTGGTATTCTGACTTCTAGCAAAATAGATTTGTTCTGCCTGTTTCTTCACTTTACATAAATGGAATAGTATGATATGTGCTCTTTTGTCGTCTCTTCTGCTTAATGTTGTATCTGTGAGATGCATCTGATGGTGCTCATTATTGTCATTGCTCAGTGCCACACTTTGTGGATAGACATTGAGTTTCCAGTTTTCACGATTATGAATAAAGCTGGTATTGATATTCTCAAATATTAAAATTTAAGCGAATGCCTGAATTCAGGTATGTGTACATTCTGTTGGATATGTACCCATGAGTGGAATTGCTGATTGGAGTGTATGTAATGCTCAGTTTTTTTTTTTTAACCATTTTCTTAAGTTGAAGTATAGTTAATTTACAATGTTGTGTTAGTTTCAGGTGTACAGCAAGGTGATTCAGTTATATATATATATATATATATATATATATATATATATATATTCTTTTTCAGATTCTTTTCCATTATAAGTTATTACAAGATATTGAATATAGTTCCCTGTGCTATACAGTAGGTCCTTGTTGTTTATCTATTTTATGTATAGTAACGTGTATATGTTAATCCCAAATTCCTAATTTATCTCCCCTTCTCACACTATCCCCTTTGGTTACCATAAGTTTGTTTTCTGTGTCTGTGAGTCTATTTCTATTTTGTAAATAAGTTCATTTGTATCATTTTTTAAGATTCTACATATAAGTGATATCATGTGATATTTGTCTTTCTCTCTCTGACTTACTTCACTTAGTATGATAATCTCTAGGTCTATCCATATTGCTTCAAGTGGCATTATTTCATTCTGTTTTATGGCTGAGTAATATTCCCTTGTATATATGTACCACATCTTCCTTATCCATTCATCTGTCAGTGGACACTTAGGTTGCTTCCATGTCTTGGCTATTGTAAATAACGCTGTTATGAACATTGGGGTGCATGTACCTTTTCGAATTATTGTTTTCTCTGGATGTATGCCCAGGAATGGGACTGCAGGATCATATGGTAGGTCTATTTTTATTTTTTTAAGGAACCTACATACTGTTCTCCATAGTGGCTGTATCAATTTACATTCCCACCAACAGTGTAGGAGGGTTCCTTTTTCTCCACACCCTCTCCAGCATTTATTATTTGTAGACTTTTTAATGAACACTCAGCTTTCTAAACAGTTTTTTTTCCTACGAAGTGGTTGTACCAATTAATGCTCCCACCAGCAGTACTTAGTAAATGTTAGTTTCCAGAAAAATTAATCATTATGGTATATTTCATTGTGGTCTTAATTTGCATTTCATGATGACTTATGATATTGAAAACATTCTCATCTCTGTCATGGACATTTGGATGTACTCTTATGAAGCACCCGTTCAAGTGAGAGCCTGTTTTAAAAATAAAGTTGTCTTTTATTAATTTCTTGAGAGCTTTTATATAGTCTACATACATGAGGTCATGTATGTCTCTTGCAGATATCTTGTCCGATACTGTTGCTTTTTCACTCTTTTTAGTGTTGTTGAGCTGCAGCTATTATTTTAGTGAATTTCAGTGTATCAGTTTTTTTGTTCATGGTTTGTGCTTTTTGTATCCTGTTTAAGAAATCTTGGCTTACCTACCCAAAGCCCATGAGGATATTCTCCCATGTTATCTTCTAGAGCTTTTTATTATTTCAACTTTGACGTTTAGGTCTATGACTCCTATAGAACTGACTTTTTTGTTTGTGATGAGGTAGAGATCCCCTTGGATGTCCAACTGATCCAGCACCAGTTACTAAAAAAGACCACCGGCTTACCCACTGCATTGCAGTAGTATGTTTATAGTAAATTAGGCAGGACTGTCTATTTCTGCACTTCCTATTCTGCTTCACTGGTCTCTTTGGCTTTTCTTGCTCTGATGTTATAAACTTTAAGTGTTCTGGTTTTATATTGTCTTGTTATATGTTGGTGTTAGTC
Source organism: Hyperoodon ampullatus (assembly GCF_949752795.1). NCBI lineage: Eukaryota > Metazoa > Chordata > Mammalia > Artiodactyla > Ziphiidae > Hyperoodon > Hyperoodon ampullatus. The sequence continues at coordinate 117,025,569 of NC_136914.1, read as the reverse complement.
CTCTAACTTTAATCCTTCAAAATTTTCTTTGATTTTCTTGGCTTTTTCATCTCTGTTTGAATTTTAGAATTAAGTATCTTGTACATTTCCACAAAATAAACTGCTGGAATTTTTAGTGAGATAGCATTGAATCTATATATTGTTTTGGGAAGAATTGACATCTTCCCAATGTTATTTATTATTCACAATCTATGAATATGAGTTAACCTTCTATTTATATTTATGTATTAAATTTCTCTCAGGAATTACACTTAGTTTTCTAGGAGAGTTGTGTACAGTTTTGGGATCAGTTTATTCCTAGGTGCATGATGTTTATTGATGGTAATGTAAATGGTATCGTTTAATAATTGTTACCTAGAATATAAAAATATAGTCGACTTTATATATTGACCTTGTGTCTAGCAACTTCGCTAAGTTCATTTATTAATTCTTATAGTTTATCTGTGGATTCTTTTAGATTTTCTGTGTATCCAATCATGTCATCTGTGCATAATGACCATTTTATTCTTTGCTTCCTGGTTTTCATTTTTTATTCTTGACTCATTGCACCGACCAGGACCTTAATAAATTTGAACTAGAAGATATGACAGATCTTTGATCCTTTCCCTCAGATTAAGGGAAAGCTTAGAGAATTTCATCAAGTATGATGTTTGCTGTGGTTTTCTAAGAGGTTTTGTTTTGCTGCTTTAAGCATCTGAACTCTGCTTGGCTTGGGAGTCTTACCCTGTGCACATACAGCTTAAACATATGTGGGTTTAAATCTGTCGTCTTACTTTTGTTCCATTAGTTCTTTGTACTTCTTTATTTTTTCATTTTTGAGTTCTTTTAGATTAATCATTTATTAATAAGCCTCTATTAGCTTGTGAGTTATACATTCTTTTATTATTCTTTTAGTGTTTATACTAGAGATTATAACATGTATCCTTAATTAATTAGCATCCACTTTAAATAAGTACTTTTATAGTTTTCTGGACAATGCAAGGACCTCAAAGAAGTTTAATTTCGTTTACCCCCCTCCTGCCTTTTGTGCTGTTGTGTTGGTGTATTTTATTTTAATTCTCTCTAAATCTTTAAACTCCACAAGACATTATTATTGTTTTTAAAACAGTCAGTATTCTTTTAGATTTACCAGTATGTTATACTGGCTTGTACCTTTCATTCCTTCCTGCATTACCATGCTTACATGTGAGATCATTTTTCTCCTGTCTGAAGAACTCCCTTAGGATTTCTTTTATCCTGGGTCTACTAACAATAAATCTGCTCAGTTTTTGTTTGAAAACATCTCTATTTCTCCTCATCTGAGTATAGAATTGGCAGTTGCTGGTGGTTTTTCTTTCAGCCCTTCTGGCTTTCATTGTTTGTATTTGAAAGGTCAGCTGTAAGTCTTATTGTTTTTTTAATTTTTAAAGGAGATATTTTCATTTTCTTTATTCTGTTTGGGATTTGTATTTGTGGCTTGATATTCTTCATCTATTTTGGAAAATTCTTGGCCAGTATTTCTTCAAACATTCCTTCTGTCTCATTCTCTTTCTCGTCCCTCTTTTTGGGACTCCAATTATACATATTTTGCTCCTTTTCCCCATGTCTTTTTTGCTTCTCATCTGTATTTTCACTCCTTTTTCTCTTTGTACTTCAATCTGGATATTTCCTTCAAAAATCTCTTCTGCTTTGTCCAGTCAGCTGGTGAACCCATCTACTGAATTCTTAAATTTTTAGTTATTTTATTTTTTAGTCATAAAATTTGCATTTGATTCATTTTCTAGATTTAAATTCTCTTGTGATATTCTTTCTGTTTTCACCTGTCTTTAAAGGTATTTATTATAGCATTTTTGTAATAGATAATTCCAATGTTTCTATCACATGTAGATTTAGTTCTATTGTCCTTTGTTTTTTCTCTTGTTTTTCAGACATTTGGTCTCATTTTTTGGCGGGCATTTTTTCTTTATTGAAAGCTGGATATTATATAAGAAAACTTGTAGAGTTCTGGAGGATATCTTCTCCCCCATGTATTATTCCACAGAATATTCCATATTCTTCCACAGATATATTAATATCTGGCAGGTAGATAGAGTATGGGCACATCAGATTGATCTGATTGAGGCTTTTTTGTTTCTGGATGCCCTTAACTTGTAGGTATAGGTCTTCCAGTCTCATCTGAATGCCTGGAGTTTTAGCAGGACTCCTTTGCCTGTGGATGCTGAAGTCTCAATCTAGCTTTATTTATATTGCCCACATTTCTATATTCTACTTAGGGAAATTGTATGCAGGCTCATCACAGCCCATGATTTGGTTGCTCTCTAATGCCTTCAAATAATTGTGTATTTCATCCACTTTTTTTTTTTTTTTTTTTTTTTTGCGGTACGCGGACCTCTCACTGTTTTGGCCTCTCCCGTTGCGGAGCACAGGCTCCGGACACGCAGGCTCAGCGGCCATGGCTCACGGGCCCAGCCGCTCTGCGGCATGTGGGATCTTCCCAGACTGGGGCACGAACCCGTGTCCCCTGCAACGGCAGGCGGACTCTCAACCACTGTGCCACCAGGGAAGCCCTCATCCACTTTTTATAGTTGTACTCAAGGGAAAGGTTAGTTTGATACCAGCTTCTCCATGATAACCAGGAACTGAAGTCTTCCACCGGAAACTCTTTCAGTTGTAAATAAAATCATACCATGTGGTTTTTATTTAACTTGTTTTTAAGAAACTTTTCAGGTTGAAGTAATTATATAAGTTGCAAAGGCAGTGCAGAGAAATCTTATATACACTCACCCAGTTTCCACATTGGTTACGTCTTACTTAAGTATCATGCAATATCAAAAACAGAAAATTGGCTTTGGTATAAAGCCTGTGTATAGTTTTATGTTATTTTATCACATGTATCACACGTATGATCATGATCAAGACATAGAACTGTTCCATCTCCACAAAGATCTCCCTTGTGCTAACCCTGAGCATTCACACCTGTCATCCTCACTCCTACCATTCTTAACCCCTGGCAACCACTAATCTATTCTTTGTTTCTATAATATTGTCACTGTTAAAATATTATGCAAATGGATGATATGGCAGGTGATCTTTGAGACTGGCATTTTTTCACTCAGCATAATGCCCTTTCCATGCTAGGAAGGTACCACTTTTTACTTAATCATTCACCTTATGGCAGGACATTTTGATTGTTTTCAGGTTTGGCTATTACAATTAAAGCTGCTATGAGTAATCTTATAGGTATTTATGTAGAAATAAGCCTTTATTTCTCTATGATAAAAACCCAGAACTGTGATTGGTGGGTTATGTGGTAAGTCTATGTTTAGTTTTTAAAGAAACTGCCAAACTATTTTTCAGAGTGGCTGCACTGTACCATTTTATATTTTCCACCAGTAGTATATGAGAGATCCAGTTTCTCCACATCCTCACCAACTTTTGATACTGTCACTACTTTTTAATTTTAGCTAGGTGTCTAGTGATATCTCATCATGGTCTTAAGTGCATTTCCTTAATGACTAGTGATGTTGGACATCTTTTCATGTGTTTATTTGCCATTGTATAATTCCCTTTGGTCAAGTGGATTATTTTTAATGGTTGAATTTTGAGGGCTCTTTATAAATTTTGGATATGAGTCCTTTATCAGATATGTGGTTTGCAAATGTTTTCACCAGTCCGTAGCTCATCTCTTCTTCCTCTTAATGGAATCTCTTGAAAAACAAAAGATTTTAATTTCAGTGAAGTGCAGCTTATCAATATTTCCCTTTTGTGGATTGTAATTTAGTCTCATGTCTAAGAACTCTTCACCAAGCCCTTTGTCATGAATATTTTCTTTTATGATTTCTTCTAAAAGTTTTATAGTTTTATGTTTTACATTTAAATCTATGATCTATTTTGAGTCAATTTTGAATAATGTGTGAGACTTAGGTAGAGTTTCTTTATTTTTTGCGTATTGATACCCAAGTACTCCAGCACCATTTGTTTAAAAGACTACCATTCTTTTTTTTTTAGAAGGATTTTTTTTATTGAAACATAGTTGACTTACAATATTATATTAGTTTCAGGTACACATAATGATTTACAGCATAGTGATCTAGTATTTTTATATATTCCATTTAAAGGTATTACAAAATAATGGTTATAATTCCTTGTGCTATACAATATATCCTTGTTGCTTATCTGTTTTATACATAGTAGTTTGTATCTCTTAATCCCATACCCCTATCTTGTCCCTCTCCTCTTCCCTCTCCACACTGGTATCCACTAGGTTGTTTTCTACATTGGTGAGTTTGTTTTACTAGATATATTTATTTGTTTTATTTTTTATATTCCACATATAAGTGATAACAGTATTTGTCTTTTTCTGTCTGACTTATTTCACGAGCATAATATGCTCTAGGTCCATACACATCGTTGTAAATGGCAGAATTTAAAAGACTACCATTCTTATACTGAATTGCTTTTGCGCTTTTGCAAAAAATTAGTTGGCCATACTTGCGTGGGACTATTTCTGGGTTCTGTATTCTGCTCCATTCATCTATGTGTCTGTGTGTCCATCAGTACCACACAGTCTTGAATCCTGTAGCCACCTAATAAGTATTGAAATCAGGTAAAATGTTTCCTTCCACTTTATTCCTGTTTTCCAACATTGCTTTACCATTGTAGTTCCTTTGCCAATCCATGTACATTTTAGAATAGTCTTGTCTATATCTACCAAAATATCTCACTGGGATTTTGATAAGAATTGCATTAAACCTGTATATGAACTTGGGGTGAATAGGCATCTTGAGTATATTGGGTTTTCCAATCTGTGACCACTATACCAGGTGTTTTTTTTTTAATTAATTAATTTATTTTTGGCTGTGTTGGGTCTTCGCTGCTGCCTGTGGGCTTTCTCTAGTTGTGGCGAGTGGGGGTGGGGCTTCTTTTGTTGCGGAGCACAGACTCTGGGAGCACTGGCTTCAGTAGTTGTGGCACGTGGGCTCAGCAGTTGTGGCTCGAGGGCTCTAGAGTGCAGGCTCAGTAGTTGTAGAGCATGGGCTTAGTTGCTCCGCAGCATGTAGGACCTTTCCGGACCAGGGCTTGAACCCGTGTCTCCTGCATTGGCAGGAGGATTCTTAGCCACTGTGCCACCAGGGAAGTCCAATACCAGGTGGTTTTGATTTGGCTTACTGTGCCATTGTGGAAGGTTCTTCCTGCCTGACTCTCTTCTGTTAACATTCCATGCTTTATTCAGTGCATTATATTTCTTTATTTCTTTTAGCTGAGTTTTTCTTTTTTAATGGGCAAACATTAATTTCACATCCTTTCTCCTTGATAATGACAGTGAACCTCCATTGCCTTGTTCTACATAGAGTTTGTGGTGTAATCAGTCACACCATACAACTAAGTCACTAACAAATTCAGCATTCCATGCCTTAATTTATCCAAAACTTTGAATTTTTTGGTTAAGAATTATATATGTATTTTAAAGACCTCTTCACAGCAATCTCAGTGGCACTAGTACTTGGCTTTCTTTCTGGGGCCATTTTCCTCAGAGGAGACAAAGTTTTCTCTTTTCTTTTTTTAATGCTTCTTGAAAATAAGCATATAAAGTATGGTGATTACAGCAAAGCCACACTGACACACAGAGGCTGGGTGACTCGCTGGGTCTCACTTACCAATCAGCAAAATTTGTGCCTTGGCAAAAATTCTAGTTTTATAAGTCATGAACTGTTGACATGGCTTAAGAACAGTTGAAGTTGCTATTGTTCCATATGTGCTATTGAAATTTTATTATGACAGATAAGATTTTGTTGGCTGTCTGTTGGTCCCCTGCCAACGTGGCTGTCTGTGTAAATAGATTCTCTGTTTCAGTCTGCACTTCCATGTATTTGCTGGTGGTTGGATGTCCTCTATTCTTAGGGATTAAAAAAAAGACTTCCCATTTGTTAATTTGGTGTCATCTACCTTGTTTTCCTATCATGATTACATTTGCCCTGACTTTTGCAAAAGCGGATTTGGGTATGGGAATTTCTGTAGGAAAGCTCTTCCTCTGCCGTTATGATTGAAGCCAATATTTAAATGAATTCTTATTCACCAAAATCCATTTTTACTTTGAGCATAAGTGGTTTCCCTGACTGTTGTCTGACTTTTGATGTATAAAATGAACTTTCTGTTACTGTTATTAGAATCTCCTTGTACTGTGACCTTTAACTGACATTTTTCTTCTGACCTGCTCCTAGGTGAGCCAGTTGAGAAAAAATACATACAATGGAGACAAAATCTCTTGTGCTTCTTAAAATTTAGCATAATTGTAGCCACTCCAGGAGAATTATCTTTTTCTGAGAAGAGCTTATTAAAGTAAGAAAAGTTTAATGATGGATGGGGAAAAATGGCTCCTTAGGATGTTATGGTCTTGAGCTGCGATTTTTTTTTTTTTTTTAACGGAGTGTTGGTGAATGTATGCTAGGTCCTAGAAAAATCCATGTAGTAAATTAGAGCCTATCCCAGTTACACATCTTTTCCTGATAATCTGGCTGTATTTTGTGATGATAAAGAGAAAGCGGGTGAAGAATAAAGAGAACCGCTCAAATGTTTAGCCACAGAATTTAAAGGGAGTGATTTTATCAACAGGGCAATTTAAAAAATGTGTACTGATATATAAATTCTTTAGGAATTTAATAATTTAAGAAATTATTTACGTCTATATATGTAATACATTTCAAAATAGGCACAACAACTTGGACATTTATAGCTCGTATGATGGGTACAGAGTGCACTTTTGTACTGGACTTAATTATTAATGTCTGTCATCCAAATGGCTAAAAATAGTCCAAAAAAATCAGGAATGTTTATATAATACTTAAGAGTGAAATATTTCCCAAGGAAAATCCTTGATGATGCTTTTTATCAGTCAATACTTTTGCCTTTCACATTTTTTAAAAACCTAAGTGAAGTACTGAATTATCAGGACTGAATAATTTCATTTTCTTCAATGTTTTGGCAAAGTCCATTTTTTTCTTCAAACTATTGTCAGGCAAGATTTTAGACAATTTTTATGATGTTTTATTTTCAAAATTATTTACTTAAGTTTATTTTATTAGGCCATTGCTCCAGGAATATGTTTTACTTTATAGGAGCAGAGAGAAAGCTGGCCACCTAACCATGTTAAGTGGGTATAATTTATGCCAGGAGAATTATACCACTTTTAAGGTCAGGTGCAGTTTAGGAAATTCTACTTCCCACCAGTCAGGGTGGTCTTCCCGGCATCTGAGATGGGAGAGAGGGTGCAGGAGAGACAGGTGAAGGGAGTCCTGATGGAGTAGAGATAAGCAGGCATGTGGTGTGACCAGATGGCACCGGGCAGCCAGAGCTTTTTGGGAGTATTTTCATCAATGTGCCGACCAGCAAGAGGGGAGCAAAAGCCAATGGGAGTGGTTGGAGGTTTTCTGCAGCATCAGCTATAAAGCTGCTTGCTGTATGCTCAGAATGTATTTGGAGACTTGTGTTTAATCTTAACAGCTGATAGGGGTCCAGCCTTCCCGTTCAGGATGTATCAGAGCATTTTAACACAAAAGTATTTGAAAATCCTCCCCAGGTAGTATAACTGGTGCTCCAGAAGACACAGCCTGTTCACTTTCTACCTTCACTGGAATTTTGGAAATGGGTGGAGGGTTTACAAAGAGGAAGGAGGGAGAGTTAAAGGCTCAACCTGAATGTCATTTTAAGGAACGTGGGTTTCATCCTGGTGCATTTAATCGATCGACTATTTAACAAACATTTATTGAACGTCTAGTTTGTGGTAGTTTTTTTTAATTTTTAAATTTTATTTTATTTTTGGCTGCATTGGGTCTTCGTTGCTGTGTGCGGGGTTTCTCTAGTTGCGGTGAGCGGGGGCTACTCTTCGTTGCAGTGCGGGGGCTTCCCATTGCAGTGGCTTCTCTTGTTGCGGAGCATGGGCTCGAGGTGCGCGGGCTTCAGTCGTTGTGGCTTGCGGGCTCTAGAGCGCAGGCTCAGTAGTTGTGGCGCACCGGCTTAGTTGCTCCGCAGCATGTGGGATCTTCCCGGACCAGTGCTTGAACCTGCGTCCCCTGCATTAGCAGGCGGATTCTTGACCACTGTGCCACCAGGGAAGTCCCTGTGGTAGATGTTGACAATACAGATATGGCCCCTACTTTGGGCAAGCGAATCAGATTGTTTTGGGTAGATTAGTCCAACTTCACTGTGGAACACGGGTGGGGAGAGGGGGCAAGGGCCAGAGGAGAACCTCAGAGACAGAAGGGGCATATGTAGCAAGTTACTGCGGGGCTGTATTTGGAGCAATCGTTATTTAGAGGGATTTGTGTGGTAGCCACTTGCCACACCTGGCTCTTGAACACCTGAAACACGGCTAGTGGGAAATGAGATGTGCTGTGAGTATAAAATACACAGCAGATCTCAAAGACTTTGTGTGGCCAAAAGAATGTAAAATATCTCATTAGTAGTTGTTTGATATTGATTACCTGTTGAAATGATACTACTTTGGACATATTAGATGATGTCAAATATATGGTTAAAATTAATTTCCCCATTTCCCTTCTACCTTAAAAATTTTTTTTAATTGAAATATAGTTGATATACAATGTTGTGTTAGTTTCAGGCATACAGCAAAGTGATTCAGTTAGACATATATATATTCTTTTTTAGATTCTTTTCTGTTATAGGTTATTTCGAGGTAATGAGTAGACTTCCCTGTGCCATACAGTAGGTCCTTGTTGGTTATCTATTTTATTATATAGTAGCGTGTATATGTCAGTCCGAATTTCCCAATTGATCCTTCCCCCCCCATTTGGTAACGTGGGTACCAGAAGACTTAAAATTATACGTGTGGCTCGTGTTATATTTTATCAGATGGTGCTGCCCTAAACTCTGTGACGACTGTGGGAACGGGAAGAACAGGGTGGGTCCTTGGGGAGGAAGATGTGGCCTTAGTGGGAGATGGGCAGAGGCTGCTGTAAACTGTAGAGACCTCAAGCAGGATTCACCATGACGACATTTGCATTCATCCAAAGTCACCTGCTTCTGTCTTTTTACATAACCTGTTTATGTGGTCTGTCCTGGCCACAATCTCTTCCTGCTCAGACAGATTTACGGTATTAGTTATGACTGGTTTTATGAAATAGCCATGAGTCCAGTGCACGTTCTAGTGCCATCTTAGCCATGACCGTTGTTAACCCAAGGCAGCTGCCTTCTTTGCCCTTGTAGAGTCTGGCCCATTCCTGGTCACTTGAGGGTCAGGAGAAGACAGTCCATCAGAGATGACTCAAGAGGTTTTACATTTGTGTGGCTGGAGCTATGGTTGTAGTAGTAACAGAGGGGTGTCAGTGGGAGGAGGTGATTTGCAGGTCAGGATGATGTCATTGATTTTGAGGCTGGTGTATGTGTAAGTAGACATACTGAACATGCAGCTGCAATTGCATGGCAGGCCCTAGACACGGGATCAGGGCAGATGCTGCGCTGGGGAGCCATGCTCGTAGAGTGGCATGTGGGAGTCTACCCTCCCCCCTCACCTGGCCCTGTCATCATGAGCCTAGAGACCTAAGAATCAAGTCTTCTCTGATTGAGATTTCATGCTTGGATGTCACTGCTGTGATTTTAAAATCTGAGGCTCTAAGCAAAAGTTTGGAAAGTTTGTTTTATAATTCTGCTTATTCAGGGTTTTCCACCCTTTCTGCCCCTGTATTTTTTTCTACCTTCAGAAGAGGGTCAAGTGTGGGAAGCCAGTCTGTGGAAAAGAATGTCAGCAGAGGCTCTGAGCCATAGACGTGATGTATTTACCTTGGCTTCAGTCCAGGATGCCCCACGTTTGTTGCCCCTCAGTTCCCTCGTGTGGACACCCAAGGCCCACACTTCAGGAAGGGACTGCAGATTATATGTAGAGCTGTGAGAGATCCCTCCCTGTATATATATGCATATGCATATACATGTATACACACCACCCCTACACATGCATATATACACACACAAATGCTTCAAGTTGGTTACTAAATAAAATTCCTCATGACAGTTTAAAAATTTCTGAATTAACTTATGTGCAATATGTCTGTTACACCCATGTTGTGCACGTATTATGTATATGTCACACACATCTTGCATTATGGGACTCTTCCCCAATGACCCGTCCAAACTGAAAGATGTTTTTACTGGCTCTTATCAGGAATCTTGTACTCCCCAGAGACTTCTCTTATTTATGTTGCAGGAGATAGCTATCTAAGGGCTAAAGACATAAAACCTTTACTCCTGAAAAATTGGCAGCTTCTTCTCACAGAGCAGCTATTCCTCCCCTGGCTGCCATCACTGAGCTGTTCTTTCTTTTAAAGGTAAACTCCACCAGACACTACTTAGACATAATCCCTGGAAGGCAGGTGTTATCAGGACCTTTGGCAGAGGGGGGCAGGGGGAGGGAATTAAGAGCTCTGAGATCACTGTGAATTTTTGATGAGGAGAGAGAAATGGTGGCAAAGACTTCTTTAGAGGTGAAACTTTCAGTCCTGGTCTGTGAAGTCACCACCTGGGATCTTGGTTTGCTATGATCAAGGTGCCGATAAGCATTAATTGATTAAAATAGTAGATGACAATATTGAGCACTTAGTAGGGGTCAGGTGGTATTGCAAAGCAGTGTTTGAGTTCCGAGTCCAAGCTCGGACTGCTTGCCACACGAAAGCCCAGTAAATCGGGAGGTGTTGGGACAAGGAATAGCAACTCTATTCAGAAAGCCAGCAGACCGAGAAGAAGGGGGACTAGTGTCCCCAAGAACCATCTTCCCTGAGTTAGGATTCAGGCTTCTTTTATACTGAAAGGGGAGGGGGTGTGGTTGGTTGCTGCAAACCTGTTGGTGTCAGAATCCTTTGTTGTTGCAGCTGTCCCCGTAGGTCGGGTCACCATGTTCCCGTAAACCTCCAACCACACAAAGATTATTCTCTGTTCTAAAACTCTTTAAAAATATTTTTTATTTTATATTGGAGCATAGTTGATGAACGATGTTGTGATAGTTTCAGGTGTACAGCAAAGTGATTCAGTTATACATATACATGTATCTATTCTTTTTCAAGTTCTTTTCCCATTTAGGTTATTACAGAATATTGAGCAGCGTTCCCTGTGTTCTACAGTAGGTCCTTGTTGGTTATCCGTTTTATGTGTTTTATGTATAGCAGCGTGTACATGTCAATCCCAAGCTCTCAGTCTATCCCTGCAATTTTTAATCTCTATAAGAATGGAAAAATGTTATATCTTTAAAGGTCAGAGCCTTCAGAAATGGGCTTTCGTGTATATTTCAGGCCATAGGCAACATTCTTAACTTGTAGGAAAAGCAATAGAATGCAAAGATTAAAGTAAAAGAAACAGATCTAATGTGGAGTCAGATTTGTTCTTCCCTATTACATTTGTGCATTAACTCATTTTCTCTTCACAGGACATATGAAGTCTATACTATTTTTATCTGCATTTTAACTGAGGCACTGGGAGGTTAAACCGCACAGCTCTTCTTTTGGATCCAGGACTCCAACCTGTGCCAGAGCCTGTCTGTTAACAACTACACTACTCTGCTTTAAAACAAAAGTCTTTGGTAGGAACCATCAATGAACTATGATGCTAAATATTTCTTGTGGCCTGGAAATGAAATATTAACATTGTTATTGTCAGTGTACCTCTCTTTTAATTGGTTGGTGGTGCTTTCATGCACTGCCCTGTTATCTTGTGGAATTAAAACCCTGGTATTAAGTTCCTTCAATTAGGGGAAAAAATTGCACAGGTATTATACCAAAGAGAGAATTGCCACTTACAGCTGCCTCTCATGCAGGCTTGTAGTGTTTCCAAGTTCTTAGTACCATAAGGTCACCACCAAGTGCTTGGGTAAGCAGATGTGTGTCAACCGCGTGCTTGTTAGTTTCTCTGTAAATTTCTTCTATATGGAAAGAGTGTCAAGTTGGACCCTGCTGTTTGTTTGTTTGTTTGTTTATATTTATTTATTTATTTATTTATTTCTGCGTTGGGTCTTCGTTGCCGTGCGTGGGCTTTCTCTAGTTGCGGTGAGCCGGGACTACTCTTCGTTGCTGTGCGTGGGCTTCTCATTGCAGTGGTTTCTCTTGTTGCAGAGCACGGGCTCTAGGCGTGTGGGCTTCATTAGTTGTGGCTTGCGGGCTCTAGAGCGCAGGCTCAGTAGTTGTGACGCACGGGCTTAGTCGCTCCGTGGCACGTGAGATCCTCCCGGACCAGGGCTCGAACCCGTGTCCCCTACATTGGTAGGCGGCTTCTTAACCACTGCGCCACCAGGAAAGTCACCCCTGCTATTGTTATACGTCAGTATTTGAGGAATTTAGTAGGTCAAGTTTGTGACACAATATGCATGTGAAATAAATGTTTCCATCCACCCCTGCAGTGTCAGGTGACCTTAATTCTTACATCTCCTTGCAGCAGGAGAGAAGTCACAAAAGCTTGAATAACATCTAGTTGTTTATGAAACGAAGACTGGATGTTTTAACAGTTTGCCAGAGGACTTACTTTCTGTAACCACTTGCATCTCTTTTTGTTTTTTTTTTTTGGCTGCATGGCACGTGGGATCTTACCCGTGCCTGCCTGCAGTGGAAGCGCAGAGTCTTAACCACTGGACCGCCAGGGAAGTCCCCGCATCTTTTCTTTTTTTGTGAGTGTTTACAGTGACTTGTAGCCCATCCAGAATTATAGACTGATGCTGGATCAAGCGTGCCGGCAGGGCCTCTTTTTTCCATTAGTCTCCATCCAGAAGTTACAGATAGCTATCAACAGTTACACTTTTCAAAGTGAATTTATTTAGGGGCTGGGGAATAAGAGGAAAAAGCAGCCTGAAGGCTCTGTGGCATTTAGGTACATGCTTGAAGTTAGGTAGTAATAAAATTTCTCACAACCGTGGAGAAATTTCTTGATGAATGTATGTTCAATTGTCGACTGAAAAAAAACGCACAACCTAAAAGTTGAGAGTTATGTTTTATTCAGCGGACAAAACTGAGGACTTAAGCCCGGGACACAGCATCTCAGATAACTCTGAGACACTGCCCTGAAGAGGTGAGGGAGGAAACAGGATATATAGGAGTTTTTGCAACAAAGACCAGGTAGTCAGAACATCAAATGATTTTTGTTAATTAAAGAAAACCAGACATCTCAAGTTAAGGTATTTAGAGCTTTTCTATGTATGAGAAGATGCAAGAGTCTGAGCTCACTGAAATCATTCCTCGATATGCACCTTAGCTGTCTGGGGCCAGTGTCCTGTGCTTTCTCATCCTGAGTCTCCTCTGGGTGCACTGTTCGGGGTGGCTGTAGTATTTGATGGTTTTATAGGAGAGCATCCTGTTTCCATCCTGAGTTCCCTCAGGGCTCACGGTCAGGGTGGCTGTAATGTGACGGCTTGATGGCTGCAACATCTTTTGTTTTCTGATGTGGCAGGCAATATTTTTTATTCACACAAGCAGTGGCAATTGCAAAGCCAACAGCGAGGCGACATGGCCTTGGAATCCCAGGATTCAGGATGTGTGCTTGGTGGTGCCGACCCGTGCTGTCCTCAGGCCCAGCAGCTAACCCTCTGGGCCCTTTCAGCCTTGTTCGTGATCTCATCCAGGATTTAAAACAAAAACCCAAACACGGAAGGCCTGAGCTCCTTTCTAGATAAATCATAGCATTCCTCCCCATCCCCCTCCCTTCCCCATCTTTGCTTGTATTGGTGTGTGTGCTCTTCCCAGATGGTTCCGTGGGGATGAGAATGTGAATTTGGGAGGCCGCATGTCCCTGTCTTGCTGGAATAAAAAGGGGGCTAGCACGCTGTTTACAAACATTCACAAGTCTTCTCTTTCAGAATCAACAAAACAAAACGCCTCTTCATTCTACTGTTTCTCTGCTCAAAATGTGTAGACACAGCGATGGTTTACTTACTGTCATCCGGCTCACCGCTCTCCAACAGGGCTGTTGAGAGATCGCCAGTGGGCCTGTGGCGTAAGTTCTCTGAACTTCCCTAGGAGACATGGGACTTTTGTCCATTTAGGCCTCAAAATCCAGTGTGTGTTTTACTTCTTTTTAAAAACAAAATTAATTTTATTGAAGTATAGTTGATTTACAATGTTGTGTTAGTTTCTACTGTACAGCAAAGTGATTCCGTTATACATATATATATATATATACATTCTTTGTCATATTCTTTTCCATTATGGTTTATCACAGGACATTGATCTAGTTCCCTGTGCTGTACAGTATACAGTAGGACCTTGCTGTTTATCCATCCTATATATACTAGTTTGCCTCTGCTAGTCCCAAGCTCCCAATACATCCTTCCCCCACCCCCTCTCCTCCTTGGCGACCAGAAGTCCATTCTCCATGTCTGTGAGTCTGCTTCTGTTGCATAGATAAGTTCATCTGTGTCAGGTGTGTGTTTTATACTTCGAACACATCTCAGTGTGGACCGGCCTCAGGCGCCCAGTAGGCACACAGAACGGGCCATATTGGATAGCAGGCTCTAAGTGGTGGTTATTTCACTACCCTCCCTGGTTTTCCTCTGCTTCCCACGGTTCTCCCACTGCCTGTATGTGGATGCCTGAGAGTCTGGTCCTCCATCCTCCTCATCTGCCCACACATCCTCCCCTTTGAAGATCTCGTTCACAGCCAGCCACCAGCACACTGTGCTGTGGACTCTACCCAGCATCTCTTCACTATTTTCACTAGATGCCCTGTTATTACCTCACCCTCAGCTTGTCGCAAATCAGACTCATCCGCGTGAAGCTGGCTTCTCCGCTTTCGTCTATGCTCTTTTAGTTTCCCGGCTGCTGATGTTCCCATTAATCTTATAAATCAGTAACGGAACGATCGTGCCGTGTCGGCCAAAAGCTGTGAGTGACTACTAAGAACCCAAGAGCTGAGGGTGTGGTGGAAACAATGGCAGTCCCAGAGGAATGGCCAGCAGCTTTAATGATGTGCATAATTGTTCCAGGCAGCAAGGTGGCTGGGCGTATAGAGCTATTCATGAACGTGAAGGTGGTCGTTGCTTTTTATTCACGGCCAAGCCTTTCCGAGAGCAAAAAGAGAAGGGGGAGGGGGTCCTTCAAGGCCCCCATTCCTCTCCCTGAGGCCAGGAGGGGTTGTGCTCTGCTTTCATCACCTCTTAGGCCAGTTTTCTTCCCAGGAGCTGGCCTTGCAGTTTTGGGGGCCTTCACTGTGCTCAGTTTTACTGCTTGAGGACTTCACTTATAGTCAGGCATTTCCTGAAGGTACTCAGCCCTTTTCAGTTTTCAGGAAAGAAAATTAAATTAAGCTGATTTGGGCTTATTATCAGGGGAAGTTAACTGCTGATTTCACCTGCGGCAGCCAGGCAGGAAGCATGAAAAGCGCCTGCCTGGAGGGGCAGGGCTGGCTGCCTCGTGACATGTGGCCTCTGTGAGCTCGGAGCAGCCTTGTCGCCAGAGCTGTGCCCGCCAGATGCTGAAAAATGGTAGGAAAGCATAGAACTCACATTGCCTTTTTATAGTAATTAAGCTGGATTTTAAAAGTAGGTATTTCACTGGTTTATCTTCCCATAAAAACTGTTCAAGGGTGTTAATTGTCATTTATGTTTATCATGATTTGTGAAATTTGAAAAGAAGTTTTAGTTGTTCCACAGGCTTCGATAGTAAGCAGCATCTAATTAATACCAATGTAAGATTAAATCTCTAGGGATATTAGGAGAGTGTTTACAGTGGCTTTTTTTCCCCAGTAGAACTACTTTATAAAACATTTGTCCAATCTTGGCTGCAGGGAAGAAACTGGCTTCGTGGGAAAAATAAGGGGTTTTTCTTTTTTTCTTTCTTTTTGCCTCGCCGTGTGGCACGTGGGATCTTAGTTCCCTGACCAGAGATTGAACTGGTGCTCCCAGTGTTAGGAGCACGGAGTCTTAGCCACTGGACCACCAGGGAAGTCCCAAGGGCTTTTGATTCAGAAATATCTGGGTTCAGTTTCTGGTTCTACTCTTGAAAAAGTTACTTTAACCTCTCTGAGTCCCTTCCCTTCTGCATAAAATAAAATCTACCCAGTAAGATAAAACTCTTAATGTCAGTAAACGTTAAATTTCTTCTCTGCTGTTTCTGGAAGCTGGAAGGGGGAGAAGGGAAGCAAAGAGAAAGAACAGTAGACTGAAGCCATAGGATATACAGTAGTTGTATTTTTGTAGTAGTGTAGTTGCGTGTGCGCTTTTTTTTTTTTTTTTGCGGTACGCGGGCCTCTCACTGCTGTGGCCTCTCCCGTTGCGGAGCACAGGCTCCGGACGTGCAGGCTCAGCGGCCATGGCTCACGGGCCCAGCCGCTCCGTGGCATGTGGGATCTTCCTGGACCGGGGCACGAACCCGCGTCCCCTGCATCGGCAGGCGGACCCTCAACCACTGCGCCACCAGGGAAGCCCTGTGTGTGCATTTTTAATCATATTGCTTTCCTAGTATCAGGAGCCAAGAGCATTTGCAGTGAAATGCTCTGTTCCTTAATTTCAGTTGCAGGTCAGTATGAGGATCCTGAGCCCCTGGGGGGCTTGAGGAGAGAGATCCCCAGGGGGAAGACCGCTGTGTGGAAATGGATAGGAGAGGAGGCAACTTCTGACATTTTACTCCTCAGGATGCTCTGTTCCTTCCTTTATTAGTTTGCTAGGGCTGCCATAACAGAATACCAGAGGCTGGGTGTCTTAAACAACAGAGGTTTACTTTCTCACAGTTCTGGAAGTCGGAAGTCCAAGATCAAGGTGTTGGGAAGTTTGGTGTCCCCAGAGGCCTCTCTCCTTGGCTTGTAGACAGCTGTCTACTCAATGCCTCTTCACATGGTCTTTCCTCTGTGTGTGTCTACGTCCTACTTTTCTCTTCTTGTAAGGACACAAGTCAGATTGGATTAAGGGCCCACCCTAATGACCTCATTTAATCTTAATTACTTCTTTAAAGGCCCTGTTTCCAAATAAGGTCACATTTTGAAGTACTGGGGGGTTAAGGCTTCGACATATGAATTTTGGGGAGATAGTTCAGTCCATAACACTTTCCCATCTCGGCGACCAAGCATTTTTAACTCTTTTATTCCGGTTTCATCCTTTCCTCTATCCCCATCTGTTACCTTTATCTTACTAAGGTATCTTGGTGGGAAAGAAAGGAGGGATGATGACCTCAGAGGGAGCTTAAGCATGTTGGTTAACTAATCCAAGCTAGGGCTTGCTTAGGGGAATTTTATCTCCTGCAAATCATTGGTACCCTGTGCAGGGCAGTGATGATTGTGGGGTGGCAAGAGGTACCAGGCAGGACCACATTGCTTCATCTTGTGATGCTGGGAGCGTTGGAGCTTTGGGAGGAGAGGTCACGGGCAGTGTTACGGTTTGAGGGTGTAAAGATACAGGGCCTTCATTCTGCAGCTGCAGTGGAACCAGGTTGGCTGAAAGCAGTAAAATTTCTGCCATTTTAATTAAGATAGGGTTAATAACAACGGACAAGTTAATTCTAAAGCTAGGAGAGTATGAATTGCCTGTATTTGTGTGTAAATATACCTAGAACACTCAAAGTATAGTGTCTGTGGCTTGTTGTGGCATGTGAGTTCTTTTCTTATCAGGCTGCAGAGTGTATTTTCATGGCCACCGGCCATGAAAACACTATTCTCACCTTGCACTTGAGAAAGCTAGGAGGCCTGCTTTCACATTAAAGCTTGAATTCCCTGCAAGAGGAATGGCTTTAGGGAAAAGTTTTCGCCAGATTTCTCTTCTTCCCTGGCATGTTATTGTGGCTTCCCAAACAGCACCTGAACCAGCTGGGATACGAGATTAATGCACTACCCAGTCTTCATTCTTTGGGCTTGATTTTTATTCAGTGTACTTATAGTAGCATGTCTGTCACCTGCTATTCTGTTTCCAGGTTCAATCCCAGGTTTAAGATCTACTGCTCATTTGGCTTTCCTTTGCTGAGGCTGCTTCTTTGTGAACCTGGTTACCTACCTGGGATGAATCATCTGATTTTATAGTCTAGCAATATCAGGATAAAAAATGTAAATGTTTTTGTTTAAATGGAGATGCACAATGTGAGAAGTGTAATGAGTGATGATTCGCTCTTCAAGTACCATTTGTGGATGTAGACTTATTCCTAATATCAGATGCGTGAGGATGCATTTGTTCTTTTCAGCCCATGAAGATGTCAGTAAAGAAGAAAATGGCGTTCACGCATTTTGTCAGAAACCCAGCGCACAGAAGGGAAACTTACTGCATCTCCCACATTTCTCAGATTTGAGATGTTGACAGGATTGATGCCCCTCTCTGCCTCTGGGTGGCCGTCTTGGATTTCTCTTCTCACATTCCTCTTAACACAGTGGGCTTAGATGTGCTTTTAAAATGAGCCTCAGTGAAAATCTGAGGTTCCCATGTAGCTTTAGGGGGTTTTCATCTCAGAAATTCTTCTTTTTTTAAAAAATACATTTTATTTATTTATTTATTTAGTTAGTTTTGGCTGTGTTGGGTCTTTGTTGATGTGCACGGGCTCTCTTTAGTTGTGGCGAGCGGGGGCTACTCTTGATTGCTGTGTGTGGGCTTCTCATTGTGGTGACTTCTCTTGTTGCGGAGCACGGGCTCTAGGCACGTGGGCTCAGTAGTTGTGGCTCGCGGGCTCTAGAGCACAGGCTCAGTAGTTGTGGCACACGGGCATAGTTGCTCCGTGGCATGTGGGGTCTTCCTGGACCAGGCCTCGAACCCGTGTCCCCTGCATTGGCAGGCGGATTTTTAACCACTGTGCCACCAGGGAAGCTCCAGAAATTCTTCTTATTATTTAGAATAGAGAAAGCATTCTAGACCACTTTATGTTTTTTTTAAATTTTTATTGGAGTATAGTTGATTTACAATGCTGTGTTAGTTTCTGCTGTACAGCAAAGTGAATCAGTTATACGTATACATATATCCATTCTTTTTAAGGTTCTTTTCCCATATAGGTCGTAACAGAGTATTGAGTAGAGTTCCCTGTGCTATACAGTAGGTCCTTATTAGTTATCTATTTTATATATAGTAGTATGTGTATGTCAATCCCAACCTCCTAGTTTATCCCTCCTCCCCCCTTCCCCCTTGGTAGCCATCA
This sequence comes from Hyperoodon ampullatus, assembly GCF_949752795.1. Taxonomy (NCBI): domain Eukaryota; kingdom Metazoa; phylum Chordata; class Mammalia; order Artiodactyla; family Ziphiidae; genus Hyperoodon; species Hyperoodon ampullatus. The sequence goes on along the minus strand of NC_136914.1, from coordinate 117,006,508 downwards.
GTTTGTTTTTTACATGTGTGAGTCTATTTCTGTTTTGTAAATAAGTTCATTTGTACCATTTTTTTAGATTCCACATATAAGCGATATTACATGATCTTTGTCCTCCTCTGTCTGACTTACTTCACTCAGTATGACAATTTCTAGGTCCATCCATGTTTAGACCACTTTAAAAAGACAGTGTTCACCGCCGTTATTTCTCTGTGAATTCTGACTGAAGTCATCTGTATATGTCCTAAGAAGGGCGCCCTTCCCAAATCCTCAGTGATATGGACTTGAAAATATAGACACACCAGGGAGTGTTCTTCTAAGATCTGTTCTTCAAATCCTAAACCATGGCCAAACCTGAGTTCCTACTTTCCCTACCTCTGAGCCCCACCCTAGCCCTTTAAATTCCAGACTGTGCTGTTGGATATGTTAGCTATGAGCCAGAGTGTTGCTAAATCAGACACCCTGCAAGCAGAAAGCATAGCTTTTGATGCCAGGGTTCTTGGCTAAGAGGATGGGAATATAGAGAGAGGAGCAGAGTCAACAGGGGATGGGTTAAAAACATAGGTGTGTTTTTGATATCCGTATGTTCTTTTTTCTTTTTCTTTTTGTCCTGTTCTTTCCCTTGTCCTCTGTGGTCTTGATTTGGCATATGAATACATCTAGAATGACAGCTGCATGATTAAAATGCACTGGAGCACCTTTATAATACTGATATCAGGGGAAGGGAGTCTTTATAGAAAAGATGGATCATTAGGACTTGTTGTGTAATGGGGTCTGGTCTGTCCATGTCTGGGTTGGTAATGGGTTAGTGTTTCCTGGTAGCACCATACGGTGTTTTAAGGTCAAATTAAGAAATATAAAAGCAGGTTGAAATATCTGTAGACAGAATCTGATTGGCTTTTTTGAAACCTTAAAAGCCCCGCAAATTAAAGAATGTTTGTTTTCTTGAGAGAGAAGGTCTGCTGACTTCTCAGGCTTTGCATTTTCTCTTGTGTGTCTTTGCATATGAGATTGTGCCATAGAAAATGTTACCCCACTTGAAATCATGTTTTTTAAAAATATATGTAAAAAATCCTTGTATATGCAAGTTACTCTACAGACATAAGATAGTGTCATCATGATTTCAAAACCTAGTTCAAAACTCCCTTCATGACATTTTTTGGATAAATCCCACTGTGTAGCCAAATTGGACTCTGCCCTCCACGTGACTATGGCCAGAGCAGTGGTATATGGGTGTATTCCAGTGCTCTGTGACTCTATGATGATGGGCATGTCCTTTATCTGTACCGTCCAGTACTGTAGCCTGTGGTATTAAGTCCTTGACATGTGGCAAATGCCACTGAGGCACTGAATTTTTTAATTTTATTTAATTTGAATCAGTTTGAAGTTAAATAGCCGCCTGAGGCTAGTGGCTACCATATTGGACTGTACCAGCTCTCTAAGATCATTTGAATAGAAAGAACAACCAACAGCTGAGACTGGAGGCTCCTTAAGAAACATTGTAGTGACTTTGGATTGCATGTTAGTGTTACCGAATGCAAGTGCGTGTGCCCGATGCACAGTGAGGCCAAACGATACTGAAATGTCAAAGTTTGGAGCAGAAAAAGGTTTATTGCGGGGTCATACAAGGAGTACGGGTGGCTTGTAACCCCCCAAACTCCCCAAAGGGTTTCAGCAGAGCAAGAAAGTCAACTTCTAAAGACAAGGTGAGGGAGAGCCGTGGTTGGTTGCTTAAACTTCTTGGTGGGGGAATTCTTTGTTCTTGCAGCTGTCCACAGAGGTCAGATTGTGATGTTCCCGTAAACCTCCAACAAGACAAATGTCATTCTCTGTTCTGCACCTTTTAATCTCTATAGAATGGAAAAGTGTTATATCTATAAAGGTCAGAGCCTTGAGAATGGGCCATCCTGTATATTTCAGGCCATAGGCAACATTCTTAACTGGAAGCAAAAGCAGTAGAATACAAAGGTTAGGGACTTCCCTGGTGGCTCAGTGATTAAGAATCCACCTGCCATTGCAGGGGACACAGGTTCAAGCCCTGGTCCGGGAAGATCCTGTATGCCGTGGAGCAACTAAGCCCATGCGCCACAACTACTGAGCCTGCTCTCTAGAGCCCGTGAGCCACAACTACTGAAGCCCGCGTGCCTAGAGCCCATGCTCCACAACAAGAGAAGCCACTGCAATGAGAAGCCTGTGCACCGCAACGGAGGGTAGCCCCCACTCGCTGCAACTAGAGAAAGCCTGCACGCAGCAATGAAGACCCAACGCAGCCAAAAATAAATAATAAATAAATAAATAAATTGAAAAAAGAAAGGTTAAAGTAAAAGAAACAGATCCAGTATGGAGTCAGATTTGTTTTTCTCTATTACAGTTGGAGCCCATGATGATGGTGCCCTGGGGAGAGAGCTAAGAAGAAACTGAGACTTTTAGAAAGACTTCAGAACATAAAAAGAGGGCATATGATTCATTCATGACATGGAGCTGCCTGGGCAGTCAATCAGGAAAGAGATGAAGGATATGGGAGATCAAAGGCAGCTCAGAGAGACATGATGGAGTGGTGACCCCAGGGAGCTTCTGTAGGGAGTCTGGGCTGACACCTAGCTGCGCTCTGATGATTGGAGAGAGCAGTGTCAGCCCTGAGGACAGGGGCCATACAGAAACATCACCTTGCTTCACCAGGACCATGGGCTCTGGGGGAAGTGCTCAGCCTTGGACTGAGGGTGGAAGTGGAAATTAGTGTTGGGATTTGGAGCTTCAAGAGCAGCCAGAGTCTTGGCAGGCAGTGGCCAAAGAGATGCTTCAGTTCTTTTGTTGAGCAAAATTGATGGTGATGACTTCTCTGTAAGTGAGATAATTTGTGTGTGGCTTGTGTTTCCTGAGATTCTCCTCACACCACAGCAGAATAGTTCACCTTAAACAGGTGACAAAGTGTGTTGTACCCGAGTTGGGGCAGAGCAGGGTGTGGACATAGAAGCAGTGGGGGAAGCAGGAGTTCTGGATATTTGGAGGATGAATCTGTGAACTCCAGGCAGTGACAGTGGAAGAGTTTTGGTCGGTAGCTGGGAGGGCAGCTAGGGAGCCTGTGTCTGGAGGGGTTCGGTGGGGCAGGGGAGCTGGGTGACCCCCTTCTGTGATTCCTCTGCTTCCACCTCTGTGCCTTTGCAGGGATATGGATACATCCGGCTTCACGGAGAGGGTGTTCCTGAAAGGGTGAATTGAATGAAAAAAGAAAATCAACATACAGCTTAAATGCACTAAGGGGGAAGCTTGCGACATACAGGAACCCTGTGGAAATTTCTTTTGTTATTGCAAGTAATCACCACCTAATATTGGTTCTGTGGGTGCTCAGTTATACAGTATTTGTGCTTTAACTTCCTCTCTATGTATTATCTCTAAATGCTCTTGTGCACTTTTTAAAGTGTATTCTGTGTATCACTGACCTACTAGGTAATGAATTCCTTATGAGCAAGGAATATAGGTAACCTTTCCTTTTTTGAGGGCAGGTCAGGGGGTACTGTTTCTTAATACAATCCTTGAATGTAAAAGTCTGTCCATTCTGGCTGCTATAACGGAATACCACTGACTGGGTGGATTATAAACAACAGAAATTTGTTTCTCACAGTTTTGGAGGCTGGGGAGTCCACGATCAAGGCTCCTGCAGGTTTGGTGTCTGGTGTAGGACCTGCTTTCTAGTTCATAGATAGCACCTACTTGCTGTGTTGTCACAGGTGCGAGGGAGCTTCTGGGGTCTCTTTTATAAGGGCACTAATCCCATTCATAAGGGCTCCACCCTTATGACCTGATCACCTTCCAAAGGCTCCACCTCCTAATACCATCACTTTTGGGGGTTAGGATTTCAGCGTATGAATTGAAGGGAACACAAACATCAGACCATAGCAGTGAAGGTGCCCAATAAATATTGACTAACAGAGTGATTTAATTTTTATCAAATGTTTTACAAACGCATCATTTGTTTTGTCTTTGTGTATTGAGGGCTTCCTAGGTGCCTTGCACTGTGCTAAGCATGTTGCAGGGCTTATGTCGCATAAACCTTAGACAACCTCATCAGGTTAAGTGTTATCCTAGTTTTATAGGTGGGACTTCTGCTTGGGTTAAGTACCTTCTTCAGGCTGTAGTTGCAAACGAAAATGTTGGAGATACTGCCAACATTTCTCCCTTTGCTAAATACCCTCCACCCCACATTCTAGAGAAAGGATGGGACAGGTGGAGAGTTGTAGGTTGTAAATTTCCCTTCAGGCTTGTCTTACTCCACAGCCCTTGTTTTTCCTCCCCATCTTGTGGATTCAGGGACCGGACAGGTGGTTTTAGTGGGCTGGCAGTGGAGAAAGGAGGCAGGGTGATGGTCCAGCTTTCCTTAGGTTGGAGAGCAGCAGTGCAGAGTGGGTTAGGGGCTCACCTGATGGGGGCCATCTGAGGGCATTAGATAAAGGAGGATGTGGGGGAGTAGTAGGGACCCCGCCATGAGGCTGGGGCTTAGAGAAGAAACAGAGAGGACCAGAAGCAGAACTATGTACACCAAGTCAAGATGGCGAGTTAGCTGGCGTTGCCACTAGACCATGCTTCTAGGACATTACAGTGTTAAAAATAACACCATACAGGTAGTGAGCTTTTTCTGCCAGTATTTTTTCCTTAATATTTTAGAGACAATAAAGGGGAGAGGGGGTATCAAGAGTATCTAAGATCAAGTTTATATATTTAATCATTTTGTCTTGTTAAGGGAAGCCTTGGCTTCAACTACGAAACTTGGAATTATGTAAGCCAGAGTTGGACACTGCCTGTTTCTCTAAGTATGTACCACATACTTCCATGGCAGCTTCCGTGGAGCCATGCAGCACTCTTCCAACAGAGATACCCTAGAAGTTATGGGTCGATCTTTCTCCCATACATGTAGGAAAAATGGGACATTTTCCTGGGACCATGCTTGAAATCACTCTGTAGCCAAAAGTGTTATCCAAAATATAAGGATTATTTATCGTATTATATTTTAAGCTGACAGCAGGACAACTGAAATTTCTTTCTCACTAAAAGGAAATGCCCACTAGGCAAACTGTAGTGCATTTTGCTGGCCTGGTACCTGGAGATCAAGGAGCTAGCCTTTTGTGTTCCATCTGCGGAATGCTTTGGGAAATTTTAACAACTAACCATTGCCACACAGTGTTTCCAGCTGGGGAGAAGTTACACATCAAGGAGACCAATCAGAAACAAGATGGGCATGTAATAGGCATGAAATAAGCTACTCATCGCATGGCTCAGCCTGGCTCAGGCAACAACTCAGGCAAAGAGGGACCAGCCACAAGAGATAAAGGTGTCAGTTAGATAGATAGAGGGAAGCAGACCTGGGGCTGACCTTGAACCCTGAGCATTGCTGGCAGGAGGGATGGCGTGTGCCCTGAGAAAACTAGGTTTCACTTGAATTGTTCTACTAGAATAGTTTTCCTTTTTCATGTAGAGGTCTGAGTCTTCAAATAAATTATTGTGAAGAATGGGACTTACAAACTGTCACAGGAAAATGGTGAAGGTCATGGCTCCTGGGATCTTGAAAATTATTTTGTGTTTTCATAGACTTTCACAGTCCTGGGTTTATGGGATGGAGGAATAAAAACCAGATTGACAGTCTCTTCCTTCAACAGAAGGGACATGCCTTTTCCTTTATGACATTAAGCAATGCCATGTGTAAATACTTTCCATTGAAGAAAGGGTGTTGTCCAATTGCCAGTCTGGGAAATCTCTTCGTGGACTTGTTTTGTTTGGGATTAAATCACATGGAACTCTTTTCTGCAGCTGTTGTCATTATACTTGAGGTACTCCTGCTTCTGCCCTGTCATTTCTAAACTGTGAACCTTTTCTTCTGTTTTTTTTTTTTTTTAAAAACAGAAACGAACACTTCAAGTTTATGGTTTCTATGGGAATGGATTTTTTACAACCCCTAAAACTGAAGTATTTGGGACTACATTGTTTTCCATTCTAATTTCCCTGAGCAGCTTTGCCTTTGGCAAGGGAAGATAGATTGGCATCTTATTTTTCTAGCCCCAGTGATAGTGTCTGGGAGTAGTTTGACTTTTGTGCTAGTCATTCTACCATCTGTAACCTGCTTCAGAAAAAAAGTCGAAGATACTCAACTATAGAATAAAGGCTCTTCAAGAGTTCACCACTTGGACAGGAGATAGTAGTTCCAGAAGAGCACAAAATGAGCTCTCCAGCCTGTTTGGAACTTGTCTTCTGTGACCTAGCCACTAGAGGGCAGTGTCTCATGCCCCCTTTAAATCTGTGGGGTGTGATCCAGAAAGCCTTTCTCCTAAACTGTATTGAACCAGAAGTCTTCCACCCTGAAGGAGTTGGGATTGAAGCTCTGTCCTGCAGTCTGCTGTGGGGATAGAGTCCCAAGTGAAAGCTCTTCACTCGCCCTGTGATTTTATTCTATTTTAGTCCAGCCTGTTTGTTCAGAACTTTCCTAAAATTGGGGTTGACTAATGGCCTTCTTAAAACTGGATCAATTTTAGCTTGAATATATATTTTCTTTTTTTCTCAACTTCTGGATGGCTCGTATTCCAGCTCGTATGATTCAAGTATTCCAGTGCATAAAGGATCCAAACTATGTCCCTTAGGTAGATAAATAAATAAAGTGGAATTCTTTAGAGCTGCCAGACTGCCCTTTTCCATCAGCGCTAAACTCTGAAAAGTGGTACAGGCCTTGAGTTAAATGGGGGAAGAGGCCGAGCTTTTTGAGTTAAGGGATCTGGCGGAATCTATCCTGTTTGGTTCTTCATTCTGTGTATTAATTGTTAATAAGGAAATGAACCCCAGATGACAGAACTAATGTTCTCTGATTGGGTGACTGTTGAAATCTATTCCGTTATTTAAATCAGGTTAAGTAAGAAGGAATTACGTTTTGGAAGTCTGGCCTCTGGGTGTCTGGTATATTTTCATAGATTTCTACTTAATACTTATTTCTGTTTCTCAGGGATCCTCATGACACTCTAGTATACAAGATCGCAAAAGATAAGACAAAAGGAAAATGTCTTTTATAATACAACTAAAGCAACTTTAATTTCTTTTGGCAGGGAGCATATGGGCTTAAGTAAAAGATTTCAGTTTACTCCTTCTGGGAATTTATTTTTTTATACCAAGTATGATAATATTCCACGTATGTATATGACCAGTAATGTTAGTAATCATTAGTTGGGCTGCAGACCTGGAGAGGGAGAAACCAAGCTTTATATTCTGTGATCTCTTGGCTAGCGGATGCCCCAATCCTGTTGGCCTTTATGTTGCGTTGCTTTTGTTGATGCACATTTGTGTGTTAGAGAAATATCTTGGATCATGATTTGAATTTCCAATTGACTTTCCTTTACCATTTTCTGTATTCAAATGTGTGCATTACAATTTTTGTACTTGAAGACAAAAATCAAGATTGAGTTAAGGAATCCAGGAGAATTGATGGTGTCTTTTACTCCTAACTCATTTCCCATGCAATGGGAAACATTCAATGATTCATGTACAAAAGGAGTATTTAAGACCTTGAAAATGTAGAAAATTTGGAAGGGAAAGTCACTTGTGCCATCAAATTCCTGAACACAGAAGAAGGGCCAGTGACTCGGTCTTGACTGAAAGAGAAGTTCATGAGGGTTAGAGCTGCAGACCCTGATAAATACTCAACGAGGACCTAAGGCAGCCTCTTCCCAAGGCACATCTCAGCCATCTCAGCTCCTGAGATCAATAACGTGTGCCCTGTTACATCCGATGCAGAAGGAATCCAAAAACCACCTGAGTTCTTCGTCTGCGCGGACTCTGAGTCACATAACCCCCCTGATAAATTAATGGTTCTTAACTATCATCTTTTAACAATGGGAAAATAGTGTGACCATTAAGGAAAAAGGCCCAGAAAATGCAATATGAATGTAAGTATAGTATAAAACCAGAAAATGCAATATCAATAAATGTACTATTTAGGTTCATTCAGCTGAGCTGGTCAGCAGAGGTGGTTGTTCTCTTCATGTTTCAGGAACAAAGATGGCCAGCCAGCCTCAGTAATTAGTTATAAGATGAATCCAAGGGCTTCCCTGGTGGTGCAGTGGTTGAGAGTCCGCCTGCCGATGCAGGGGACACGGGTTCGTGCCCCGGCCCGGGAAGATCCCATATGCCGCAGAGCAGCTGGGCCCATGAGCCATGGCCACTGAGCCTGCGCGTCTGGAGCCTGTGCTCCGCAACAGGAGAGGCCACAACAGTGAGAGGCCCGCGTACGGCAAAAAAAAAAAAAAAAAAAAGATGAATCCAAGGACAGGGCACAGATACATAAGGATGAATTATAAACTAAAAATCCTACTCTGTACTAGGAAATTGTTTAGTACCACGTGCCATAGGGTGGATCAATAGAACCTTCTTTTGAAAAACACTTAGGTATTTATTTGGGAGAAAAAAACAAGGAAGGAAGAGGTGGGTATTCAGTGCCAGTCCCTGTTCTAAGTACTTATTTAATTTTCCCCCAAATATTATAAAGTAAGCACTCTTATTTTTTTCCATTTTATAAATATGGAAACTGAGGCAGAGAGGAATTCTGAAACTTCCCCAGGCTAAGCAGCCCATTACAGGAGGACCTGGGATGTGAACCCAGGCCCCCTGGCCTCAGAGCCATGCTCAGCTCTGGGGTGCACCCGCCCCAGTTCTGCCTGATCTTGGCCCCATGTCTGGGGTGAAGGTCACTGCCACCTCCATACCTTCCTTCCTGGGCCCTTCTGCCTGCTCTTGCTCACGATTTAGGTTAAAGATGGGTTTGTTTCCATGCTTATTGGGTCCCCATTGGGACTAGTTGGAGCTTTCAAAAGAATGCTTGCCAAAAAATAAGGGGTGGGAAGATAGCATGAAAGAAGAAAAAAGAAAGTGGAAAAGCAGAGAAGGAAATAGATGAGGTAAAAGAGCATGAATTTCTTTCCTTCATCCTTACATTATTCATTGAGCCTCTCCTGGCGTGTCTGGGCCTTTGAGGAGTTCCTGATCCAGAATTGAAATGGACAGTTGCTTAGTGAGCAGAAGCCGGGGCAAGAATGGCTTATGTACCTGGAATTCTTGGGGTTTTTGAGTCAGCCACTGATTCTTTTTTTTTTGGTATGGGATCCTCGGGGTCCCTCTGAGGTTAACCTGGCCCCTGAATACAGAGATGCACCCTCCTGTGGCCCCATCCCACCTCTTCCTTCCCTGCTGCGTGGCCCACTCAGTCCCCCCTTGCATCCCATCTGTCCAGCCCCCAGAGTCCTCCCTCACCACAGTGTGATTCTGTCTGCCCTGCTTGGTCTGTCCAGAGGTGATTGTTCAGATGGCTTGTTGGCCCCCTCACTTCCTAAGCTGACATTGGGGTCTCACAAGGGCTGCATGACAGCCCTTCCTTTCAAGGTCTGGAAGCTTCCCTTTCGGTACCTGCCTATCTCCTAATGGCCCTGTTGCCTGCCCGAGGGACAGCTCCCCCTTTTAGCTGATTGGCAGAGCTGGCATGACTTGTGAGTCCCAGGCTTAATGAATAAGCATGTTTAGACACTTGGCTCTGGCCATTTAAAAATTATTTATTTATTTATTTAGTTTTAATTGGAGTATAATTGCTTTACAGTGGTGTGTTAGTTTCTGCTTTATAACAAAGTGAATCAGCTATACATATACATATACCCCCATATATCTTCCCTCTTGCGTCTCCCTCCCTCCCACCCTCCCTATCCCACCCCTCTAGGTGGTCACAAAGCTCCGAGCTGATCTCCCTGTGCTATGCGGCTGCTTCCCACTAGCTATCTATTTTACGTTTGGTAGTGTATATATGTCCATGCCACTCTCACTTTGTCCCAGCTTACCCTTCCCCCTCCCCGTGTTCTCAAGTCCATTCTCTAGTAGGTCTGCATCTTTATTCCCGTCCTGCCCCTAGGTTCTTCATGACTACTTTTTTTTTTCTTTTATTTTAGATTCCATATATATGTGTTAGCATACAGTATTTGTTTTTCTCTGACTTACTTCACTCTATGACAGACTCTAGGTCCATCCAGCTCTGGCCATTTTTGTTCTCTTAGACTCATCCCTTTGATACCTCCAAGGAACTTACCTGTCAGATTCCAGCCATTACCTGTCAGATTCCAGCCATTACCTTTTTTTTTTTTTTTTTTAAAGAACTAACCATTTTATTTATGTATTTTTTTTTGGCCGCGCTGTGCGGCATGCAGGATTTTCCCTGACCAGGGATAGAACCCATTCCACCTGCAGTGGAAGTGGAGTTTTAACCACTGGTCCACCAGGGAAGTCCCCAGCCACTACTTTTTATAAGTTAAAAAAATTTTCACAAAATCTTTTTTTTTTTTGGTACAGATTCAATAATATGTGGTCTGACCATTAGTAAGGGAAGCTATCTCCTTAGAGCAGTGATAGATTTTTTTTTAGTTATACAGGAAGCAAACTTCATATGTATTTTATTTTTTATCCTTTTAGTTAGTCAGATAATTTTTATTTTTATTTTTATTTTTAAAAATTAATTTTATTGAAGTATAGTTGATTTACAGTGTTGGTTAATTTCTGCTGTACAACAAAGTGATTCAGTAATACTTATATACACATTCTTTTTAATATTTTTTTCCATTATTGTTTATCACAGGATATTTTCCCTGTGCTGTACAGTAGGACCTTGTTGTTTATCCATTCTCATATAATAGTTTGCATCTGCTAACCCCAAACTCCCACTCCATCCCTCCCCGACGATCAGTCAAATAACATTGAGCTATAGAGGTCAAAAGCAAGCTCCCCCCTGACCCCCATGCACAGAGTGAGAGTGAGAATTCCTACTCGTATAATGTTTTCAATCTTGTTTAAAATAAATATACACAGAAGAGGGTAATTAATAGTATAAGGCAATATCAGATAAGTGCCAATTGGGTCTCCAGACAGGTTTGTAAATACCACAAACCTTTATTTGTACCAAAGCAAAAGCAGCGGGTACCTCATCTTTAGTTGAGGAATTCTTGCCCCTCTACCCAGGAAGCTCTTAAATAATTACACAAAATGCACTTTTCATCTGTGTTTCACTTTTTTCTGTTTTTCACTTTTTTAGTTTATCAGCCACCTAACATTTATTTGAATATGTCTTCTAAGCTAAGGGGGAGGAAGGCAAGAAAGATAATTTCTGCATTTATGATTTTAATCTTGTTTAAAGTCTGTGTATTCATCAAAGGTGAGTCACTGAAATAAGGTGGTATCAGATGAGTGCTTCCTGGGCCTCTCGACCGTGAGTGTTGCAGGATTTTCGAGGTCAGAGAGCTCTGGTCCTCGGCAGTGGGAGGGGCTGGGTAGACTGGGGCTCAGATGAGCCCATAGAGATGGACAGGATGTAGCAGGGCAGGTTGGGGACAGGACAGACAGGTGGGAAAAATGCCCAGGAGGAACAAGGGATGGGAGATGGAGTAGATCAGTCTACCTGAGTCAAGGCTTTGTTTAGGGGAGAGTGCTAGGTACTGTTTAGCCTGGAGAAGCACCTGGGAAGGTCGAAACCAGATTTCTGTCCTCACCTTCCACCTTGCACATATGCACACACACATGTACACACACTAGCAGTCCGGCCATGGTTAATGCCTCTTCTTTCCTTTTTTTTTTGATTTATTTTATTGAAGTATAGTTGATTTACAATGTTGTGTTAATTTCTGCTGTACAGCAAAGTGATTCAGTTATACATGTATACATCCTTTTTCATACTCTTTTCCATTATATTATGGTTTATCACAGGATATTGAATATAGTTCCCTGTGCTGTACAGTAGGACCTTGTTGCTTATCCATCTATATATACTAGTTTGCATCTGCTAACCCCAAACTCCCAGTCCGTCTATTCCCCCACTCACCTCCCCCTTGGCAACCACAAGTCTGTTCTCTATGTCTGCGAGTCCATTTCTGTTTCACAGATAAGTTCATTTGTGTCCTATTTTAGAATCCACATATAAGTGATATCATATGGTATTTGTCTTTCTCTCTCTGACTTATTTCACTTAGTACGATAATCTCTAGGTCCATTCATGTTGCTGCAAATGACAGTATTTCTTTCATATGGCTGAGTAATATTCCATTGTGTGTGTGGGGTGTGTATAACATCTTTTTAAAAAAATATTTTTTTATCTGGCTGCATTGGGTCTAAGTTGCAGCACATGGGATCTTTGTTGAGGCATGCGGTATCTTTCATTGCAGCATGCAGGCTTCTCTCTAGTTGTGGCACATGGGCTTCTCTCTAGCTGTGGAGTGCGGGTTTTCTCTACTCTAGCTGTGGAGTGCGGGTTCTCTCTTCTCTAGTTGTGGCACTCAGGCTCCAGGGCACGTGGGCTCTGTAGTTGTGGGGCGTGGGCTCCAGAGTGCATGGGTTCTGTAGTTTGCAGCACGCACATTCTCTAGTTGAGACACGTGAGCTCAGTAGTTGTGGAGTGCGGGCTTAGTTCGCCCGCGGCATGTGGGATCCTAGCTCTCCAACCAGGGATCAAACCTGTGTCCCCTGCATTGGAAGGCAGATTTTTTTACCACTGGACCACCAGGGAAGTCCCTGTATATAACATCTTTAACCATTCACCTGCTGATGGACATTTAAGTTGTTTCCATGTATGGCTATCGTTAATAGTAATGTGTCGTCTTTCTAAATGCAGATACATCCAGGAAGTTTACACTTAACTGCTCATATAGGAAAGTCGTTAAATAACAGTGAGAGGCTGACTGCCCAGCCTCTCACTGTTTTCAGACTGTGTTTGAGTACAGCCAGTTAGACCCTGGCCAGGGGGTGGGTCAGAGCTAACTCAGGTATTGGTGCTGGGGTGTCCTAACTGCTCCTGTGTGGGCCTTGGCCATGGGCCTTGCTCTGGCAGCCGGCTTCTTTGGGTTCCCGTCCACTTTTCAAGACACATTCTGCCCTCTCCCTGTCGTTTCTGTGAGCACTCATCAGCATTCCAACTCAGTGGTCTTCTGTTATTTGCAAGCACGAACTTTGGCTCCCTTTGGTCTGGCTGTCCCTCTCTGGTCACCCAGGCGTTTCTTGTTTCCATCATTCTGGGCTGGAGTTCCTTGAGGGGCTCTTACTCTCCTGTGGTGTAACTGCATCTTCACTGCAAACGCCTTAGGTCGGCCCCTCGGCATGCCTCCCCTGGACTAGGAAGGGGGTCTCCTCTCTCCAGTCCATCTCCTACCCTTTTTGTTTGTAGTACGACCTGGATGGCACAACCCATTATCTGTCATCCCTGGAAGGTGCCTGCTTGCGGCTCAGACCTGGGGGGATCTGGCCGAGTCCTTGCATCACGCTCGGTTTTCAGACACAGCCTCCGCAGTCACCAGCTGTCCCGGCTCTCCGGGAGCTTTGTGTCACACTCTGGGCCGTTTTGTCCTCTTTCAGCAAACTGTACCTTTTCTCACTCCCCAGAGCCTTTTCATCAAGGCCTCTGGCAGTGAGGCCTCTTCCCTGCAGCACCTCTGCTCCCTGCCCCAAGGGCTGTCTTCCTGGAAATCTGCCCCGTTCTCACGCCCCGCCCCCTCTCGCCACCTATAAGACAGAACATCATCCTAGTGCGCCCCTTTCTCCCTCCGCCTCGCCTGCTCCTTGCCTGTGATAGTCCAGCCCAGTGAGTTTAGCAAAGCGGCTGTTTACGTGTGCTGTGCCTTTTACAGTTTTGTGGCTTTGCAGGCGCTGTTCCCTCTTCCTCTTTTCTTTGCCAGGCCATCTCTCCTCTCTAATTCTTCAGGGTGCCGTGCACACCCTCCCTGCAGCTTTGAGAACACGGCTGTCTGTGTACCCACTTCTCTCCCTGCTGAGACCCCTGCGTCCTTGATGGTGGGGATGGAGCCTCCCTCTAACTTAGCCCTGAGTTTCTAAGCACAGCGCTTGGGCGTGGCAGGCCCCCTCTATATGTTTACTCTTGGGGGATGGCTATTTGAGTGGACTGATTGGTGCCCAGATGCTAATGGCTGTGAAGGTCTTACCACGTTCTCTCCTCCCTGGAGGCCCTCTCCTGAGGTCTGGGGATGATGCTGGGGATTTCAGGCACCCTGGCTGACTGTCTGGGGAGGCATTTTGGTGCAGAAGCTCCTTCTGGAACCTTGTAAATAAGATCTCGAATAAGGGTGGCTGCCGTCCGCTTACACGTCATCCCTCCTCCCGACAGAAAATTCTCTGTTCTGGCAAACACGTTCAGGGAGGTGGGGCAGGATGCTAAGCTAGCCCAGCTGCCTTGTTCACTGCGTTCCAGGCACTGTTCTAGTATTTGGGTCGAACAGGTACTCTGACCTCATGGAGCTTAGGTTCCGGTGGGGGAGACATAATCAAAAATCAACATAGTAAGTGAAATGCATGGTAGGTGCTATGGGTAGAAAAGTGAGAAGTAGAACAGGATGAGGATTCAAAGGAGGGTCAAAGGATGGACCAGGGATGATTTTAAAGACAGGCATCGGGATGGGTCTTCTTCGGGTGATGCCATCTGAGCAGATTTGAAGGAGGCGACCAGTCCAGGGGCCTCCAGGTAGAAGGAAGAGCCAGTGGGAAGACCTCGGTGGAGTGTATGCTTGGAGAATTCTAGCAGAATAGGAGGAAAGGGGTCAGAGGGGCCGGGGCAGAGGCAGCAGGGCCCTGAGGGCTGTTGAAAGGACTTGCCTTCTTGCTAGTAGCAACCAGGGAATCGTTGCCGGGCATTGAGCAGAGGTGGTAACTTGCTCCTGTTCATTTTAAGAGGCCCACTCTGGCCGCTGTGCTGAGACCAGACGGTGGCCAGGCAAGGAGGGAGCAGGGAGACCCTCAGACAGGCTCTCCGGTGGCTTTTGTGTGCAGCAGCAGGACTCCGCATGCATTTTGCACCTGGAACTGGCGGATCTCCTGGTGGTTCCCATAGGGTCAGTGAGGGCAAAGGAGTTTTCCAGGGTCGTGAGGAGCTTCTGGCAGGTGGAGGGCGTGGCTCTCAGCTGTGATGGGGGAGCTGCAGGTGGAGCAGGCGGGCAGCAGTGGGGCCAGGGGGTTGGGTTGGACACGTGGAGGTTTTCCACCTTTGCTGGAGAGTCAAGTGCAGCTGTCGGGAGTTGGTCAGGATGGGGTTCAGGAGAGAGGTCAGAACTGGAGATATAAACTCGTCCGCGGGGAAGTGGGTTTCACAGTGCAGGGGATATACAGTATCCCTTCCCCAAACGTGGGAGGTTAGTTTGGATTAAGAAACCTAAGACTGGGGCTTTCCTGGTGGCGCAGTGGTTAAGAATCCACCTGCCAATCAGGGAACACGGGTTCGAGCCCTGGTCCAGGAAGATCTCACATTGCACGGAGCAGCTAAGCCCGTGCACCACAACTACTGAGCCTGTACTCTAGAGCCTGTGCGCCACAACTACTGAGCCCATGTGCCACTACTGCTGAAGCCAGCACACCTAGAGCCCGTGCTCCGCAACAAGAGAAGCCACGGCAGTGAGAAGCCTGTGCACCGCAAAAAAGACCCAAAGCAGCCATAAATAAATAAATAGATAGATAGATAAATTCATTCATTCATTCATCCCCCCCCTCCCGAAAAGAAAAAGACACATAAGACTGCATGGGAAAAATAGGGTTGGAGGACTGAAGTCAGGAGTGCACCAATGAGGTCTCATAAACGCTACCATGTTTACGAGTCTAAAACAGACCAGCCCCTCACATGATGACATCCAAATGTCAGTGACAGTATATGCTTTCTGCTTCTTAACTTACAAGTCATGGGTGCTGTACTATGAATTCCAATTATGGTTCCTTGCTTATTAGGAAACGTTATAGGATCTTATGTCCTTGCAGTTGAGTTGTTCTGAGATGCTCATCAACATACATTGCCTGTCATGGGTAACAGATGCCAAGCACTTCTGATGGCTGGCTCAGAGCTGGTGACTTCATCTCTGACGCCCCTAAGTATGCTCAGGCTCCAGTATGGTCGCAGAGGTGGAGAGAAGTCGGGTAGCTGCGGGGGAAGACAGTGTGGGGAGCACCCTTCCCCATGCACAGTGCCAAGCAGTCTTGGTTCTGCAGAGAAGCACTTCCCACCAAAGCAGGGCATGGCCGCCCCTCCCTCACAGTGTCAGCCCCCACTCCTTCCCCACAGCCATCCCCCACCGCCCCCAAGGCTTTGCTTTCCCTAATCTTCCTTTATTTTTCTGGAGACATCGTTGGGAAGCCTCTACTCCTTTGCCGGGCTGCTTAACCTTCTGATAAAACGTTCCAGTCTCAAATTCATGGTCTCTGTAATTTTCCCCTATGGGTGTGATTAGAGCGAAACTTCTAGACAGTGCTGCAAACCTCTGCAGAAACTGGCCCCCATGTAGCTCAATTTTGCATAACAGGGAGCTCAATTCTAGAAATTCTTTCAGACAGTGGTATTTCCTTCCTTTTCTAGATAATGAGGGTCTCCTGGGCTCCTCATAGAAGCACCTGGCTCTGATTTAGCCTTAAGGAGCCAATACCTCCGGGCGTGGGCGGGGCTGGAATCTGCATCATTAAACACACCTGTGGCAGGTGTTGAGGTGAGAGTCCCAGCGGATCCTAGTCCTCATTCCTGCCCAGGTTCTGAGCAAACCGAGAAGAAAAGCAATGACGAGGACAAAGAGGAGCTCAGAATGTCACTTATTCCCTAACAGTGGCTGGGCTGGAGGCTGTCAAGTTAGCCAGCCTGGGAGGCCTGCTCTTTGCATTCCTGGGTGGAGGCTGATCTGCCCGAGTCCTGAGCAGATCCCTCCCTCAGGGCCAAGCTCCCCAGGCAGCACCAGAGCCTGCATCCTGCAGAGAAGCTCACTTTCAGAGCGAGAAGGGGGCTCAGTTGAGCCGAGAGGGGAACCCGTGATTCTCCCAGGTATGTCAGTCCAAGAAGCTGCTTCTCTCCCCAGAAGCAGAGGGAAGGGGGAAACTGGGGGAGGCCACCTCCTGCTGGTGAGCGTTTTCCCTTCAGTGCTCCAGGTGATTTGCATGATCAAGAAGATCTGGGAAGCAGGTCTTCGGAGTCCTGCAGTATTCTCTCTCGCCTTCTGTGGTTTTTCACCGGGAGGCCCCACTTCTGCACTTTGAGCATCTCTGAGCTAAGTCAGCTTCTGTGTTTTGGGGTGCTGGCTCTGGAGGGCAGCTGGAGTGTGCGCCTTGATGGTGGTGACAAGGATCTGCTCACTAGTTTATCCCTGTGGTGACCACGCTGACGATGCCTCTGTTCTACACAGGCCTGAGCAAGTGGGTTTAATTCTGAAATGACCCAAAATTTTAGCTCGTGATCTCTTGCCTTTGAGGCTGATCTGCCACAGGGTCCTGAGCCGAGCCCTCCCTCAGGGCCTGTGGCGTGTATGTGTGTGTAACAAAATAACCAGGGGGAAAACCTAACTAGCTATATTATTTTGGAATAATTATAGATTCTCAGACGTTGCAAAGAAATGTACAGGGGAGTGTCATGTGCACCTCTATATTTTTTAAAATTAAAAGCTATCTTTTTTTTTTTTTTTTTTTTTAAGCTGGCAAATTACGTTCAGTTAAATTCAGGCACAGATTTGCTCGGAGAGAAAATTGCCTTGAAACGGGAGATTTTTTTTGCATTGATTTTTGCCTGTGATGGTAGCTGTATGTTTTGGAAAGTTGAAAAGCAGTATCTGATTATCTATGCTTTGAGACCCTAAAACCATCAACACGCCGAGACCATGGATCGCGCAGAAGGGCCTCTGTGTGGGCCTGTTGGTGGGAGAACTTGCAGCCCGCGGTGACGCAGCATCTCTGCTCTGCAGCAGGCCTGCCGTTCGATTGATTTTGGAAATTTAAAAAATATGTGCTAAGGCAGGTGGGGGAAATAGAGTTAGATGATTGCTGATATTTTCCAGGGAAGATTACCTCTGTGGAGGCTTTTTGCTTTAAAAAGCAAAAAGCGTATCCTCTGTGCTGTGCAGTGATGTTTATTGAGCACGTGACCCAGCTCTGAGCTCCGAGAGCATTGCCCCCTATAGCAGGTTCCAGAGTTTGGTCACAAGACACACACAAGGCCGACTGCACCCCCTTGTGCTAAGCTTGGAAAGTCTAATCCCCCGGCTGTGCTTTCCAAGGGTAGAAATGTTGGAATGTGCTGGGTCTTATATTAATTTCCCTTCTAGAACTACAGAACCATAGAACTAAATGTTGTGTGCGCTCGGCTTTCTTTGCTAGTGGTTCTCAAATGTAAGCCTGCCTCAGAATCCCCTGGAAGGCTTGGGAAAACCCAGATTGCTGACCCCCGCCCCGCCCCGCCCCGCCCACGTTTCTAATCAGGTGGGTCTGGGGCGGGGCCTGAGGGTTCCCTACAAGTTCCCAGGTGATGCTGATGCTACAGGTCCAGACCGCAGGTTGAAAACCGCTGCTCTCGGCAAAGCTGGCAGATTCAGCTCGTCTCAGGTTCACACCTCTGCCTTCCCAGGTAAGCTCTGCTCCTTCGTCACTCTGTGTCATCACAACTTCGTTCCTCCTTCTGGGGGCCAGTGCTCCGGAACCTCCTGTCGGGGACTCCAACTTTCGGCTTCATTAGTTGGAACAAGGACGCCGAGTCAGCGTCCATTAACACTTGCCTACTTTCTGCTGAGCCACTGGCTCTGCTGCAGGGTCCTTCTGTTTGTTACCTGCTTTTCACCATCCCCTGAGCTAACTCGTGTAGCCTCCCTTCATGGAGACTAGGGAGTTAAATGACTTTATCAAGGTCCAACGTGATGACGGGTCTCAAGCTCTCAGCCTTGGGTGCTGGGCCCACTCTTTTTCCCTTTGGCTGTGAAGTCCTTTGCAGGAGCATTTTCATCCTGGATGAGGAAGCTTGGAGGGTGGAGTGTGAGATGAAATAAATGAATGTCTACTTGGTGAGATTTCTGACACTGGTCAGGCTGCTAAGAGAGGGGAAAAATCTAGTTAGAAGGACGTTTGCAGCACTATCCTTGTTGAATTCGTTATAGGATGGCCCATTCCAACGGTTATATTTTGCTTTCCTTTTTTTCTCTCGAAAGTCGCAGAGGATGGAGGAGAGGTCATTCTCTTTGTTTCTGCGAGGAAATGATGATAGTTCTCTCTTTTCCTCTCCCGACTTCCCATGGAGCCTTCCATGTGTGACAGAGAATTTGGCGTCCTAGGCAGTAGCCCTTGCTTTGAGGATGTGGCCTGCGGGGTCTTGAGGGAACTGAAGGTTTGCAGTCCTGGGTGTGAAGTGTGCTTTAGGGTAGGAAATGGAGACAGGTGGGAAGTGTCATGTGGAGGACACTGCTGTCCTTGGGGTGCTCTTAAGTTTTTGCTCATTTTTGCCCGTCTTGTCGGGGACCGTTTGGGGTAATAGAACGCTTATGATTTTGAGGCCAGATAAACCTGCCTGTCTGCATCCTGATTCTGCTCTATACGAGCTCTAGCACTGGCTCTTGGGGGAGTTGGAGTGTTGGGTGTCTCAGAGCCTGTAAAACTGGGATGACAAAACGTAATTCACTCCACAGTGAGCTCCATGAAAGCAGGCACTGTGTCAGGAACTCTTGTGGCATCCCCATGTCCCACCCAACCACTGTCAGACACACAGTTGGGGATTCAGTTGGGGGTGGGGCTGACCCCTAGTGGATGCTCAGGAAGTGATACACAGATGGAAGGCAGTAAGGGCCTCCTGTGAATCAGTCCTTTCCAACCTTACCACCCCCCTTATTTATTTATTTTTACACTTTAATGATTCTTTTTAAAATTTACTTACCTTTTTCCATTAATTTTTTTTTTAATTTACCCAGCCAGGGACCCAGCCAGGGAGAACTCCAACCCACCTCTTCTTTTTAAACTACAGCATTAAAAAAAAAAAAACAAATTAGCTCATGGCTCACCTCTTCCAGGCCAATTTAGAGGATTAAGTGACGTCATGTTTTCTTCCTTTGATGCCGGGGCTCACCTTTCCAACCTATATAGAGTAACAATTAGTTTCACGTTTCTGGGGATTCATGTTCATTTGATTTATCTCCCTAGGAGAATGTAAGCCTCTTAGGAATGGGGGCCGTGATTCTTTCATGACATGCAGCTGACCTTTAAAATAACAGCCGAGTTTCTAGCTCCTATTTCGTTTATGCTTCGTTGTGTAATTTGCTGTCATTCTTGTGTTTAGCTGGTTTTTCCTTAATTTCATGTCTTGGTTGTTTGCTTTTTTATCCCTAAGTGCCCAACCTCGCAGAGCCTTGGTGTTATATAAATATTTATTAAATAAGTTTTGCAAAATCTTACTAAGGGCTGTATTCACATATCCCAGCAGTATGTGCTACCCCTTTCCTGGGTCGAAGACAGTACTCCGTAGGAATCAAGAATAAACTCCCCACTCTTTAGGTACTAACCATTTCTGAGGTTTGGTGTTTATAAGCTTGGAAAGGGACCCTTCCCCTTCCTCCTGACCATAGGGCATTGCTGCTCGCCGCCCTCCCCCGCCCCTGGGTATAGGACTCTGTCCCACGGTCATTTAAGGCTGTGCCCATCCCTGCAGGTCAGGAGTCATGCTGAACGAATGCATCACCCAGCACCTCACAGAGCTCCTGGTTCAGAGGGCACTTCTTAAATGTTTGTGGAATGAATTGAAACTGCCGTGAACTAGGGTAGAGGAGCCGTGTAGCACGCTTGTGAGAAAACAGAAGAACCAGAATTTTTCGGGCAAAGGAGTAGAGAGAGCTAGAAGGTGGAATTCTGTAGGCCAACGAGCGTCTGTTGGGTGGTAGAGATGAATTTCCATCAGTCGGTTTCAACATTTCTGAGGGCATTATTTTTAAAGATCACGTGAGAGTTAATACTTCTTAAAGCTATAACGTTGATATGCTAGTTAACTCTCCCTTATTGCAGTGAAATCAAAACTCAGTGTGGGCCCTAAGCTCAGCCAGAACAGGTGGCCTGGGCATAATGCCCACTCGGGGTCTTTATTGATCCACGTATGCACACAGCTTGCATCTTCCTCTCTCACCTATTTGCCCAACTTACACATGGTCAACCAGGCATTTCTTTAAAAGGGGTTATTTTATTGTTCTAAATTGAAGTATAGTTGATTTACAATGTTATGTTAGTTTCTGATATACAGCAAAGTGATTCATTTATATATATATATAATATCCTTTTTTATATCCTTTCCCATTATGGATTTTTTTAACATCTTTATTGGAGTATAATTGCTTTACAGTGGTGTATTAGTTTCGGCTTTATAACAAAGTGAATCAGCCATACACATATCCCCATATCTCCTGTTTATTGTAAGATACTGACTATAGTTCCCTGTGTTATACAGTAGGTCCTTGTTGACTACCTGTATGTATAGTAGTGTGTATCTGCTAATCCCATACTTCTAATTTCCGCCCCCCCGCCCCCTTTGGTAATCATAAGATTGTTTTCTATGTAAGTCTCTTTCTGTTTTGTAAATAAGTTCATTTGTATCATTTTTTAGATTCCACATATGAGTGATATCGTATTTCCCTTTCTCTGTCTGACTCACTTCACTTAGTATGATGATCTCTGGGTCCATCCATGTTGCTGCAAATGGCATTATTTCATTTTTTTTGTGGCTAGGTAGTATTCCATTGTGTATATATACACCACATTTTCTTTATTCATCTTTTTTTTTTTTTTTGTGGTACGCGGGCCTCTCACTGTTGCGGCCGCTCCAGTTGCGGAGCACAGGCTCCGGACGCGCAGGCTCAGCGGCCATGGCTCACGGGCCTAGCCGCTCTGCGGCATGTGGGATCTTCCCGGACCGGGGCACGAACCCGTGTCCCCTGCATCGGCAGTCGGACTCTCAACCACTGCGCCACCAGGGAAGCCCCTTTATTCATCTTTTGATGGACATTTAGGTTGCTTCCATGTCTTGGCTATTGTAAATAGTGCTGCAATGAGCATAGGGGTGCATGTATCTTTTCGAATGATAGTTTTCTCTGAATATATGCCCAGGAGTGGGTTTGCTGGATCATATGGTAAACAGAGTATTTTACAAATACAGATGTCCCTGGGAAAAGTAATAATCCAACAGACATAAATTCATATCAAATTGTACAGAAGTAATTCTTTTTGGTTAGACATTTATTTTCATGGGGTGTGGAGAGAGGGGAAAGGTCAAAGGGTCAGGGACCCCCAAGTCAGACCTGATCTGGTCAATATGACCAGGAATGTCCTGGATGCTAACAATTTTTTTTCTTCATTTTGTTTAAATTTTCTTATTGATCAAAAACTCTTAAATTTTTATGTAAGATGTCTTTTCTCCTTAAAACTTTAGCCACTACAGCTAACATTTTACATAAAAAGTCTTTGATTAACAAGATGTTCTACCACATGGAAGTTTTCAAAAATGATGAAATTGAAATGCCATCTTGAGGGACTTCCCTGGTGGTGCAGTGGTTAAGAATCCGCATGCCAATGCAGGGGACACGAGTTCGAGCCCTGGTCCGGGAAGATCCCACGTGCCGTGGAGCAACTAAGCCCGTGCGTCACAACTACTGAACTTGCGCTCTAGGGCCCGTGAGCCAGAACTACTGAAGCCCGCGCACCTAAAGCTGGTGCTCTGCAACAAGAGAAGCCACCGCAATGAGAAGCCCGCGCACCACAATGAAGAGTAGCCTCCGCTCACCACAACTAGAGAAAGCCCCTCACCACAACTAGAGAAAGCCTGCGTGCAGCAATGAAGACCCAATGCGGCCAAAAAGAAAGGAAGGGAGGGAGGGAGGAAGAAAGAAAAGAAGAAAGAAATGGCATCTTCACCTTTAGCAAGTGATGCTGAATTATAGAAGTTCCTGTTATAGAATGCAAGAGTGTAAGACACTTCAGCTGTCAGAAGTTTGTAAATATTTAGATTTAAAAGCTGCTACTGTGCCATCTACATCACTCTGGAAAATCCTTTCAGAAATCCTGTTCTTGAGGGAAGAAGACCTAGGATGGATAGAATGTTACTCCACTAAGAAATGTTAATTTAGGAAAATATAACAATAGGGGCGAGGGTCAGTCTAGCCTAGAGGGTGAAAACCCATGCCCTGAAGCCAGACTGCCTGGCTTCCCACCCAGCCCACCACCTTCTAACCAGCACCCTGACCTTGGGTGAGTTGTGCAACCTCTCTGAGCCTTGGTAGCTTCTTACTCTGTAAAATGGGAATAGTAATAGTATTTGCTTTCCAGCATTGTTGGGAGGATTACTTGCATTAATATAGGCAAAGGTACTTGGTAAGGAGGATGTATCTGCATCTTACTGAGGGCTCTGTTGTCATAAAGAGGATCCAGGAAATTAAAAGAGTACGGTCGTCACCACCAAGTGATGGGACGTGGGGGAGGGTGCCCAGACATGGAGATCCAAGTTCATAGCGGGGAGAGAGACAAGGGAGGGCCAGGCAGCCGTCAGGAGGGGAGTGAAGTGAAGACTTTGTTCCCCTCTCCTCCTCGGGGTGGGCACCAAGGCTGCTGCTGAGGGGCTGCAGCTGGCCCCGGGCGGGGTGGTGGCCCTCTGCTTCATTGCTGGCACCGTCCATTCTTCTTTTTTGTTTTTAAATTTGTTTTATTGACGTATAGTTGATTTACAATGTTACTTTTTACTATACAAGCTGAGTGACTCAGTTATACATATATATGTTCTATTTCATATTCTTTTCCATTATGGTTTTTCACAGGATATTGAATATAGTTCCCTGTGCTGTACAGTAGGACCTTGTTGTTTATCCATTCTCTATATAATGGTTTGCGTCTGCTAGTCCCAGACTCCCAATCCATCCCTCCCCCACTCCCCTCCCCCTTGGCAACCACAGGTCTGTTCTCTGTCTGTGAGTCTGTTTCGTAGATAAGTTCATTTGTGTCCTCTTTTAGATTCCACATATAAGTGATATCATATAGTATCTGTCTTTCTCTGTCTGACTTACTTCACTTAGTATGATAATCTCTAGGTCCCTCCATGTTGCTGCAAATGGCATTATTTCATTCTTTTTTATGCCTGAGTAGTAGTCTATTGTATGTGTGTATGTACACACACACCACATCTTCTTTATCCATTCATCTGTTGATGGACATGTGGTTGTTTCCATGTCTTGGCTGTTGTGAATAGGCTGGCACTGTCTGTTCTGCGGGAGGTATGGTTCTTTGACAGACTTGGAGGAGAACCCCTCTTCCCTCCCCAGATGCCCAGGGAACAGCAGAGAGCAGCCCTTGCACTACAAGGCTATTTCTGGAAACCCTTAAGAGCCCCCAGCTCACCTTGACTGCAACACAAAGAAGTACCCAACATGGTTAAAAAGAAAAAAAGTGTTGTGTTAATAAGCCCTTTTTATTTAAAAAAAATTTTTTTAAAGAAAGTATGACAGAACTTTCTTGTGAGGAAGAAGTGTTCTCCTTCTTGGAAATGAAATCAATTTTGTGGTAAATACCACCAAAAACAAATGTGCATTTTTAAAATATTTGAAGTATAGTTGATTTACAGTGTGTTAGTCTGTGTGGCACAGTGATTCAGTTTTATGTGTATATATGTATATAAATAAATCTGAAGAGTATATATATATATATTCTTTTCAGATTTTTTTCATTATGATTTTTTTTTTTTACAGGATATTGAATATAGTTCCCTGTACTATACAGTAGGACCTTGTCATTTATCTAGTTTATATACAGCAGTTTGTATCTGTTTATCCCAAACTCCTAATTTACCCCTCTCCTCCCCCTTTCCCCTTTGGTAGCCATACATTTGTCATCTGTGTCCGTGTTCTCCCTTTGATTGCTCAGCTGGTAGAGTGGAGGACTGTAGTATGTCCCTGCTTCAGTCCATTTTCAGCCTTAGTGGTTTTGCAACAAGCAAATACCTTCTCACTTTGCAAAAGAACTTAGAGGAATATGCATGTATGTAGGTACATTTTAAATGGGAATTGATTTAAATTTATTTACTTTTTTTTTTTTGAGAATTAGATTTTCCCAGGTGCATCTGAAACTAGGGCTGGGAATGACTGCCATGGGGGATGGTAGTCCTTCCTTTCCACTTAAAGTGTTTTCCTCCCTCCCTCCCTCCCTCCCTTCTTTTCTTTCCTTTCCGGCCAGGGCCACGAGGCATGCAGGATCTTAGTTCCCCGAGACCAGGGATCAAACCTGAACCGCCTGCAGTGGAAGTGCAGAGCTCCTAGTCAAAAATCCTTACTCCATAGTCAAATTTGTAGAGGCGAAAAGTAGAATGGTCATTGCCAGGGGCTGGGGAAAGAGAGATTGGGGAGTTGTTGTTTAATGGGTAGAGTTTCAGTGTTGCAAGATGAAGAGTTCTTGGAGATTGGTTGTGTAACAATGTGAATGCCCTTCACATGCTGAACTGTACACTTGGAAATGGTTAAGATGGCAGATTTTATATTATGTGGATTTTATCATGGTTAAAAAAATACTTTGTGTGTGTGTCTATGTGTGCATGTAACTTAATTATTTTCAGAGTATGTTTTGAATACACTGTAAATACTTAACTTCAGAAGGCCTCACTATCTTTACCTTATAGATGAGGAAACTGAGGCTCAGAGACTTGGGATGCCAAGTGAAGAACACACAGCCTTTTCTCAAAGGAGAAAAAAATCAAGATTTTTTTAATCTTTATCAAAAAAAATTTTTAATGCTAATGCAAGCAATAAATATTTCCTAACCCTCCTTGAGATACATTTGGCATGTATCCCTGTGCCTATGTATGAATATCCTTTATTTTAACAGGTGACATCATTTTGAACATACGTTTGGGTTCATAACCCACATTTTTACTTAGTATTATGTAGTGAATGTTTTCTAAGACATAAACATTCCTCTATTGCATGATTTTTAACGGCTGTATAAGATGCCATAACATAATTTATTTAATCAGTTCTTTAAATGTGGGGCATTTAGGATGTTTCTACATTTGCTAATATAAAGCATGATATGATGAACTTCCTTTTACATAAACGTTCAGAGTAAATGTGTATATGAAAGTTGGGTCAAAGGGATTACATATTTTTAAGGATTTTTCCTTTCTTCTTATTTTTTAAAAGTATTAATTCTCTGTTGGAGTCACTTCCACCAGATCTAAAGAGTTGCTATATCTCTGTCACACATCTCCATTAAGAGCTCTGTGGTGAAAAGGATAGGATGCTTTTACTGAACTTTCTTATCCTAGCATGTGCTTCAGTCGTTCAAGGAACTTGAAAGAATACTTTTCTTCCTTTCCCTTACTCCACCCCATCTTTACTCCCCACACTTACTGTAAAATGGTAGTAAAATGAGAATTAAAAGTCACATAAATCCCACCAACAAAAAAACCCAAAACAAACAAAAAAGTATTTTATCGAAGTATATTTGATATACAATGTTGTGTTAATTACTGCTACACAGCAAAGTGATGCAGATATACATATATATATTTTTCATATTCTTTTTCATTATAGGTTATTAAAATATATTTAAAATAGTTCCTTGTGCTATACAGTAGGACCTTGTTGTTTATCCATCCTATATATAATAGTTTGTATCTGCTGATCTCAAATTCCCAATCCATCCCTTCCCCCCCACCGGCAACCACAAGTCTGTTCTCCATGTCTTTGCGTCTGTTTCTGTTTCGTAGATAACTTCATTAGTGTCATATTTGAGACTCCACATATAAGTGATATGACATTTGTCTTTGTCTGGCTTTCATCACTTAGTATGATAATCTCTAGGTCCATCCATGTTGCTGCAAGTGGCATTATTTCATTTTCTACTTATTAACAATATTATTCAATTGGTTATGGTTAAGTATTTAAAGGAGCCTAAGTTTACTGCATTTTTTGGACCTAATTCATGTGAAAAAGAAAAAATTGTAAAAATGGATTTAGAATGAAATTGTTCTGACAAGTTGAAGTCTGTTTACAGTGTGAGTGTTACAGGCTGAATTGTGTCCCCCCAGATTCATATGTTGAAGTGCTAACCCCCAACACCTCAGAAAGGGACTGTGTTTGGAGACTGGGTCTCTAAAAGAGGCAGTTAAGTTAAACTGAGATCATTAGCATTGGCTCTCCTCCAGTCTGGCTGGTGTCCATGTAAGAAGAGGCGACTAACATACAGACAGAGAGAAGACCGTGTGAAGATGCAGGGTGAAGGGGGCTGTTGAAAAGCCAAGGAGAGAGGCCTCAGAAGCCTGTGAGGCCTCTCATAGCCTATGACTCCTTCTAGCCTCCAGAACTTAAATAATTGCTGTCGCGTAAGCCAGCCAGTCTGTAGTCCTCTGTTCTGGCCACCCTGGCAAACCGAGATGGGGGGTACTTGTTAAAACCACGTGTGGGCCTGCACCCTCATCCTGAGTGTCATCCCGATGCCCCCCGTGGGCATCTGGACGCTGGCGCTGGTCGGGACAGACTGGATCCAGGTGTCCAGAGACATACCTCCAGGTGCAGCGTCAGATGGGCCATCCCGGCTCCGTGGGCCCCTCTCTCTCAGGGTGGTCGGTTTGGGTGACTCGCACACGTCTGATGAATGGAACGGAAGGCTGGGTCGTCCTCCGTGGGCCTGGCATTGTTCTGCTGTTTGTGTTTTATGGGTTGAAGTCAGGGCTGGAAAGAGAATGCTCCTGAAGTGAAGCACTGCCTTCCTCCGTCTGGTCGCTGGGTCCCTAAGGTCTGTTTCTTGGAGCCACGTCTCCTCCCTGGATCTCATCTGTGATCACTTTCATTCATATTTTGGGCTTAGTCGACACCACATATGCTAGCAGGTGATAAGTTATTTATCATAACATGTTTTATTAAAGGACAGAGCATCACCTTCTCTCCGAGAGCACAAGTGGATGTGTTAGGCCAAACACCCAGGTACTTGTTCTTAAAAGCGGAGGCCCTGCGATGTAATGTTTATTTTTATGGTCTCTGAGTCCTGTCTCCCCAGTTTGCTTTATATCCTTCAGCAAATTTATCAGCTTCTCTGACCCTCAAGTTTCCTCACCTATAAAATGGTTTAATAGTAGTTTTCTCATCACAGGGGCATTGGGAGGATTCATGAAGTAATTTCTTTATGGCCCTTGTCACATTGCCTGACACGTAGTAAGTCCTTTTATTATGTTACTTAAACATCACATCCAAAAGTACCTGAGGAATTACGGTGGTTGGGAAATGCATTTTAAATTCCAACAACCCTGGACTATTTAGCTCCACTTAAATTTGTGTCAGAAATAGTAGCTGACTCATCTTTGAAATGCAGAGTTGTTATGAGTCTGACAAGGCAATGCATGTGAAGAGTTTAACACGTGCATGGAATCTTGTAAGTGCTCGTGAATGGTGGCTGTAAATGTACAACGTCAAGGTGGGTCTGAGCTTGGTTTGGGTCTGGCTCCTCCACTGAGTGGCTCTGTGACCTTAGGTGAGTCTCTGAAGTTCTTTAAGCCGCAGTTTCTTCACTGGTAAAAGGTAAACAATAGTAGAACTTACTTAGGTTTGTTGTGAAGCTAAGTGTGCTCTATGGAGCTTTGTATCATTACTGTTGCCGTTGCTGTAGTTGTTGCTTTTCCCCTGATTGGCTCTCTAAAATATATAGTGGCTAATGAGGGATGAGGGCTTCCCAGGATGGAGTTCTGAGTGGCTGTGAGAACAACCCGTGTGGTACATATGTGGCTGCGCTGATTGCCAGGCGACCTCCAGCTCTGTGTGGCTTTCTCTCTCCTCGCGCTGTGCACATCCCTCCTGATGCCGTGGGCTACAGCCAAGCAGGTGACCTTCCTAGAGAGAAGGCCAGTTCGGCAGACAAAAAAAGGAAAAAGGAGGAGCTTCCTTTTTCCGTTAGAACCTACAACTACAGATTTAAATTGGTGTGTGTGTGTGCACGCACGCGCGTGCGCGCATGTTTAGTTAGTAAGACCACTGTAACATGTATAGGTGGTGTGTAGAAGACATGGTACTGACTTGTAAGGGTGGCAACAGAAAGGATGAATAACCCAGAGAGGTGAGGCTCATGCAGTTTGCAAAATGCAGACAGAGCAACAAACAGCATCTTTTGGGGGGTGTATTTAGGTCAAGGAGAAAAATGAAAAGGGATTTTTTAGCTCCTGGTGAGATAGGAAAAGGAAAAAAGCAGATGTTTTTGAGTACCAGCTTAGAGCCAGGCACCGTGGCTGGCATTTTACAAAAATTCTCTCATTCAGAATTAATGCCATTTGCAGCCCCATGGATGGACCTGGAGATTATCATGCTACCTGAAGTAAGTCAGACGGAGAAAGACAAATACCATATGATATCACTTATATGTGGAATCTAAAAAAAAAAAAAAATGATACAGTTGAACTTATTTACAAAACAAACAGACTCACAGACTTAGAGAACAACTTATGGTTACGGGGCGGGGGAAGGCTGAGGGGGGAAGGAAAGGTTGGGAGTTTGAGATTGGCATGTACACACTGCTGTATTTGAAATGGATAACCAACAAGGACCTACTGTATAGCACAGGGAACTCTGCTCAGTAATCTGTAATAACCTAGATGGGAAAAGAATCTGAAAAAGAATAGATAAATGTATATGATACCCGAATCACTTTGCTGTACACCTCAAATTAACCCGACATTGTAAATCAACTATACTCCAATATAAAATAAAAATTTAAAAAATCTCTCATTCAGTTTAAGAGTCACTGAAAGTGGAAAGAGAAAACACCCAACTCCTGTTTTGCTCGTGTTTTCTGTTGGTCAGGAGAAGGCTGTAAAAACTTACTTGTAAGAGATTTGAAGCCCAGGAAAAGTATGGAGAAAGTAAACTTTCGTGATGTGGACAAATTAATTCCTAAGGTGTTTTCAGAATTTGTAGTGGAGATTGCCAAGCCACTGTCCTTAGTCATTGAGGAGCTCCAGCAAAAGGAGAGGTAGCAGAGGACAGGGAACTGAATCCCACAAACTTTAGATTGGGGTTTTTGGTTTTAGTCTCAGATGAAATTCTGGACTGTTAATCAAATGTTTGTTCTGTGAGAAGGGGCAGCAGTAATCACCAGAGTCCATCATGGGGTCACTGAAACAGCATGGCAGGAGACCTTGTTGGTTTTGTAAGCAGCATCCTTACACTGGGAAACATGAGCAGAATGTTGTAGCAATGGGATAGATGGATTCAGACATGGTGTACTTGATAAAGTCTCTTGGTTTCCTTGTGGAAAAAAAGGAGCGAGGTATCGGGGAAAGTATAATGGATGATGGTTCATTACTGTGGAGACAAAACGAGTTCAGTGGCTGTTTCCTCAAAGCACTGGCTGGTGGGTCACCCTCCAGGGGGAAGCCTGCCTTAGCCCATTTGGGGGGGGTCAGCATTTTCATCAGAGCCCTGAATGAGGCACTGAAAAGCTGATCAGATTTGTGGAGCATTTAGGGTTCATTCATGTTAGATGCCAGAAACGTGGGGTTGCAGTTGACCGCCAGGGATGCTGATGGCGATGATCCAGTCAGGAGGGAAGAAAGTGAGAGGTGAGGGTCACTTTAGCAGTGAAGTCCCTTCATGTAAACTGCTGATTTGCAGTGAACATTGGGTTTCTAAATAAGGAAAGAACAGGATTATGATCTTTGCTTTTCAAAAGATGAAAGCTAAAAGGGAACATGCACAAAAATGATGGCATATGTAGGATGAATAAAGGCTTATTCAGCAAATTCTATGATCCTAATTAAGCGATAGGAGAAGCAGTTAGCTAAGTTTCTTTTAGGGCTGCTGACTGATTTTTGTTAGGGATTACAGAAGTACTGATTTCTGTGATTGCAAACAGGTTTAAGCTATTTGTAAATGTGCCATCACCTTCTCAAATAATTTTTATTGAAAGTTAACAGGTTTTCTCTTTAAATATTTTTTACAGTGAAAACCTTATGTATATAAGGGCCAAACTAAAATTTCTAGACTCTGAGATGAAAAGACATTTGTATCTTCCTTGCAGTTTCTTAATGAACAAGTGTCAGTGTAACAGTAGTTGTATATAACACAGTTTGTGTGTGTGCCTTTTGCACTAAATAGTGTGCTTCTATCTGCTGTAGTTCAGTGACTTTCAAACTTTTGGGGCTGTGACCCAAAGTGAGAATGACATTTTGCATGGTGATTCAGTGCACGTGTGCATACGCGCGCACGCACACACACACTCTTCACACAGAGCTGAAACAAAAACTCGTGAAAGAATTCTCATACTTCCTGCTGTATTTGATTCTATTCTGTTATTATTTATAAATACTGATGGAAGAAGACCCCCCTATTGATTTTTATCACTGTTTTTAAAGCCCTGCTCTAGCGGAGCTTCAAAACATGTTTTAATTCCGCAGTTGTTCCTTTCTTCCAAGGAGAAACTGTTTTATGTTACCGTCTCGTACTGCATCATTATAAATGATGTCAAGTGAAATACTTCTAGAGAGCAAGGATTTTACAGATGGAGAGCAGTTACAGCGAGTGGTGGTGCACGGCTGGGAAACAAGCTGGAGTCTGGCCACTGGCTTATGGTCCATTTGTGATGACTTGCCCCAAACCTGTCAGGCACCTATGTCCGGAAATTAGGAGAAAATATCTACTTACAGAGTGTTCGAGTTGGAAGAAGTTGTAGAGGTCACCTGTTACAACTTCTCTTTCAATGCAGGGTTCACTTTTGTGGTATCCTCACAATTGACCAGTCAGCTTCTGCTTGATTACCTTCAAAAACGGGGAGCTCACTGCCTTAGGTTTCTATTGCTGCTACAACGAATGACCACAAATTGAGTGGCTTAAAACAACACAAAGTTGTTACCTTACAGGTCTGTAATTCTGTAGTTTGAAATAGGTCTTACTGGGCTAAAATCAAGGTGATGGCAGGGCTGCATTCCTGAAGGCTCTAGGAGAGAATCTGTTTTCAAGCCTTGTCCGGCTTGTATAGGCTGCCTGCATTCCTTGGCCCTGGTCCATCTTCAAAACCAGCAATGGCCAGTTGAGTCTTTTTCACATCCCGTTACTCTGACTCTTAAATCTTCAGCTTGCCTCTTCCTCTTCAGAAGGACCTTGGTGATTATATTTGGGTCCACTTAGATAATCCAGGATAATTTCTTTATTTTCAGGTCAGCTGATTAGCAACCTTAATTCCACCTGGAACCTTAATTCCCCCTTGCCAGGGAAAGTCACACATTCACAGCTTCTGAGGATCAGAACGTGGGCATTTTGGGGGCCATTGCTATGCCTACCACACTCACTATCTCCTGAGTCTAGTCCCTTCTGTTGTCTGACAGCTCTAATTTTGGGTAACATATGTCACTCAATGACTCCTATTCACGCAGCAGGTGAGTTTTTAAAAGTCGCATAAGGAAACCTGGAGATTTTTAACTTTGCGAAAACCAGCAGTGTTGAATGCTAAGAGAAAACTATGGTAGAAACTAATTCATGGGAAGTAAGGTCTCTCTCTACTGGCTGTGACTTTAACATTTGTAGACAGAAGTATTTGCCAGGAAGAGGAGAAACTATGAATCTTGAATAAAGGGTCCAGAGAATCTGTAAGACATTGGGCTGGTTAACACCCTAGTTGCACTGTTTGACTTGGTTGATGTTGAGAAGGTATTTTAAAGGTGGCTGCCACCAGGCCCAGAGGTTTGGTTGTTTATGAGTACTTAGAGAATTTTGGACCATTCTGGTTATATTAGAGATTCTACTGCTAAGCCCTGTGAGCTCAGTCTGCTGTCTGTGACTCTCAGCCACAGAGGAGAAAAGTGATGACTTAATAAAGGCTATTTAAAAAACAAAAGATGTTGCAGGTTTTGGGATTTAACAGATTTTCACTCTGTTAACATTGAAATTACAACAGCTGAGTAACCCTTTGAGATCATCTACTAGTGGGAATGCCTTCATTTTGGAGAGATGAAAATTTAATTATAGACTGGAAACAGAGTGATATAAAAGTATTAGCAATACTGTCCCTATGCTAAATTCCTTAAGCGAATTTAGAAAAATTATCAAACTGAGTGAAAAGTCAGTTTAGACACAGGCTTTCAAATTAACGTTTTTCACATTTGTGAAAAGGAAAATACACATACGAAAGGAATTTGACTTTTTGCTTTGCTGTCTATTTTGGTTTTAATTTAGCATGGGCAAGAAGAAACCTTTGTTACTTACAAATGAAAATAGCCCTTTTAAAAATGTCACTTTTTCTAATGTA
Source organism: Hyperoodon ampullatus (assembly GCF_949752795.1). NCBI lineage: Eukaryota > Metazoa > Chordata > Mammalia > Artiodactyla > Ziphiidae > Hyperoodon > Hyperoodon ampullatus. The sequence goes on along the minus strand of NC_136914.1, from coordinate 116,973,448 downwards.
CAAAATAAAGTACATATTGCCAAAAAACAAACAAACAAAACATGTGACCACCATGGAGGTGCCCCTCAGCTCTCCCTTCTGGAGAACCTGCTATGAGAGAGTAGTTGTTGAAAACTTCAGCTGTTGGACCTTCAGGTATGCTGTAGCGTTCATGCCAGCCCACCTTGCCCTGGGCTGCTCCCATCCAGTGACTGTCTGGTGGAGGGATTAGAGCTGGGCTGTTCTAGCCTGTGCAGGACTCCTCTGATTGACAGCCTTTGCTTTCCCTTCCCCTCCCCCCATCAGCCTTGCCAAGACTTGCTCTGAGGCTCCTCCTCCCTGGATCCGCCTTCCTTCCCTCCCTGTATTTGGGTCTGCATGTTCTCCCTGCCTACTCCTGCTTCATTTCCCCTTCATCCTTCATGGGTGTTTCCCCAGAAAACTGCTTGCATGTCTGTTTCTGTCTTGGTGTCAGTTCCTTGGAGGACCTGAACTGGTATAGGTGTATAGAATGATGGAATGAATTTTCAGATCCTCAGGACGTTGTTCCATTTTCCCTTGTGCTATGGTTGACCAACTTACCCAGGTCCGCCTGAGACCTTCCAGGTTTTAGCACTGAATGTTCCATGTCCCAACACACTCAATCCTGGGCAAACCAGAACAGTTGTCCACCCTAGTTGTGGTACGTCTATATGTATCTAGTAATTGACATTTCCAATCTTTCTCCCAAAGAATTTGGAGTAGCTCTCAATTGGGGACTCACATAAGTTAATGTCAATAAAATTGAATCAGAATCAAGCAAAGGAGGAAGCAAATATGCTAACCATAAGCACCGATCTATTTGGGGGAAACATTGTTTTTCTTGGCTTTAAATTCTTGAAGGAATTTCTCATGGGACTTTGTATAAGGACGGTGAGTAATATAAACAGTGTCCTTGGCAGGAGTTCTTCAGTTAATGCAAAAATGTTTTTCATGTGGCCCTTTCTTTTAGAGATCTTTGATAAAAACCAAGGGTATGATATTTAGGTGTGCCTTGGCGTTGTTGATTTTATGAGGTTCTCAGCTAATGAAATACAAATATATAGTGTTCTGCTCATCAAGAGTTACCCAAGGAAAATGCTCTGAACATCAGGAGGAGTGGATGCATATATAGTCTTATCCCTTAGAAAAGTAGATCTCAGAGAAGAAGAAATAGGCGCAAAATTTGCTCCTATTAAAGCTATCTAATTACTTCATGCCCTTGAAATTTTCTATAAGTGACAAATGTAATAGCAGAATGGTGGAAAACACACAAATATCTGTTTTTAGGTGTAAATTTTGTTGTTTTGTTTCTGTCAAACCCCAAACTTTGAGAAGATGATTTATGGAATGCAAGAGAAAAGATATGGAAGTTTAAAGACCACAGCATTCATTTATTCAACAAATATTGATTTGTTGGATTCTGGTCAGGGTGCTGGAGATAGACCAGTGAATAAAATTTCTTCTCATATGGACCCGTATCCTGGTGGGAGGAGATAGGCATGAATAAATAAGTTAACTGGTAAAACATGTCAGATGGCAAAACGTGCTGTGGAGAAAAATAAGGCAAGGAGGGAAATGTTTGATAGGATCCTTGGGGAAAGGCCTCCCTGAGAATGTACCTTGAACAGGTGAGGGAGTAGGCCAGGTAACCATATGGGAGAAAGGCTTTCCAGGTGGAGGAATTAACTAGAGTGAGGTTCTTGAGGCAGGTGCTGGCCTGGCATGTTGGAGTGATAACAGAGAGGACAGTGAAGCTGGAACAGAGTGAATATAAGGGGATGGGGAGTAGGAGTTGAGATCAAAGAGGGGCAGCAGGGCAGACCATGTAGGACCTCTTAGGCCGTTATATGTGAATTTGAACTATTACTCTGAGTGAGATGGGAACCATCAGAAGTCTTGAGCAGAGGAGTGATTGATCTGACTTACATTTTAGCAAGATCACTGTGGCTGCTGGAAGGGACTAGATGAGAGGGGTTGAGGGTCAGAATGGGAAGGGCCCAGGAAGAACCACAGAGAAAAATTGAGAGGCTATTGCAATAATCCAGGTGAGAATTGGTAGTGGCTTGCATCTGGGTGGTAGCAGGGGCAGTGGGAGAAGAGGTTGGATTTGGCATATATCTTGAGTATAGCGATAACAGGACTGGATGTTAGATACAAGTAAAAAGGTATTAAATATGACTTCAAGGTTCTTGGCCTAAGCAATTTGAAGGATGGAGTTACCATTTTCTGGAGTGAAGAAGAGTAAAGGAATAGTAGCTTTCAGTGGGAAAAGAAAGATGGCATTTGGACTTGTTTGCAATATTGTTTAGACATCCAAGTGCAGATGTAGAACAGATCGTTGGATGTCTGACTACTTCTCACCTCCATTGCAACCCTCTTGGTCCAAGGCTCTGTCTTCTCTCATCTGAATTACTTTGGTAGCATCCTAGCTGGTCTTCTTGCTTTTGTCCTTTCCCTGCTTTTATCTTCCACACAGAAGCCAGAGTTATTCCATTAAAATTTAAGTTAGAAAACTTTTGCTTCAGGTATTGGTAGACAAGGTAATTTGGGCCCTCTCTTCTGCTGAGAACAACCAAGGAAATCGGATGAAGTATTTAGAAAACATACTTGAAGCCATGAAATAGCTAATAAGGTGGCAAAGAAGTACTGGCCATGATTTGGGAAATCTAGAGAGATGAGCCTGACATTTGGAGCTGTATCTTCTGGGGTTGTTCACTTAGTCTAGAAAATAGTGCTGAGATACTAAGAAGCAGTTTTGAGTGATTTAACAGAGTATGAGAGAAAAGTTGGAATCCATAGCTTGCTAAAGGTATATCAGCTGTGCTTGAGGTTGGTTCCCTAGAGGACTAAACAGGGAAAAGAATGAACTGGAAATAGACCAAATAGACTGTCTACCATAGGGTCTTAAGGGCTCACTAAAAATCACCTCTGTACCTGATATTAGATTAAGATGATCCTGGATTATGATCAAGTATCTGCAGAAGCAGATGTTAGTCTTCCCTGGAAAAAGGTAACATCATAAGCCTCAAATTTTTTATGCAAATAAATTTTTGGATGCAATTTTCCTGTCAGACAGAAATCTAAAATAACCCAGCTTATCACTGGTAGATGGGGAAGGAAGTATTGAGAAAGCCCCACCCCTGAGACACATACACAGGGAAAAGACTGAGGCTGGAGTAGAGAAATGAATAAGTCTCCTGTTTCCACTTTGAGCTTCTACCAAGTGAAAAGCCAGAGTATCATACCAGTTGGGGAGAAGCAGAAGAATGGAGAAACATGGCCTCTGGCACAGCCACAAGTGAAGGTGGAGAGGTAAAACTGAGAAAAGACACTCCAGGCCTCACACTAAGCACAAGGTACTAACAGCTCTCCAGTGGAGGAATTTGAAGTCTGTGGAGCATTGAAGGTAACTACAGGAACAACAAAAGCCAAACCCAGTTTAACTATAGACTAGATTGACTCCCTACACTAATGGCCCTGATAGAAGAAAAGGTGTGTGCATTTCTGATGTAAATAGTATTCAGTTTGGTTCTTTTAAACAGAGTGGCACTCAATAAAAAAAATTACAAGAGAAACAAAAGAGGCTGGGGGAGGGGAGAGGAAAAGACCCATTGTCAAGAAGTAAAACAGTCAATAGAAGCAGATAAAGAGATGGCCCAACTATAGGAACTATTGGACAGGGACTTTAAAAATAACTATGATTAATATGTTAAAGGATCTAAGTGGAGAAGGTAAATTATAGTGATGGGGAATTTCATGAGAGAGATAGAAACCGTAAGAATGAATCAACTAGAAATGCTGAAAATGCAAACATAGTATCAGAGATGAAGAATTTTTTTTCACAGGATGGTAGGCAGCCTCCAAGGTGACCCCTAATCCCTATTTCCTAGTGTTCATACCTTTGTGTATTGTCTTCACATACTGACCAGGGATAATCTGTTACCAATGGAATGTTGCAGAAATAAGTGTGTAACTTTTGAGGCGACATCAGAGAATACATTGTGGCTTCTGCCTTGCTCTCCGCTTGGTCCCATGTTCTGGGGGAAGCCATCCCACCTTGTGATGAAGACCTATTAAAGCAATCTGTAGAGGGGCCCATGTAAAGAGGAACTCTGGTCTTCTACCAACAACTGGTACTATGTGAGTGAGTCATCTTGGAAGCATATCTTCCAGCTCTAGCCAATCCTTCAGATGATGACAGCCCTGGATGACATATTGATAGCAACCTCATGAGAGCTCTTGAGCCAGAACCATCAGCTATGGTGTTTTTTGAATTCCTGATCCACAGAAACTGTGCATTAAGCCATTGAATTTTGGGTTGACTTATTACACAGCAATGGATAACTAATGCAGATGGGCTTATCAACAGACTGGACACTCCAGAGGACAGAATCAGTGAACTTGAAGATAGGTTTGATAGAAGTCAAACTAGAGCACAAAGAATGAAAAGTATGGAAAAATGAAACAAAAGAGAACAGCACATCTGAGACAGGTGGGACAGATATCAAACATATACAGTTGAACTCATAGAGGGAAAAGAGAGATAAAGGTGCAAAAAATATGTTTAAAAAATAATGGGTAAGACCTTTCCAAAATTAATGAAAGACAGCAACCTACAGATCCAAGAAGTTTGGAGAACCCCAAGCAAGATAAATACATAAGAAAATACACCTAGGCCATAATAGTCAAACTGTTGGGAATCAAAGATGAAGAGAAAATCTTGAGAGCATACAGAAAAAAAAAAAAACTATTACAAACAGAGGAATAAAGGTAATAACATCTGCCTTGTCATAAACTGTCCAAACCAGAAGACAGTGGAGTGATAACTTTAAAGTAATGAAAGAAAAAAACCCTGTCAAGCCAGATGTTTTACCTAGATAAAATGTCTTTCAAAAATGAAGATGAAATGAAGACATTTTCAGGCAAACAAAAGCTGAGGAAACTCATTACTAACAGACCAGGAGTATAAGAAATTTTAAATGAAGCTCAACAGGCAGATGGAAAATGATTAACAGATGGAAGTTTGGATTTACACAGCGGAATGAAGAGTGCTGGAAATGGTAACAATGTGGGCAAATAAAAACAGACATTTCCCTCTAATTTTTGATCTCCTTGAAAAATAATTGGTTGTCTAAAGAAAAATAACAGTCTATTGTGGAGTTTGTAGCATATGTAGAAGTAAAGTATGTGACAGCAATAGCACAAAGGGCAGGAGGTTGCAAAGGAAAGTGTACTGTACCTTATGTGAAGCAGAATAATATCATAAGCATCCTCCTTTTCTAATCCATAATATGTTTTCTTCATTTTGCTCACTGTCTGTCTCCCTAATTTAACCAATAGCTCCGTGAAGGCAGAGTTTTGTTTTTTTTTTTAAACTATTCTCTGCTGTACCTTCAGTGCCTGTGCCTGGCCTAAAATACCTGCTTAAAAATATTATTGAATGAAAATATAGATGAGATTAATGAATCTGGAGATCAGAGGAGCAGTCTGGGCCAGAGATGTATGGTAGGGCATTAGACTTGATGGAGAGCACTGAGGAAAAAATGATGACAGGATGAAGGGTGGAATCCTGGAGATGAAGAGGACTCAGCAGAGGACTGGAGGAAAAGCAGGAGATTTTGGTGGTCTGAAAACCTACTGAAGAAAATCCTTCAAGGAAGATGTGACTGAAATTAGTCACATAGTTCCAGCCAGTTTTCCTAAGCCCTTTACATATAATAACTAATATCATCCTGATACCAATTTCTATGAGATAGTATTATTATCACCCTCATTTTACAGATGAGAGATTAACAGCTTCACCCAGGGTCACCCAAGATGTAAGTGGAAGAGCCAAGATTTGAACTCAGTTAGTGTGGCTCCAGAGTCTATACTCCTAACCACTTTGCTGTGCTACCTCCCATCTAGGTTAAGTGCTGCTGCTGAAGTAACATGGTGATTGAGAATTGGGTTTATCACTGTGGAGCTTATTGGTGACCTTGACATAGGGTGATGGGGTGAACTGATTACAGTGGTACAAAAGCAAATGAAAGGAGAAGAATTGAGTATGGACAGCTCTTAAAAAATTTGGCTTTAAAGGAAAGGAGAAACATGGGATGGTAACTAGATTGGGAAGCAGAGTCAAGAGAATTTTAAGATGGGAGGAATCCAAGCATACAGGTATGCTAATGTGAAGGTTCTAATTGATAGAGAACATTTGATGAGGCAGGAGAGAGAGGGGAGTAATGTCCTTGAATAGGACAAAGAAGGCATAGCTGTTTCTAGCTGAGGGTTGGCCATAGCCAGGAGCGAGGACAGTCATCCATATAAAAGTAAGGCAGAGAATATGGGCACAGATGCAGTTAGGTGAGTGAGTGTGGTGAGAGATTGTGCAATTTTTCTGATTGCTTCTATTTTCTTAATGAAATAGTAGGCCTTGTCTTCCATTGAGAGTTAAGGATTGGGAAGATGTTGGAGTTCTAAGGAGAGAGGAAAAATGAAATAGCTTAGGATGGTGTGAGACTGAACAAGGAAAAATCCAGGGATTCCCTCTGGTCCCACTTAGTGTTCAGGTCCATTTGGGCTGTTGGCAGGGATGGTTTTGTCAGGCAGGTAGAGGGAAGGTAGGGAGGACAGGGAACTGAGGGTATATACCAGGTCGGGATGTGATCATGGCTTATGGACTGAAGCCGGGGGATGAGGGGGAGTGAGGATTTTGGAGGAGTGGGGATGGGCTTGGGACACAGTGGGCTGGTGGCAGGATCAGGGATTGTAGATTTCAGGGGTCAGACAAGTCCTGCAGACAAAGTATTAGCAGAGATGCCAGTGGGATGCTTGAAAGTGAGGTTCTGGAGGAGTTACACTTAGTAAGGTCTGAGGAGTGACCCTAGGTATGAGGGATGGAGATCTGGTGGAGAACAAGATCACTGGAAGAGAAGAAATCAAGAAAGTGATGGGCCATTTTCTCAGACGTGATAGTCTGTGATTTAGACCATTGGTTTAGAATGTGTTTGCAGACCACTTTTCTTACTTGAGATTTGATAGGAGGTAGTAAATGATTCGTCTAATCTGATAAAGACTGGAGTATTTTGCTCACGACCAGTTGAAACAGGAGGTTGGTTGAACTCTCTTATGGAATGTGAGAAGTCTTCTATTCCCACTCGGAATGCCTTTATTATAATTTAGGCTCAAGAAGAAAATGTGTAGAGCAGTGTGTATTTGAGCGTTTTTAATACTGCCTGTTCAGGGTTGGATTACCCCTCGCAGGGCAAGTAGGCATTCCCCCAGTTGTTTGTGGAATGAGTGGGGGGAGCACCTGTGTGGGTGGTGGTCATCCTTTAGTTAGGAAAGGTAAGAAAGCACATGCCCCATTGGTTGCCCACATTTCTGTTTGCAGCTATTAAACATGTTTTCTTGGATGTGAAGTACCGAGCTCACTAGGATGACTTCTGTGTGATTTTTTAACCAGTTTTTCTGAGGTTCTCTTAATTATCATATGTGTAAAGAGTGGGATAAAATAGAATTTAATACTTCCTTTCAAAGCAAGTGGTCAAAGGAACTGTCAAAAATTTTTTAATAAATTTATTTATTTTATTTATTTATTATTTTTGGCTGTGTTGGGTCTTCATTGCTGCATGGGGGCTACTCTTAGTTGTGGTGCGTGGGCTTCTCATTGCGGTGGCTTCTCTTGTTGCAGAGCACGGGCTCTAGGTGCATGTGCTCAGTAGTTGTGGCACGTGGGCTCAGTAGTTGTGGCACACGGGCTTAGTTGCTCCGTGGCATGTGAGATCTTCCCGGACCAGGGCTCGAACCCGTGTCCCCTGCATTGGCAGGCGGATTCTTAACCACTGCGCCACCAGGGAAGCCCAGAACTATCAAAATTTTTGATTCTATAATAATGATATGCTAATAAATAGCTGTAGAAAGTGTCAGGGACTGTCGTAAATAAGTACTCCACATTCATTAGCGTCTTCAGTCCTCAGGAAACTTCGTGATGGTTTTATCATCCCTGTTGTGCAGATGGGGAAACTGAGTCATAAGGCTGGAAAGAGGCAGTCTGGGATTCAAACCCAGAGTTTGGCTCCAAACACTTTGCCCTGCTCACTGTGCTACACTGTCTCACTGTGGCAGGAAAAATGGAAATAGTGGAGCAGAGCCTGAAAAAGTGGAGGCGGAGTCCGGAAAACAGAAACCTTAGATCACTTTTCAGTGACAAGTAAGCTGTTTGCAGCATAGTTAGCATGCAAGCTCACCGCAGTGGATGACTCATGCGCTCAATGCCTTATGTAAGGTTACTGAGTTACGTTTAGTTTATTTTCAGGTATCTTCAAGAAATCTTAGCAACAGCAACCAAGGATGGCGTAGCATCACTTCTCAATTATCTTTGTGATATAATACCACGAGGCAACTAAGAAAAAAGTTCCTATAATAGAATTTCATGGGGAACTGGGGTTTCCTGTTGTTCTTCTGGCTGACACATTCCAAAGACACACTCTTGGCCTCTCCCAGGTTCATTTTGCTGCTTGTGTTTTACATCGAGTTTGGATTTATGGCTTATGGAGGGTCGTTAATTTTGATGGATCTGTCTTTCGTACAGCCTTTGCTTTCATACCCTAGACCTGTGTGGCCACGTCTAGAGGATCTTTCCTAAGCTGAATGCACTCTTGCGTTCATCGTTGACAACATGCAGCAGACAGAGAGCAGAGTCTCTGCCCTGGAGGTGGGACCTGCAGGCGTATTGGCTTGTTACCGCCCCTCTACTTGGTCATCGGGTCCTGTGGGGGCCAGGGGAGCTGCCCTGGCCGGAGGGTGGGCAGCAGAAGCCCCACTCAGTTCATGCCGCTGTGGTCCTCCTGGTTCTTGGGAAGGAGAGATGCAAACAAGTAACTTACTAACATAACCGGAGTGGCCATGACAGACCACCGTTGTACCCCGACCCAAACCACCACCTTTGCCGAATGAATTTAATTAATGCTCTTTGATGCAGTAATAATTAAGTAGAAGCAATACTCTGCTACGTGCCTAGAATGCAGTTGCCGTGTAAAAAAGTGATGTGGAGTGTGGTATTGCTGTAATACCGAGAGGTTCTTGGAAAAATATCTAGTGCTGGGCAGAGTTGTGTAAGGTGCTCAATAACCTTGGATTATTCCTGCTGTCACCTGTTCCCTGCAGTTACCTGGGCTGTGTGACAAGGGGCATGCTGGTCAGGTGGGCCTCTGTGAGCTCCAGGTGATAAAGGGCCAGATGAAACCTTTCCCTCTTTCCCTTCTCTTGCCTTTCCCTACCATATGGGTTGTCAGACTCCCAAGTAGCTTATAACAAGCACACCCCGCTTCCTCCGGCAGGTCCCGGGCAGGCTTGGCATCTTGCAGAGTGATGGTTATTTAGGATGTGTGCTCAATGCATTGGATCTTTCTAGAGCAGACTGTATGTGGGAGGGAGAAGTCCTGGGGGGGAGACAGAGGGTTTTTGCCTCTTCAAATATACTGCAATGTGAAAGCAAAGTTATGGTTCTCAGTGCATCAAAGGTTATAGATTGGTGGTTAAAAAAGGATGCTGAGTAGAATATTCTAGACCTCTCTAGAATATTTTAGATCCTGGTAGCCAGTGGTCATAACCTTAATGCTTATGGTCTATACTAGGGACCTTGCAAATTTTTACTTTGCTTCGTGAATCACCAAGTAACATAATTTGCGTGTGTGTGTGTGTGTGTGTGTGTGATCTCTGTTGTAACCACTAATTTCACTTTCCTTAAAGCACGATTCTTTGCCCATAGGAGGTAGTAGGTGTCTGAGTCAGCGAGGCTGGGAAGCATTCTTTCTGCCTGCCCGTTTTCTTTAGCACTTTGTTGCCTATGTTTGTTTTGCTAGGCTGACTTGCTAGGCTGACCTTTAGTTAGGTTCTGACTCTAAAATAATTGACTAGAGAGCAGGCTCTGGGCTGCTAAGCAGTGTAAATAGTAAGGCTTTTAGTGGCGAATGTGAGATGTTGTTTATGCTGCTAATGATTTTTCCGTGAGGAGAAAGAACAGGTGTGACCCTGGGGTTGTGCTCAGTTTAGAGTTGACAAGGATGTCAAGGAATTTATGATCTTGCAATTCATGAAATTTTCAGTAAATTGGCAACAAATGATGTCTACCAAAGGGGGGTTACTTGGAAAAATGGGTTATGTTCGAAAGCAATGATCTGTTTGTACAGTATATATTAAGATGTACAGTGTGGTCTCCATTCAGATAAGTATGAAGGATCAAAGGAAGATAATTTTCTGTCTTGAATTGTCAGCTTTGAATGGATTTTAAGCAATTTCTTTTCTAAAGCAAAATCTCTTACTTAATTACTGGTAAGTTTGCATGGCTAAAAATGTATTTTTAACTTTTTTTATTGTGAAGTATAATATCCATAAAACAGCTATAAACAGTTAAATAAATAAGAAGTGATAATAAATAATAAATAGTTAAGAACTGAATGCTTGTTTAATCACTACCCAAAATAGGACATTGTCAGCACCACAGAAACTCGTAAGTGTGTGATGCCCTTCCTGGATAAGCACTATCCTGACTTTTGTGATAATCATTTATTTGCTTTGCTTTCCAGTTTTACCACTTTTGTGCTGGGCATATTGTACGATGTACATATCCCTAATTTTGTTGTTCTTATTCATCTAATTCTGCTAGAAAGGGTAGGTAGTCTGGGAGACAAGATACTTTTATTATTATTATTTCTCCACCCCAATCTAGTTTTGTCATTTAGAGTCTCTGGGCTTCTTTTCTTATATGTAGAAATAAATGATGAGAGTTTTGATTAGGTTAGTGTTTTCAATTTTTTTTAAGTTAAAATGAAGTTGTTTATGAAACACATACAAAAAGTAAATTAGTATTTATTTTATAAGTTCAAACTTATAAAATTTACTCATTATAAAATCAAGAAATGAGAACACAGTAGCACATTGGCAGTATTCGGTATGTTAAAATTCATAATCTGGAGGTTCCCTATTTTGAATGTAATCTTATTTTAAAGGTGTATAAAAATGGAATGTGAAGTAGCCAGTGAGCACATGAAAAGATACTCAGCATCCTTAATTATTAAGGAAATGCACATCAAAACCACAGTGAGGTACTACTTCATACCCACTAGGATGACTGGAATAAAAAAGACAAATGTTGGCAAGGATGGGAAGAAACTGGAACCCTTGTACACACTGGTGACAATGTAAGGTGATGAGGCTGCTTTGGAAACAGCCTGGCAGTTCCTAAAAGGTTAAACATAGACTTAACATATGACCCAGCAATTCCACTCCCAGTTATATATCCAAGGGAAATGAAAACATGTATCCATACACAAACTTGTACATAAATGTTCAGAGCAGCATTATTCATAATAGCCAAAAAACAGAAGAAGCCCAAGTATTCATCAGTTAATGGATGGATAAACAAAATGTGGTATATCCACACAGTGGAGTATTATTTGGTTGTAAAAAGCAATGAAGTACTGATCCATGCTACAGTGTGGGTGAACCTTGAACACACAATACTCAGTGAAAGAAGCCAGACACACAAGAACCCCGTATTGTATGATTTCATTTATATGAAATGTCTAGAATAGGCACATCTGTTGAGAGAGAAAAAGTAGATTGTGGCTGCCAGGGGCTGAGGGTGATGGGAAGATTGAAGGGTGGCAGCTAAGAGGTACAATATTTATTTTGGGGGTGGGAAAAATATTCTGAAATGGGAGAAAGGTGATGGTTGCACAACTCTGTGAATGTGCTAAAAACCAGTCACTTGTACACTTTAAATGTGAATTGTATGGCATATGCCTGTTGCCTGATGACCTTCTCTGTCGCACTTATCACTAGCTGTTGTGTTTTCAAAATATTTCTATTTATATTCATTTTTTATAAATGAGAGCAAAAGGTACTAACAGTTTCAAATAATTTCACAAATACTATCATACTTCGTTTGTAAGTAAGGAGGCCTTGACAAATGGACTTGCTGGCTGGCAGGTGGCGCTTGGTGATATGATAGCTCAAAATGTATGTACAGAGATGCACACGAGTTCAGACTCGGGGAGAAGAAGGTGATGTTTGTGTTTTGTTAGGTTTCTTTGAAAGCTGGACATAAAAACGTTGATGACTGCTTGAGTACAACATATATTTGAATGTGTATGTTTCTTTATTAAGAGTTTAATAAGTTTGAAATTTACTAGAAAAAGAAATCAGAACCAAATGTTCATGGAAGCCTGAAGCACTATTGTAGAACGTAATTTGTAAACACTAGATTAGGTCATGTTTTTCATCTTTCATCTTTTATTATTTAGTGTAAAGCTACATGCGAGTATGTATTTCTTTACCTCCATCCAGAAGACTTGATGGATTGATTTTTTTTTTTTTTTTGCGGTACGCGGGCCTCTCACCTCTGTGGCCTCTCCCGTTGTGGAGCACAGGCTCCAGACACGCAGGCTCAGCGGCCATGGCTCATGGGCCCAGCCGCTCCGTGGCACGTGGGATCCCCCTGGACTGGGGCACGAATCCGTGTCCCCTGCATCGGCAGGCAGATCCCCAACCACTGCACCACCAGGGAAGCCCAATGGATTGATTTTTGTGCCAACTAAGTAGAGTAGCCATTTGTGCTTGATTATTTGCATGGGACAGTTTAAATTTATCTTTAGAGGTATTGCATAGCGCAGACTTTTAAAATAAGCATATGCAAATTTATTATTAAGCCAATTATCACAGATTAGGTTGTGATTAATTTTTCTCCACAGTGCTCTGTGAACCTGAATTTCCTCCAAAAAAATGTACAACACTGATGTTCCATCTGAGGGTGTCTGAAACACCCCACTGCAGAATCCAGTCACCCACAGGTTTATTTATATTCTTCTTGAGGAGACAGAGGACGCTGTTAGAGATGGTCTTGTTCGAATTTCTTATTTCCAGATAAACAGTTTGAGATTAGGCCCTCGTAGTTGGAATTTCTTGGTGAAGTCTGTAGAATGATTTTATGGATTTGGATTTAAGGTATATATATGTTATACTTTATATATTTAATTTAAAAAGAAAGGCTGTGGAAACCCATAGAATTTCTGAGTCTAGGCCGTATTGGTTCCTATGGAAGTGGGTTAATTATTATAAGGTGGCTCTGAACTGTTAGACCTGAGCTGGCTCACTTTGGCCCATAGAACATCATCTCTGGATTATCTGCATAAAATCATTTTTAATACCAGGACTTCACCTTTCCCAGCCTCTCAGTGTCCTCTGGATATGCAGAGCTAGGCTGAGTCTGTCTCTTCTTCTTCTTTTTTTTTTTTTTTTTTTTTTTTTGCAGTACGCGGGCCTCTCACTGTCGTGGCCTCTCCCGTTGCGGAGCACAGGCTCCAGACGCGCAGGCTCAGTGGCCATGGCTCACGGGCCTAGCCGCTCTGCGGCATGTGGGATCCTCCCAGACCCGGGCACGAACCCGTTTTGCCTGCATCGGCAGGCAGACTCTCAACCACTGCGCCACCAGGGAAGCCCCTGTCTCTTCTTTTTTTTTTTTTTTTTTTTGCGGTATGCGGGCCTCCCACCGTTGTGGCCTCTCCCATTGCGGAGCACAGGCTCCGGACGCACAGGCTCAGCGGCCATGGCCCACGGGCCCAGCCGCTCCGCGGCATGTGGGATCCTCCCGGACCGGGGCACGAACCCGTGTCTCCTGCATCGGCAGGCGGACTCTCAACCACTGCGCCACCAGGGAAGCCCCTGTCTCTTCTTTATTAGCAGCTGCATGTTGAGTGTCTGTGCTACCTTCCACTCCCTTGTAGAGATAGATTGCAAGTTTTAAATATCCTCCCGTTGATGGACATTTAGATTGTTGCCTTTTAAAAAAACTTCCTCTTACAAAACAATTCTGCAGTGCACAGCCTTGTTCATGTCTCCTTGTGCACAGAGTGGGAACATCTTCCAGACAACGCTTAGGAATGGCTGAGTAATAAAGCTTGCACATATTTTATTTCTTTTTATTGTCTGACTGTACCTTCTAGAATTTCTAGTACCATGGTGAATGAAAGTGTTGCTGCGTACCCTTATCTTATTTTTGACTTTAAAGGGTGGCAGTTTCTGATGTTTCACCATTAATTAAGATGTTTGTTGTTGGTTTAGGTAGAATTTTTTGGTCAGGTAAAGGAAATTCTCATTCCTTGTTTGGTAAGAATTTTTTAAAACTATGAATGGTGCTTGAATCTTGTCAAATGCTTTTTTAGCCAATTTTGTTTTAATCCAGTTCTCCGAGATGTTTAAAATGGAGACATTCCCCCGAGTCCCTACCACCTCATAGTAATGGGATAGCCTGGTGGCCTCTAGTGACTTAAGACTAACCTTTATATCCTGGGGAGGAGTCATATAACTTTCGGTTAACCACAGCCCCCCCTGAGCACTTGTGGGATTTGTAATCAGATCCCTTCTTAAAGGAGGCCAATCAGATATATTCTTACCTAAGAAGCTCCTCACTGGAGACACCTTCTGACCACCCCGCCCCCGGCATCACACTGACTGATCCTCTGAGCCCTGTCCTTAGTCTCTGGGCATGCGGGATGACTCCAGCACTCTACAGGGGAGGTGTGCACACCTGAGGGCTCAGAGCTCCCTTCTCTCTTCTGTTTCTTACATTCCTGTGTAGTCAGACGGTCATTCCGGCACTTGTATGAAACCCTAGTGTTGGACACTTATTCATGGGCCCAAAGTGGAATGCTGTATTTTTTGCACTCTTTCATGTCTCAGTGTCCTGTTTGCTCCAAAACAAAACACACAAGGCTAAACAATGATTTAAGAAAATGGCCTCATGCTCCAGATATCTCAGGTGAATTTAAATAGTATTTCTGGGAGTGAACCCCAGGGAAGGAACCGATGTGGTAGGATAAGAGATATACTCAGTAATCTGGGGTATACCACAGAGGCATGGAGGAAAGGGGACCTTATCAACCACACTGGTAGAGTCCCTGCTGCCCTGTGATGGTGGCTCAGCTGGGGGGAGCTTGCTGATCTTTGGGGGTAAACAGGTTTCCCACGCCGGGGTCTTTGATCTCATCTGCTCTGTTGTTACAGAGTCCAGGCTTGTACTGCTTGCCACACAACAGGCCAGTCAATCGAGAGATGAGGTATTGGGGTAAGGAATAGTGACTTGATTCAGAAAGCCGGCGGACAGAGAAGATGGGGGACTCATGTGCCAAAGAACCATCTTGCTGAGTTAGAATTTAAGCTTCTTTTATACTAAAAGGGGAGGGAGTAAAGTCAAACCAATTTCCTGGTTCTGATCAACCTTCTGAGGGGAGGTGTTAATTTCTTCATTCCCTCAGTCATTCACAGGTGGGCCTGGTCAGGATGTTTCCTGTGAGCTAAAAAAAGGTATTTTAGCTTTAGGCTCATTACCTGCTAGGCAGGGTTCCCAGAGGTGGGCCATTATGTATAATTTAAGCTTATAGGCAATATCCCTTTAGTGATTAACTTGTAATAGTATACAAAGCCTCTTCCCTAATATACAACTGAGCTCAAGGTCGGACACACAGAAGAGGCTCTGATCCCCAGAGCTCCCTGCTGACAGTTTATTTTATTTTATGCTCTCCCTGTTTCACTGGAAGCTGTGAATGGGGAGAGGATGTTTTAGGCATTCCACCTCTCAGTTATATCTGCCACACAGATGAGGACCAGTGGTACCTTTGATTTCTGTCTGCCTCTCCCTCTCACAGGCTCCCTGCGGGTGAAGACACCTGCCAGCTCCAAGTAGATTGAGACTGTCTTCCGGATTCTTTCTTCCTTGAAGAGAGAAGGTTCTGTAGCTCCTTGGTTGCTTAAATTGAACATTCATGGTCTGTCTTGGGTGAATAACTCCTAGTTCTGTGACAAGACATTTGTAAATTTGCTGAGGCACAAAAGTACCCACATTTCCCTATCATTTTGTTGTTCTGACTTGATGGTTCAGAAATGGAAATCATTATATAAAACATAAATCAACTCATTCCTTTCAGGGTTTCCAGTGGCTTCTCACTGCATTTAGGATAAAACCCACACTCCCTCACATGAGCTACCATAACCTGCCTGTGTCTGTGATCTCATTCGGTTGTGCCTTGGCTCACTACGTTTCTCTAAAGCTTACCTGTCCTCAGCTTTGGGGGGCTTTTGCTTCCCAGTGTGGACTCTTGCAGCTCTTCTTTGGAAGAGATTCCTTTACCTACCATAGCTGCTTTGCCTACGGAGCCAGTGCCTTCAAGTTTAGGTCCCTGTCTGCTGCCCACAACCCCGGTAACCTGTCCAGTATGTGGGCGTGAAAGACAGCGCCCTTCTGAGGCAGAACTTACTCTCCAGAGTTCCGCTGTGGAATCAGGGACATTGGCTGCCATGCCCCTTTGTTTGGCTTCCTCCACCCCACCCCCCATCCCTGTTTTGTTATCCACCACCTTACCTGCTTCCTGGGAGCATTTCCTTACTAATCCTCTTGCACGACGACTTCTCCTCCTAGGATCTGCTCCAGATCGGGTCTGCTCCAATCTGACCTAAGACCCAATTTCAATAGCCCCTTGCCAGCCACTGTCGGGGAAATAGAATGAACTCAAATCTTCTTTCAACGCAGAAACCCTCCGCACAAAGGGGATAGAGAAAACAGTTCTATTATTGAATAAGCATGAAACCAGAATGTGATGAGCTTCACAGGCAATCTGCTAAGAGATTGCAAAGGCAAAGAAATCTCACCCTTTTACGTAGCCAAGTAGACACAACCCATTGCAGACATGTGCTCAAGGCAGACAGTGACTTGTCCTCAGGTAAGAAGATTTGAGGGTACCATTTATTACACGTAGTTCATCCTTAGTTCACCTGGTTGTTGGGGGTGACCATCACTGTTAGTTAATTGGTTTATACACAGGAAAAATGAACTTTTTTCTGTCCTTATGATAGGAGATAGTTTTGCAGGTAGGAGCCTGGTGCACCCCAGCAAAGTGTGGCTCTTAACCCTCCACAGAAACTGGGAGATGTTTCCATTACAAAGAGATGGTTCTTAGGTCCTTGAGAAAGACACTCCTGGGTCATGAAGCTGGCAGAAGCCTTAGTTAGCTTTAAAATAGTTTACATATGTTTCGAAAGAGGCAAGAGAGAACCTACAATTACAAATTTTCCAAAGTAAATACTCGAACAAAAGGGAAAGAGGACATCACTTCCCTTATTTTTAACAGTGAGAATTAAACTTCTTATTCTTAATGTTTATTTGTCCTCAAACCACAGTTCAGTCCTAGCTGCCCTAGAGACGCCATCTTATCCCTTGTGTTATTTCCTTCATAGCTTTTTGAATGTAATATTTGGTACCTACACAGTAATGTATGTAACAAATACCTAAGTTATAAAGTTACAAAGTTATTAAAGTCTAGTAATAAAGTAAATACTTGTGAACCTAGAGTCCAGCTTGAGAACTAAACCTTGGCTTTCCTCTGTTAAACCCCCTGACTCTGTCCCAGAGGAATTTTCCCTCTCACCTGAATTTTCTATTTATTACTTCCTTGCATGTACCACATATGCATGTTTTCTTAATGAATAGTTCTAAACTAAACCAATAGTTTAGCTCTGCTTAGTTTTGGACTTTAAAAAAAAAAGTGCACTCTAGTCCTTTGGGACTAGCCTTTTCCAATTAGCATTAATTTTCTTTTTTTAAAAAAAAAATTTACATCATTTATTTTTTTTGAATTTTTATTGAAGTATAGTTCATTTACAATGTTGTGTTAGTTTCAAGTATACAGCAAAGTGAATCAGTTATATATATGTATGTATATGTTTGTGTGTGTGTATATATATATATATATATTCATTATTTTTCAGATTCTTTTTCCATATAGGTTATTACAGAATATTGCATTCCCTGTGCTATACAGTAGGTCCTTGTTAGTTGCCTATTTTATATATAGTAGTGTGTATATGTCAATCCCAATCTCCTATTTCATCACTTGCCCTCACGTTTCCCCTTTGGTAACCATAAGTTTGATTTCAAGATCTGTGAGTCTGTTTCTGTTTTGTAAATAAGTTCATTTGTATCCTTGTTTTTTTATTATTAGAGTGTTACATTTCTAAGACTAGCCTATTGTTGCCTGCAGCTGAACACATTGATTTTTTTTTTTTTTTTTTTTGCCGTACGTGGGCCTCTCACTGTTGTGGCCTCTCCCGTTGCGGAGCACAGGCTCCAGACGCGCAGGCTTAGTGGCCATGACTCACAGGCCCAGCCGCTCCGCGGCATGTGGGATCTTCCCGGACCGGGGCATGAACCCGTGTCCCCTGCATCGGCAGGCAGACTCTCAACCACTGCGCCACCAGGGAAGCCCTGAAGATAGAAGTTTTAAGGGAGAAATTCTATGCCTCGGCTGTAATTTTAAATGTAGGGGGTTTGACTGTCATGATCTGTTATTAAAGTGGAAAGGGTTTTCTCTTCCAGCTGCCACTGTGTTTGAGTAAAAAAGATCCTGTTTAAGGCTTTGAAGTCTCAGTGAACAGGGAATGTCAGCATGGATAAGAACATGAGAGTGAAATTTGCCCAGATCGGTATCCTGATAATAGATCACGACTGAAGAGGGATCAAAGATTAGCATCCATTTGGATAACAAAATTGATATGTGGTGTTGTCTTTGGTCCAATGAAAATGCAATCAATTGTTGAATTTTTCTGAAAAAGCCATCATTTTAGAAGGAGTGGAAAAGTATGTCAGATGACAGGGTTTGGAAACTTTAGGGAGATGTCCAAGTATGATTTAAACTCTGACTTCATGGATTCCACTGTTTTTAATCTCATGTGTTAATTTGTTGTGTGGTATGTAGGCTATCAGTAATCTGTCTAAAGAACACAGCAATATTAATTGGAAAGGGGTGCTGCTGAATTTAGTGTGTGGTTTGTGTCCTCAAGAAGGTTGTTCAGTTGACCTGGAGAGGAATGCGTGGGAAAGTTCCAAGAATCACTGATATTTGTTCTCCTGGGAACCCACTTCAAATATGTAGATAACGTAGCATTTGGCATTCCTGGAGCGAACAATTCCCACTGTTTATAAGATACATTTCTTCTTACAGCAGTTTGCCGTATCGCCAGCTGTTTTCCTTGACTAGCTCAATTGAGACAGTTTAAATCCTTTTAAAATGCATTTTTTTACCAGTTTCTGTCCACCAGTAAAAACACTTCTGAGCCCCACTGGAGTTGGGCTTGTTTGAATTATCACTGTGCCAATTTTTTCTTTCACTTGGAGAATATGTTAATCTATTTCCAGAATGCATCTTAAGTAGTACCTTCATCTATTCCAGTAGTTTAATTTCTGAGTTTTAAACGACAGATATATGATTTTGTTAAATCTTTGAAAACAGAGACCATAGTTTGGAGACATACCTTCTTTGGAGTTTTTTTCCCTCTTCAAATCTAGAATAATCACCCATATACAATTTGTTTAGCATCAAACCTAATACCTTTTAAAATCTAAATTTGCCCTTCATTTTATACCAGCTTCAAATGGGGGGCTGTAAATGCCCCTTGTTCTAGAGTGGGAATGATTAATGCCTAAACAAAACTCTTAGTAAGAAGTCTTTGGGGTCAACCAGATAACTTGAAAATATACATTTGCAGTTCCAGGAAACGCTATGAACGTAAAAATATTATGTGCCAGAAAAGATTAAGGATGCCATACTGAATTATATATTTACATAAGGGGCCTGAGAAATCTTTCTTTTTGAGTGAGAGATAAAAAAACTTCTAGAGCATTTTAAATTTAGTGTAATAATTGAACAAACAAGTGAGCACCTTGTTGATCTTGCTAATTTTGATAAATTTCTTTGTTCCTGTTACTTTAAGAGGAAAGGGGTCTGCAGCTATCCTGGTAACATTAACAGCAACCAACGAAATACAACATTAATTACCAGGGCATGGGGGGCAGGGGTGGGAGAGACACACAAATCATCTGTTGTTTACGATGTTCTTTCATCCATCTTTTCATTTAAATTTTAGTTCCTCATGAATCCATCTTTCTTCTGCTCAAACAATGACCATCTTACACCTTCAACAACTTGGATTTGTCTGGGGGCAGTCATGCAATTTTGAGATTTCATTGGGGAGTCACATTCTTACATTTCAGTGTGAGTGACTTCACTAAGAGGTTGTTGCCTCTCACATAATACATAGTGTAAAATAAGCTCCTGGATTAGAGGAGCCACTTTTTAATTACTTGGACATTGTTCTCAAGGCATATCTGGCATATAGTTCTGTGTCCTGAATATTTGAACGTTTGGAATCCTGGAACCCTGTGGCTATCAGAGAATCAGTTTTAACTGAGTAGAGCAAAGACATGTAGCTAGCTATTGCAAAGGCTTCTGTTAGGATAATAACCAAGCAAGTGATGCTGGCCAATTTTAACGATGTTTTCTTAAAAAACACTTCTACTCCTCACCTTGGCTTGATCTTGGCCTTCTTATGGCACCTCTATCTGGCTTTATTCAGGACAGACTTAATTATAGTTAGCAAGCCCTGTGGTTGGGTCATCTGAAAATTTGATGTAACAGGACAGTTCTCTTCTGAACTATGCTCTACCATGTGTTGGGTCACGCGTAGATTATAGTGGAGATGACGTGGGTGTGTACATGTGATTTGGCTGAAGTGTCTGGGGTCTAATAATAATCGGGCAGTGGAATAAGTAGATAGTTAATAAAAAAAATTGCTTCTCCTTTCTGATTTCCCTTTTTTTTTTTTTTTGTGGTACGCGGGCCTCTCACTGTTGTGGCCTCTCCCGTTGCGGAGCACAGGCTCCGGATGCGCAGGCTCAGCAGCCATGGCTCACGGGCCCAGCCGCTCCGCGGCATATGGGATCCTCCCAGACCGGGGCACGAACCCGTATCCCCTGCATCGGCAGGCGGACTCTCAACCACTGCGCCACCAGGGAGGCCCTGATTTCCCTTTTTTTGGGAGATTGGTTTTCATCGAAATATGTATACGTGGATGACTGGTATGCTTATTGCAAATGGGAGTTTATTGGAAAATGGATGGTCCATTTCTGTCATGGAAGAGCGGAAAGAATATGGGTTTTGAGGCCAACTGGGCTTGTGTTTGAAACCTGGTTCTGGCTGTGTGATCTTGGACAAGTCATTCCGAACCTCCATGTTCTCATACAAACATGATCATTATACCTACTTTGTAGGATTGTTACAAAGATGGAAATGATGAATATAAAGAACCCAGTACACAATAAGTATTAAATGATAGAAGTTCTTTTTATTGTCATTGGAATTGCCTTACTTTTTAAGATCTAGATAAGGTTGTCTTGGACTGCCATTTTTCGGAATTTGGAGGAATCCAGTACCCTACCCAAAATGTTATAAATTCTTCAAGTTCTTCCATTTTTGTGTACAGTTCTGGCTTCAAGCTTTAGCTTCTTCCAGATTGGCTTTTCCTTTAGAGTGAGCAAATCAAGTAGGAAGCATTGTTCAAAGTGTTGATGGGGTGTTCAGAGGGTCAAACCTACTGGGAGATAGAACCTTCTAAGGCAATAATTGCTACCAGATGTGATAGAGGATACATTTTTAGATCTGGAGAGTTTGTTTGAAACATGTCAATTACACTCTTTTGTATGCCTGTCTGTGTTCTTGAAGTATTTGAAAATTAAAAGCAAATTTTAAAGGAGCTAGAATAGAGCATGTGAGAAGTACTTGATATAGATAGTTTATGAGGATATTTTGGTGAGATTTAGCAGTTAGGTCCCCCAAACATACTTGCCAATGAAGTACCATAAACAAAATAAGAACGATTCACTTAAGATTAACCCTAGGCAGCTTTCTGACTGTGAGGGGAAGAGTACAAGACAGTAGCAGAATAATATTGTTAGATCTCATTACAAGGGAGATGAGGGACTTTTTATTCTCCTGTGAAATGGAATGAAGGTTTTCCCCACCTCTGTTGTAGGCCACCATCATATATTGAATTGGTTTAACTTTTATTTTGGCTTCTGCAGGAACTTAATTGGAAATTCAAGCTACTTCATAGCTGGCCTTTTGTTATCATATTACCTTGTTTTCATGTGAAAGGAAGCCTGGGCTACCTCAATGGTATCTTGAAATGGTGCCCTTCAGGGAATTTTTAGGTGAGGAAGCCAGACACCAGTATTTCCAGTACAAGAGATATTTGCCATTTTGATTCACACGTTGGCCTATTTTCCTCCCAGGAAAGCTCATTCGTGGGGCTTTGTGTTACGTAAATATTTTGAAAGCTTGGTTTACAACAAGAACTACTACTGTTACTCTACTACCATGTCCAGAAGTAACATCTACTGAGAACTTGCGAACGCTGGGTGTGGCTTGCCCCTCAAATTAGCAGTGCTTTTGATGGAGCGAGGTCATAGGCTGGAAGGTTCTTGGAAAGCCGGCTTCTGCAAGGGGCTGGGACCAATCCTTTCATTTTTGTATCCTCAGTACTTACCTCAATACCAGCATGTGGAAAGCCCCTGAGTATAGGTAAGGCAGGTAGTTTTCTTGGATTAACAGTTGGAAAGTTTTTCTGTTCTTTTTTTTAAACAGCATAGTTTACACAACCATCTCCTTTATTCTATGAAAGAAAAACATTACCGGTAGAAAATGGAAATATTAAACCTATGATACATTTTACAGATTTTCAATAATAGATTTGGGCAATTTAAGAATGCAGGGATGAGACTCCTGAGTCTTTCAACCGGAGGATTCTGGAAATCCTCCTGGAATTCATGTCTGAAGGAATTAATACAAAATCCCATGGATCTTGGCTTCAAAGTCTTTAATTTTGCCTTTGATTGTCAGGGGTTTACTTAACTCCATATGCTGCTGGAAGAAGAGAATTCTAATTTGCTAACATGAGGGGCAAGGGTTTAGCTCAGTGGTTTTAGTATTACTTGATCACCTCTCTTCTTTTAGAGCCGAGGGTCATGGCTTTGAAGGTGAGATTTAAAGAAATAAACAGGAATCACAGGAGAAAATAGACTGGGTTGGTTAATTTTCATCTTGGTTTTTATTTCTGATTAATTTTAGATCTAGGAATAATGTGCTGTCAGGGAAAATAGTTTTCACGGCTATTGAATTTTGCATTGGGATTGTACTCTGCCTGATCTTTAATTTTAAGCTTAGTATCAAGACATTAGTATTCAGAGGCAATGCTGCAGTTGCCAGAACTGTCCAGAGACCAAAGCCTGCTTCTTCTGAAAGACATTATTACTTACTTAAAAACTGGGCATATGACTGCTCCAATGATGAATATGACAGAGTGGAATAATTATCCTAAAAGAGGCAGCCACCCAGACTTTGGTGTTTTGACTAATGAAAATGACTTGCAGTAATGCATAAGATACCTCTCAAAATCAGCTCTTTGATTATTTCTACATGTTATTTAGAAATAATAAATTAAATGGTTTTACTGTTATAACCAAAATTTCAGCAGGATAATGACAGGATTGTAGAGTTCAGTTAGAAAGACCTAAATTCTGATTTTATTACTTATAGTCTCTCTGTCTTTCCTCATAAACCGCTGCTTCTCTCATCTGCTAAGTAAAGATATATCAATAAATAATTAAAAAAAATTTCAAGGTGTGTGATATTTTGTGCAATGTGTGTGATCACTATTATTATGGCTGTTGTTATTTTTGCGTGTAATAATGAGAATGACAAGGTGACTGGTGATGGAGCAGGGCAGTGCCCTTATAATCGATGCCCTTTAGGAAATGGAGGTGGGCAGGGGAGGAGGCAAAGGTTTGTAAGAAATAGGACATTACATGGCCATTGGTCCAACAGATATTTACTAAGGACCTTTATAATGGTCATTGTGGTAGGTGCTGGATCACGTTTGCATTTCCAAAAGGTGATTTAGGGTGAATGTAGAGAGACTGGAAATAGGATGAACAATTAGGATGCTCTTATAGGAGATGAAGGTCTGGACAAAGAGTAGACAGATGAGAGAGATAGTGAGAGACTATTTGGAGCAAGAATGGATAGAAGTTGGTTGGTGAAGAATTGGATTGAAGAAATGTTGGGGGAGGGAAAAATGAATTATGAATGAGGTAAAGGTTTCTAGCATTGGCAGTTGGGTAAATGATGACTTCATAAGTGGGACAGGACATATAGGAGGAAAGGAACAAGTTGGTAGGGGATAGGAAAAGGGGCAGTGTTTTTCCTAGGAATGCTTGAATTGGAAACTACATTGTTCTGTGTTTTTTTGTTTTTTATTTTTAAATAGCTATGGGCCTTTATTGCCCATCCTTATTCTAGTAGTTCAAATTAGGTGATAATATGTACGTGAAGTAATTCTAGTGTGCCGATGCAATACATTTGAATAATGAATTAATGTTGAGTCAGCTGGCATGGAACAGTTATAGATGGTATGAGGGGGATGTGTATGCAGAACCTTTTTTTTTTTTTTTGGTGGTGGTGGTGGTTCTGGAAGGTTATAAACCACAACAGAATAAATATCTTTTAGTTTTTCCAATAAGTTTGCAGACAACCTGCAAAACCATTTTTTAGGCTATGGGTAGAAAATGAACATCATAAATTTAGATGATGCTTCTATGAGTTGTTACATATTTTTCATTTAAATCAGCCCAAGGCTATGTTTGTACTGGAAATAAAGAAGTAGTCTTTTACTATAGAAATACTGTTTCACCACTGGGCAAAGAGTGTTTTTCTGAAAAAACAGATTAAAATAATGATGTCTTTAAAATTTTCCTGTTTGGTACTTATTGCTTTCAAAAATTTCCATTCTGCAGGATAGTAGATTTAATGTGTGGATGACCTTGGGGAGATAAACACCATTTAAAAAGAGGAGGAGTAGGAATAAAAACTGCAGCCTGGGAGAGGGTCTTGAGGCTGCCTTGCTGCCCCAAGAGAACATTGCTAGCCTCCAATTATAGCCCTGAAGGGAAGCAACCGCAGGAATTGTAGATTGTGAATTCTGCAGCTTTGTATGCAAATAAGATTCTGACCTTCTCCTCAATTTAGCTTTGTATTTCTGAACACTCCTAGCTGGTTTGTTGCTTCATTGTTACTTTACAGTGATACAAATAAGAGACCTCACCCTGTGGTAAGTGAGTGATTCATTGCTTTTCTGAAGATCCGTGAGCAAAGTGTTGCTGGTGGGGCAGCCTGAGAGCTACTGAGGCCTGCAGTGATTCGGCGATGAAGTTATCCAGCTATTCCAGGATGGATGACGTTATCCCCTGTGTGAGGTTGAAGATCTATGGGCTAAGGAAAGTTAGTTGCAGCTTATTTTCACTTTTTTTCCCTAGAGAAAAATAGGTAAGTTTCAGTTTTGCGGAAGTTTTTAGAGTGTTCAATATGCACAGCGTGAATCTACAACTGGAAAGTATAGTGTATGACTTTCTGTGAAGTTATTTGACTTTTTATTCTTTTTTTGGATTTAGAATTTTATTTTAATTTTTTTGTTGAGGTATAATTGACATACATTATATTAGTTTCAGGTGTACAATATACATTATATAGTTTCAGGTGTCCAACATATGTAATTCAATATTTATATATATTGCAAAATAATCGCTACTATAAGTCTAGGTAGCATCCATCACCACACATAGTTACAGGATTTTTTTTCGTGTGCTGATAACTTTTTTTTTTTTTTTTTTTTTTTTTTTTTTTTTTGCGGTACGCGGGCCCCTCACTGTTGTGGCCTCTCCCGTTGCGGAGCACAGACTCCGGACACGCAGGCCCAGTGGCCATGGCTCACGGGCCCAGCCACTCGCGGCATGTGGGATCTTCCCAGACCGGGGCACGAACCCGTGTCTCCTGCATCGGCAGGCGGACTCTCAACCACTGCGCCACCAGGGAAGCCCACATGACTCTTTTTGAATTATGGTTTTCTCAGGGTATATGCCCAGTAGTGGGATTGCTGGGTCGTATGGTAGTTTTGTTTTTAGTTTTCTTAAGGAACCTCCATATTGTTCTCCATAGTGGCTGTATCAATTTACATTCCCACCAACAGTGTATGAGGGTTCCCTTTTCTCCACACCCTCTCCAGCATTTATTGTTTATAAATTTTTTGATGATGGCCATTCTGACCAGTGTGAGATGATATCTCATTGTAGTTTTGATTTGCATTTCTCTAATGATTCATGATGTTGAGCATTCTTTGATGTGTTTGTTGGCAATCTGTATATCTTCTTTGGAGAAATGTCTATTTAGGTCTTCCACCCATTTTTGGATTGGGTTGGTTGTTTTTTTGATATTGAGCTGCTGCATGAGCTGCTTAAAAATTTTGGAGATTAATCCTTTGTCAGTTGCTTCATTTGCAAATATTTTCTCCCAATCTGAGGGTTGTCTTTTTGTCTTGTTTATGGTTTCCTTTGCTGTGCAAAAGCTTTGAAGTTTCATTAGATCCCATCTGTTTATTTTTGTTTTTATTACCATTTCTCTAGGAGGTGGGTCAAAAAGGATCTTGCTGTGATTTCTGTCATAGAGTGTTCTGCCTATGTTTTCCTCTAAGAGTTTGATAGTGTCTGGCCTTACATTTAGGTCTTTAATCCATTTTGAGTATTTTTGTGTATGGTGTTAGGGAGTGTTCTAATATCATTCTTTTACATATATCTGTCCAGTTTTCCCAGCACCACTTATTGAAGAGGCTGTCTTCTCTCAATTGTATATTCTTGCCTCCTTTATCAAAGATAAGGTGACCATATGTGCGTGGGTTTATCTCTGAGCTTTCTATGCTGTTCCATTGATCTATATTTCTGTTTTTGTGCCAGTACCATACTGTCTTGATGACTGTAGCTTTGTAGTATAGTCTGAAGTCAGGGAGCCTGATTCCTCCAGCTCCGTTGTTCTTTCTCAAGATTGCTTTGGCTATTTGAAGTCTTCGGTGTTTCCATACAAATTGTTAAGTTTTTTGTTCTAGTTCTGTGAAAAATGCCAGTGGTGGTTTGATAGGGATTGCATTAAATCTGTAGATTGCTTTGGGTAGTATAGTCATTTTCACAGTGTTGATTCTTCCAATCCAAGAACATGGTATATCTCTCCATCTAATTGTATCATCTTTAATTTCTTTCATCAGTGTCTTATAATTTTCTGCATACAGGTCTTTTGTTTCCGTAGGTAGGTTTATTCCTAGGTATTTTATCCTTTTTGTTGCAGTGGTAAATGGGAGTGTTTTCTTAACTTCACTTTCAGATTTTTCATCATTAGTGTATAGGAATGCAAAAGATTTCTGTGCATTAATTTTGTATCCTCATCCTTTATCAGATTCATTGATTAGCTCTAGTAGTTTTCTGGTGGCATCTTTAGGATTCTCTATATATAGTATCATGTCACCTGCAGTGACAGCTTTACTTCTTCTTTTCTGATTTGGATTCCTTTTTTTTCTTTTTCTTCTCTGATTGCTGTGGCTAAAACTTCCAAAGCTATGTTGAATAATAGTGTTGAGAGTGGGCAACCTTGTCTTGTTCCTGATCTTAGTGGAAATGGCTTCAGTTTTTCACTGTTGAGGACGATGTTGGCTGTGGGATTGTCATATATGGCCTTTATTATGTTGAGGAAAGTTCCCTCTATGCCTACTTTCTGCAGGGTTTTTATCATAAATGGGTGTTGAATTTTGTTGAAAGCTTTCTCTGCATCTATTGAGATGATCATATGGTTCTTCTTCAGTTTGTTAATATGGTGTATCACGTTGATTGATTTGTGTATATTGAAGAATCCTTGCATTCCTGTAATAAACCCCACTTGATCATGGTGTGTGATCCTTTTAATGTGCTGTTGGATTCTGTTTTCTAGTATTTTGTTGAGGATTTTTGCATCTATGTTCACCAGTGATAATGGTCTGACATCTTTGTCTGGTTTTGGTATCAGGGTGATGGTGGCCTCATAGAATGAGTTTGGGAGTGTTCCTCCCTCTGCTATATTTTGGAAGAGTTTGAGAAGGATAGGTGTTGGCTCTTCTCTAAATGTTTGATAGCATTCGCCTGTGAAGCCATCTTGTCCTGGGCTTTTGTTTTTTGGAAGATTTTTAATCACAGTTTCAATTTCATTACTTGTGATTGGTCTGTTGATATTTTCTAGTTTTTCCCAATTCAGTCTCCGAAGGTTGTGCATTTCTAAGAATTCGTCCATTTCTTCCAGGTTGTCCATTTCATTGGCATATAATTGCTTGTAATCTCTCATGATCCTTTGTATTTCTGCAGTGTCAGTTGTTACTTCTCCTTTTTGATTTCTAATTCTGTTGATTTGAGTCTTCTCCCTTTTTTTCTTAAGGAGTCTGGCTAATGGTTTATCAATTTTGTTTATCTTCTCAAAGAACCACCTTTTAATTTTATTGATCTTTGCTAATATTTCCTTAATTTCTTTTTCATTTTATTTCTGATCTGATCTTTATGATTTCTTTTCTTCTGCTAACTTTGGGGTTTTTTTGTTCTTCTTTCTCTCATTGTTTTAGGTATCAATTTAGGTTGTTTATTTGAGACGTTTCTTGTTTCTTGAGGTAGGACTGTATTGCTATAAACTTCCCTCTTAGAACTGCTTTTGCTGCATCCCATAGGTTTTGGGTCATCATGTTTTCATTGTCATTTGTTTCTAGGTATTTTTAAATTTCCTCTTTGATTTCTTCAGTGATCTCTTGGTTATTAAGTAGTGTATTGTTTAGCCTCCATGTGTCTGTATTTTTTACAGATTTTTTTCCTGTGATTGATATCTAGTCTCATAGCGTTGTGGTCAGAAAAGATACTTGATACAATTTCAATTTTCTTAAATTTACCAAGGCTTGATTTGTGACCCAAGATATGGTCTATCCTGGAGGATGTTCCATGAGCACTTGAGAAGACAGTGTATTCTGTTGTTTTTGGATGGAATGTCCTATAAATATCAAGTCCATCTTGTTTAATGTATCATTTAAAGCTTTGTTTCCTTATTTATTTTCATTTTGGATGATCTGTTTATTGGTGAAAGTGGGGTGGTAACGTCCCCTACTATGATTGTGTTACTGTTGATTTCCCCTTTTGTGGCTGTTAGTATTTGCATTATATATTGAGGTGCTCCTATGTTGGGTGCATAAATGTTTATAATTGTTATATCTTCTTCTTGGATTTATCCCTTGATCGTTATGTAGTGTCCTTCTTTGTCTCTTCTAATAGTCTTTATTTTAAAGTCTATTTTGTCTGATATGAGAATTGCTACTCCAGCTTTCTTTTGATTTCCATTTGCATGGAATATCTTTTTCCATCCCCCACTTTCAGTCTGTATGGGTCCCTAGGTCTGAAGTGGGTCTCTTGTAGACAGCATATATATGGGTCTTGTTTTTGTATCCGTTCAGCCAGTCTATGTCTTTTGGTTGGAGCATTTAATCCATTTACATTTAAGGTAATTATTGATATGTATGTTCCTATTACCAGTTTCTTAATTGTTTTGGGTGTGTTTATTGTAGGTTTTTTCCTTCTCTTGTGTTTCCTGCCTAGAGAAGTTCCTTTAGCATTTGTTGTAAAGCTGGTTTGGTTGTGCTGAATTCTCTTAACTTTTGCTTGTCTATAAGGGTTTTAATTTCTCCATCAAGTCTGAATGAGATCCTTGCTGGGTAGAGTAATCTTGGTTGTAGGTTTTTCCCTTTCATTACTTTAAATATGTCCTGCCAGTCCCTTCTGGCTTGCAGAGTTTCTGCTGAAAGATTAGCTGTTAACCTTATGGGGATTCCCTTGTGTGTTATTTGTTGTTTTTCCCTTGCTGCTTTTAATATTTGTTCTTTGTATTTAATTTTTGATAGTTTGATTCATATGTGTCTTTCTGTGTTTCACCTTGGATTTGTCCAAGGAGATATTTATTGTTATTTATTTATTTATTATATGGGACTCTCTGTGCTTCCTGGACTTGATTAACTATTTCCTTTCCCACATTAGGGAAGTTTTCAACTATAATCTCTTCAAATATTTTCTCAGTCCCTTTCTTTTTCTCTTCTTCTTCTGGGACCCTTGTAATTCGAATTTTGGTGTGTTTAATGTTGTCCCAGATGTCTCTGAGACTGTCCTCAATTCTTTTCATTCTTTTTTCTTTATTCTGCTCTCCAGTAGTTATTTCCACTATTTTATCTTCCAGGTCACTTATGCATTGTTCTGCATCAGTTATTCTGCTATTGATCCCTTCTGGAGAATTTTAAATTTCATTTACTGTGTTTTTCATGATTGTTTGTTTGCTATTTCGTTCTCCTGGGTCCTTGTTAAATGTTTCTTGTGTTTTCTCCATTCTGTTTCCAAGACTTTGGATCATCTTTACTATCGTTACTCTGAATTCTTTTTCAGGTAGACTGCCTATTTCCTCTTCATTTGTTAGGTCTGGTGGGTTTTTACCTTGCTCCTTCATCTGCTGTGTGTTTCTTTGTTTAACCATTTTGCTTAACTTACTGTGTTTGGCGTCTCCCTTTCAGAGGCTGCAGGTTCGTAGTTCCCATTGTTTTTGGTGTCTGCCCCAGTGGCTACGGTTTGTTCAGTGGGTTGTGTAGGGGACTAGTGACTGTGTTCTGGTGGATGAGGCTGGATCTTGTCTTTCTGGTGGGCAGGTCCACGTCTGGTGGTTTGTTTTCGGGTGTCTGTGGACTTTTTATGATTTTAGGCAGCCTCTCTGCTAATGGGTGGGGTTGTGTTCCTGTCTTGCTAGTTGTTTGGCATAGGGTGTCCAGCACTGTAGCTTGCTGGTCGTTGAGTGGAGCTGGATCTTGGCATTAAGATGGAGATCTGTGGGAGATTTTCGCCGTTTGATGTTACGTGGAACTGGGAGGTCTCTTGTGGACCAGTGTCCTGAACTTGGCTCTCCCGCCTCAGAGGCACAGCCCTGATGCCTGGCTGGAGCACCAAGAGCCTGTCATCCACACGGCTCAGAATAAAAGGGAGAAAAAAAGAAAGAAAGAAGAAAAAGATAAACTAAACTAAAATTAAAAAGGTATTAAAATAAAAAACAAAAAATAATTATTAAAAATTTTTTTTAAGTAATTTAAAAAGAAAGAAAGAAAGAAAGAAAGAACAACGAAACCAAAGAACAAATCCACCAAGGATAAGAAGTGCTGAAAAGTATACTAAAAACAAAAAACAAAAAAAGCAAATAAAAACGGACAGACAGCACCCTAGACAGCACCCTAGGACAAATGGTAAAAGCAAATCTATACTGACAAAATCACACAGAATCATACACATACACACTCACAAAAAGAGGAAAAAGGCAAAAAAATATATATATATATCTTGTTGCTCCCAAAGTCCACCTCCTCAATTTGGGATGATTTGTTGTCTGTTCAGGTATTCCACAGATGCAGGGTACATCAAGTTGACTGTGGAGATTTAATCCGCTGCTCCTGAGGCTGCTGGGAGAAATTTCCCTTTCTCTTCTTTGTTCGCACAGCTCCCTGGGTTCAGCTTTGGATTTGGCCCTGCCTCTGCGTGTAGGTCGCCTGAGGGCATGTGTTCTTCTCTCAGACAGGATGGGGTTAAAGGAGCAGCTGATTCGGGAGCTCTGGCTCACTCAGGCCTGGGGGAGGGAGGGGTACGGATGCAGGGCGAGCCTGCGGCAACAGAGGCCGGCGTGACGTTGCACCAGCCTGAGGCATGCTGTGTGTTCTCCCGGGGAGGTTGTCCCTGGATCATGGGACCCTGGCAGTGGCGGGCTGCACAGGCTCCCGGGAGGGTAGGTGTGGAGAGTGACCTGTGCTCGCACACAGGCTTCTTGGTGGCGGCAGCAGCAGCCTTAGTGTCTCATGCCCGTCTCTGGGGTCCACGCTGTTAGCCGCGGCTTGCGCCCGTCTCTGGAGCTCCTTTAAGCAGCGCTCTTTATCCCCTCTCCTTGCGCACCAGGAAACAAAGAGGCAAGAAAAAGTCACTTGCCTCTTCG
This sequence comes from Hyperoodon ampullatus, assembly GCF_949752795.1. NCBI lineage: Eukaryota > Metazoa > Chordata > Mammalia > Artiodactyla > Ziphiidae > Hyperoodon > Hyperoodon ampullatus. Next base: position 116,941,631 of record NC_136914.1, on the reverse strand, counting down.
GCAGCTCCACACTTTCCCCGGACTCCCTCGTGGCCAGCCGTGGCGCACTAACCCCCTGCAGGCTGCGTTCATGCCGCCAACCCCAGTCCTCTCCCTGGGATCCGACCGAACCCCGAGCCTCAGCTCCCACCCCCCGCCCACCCTGGCGGGCGAGCAGACAAGCTTCTCAGGCTGGTGAGTGCCGGTTGGCACTGATCCTCTGTGCGGGCATCTCTCGGCTTTTCCCTCTGCACCCCTGTGGCTGCGCTCTCCTCCACTTCTCCGAAGTTTCCCCCCTCTGCCACCCCCAGTCTCCGCCCTCGAAGGGGCTTCCTAGTGTGTGGAAACCTTTCCTCCTTCACGGCTCCCTCCCACTGGTGCAGGTCCTGTCCCTATTCTTCTGTCTCTGTTTATTCTTTTTTCTTTTGCCCTACCCAGGTATGTGGGGAGTTTCTTGCCTTTTGGGAGGCCTGAGGTCTTCTGCCAGCATTCAGTAGGTGTTCTGTAGGAGTTGTTCCACATGTAGATGTATTTCTGATGTATCTGTGGGGAGGAAGGTGATCTGCACATCTTACTCTTCGCCAGCTTGAAACTCCTCTCCTTATCCTCTTTGATGAACACTTGAACTTATAGGCCATGAGCCCTTGTGGGGCAAGAATCATATTCAGTTTTGTCCACTCAGTACTTAGTGTTGTGCTCAGCACAGGGGAGTGATGGACTAAATGATTGCCAGCTGAATGAGGGAATGGATGGATGGATGAATGGATGAATAAAAAAATAGATCTAGTCCTGTGTGTCTAAGATTGAGGCCAAGGAGCTGTAATGAGTTTATGTGAAGTGACAGGTGGTAGCCACTGTTAATATACAAGTGCTTTCCCTGAGATGTGATATGACCTGGCAGAGAGCAGCATCCTCACTGTATATATAGTAATCTAGGTTATCCACTGGTGGTAGAAAGGCTGAGAAAAAGCCAGGAAGAGAAGTGGGAACTAATGTGTAGATGATCATATTTGGTCCAGGACCAAGTGTGGTCTGAGGGCAGTGTACCTAGGGAGAAAAAGGGGAGCCAGTGGACAGGAGAGTTCTGTTAAATGTGTGAAGATAGAGGTTCCATATGATTGCTTTGTTGGGAAGAACAACATATATTTTCATAGCTGCTATATTTTCATAGCAGTTGTGATTCAGTTCATTAAATACTTAATTTGATTGTGTACTCAGCAAGGGCAGGGAATTAGAGGGATGCAAAGAGCTGATAGTGTCAACAGATTGATCCTTTGGGAAATTTTCAATCTTATAGAGAAATAAAACATAGAAATCCGAGCTATGTTTTTTTTTTTAAACCCCACATTTGTTTATTTATTTATATTTGGCTGTGTTGGGTCTTCGTTTCTGTGCGAGGGCTTTCTCTAGTTGTTGCAAGTGGGGGCCACTCTTCATCGCGGTCGCGGGCCTCTCACTATCGTGGCCTCTCTTGTTGCGGAGCACAGGCTCCAGACGCGCAGGCTCAGTAGTTGTGGCTCACGGGCCTAGTTGCTCCGCGGCATGTGGGATCTTCCCAGACCAGGGCTCGAACCCGTGTCTCCTGCATTAGCAGGCAGATTCTCAACCACTGCGCCACCAGGGAAGCCCCGAGCTATGTTTTAAGGCCCATATCAATCACTGTGTCTTCCATGAAATCCTCCCCAATGAAGACGGAATCCTATGAAATTATTTTTTTGAAGTTGGAAACTTAATTTTGTTTCATCTTATAGTATTTACTGATTGCTTGCTACATGGGTATGAGTTTTATTTTCCCTCCAGATTAAATATTTGAGGTCAGGGACCATGCCTTACTAATGGAATAATGAATATGACAGGTTAATAGAATAATCTTACATGATTCCTGAAGTCTCTAACAATCGGTATCTGACAAACACATATAAACAGTGGAATCTTTGGATTACTTGTCCTAACACTGAAGAAGTATACCGTAATACTGGTTTAAAGCAGTCCAATTTATAAAACAAGTTTATATGTATTATTCATATTAATTTCATGAGGATCTGGAGTGTACACATTAACAATATATTTTAGAAATAAAAGATTGTCCATTTTTAGAGAAATGTTTTTCAGAGGTGTCAGTCTATCTCAACAAGTTTTTTACGGTCTTCAGTTACATTTCTTCCTTATGTCTTTAATATTGTTTCTAAATTCTTAAGTTCTACTTGTCAATAATACCAAGTGATTCTCTATTCTACTAGGTTAGCCAGATTTTGACATCCTGGAAGACATTGAAATTTAATTTTTTTTCTGTTGTCTGAGTGCTTGTTTTGGACTTGGAAGAAATGTCTGTGGATTTTTTTTTATTAAGCAGAAGGGATGTTTGATAGTGTAGTCCTGAGTATCTGGATGTACATTCATTCTGCTGTTAATTGAGTTGCTGTTCTGCTAATGTCTACTGACAGCCTCTCATTGATCTTTATAGTTCTCATATAGGAAGGTGAGATGTTACAAGCTTAAGGTGATGGGCTTAAACTTGGATTTCCTTCCCTCCTTCCCCCATAGATGGTAAAGAAAGCAAAACAAGAAACAGTTGTTGAGTTGATTCTGAAAGAGTTGATTCTGAAAATTGATAAAAGAATTATTCTTTATAATTTAATTCTAAACCATTATATTAAAGCATATTGTTTATACTTTATTATTAATTGTTTGTAGATGAGGAAACATGAGGTTCTGTAAGGGCTTATCACCTTCCTGTATGTTAGACCCATGATAGGATTTTGTTTAGTTAGAGTTTTATTGCCCACAGCAGTTGTTTTCTTTACAGCCATTTAAGGAATCATATAATTTAAACTTGCTTACTAGATAACTAAGTTATACATTGAATGGAGTGCTATATTAGGAGATTCTAATATTTATGGATTAGGAATCATTTGTTTGAACTGTAGGCTATGCATGCAAATATTGTGGATAAAAAGAATCATTTAAGCATTTGAAAAATCAGGTGTGACCAGATGAAGTTGTGGTTATGAAGTGTATTTGACTAGGACTTGACTTTTTGTTAAAAACAAGATGAATTTGAAGCACATTTTTCTAATGATAATCCCAAATGATTTCACCTCCTTTTTAGATTTTTGTACCTTTCACAATGTATGTGTAAGACATACCTGTCTTCACTGTTAGTCAGCAAAAGTTTTGAGGAAAAAAAAGAAAAAGAAACATTGTATACAGAGTTGGTAACTAGTTTAAATATAACTAAAGGAAGCACTTTATATCACCTGGGAGTTTATTGATCAATGCAGTATTTTTAATTAAAAAAATCATGACCCCAATAATGTTGTCTACTTGAATTGAATTTGAAGCAAAATGTATAATTTGTTAGATATCTTTTCCATGTAAATATCCACCAGAATATTTTAAATAGAGAAACTGCTAATCTCTCTCTTAGCATACTAGAGAAGTAGTTGTTTTGGATGACAGGAATACTCTTTTCATATGTTTATCATTTCACTCATTCACAGATACGTGTAAATACCCTTGTTAAAGAGATTCTTTTCTCTAGTAGGTCTGTGTCTTTATTCCTGTCTTACCCCTAGGTTCTTCATGACATTTTTTTTTTTTTAAATTCCATGTATATGTGTAAGCTGGGACAAAGCGAGAGAGTGGCATGGACATATATACACTACCAAACGTAAAATAGATAGCTAGTGGGAAGCAGCCACATAGCACAGGGAGATTAGCTCGGTGCTTTGTGACCACCTAGAGGGGTGGGATAGGGAGGGTGGGAGGGAGGGAGATGCAAGAGGGAAGAGATATGGGAACATATGTATATGTATAACTAATTCATTTTGTTATAAAGCAGAAACTAACACACCATTGTAAAGCAATTGTACTCCAATGAAGATGTAAAAAAAAATGAAATAAAACAAATTATCCATTTATCGTCACTCATGAGAATAAAAACAGGAAAAGAAAAAAAATTTTTTTGGGGGGGTTGGGGGGTGCCAGGCAGGTTGTGGGATCTTAGTTCCCCGACCAGGAATTGAGCCCAGGCAGTGAGAGCAGAGTCCTAACCACTGGACGCCAGGGAATTCTAGAGAGAGATTCTTTTTCTAATGTAAACATTGACACTAGGTTCTGGTGATACAGTGATACCAAGTTTCAAATGAGAGTCTATTGGTTCCAAAACCCACATCCTTTCACTCTAACAAGGATGGCAGATAGGTTTGTTCACTTGTGGAGCATCTATTATGTACCAAGATCTGTTTTTCTGTAGTGTCCATAGGGTAATCCCCAGTATCATACTGAGTTTGGATTGTGTTCTGAACTGGTACAGAGCTTCCTCTGGGGAGAGGAGGTTTGGAAGCAGGTTACCAGCTTACTCTTTTTGTGGATCATGTGTGAGTCAGGCATTTGTAAGTTTATATAGTATGTTAATATAGAATAATCATGCCATCATGTAATCACATATTTCACCCATCAAATCTTTATTGGACTTTTGTGTGTCAGGTTAAGCCCCCTTCCCCACCAACCCTGCTCAATGATCTTAACCTCTATCATCAAGGAGCTTAAAAAGGCTAAATAGAGATAATTAGGGATGTGATGACCAAAAGCCACTTTAAAGTTAACAAACATAAATTATTTATTTATTTTTATACATCTTTATTGGAGTATAATTGCTTCACAATGTTGTTAGTTTCTGCTGTACAATAAAGTGAATCAGCTGTATGCACACACATATCCCCATATCCCCTCCCTCTTTTTTTTTCTTTAAATTTATTTTATTTTGTTTTTTTGGCTGCGTTGGGTCTTCGTTGCTGCACAGGGGCTTTCTCTAGTTGCAGCAAGTAGGGGCTGTTCTTCATTGTGGTACACAGTCTTCTCATTATGGTGGCTTCTCTTGTTGCAGAGCACAGGCTCTAGGCGCGCAGGCTTCAGTAGTTGTGGCACACATGGGCTCAGTAGTTGTGGCTCGTGGGCTTTAGAGCACAGGCTCAGTAGTTGTGGGCATGGGCTTAGTTGCTCCACGGCAAGTGGGATCTTCCCAGACCAGGGCTTGAACCTGTGTCCCCTGCATTGGCAGGCAGATTCTTAACCACTGAGCCACCAGGGAAGTCCCTCCCCTCCCTCTTGAGCCTCGTTCCCACCCTCCCTATCCCACCCCTCTAGGTGGTCACAAAGCACGGAGGTGATCTCACCATGCTATGCAGCAGCTTCCCACCAGCCATCTATTTTACATTTTGTAGTGTATGTATGTTGATGCTACTCTCTCACTATGTCCCAGCCTCCCCTTCCCCTCTGTGTCCTCCAGTCTGTTCTCAGCATCTGCGTCTTTATTCCTGCCCTACCACTAGGTTCTTCAGTACCATTTTTCTAGATTCCATGTGTATGCGTTAGCATACGGTATTTGTTTTTCTCTTTCTGACTTACTTCACTCTGTATGACAGATTCTAGGTCCATCCACCTCACTACAAATAACTCAATTTCATTCCTTTTTATGGCTGAGTAATATTCCATTGTATATGTGCCACATCTTCTTTATCCATTCGTCTGTTGATGGATACTTAGGTTGTTTCCACGTCCTGGCTATTGTAAATAGAGCTGCAGTGAACATTGTGGTACATGACTCTTTTTGAATTATGGTTTTCTCAGGGTATATGCCCAGTAGTGAGATTGCTGGGTCATATGCTAGGTCTATTTTTAGTTTTTTAAGGAACCTCCATACTGTTCTCCATAGTGGCTGTATCAATTTGCATTCCCACCAACAGTGCAGGAGGGTTCCCTTTTCTCCACACCCTCTCCAGCATTTATTGTTTTTGGAGTTTTTGATGATGGCCATTCTGAAGCCAGCAGTTTCTGATTATAAGTGGCTATTGTTTTCTTTTAATGTTTGGATTGTATGAAAAAAACAATTTTGTGGAGTGGTAGAATTTTGATAGGATATGAAATCACAAGTTTGTAGGAACATGGCAAAATAACCATTCCCATACCCCACAGCCCTCCTCACAAATTTTGCCTGTAAAAACTCTTCCCTGAAAACCATCGGGGAGTTTGGGCTTTTTGAGCATGAGCTGCCCATTCTCTTTGCTTGGCCCTTGCAATAAACATTGCTGTGCTCCAAACTCCTATGTTTTGGTTTGTTTGGCCTCAGTGTGTGTTGGACACGTGAACTTGAGCATGACCACAGGGGTTGGCAAATTGGTCTTCCTTTTGAAAAGTAGAGACAAAAGGCAGAAGCTGGAAGACACCTCTTTTTATTAGCTCCAGGGTGTGTTAGCTTGCCACAAAGATTTGACTCGCCTTTGAGAGGTCTAGAATTTGGCATATGCTTCAGCCACTGGATGTAAAACACAGACAAAACAGAGGAGGGGGGCTAAGGGCCAGAGGGACGGTCTCAGTCAATCTCCTGCCCTCCTAGGTTGTTGCTGGAGGGAGCCGGAGGTGACGTTGGCCTCTGTTTCTGCATGACCCGAAAAGTAATTTCATTCATGTCCTAGAGTGAATCAGATTCCGTGCCGTGAGTTCAGAAAGGTCACAAAACCAAGGAGTAACACCAGAGTGCTGATTTGTTAACTGACGCTGAAAAATGCTGGGTCAGCTGGGCTGGATTTTGCAGTTGCCCGGCTGTAGTCTTGGTGAGCCACGTTACTTACTCGTTCATCAAACAGTATTTCTAGGCTCTTGGGGTACAGTGTGAACACGACAAGTGTTCTAGGGTGTTCTGAGAGGGAGGCAGGGTGAGGGAGCAGAGGCAGGCAGAAATAAAGAATGGGAAAACTATCAGATAACGATGAGCGATGATGTACAGAAGGTGACAGTGGGAAGCTGTGACAGCAAGTGGCCGGCTTGCTGGCTTACATGGGCCGGCATCCCGAAACCTTGCTGACTGTTCAGCCAAAGGGCGCTTGATGAGCTTGGAATCAAGGACCCACCCCATGACTCCCTGCCTTTTTGACAGACATAAGCTTTTTGTAGTTATGCTTGTAAATGCGATCTAGTTCAGGCCAGAGCTCTCCAAGTTGATTTTGCTTATCTTTGTTTACAATTTTGTTTCTGCTACTTTCTTATTTATTTACTTTTATTATTTTATTTTTTAATTGAAGTGTTGTTGATTTACAGTATCATGTTTGAGGTGTATAACACAGCAATTCAGTTATATATATATATATTTTATATTTCTATATATCTCTGTGTATCTATTCTTCTTCAGATTCTCTTGCCTTATAGGTTATTACAAAACGTTGAGCAGAGTTCCCTGTGCTATACAGTAGGTTCTTGTTGGTTATCTAGTTTATATATAATAGTGTGTATATGTTATGGTAACTCTCAAAAGGCAATCCCCTTCCTTTTTCCCAGAATCACTGGGGCTGTCTCTAGCTCCTGTCCATACCCCATGTGCCTGCTATGATGTATTTAAAATCATGAAATAAGCTGGCCCCATGTGGGAATATATTTCAGAGAAATATTTGCAATGTTCGTGCTTTTAGGCCTCATGTTATTTATTATTCATTTTGTTTTTTACGCCTGCAGTGAGAGTGCTGATGGAGAAGGCAGAAGAGGCAGGTGAAGTGGTGGATGGTTGAAAAATCAGTAACAGGAAAGAAATGAAACTGATTTTCAGGAGAAAAGCTTAAGTATTTTTGACAAATTCATGTGCAAATTTCTGCTGAACTCCTAAGGGATGAAATTTCTTAAAAAGGATCATAATCTCCTTGCTTTTAACTTGCTTCATCTGAAAGCACTGGAGAAACAGATGGGTGAATTAAAAATTTTTGAGACTGTCAAAATTGGGTCCTAGCTTTCGTAAGGCTGGGGTAAATTATGAACTGCCTATCCCCAGATTACATAATGTTCTTGAATTTATTTTAAATAATATTTTTTCATCTATTATTAAAACTTCAAAATAAACAGTTTGAGGATGATCTTAGTGCTGCACCCACCACGGTGCCATGGGCATTCGGCCAAATGGAACCTGGGAATGTTGCTTTTTTTAAAAAAATAAATCTATTTTACTTATTTATTTTATTTTTGGCTGTGTTGGGTCTTCGTTGCTGCGTGCGGCCTTTCTCTAGTTCCCGTGAGCGGGGGCTACTCTTCATTGTGGTGCGTGGGCTTCTCATTGCGGTGGCTTCTCTTGTTGTGGAGCGCGGGCTCTAGGGCACGTGGGCTTCAGTAGTTGTGGCGCACAGGCTTTGTTGCTCTGCAGCATATGAGATCTTCACGGATCAGGGCTCGAACCCGTGTCCCTTGCATTGGCAGGCGTATTCTTAACCACTGCGCCACCAGGGTAGTCCTGGAATTTTGCTTCTTAAGGATAGTTTCCCATCATCTGACATAGAACACCTGGGGTTTTGCCAGCTTCCCCCGCTTCTCTGATACTATTTGTGAGCAGTCTCCTGAACGTAGTATTAGGCAACACCAGCAATAAAACAGATGCTTTCTGCATGAATGTTTTTGGAGGCAGAAAGATGTGCCAATTAAACATTTTGTTTCCTGATGCATATGTAACATTTGTACACATGGATGATCTTTTTAAAATTTGTGATTTGCTACTGTTGACAGTGATATTTAGACTGAAGTCTCTCGGGGCTGGAGCCCAGGTTTTTAAATTATTTGGAAAAAGCTTTTTAGTGAGTGAAATTAGCCCTTTATTTTAAAATGAATGAATGTAACAGTTCACTGTTGAAAAGCAGATAAAATCTACTGCATATTTTATTTATTCTTTAGACATGTTACATGATTGGGTCACGTCATGAGTATTTAAGAAAACAAAATAATTCTCTGGCACACCTAAATTTCATGTTGGCAATTGGACACCATAGAGCATTTGCAATTCTAGTTACAAATTGTACTGCTTGTCCAGAAGGTCTCATAGAGCTCAGGGCATTTGCTGCCTCCCATACCAGTTTTGAGGAAATAAAAACATCTGGGTGTACTTGTTAGGTTCTAGGGTTTCAGGTTCAATCTCTGTACAACATGACCTAACAAGAAAATCAGTAGTCACCGGAGAGTATGCTTGGCATTAAATGACACGAGATAAATGTTTTTGTTTGGGTTTGAACAAAAACTAAAGCAACAAATACACTAACCAAGAGAACCCACGTCTTCACTGCAGATTGGCTGTTAACACTTAGCATTCTAAGATCGTCTCCCACATGCTAACACCAAAGCTTCTTTATTTGATTTCCAAAGCTGTGCTGTGTTGAATATTTGATGAAACAGACTGCAGATGTCTGCAGTGGCGTTTTTGGTGAATCCCTGCTCACAGCTGAGAAGTGTCTCCTCTTGGAGATTTCCAGGGGTTGGTTCTCAGTCTGGAGAACAGGAGAGAAGCATGATTATTCCTATCAGTGGGTAGGCACGAGAATGATACGTGAACCCTCAGAATTTCCTACCTTCCAATAAAAATTCCACATACAGTTAGAGGGGTGATCCTCACATCAAATGGTAGTGGTCCAGCTTTTCTTAGAGGAACAAAGACTGTTCAGCAGTTTGTCTCCAGGGAGGGCAATTTTGCTGAGTAATATCTGTGGCCATGATGGTGAGGACATTCTTTTGTTTGCTGTAACTTTTCGCCTTGATCAGTATGATAGTGTGGGCATTCCTGCTTATAAGGCAGAGAGTAAGCAATGCAGTCTGTCATTAGTAGTTTTCTCTAAGTTAGGGAATCAGTGTGGTTCTCTGATGTCTGGTTGCATGTCAGGAGCCCATAGGTGAAAGCTGTGATTCTAAGTTTAGGCTGACTTCCTTTTTCTTAAAACAAAAAACGAAACAACAATAACAATTCCTTCTTTTCCTGGATACCCACCCAGCCAAAGGGAAACGGATTTATTGGGGTACTGATGTCAGGAGACCAGTAGTCCTGGGGGTTAGGGCAGGCTGGAACCTACAGCTGTCACAATGTGTCTTAGAAATGGCCTGGATCTCACTCCATTCGCCTATAAATGTTCTATGTAGATCCCACGTGGGGTTGGTAGGCTTGGTCAGCTTCCAGTAAAGAGACTGTTAGCCCCATTCTGTGCCAGTAATGGCCTTCTCTTCCTGGGCGTTACTTGTTAGAAGTTTTGTTAGGGATGAAGCTTTAAGAATAATGTGTTTGGGCTTCCCTGGTGGCACAGTGGTTAAGAATCCGCCTGCCAATGCAGGGGACTCGGGTTTGAGCCCTGGTCCGGGGAGATCCCACATGCTGCGGAGCAACTAAGCCCGTGCGCCACAACTACTGAGCCCACGCACCTAGAGCCTGTGCTCCGCAGCAAAGAGAAGCTGCTGCAACGAGAAGCCCATGCACTGCAAGGAAGAGGAGTAGTCCCCTCTTGCCACAACTAGAGAAAGCCTGCACGCAGCAACAAAGACCCAACACAGCCAAAAATAAACAAATAAAATAAATTTATAAAAAAGAAGAAAAGAATAATGGGTTTGATCTGTGTGCAGAGGAGAGGCTGGCTTAGGAAATTCATAGCTGCATTTTTGACATCCTGTTTTTCCTGGGGGTCAGTTATTTGAGGGTTAGGAACTTTGGTGTCATGTGTCTTCTGGAACCCCTGCCTGTTAAAGGTAGAGTCTGTTATTTCTTAAGAGACTGATGATCAAGTTGATTGATTGCCAAGCCTTCTGCTCATCTTTGCCATGTCCTCTCCAGCCCTCTCTGAGAGGATCGTCCGTGCCTTTGGAGAATGGAGGTGAAAAAATGTGTACCACATAATACTTGAATTATAGTTTGGGGGGAAATTTAAGGATGGGGGTAATTAAAATGTTTTAGTTTTCAGTGATCTCTTTTTGCTAGTGTTTTATGCCACCGCGAAGAACAGCAGAACTGTCTGCCATCAGATGTGCCCTACTTTCAGATGTTAAATGCTCTAGACCAGCTATAGATTTAATTTAGTGGTCAGAAGCAGTTTTGGCTTTTGATCTTTTAGGATGTTGATCTAAATGTGCTAGGAATATTTAAGTCTATACTCTTAATTTCATCCGCATGGGGTGTATGGCATTGGAAACAATTTGGTTATTGATTTTTTGGTTTTTGTTTTATTCTTTGTAGCCAACCAAAAAGAACAGAATTAAATGTTTCATTTGAGATATCTTATCCTATGACTTTTTTCCTTCATCTTTGGGTTTTCCATAATAATAGGGAACTTTGAGTACCTTTGATATGCCATGGTGATTTCTTTTTTTTTTTTTTTTTTTGCGGTACACGGGCCTCTCACCGTTGTGGCCTCTCCTGTTGCGGAGCACAGGCTCCAGATGCGCAGGCTCAGCGGCCATGGCTCACGGGCCCAGCTGCTCCACAGCATGTGGGATCCTCCTGGACCGGGGCACGAACCTGTGTCCCCTGCATCGGCAGGCGGACTCTCAACCACTGCGCCACCAGGGAAGCCCTGGTGATTCCTTTTTTTCTTTTGATAGTGACCGAATGAGATGTGTGTGATTGCATCAAATATTAAATTGTTACTAAATTGTAGTTAGTGTGAACATGCATTCATCATTTCTAAATGTCATCTAATTATTTAGAAATTACTTTCCCCCCCAAACACCAAAATATCATTTGTTGTTGTCTTGGCTTATGGTATGAATGGGCTGCTGTGTGTAATAGCCTTTTTGCTAGGTGAAATATGCTTCTAATATCTTGCCCTGTTTTAAAAATAAATATGACTGGAATTTTACCTTCATATTTGTAAATGTATAACATAATTGGAATATTTTAAGCAAAACATGATAAAGCAAGCAGATCTGCTTAGAGCCCTAGAAGTAATTGTACCATTTGTACCTAAGTAGGTTTTTGTTGTATGGGTAATTCATATACTGTAGGCATGATATGTTGTTTAGTGAAAATTCTAAGAATGAGAAACACTTAAACTCCTACCTTTTATGAACTGTTAGACAGCACATAAAAGTTCATATCTAAAAATTCCTCTAAAATTAACTGTTTAATATTGATTTAGCTATAGTTTGGACATCTTCCCCCCCTCCCCTTCATTTTATTTCTTGAGTGCTTATTGTGTAAAGTCATTATTCTAGGTGCTGGGGATTCAGTGGTGAACAAAATAAACATCCTCCTCTCGTGAAATGTAATTTGGAAGATGGAGAGATTCTGAGAATAAGCAAAATAAGCGAGGTGATGGCAGACAGGGATATTGTTCTGAAGAAGAAAACAACCACACAGCAATGGGAAAGACAGAAATATGGGGATTGAGAGTAAGAGGGAGGGCATTTTAGGCAGGTTCGTTCTGATCATTCTTCTGTGGATGTGCTGCTTGGGTCGAGTCATGAATGATGAAGAGGAGTCAGCTCTGGAAAGAGCTAGAGGAAGAGCCTTCCATGCAGAGAAGCAGCCAGTGCCAGGCTCTTAGGCAGGGGAAGCTGGGCACGTTGGAGGGCATCGTGGCCGGAGTACAGCCAGCTTGTAGAGCGGAGGGAGGTGGGAGACGCAGGGTTCAGATGAGGACTTGAACGCTCATAACACCTGGAGCAGTGACTCTCTTCCATCTCAGCCTGGTGGTCCAAGGGTGCCAGTGATTCACAGAAGTTGGCGGACTAATTATAAAGTGAGACTAAAGAGAAGCAAGATGGTATTTATTGAAGTAAAGTGTTTCATTTCATTTCATGCTCATCACAAGCCTGTGTTTTAAATGTTTACAATAAATGTTTGTTAAGGTGCTTTGTAAGGATACAAGGAGTAATTAGCAAATAAAAGAGGTTGTTATCCTACAAATACAGAAAATCTTTCAAAAAAGCATTGAGAAAGTTACCTATGACTTATGGTCAGATGTTGAACTACTGTGTTATAGAGCTGGATGAAGATACAGCTGATGCAAAACACAGAACCTGCCTTAAAAGTCATTCTAGGAACCAGAATAGGTGTAGGTATTACGTGTATGTGTAGGTGTAGCAGTAGGTGCAGGGGTACATGTAGAAGTAGGTGTAGGTATATTTATAGATACAGAATCAGGTGTAGGTATAGGTGTACATGTAGGTATAGGAGGAACAGGTATAGGAACAGTAGAGTTGTACACATGGAAGTAGGTGTAGGTATATTTATAGATACAGGAGTAGGTGTAGGCGTATGTGTAGGTGTAGGAGGAGCAGGTGTAGGAACAGTACAGTTGTACACGTGGAAGTAGGTGTAGGTATATTTATAGATACAGGAGCAGGTGTAGGTATAGGCATACGTGTAAGTATAGGAGGAGCAAGTGTAGGAGCAGTACAGGTGTACACATGGAAGTAGGTGTAGGTATATTTATAGATACAGGTGTAGGTGTAGGTGTATGTGTAGGTATAGGAGGAGCAGGTGTAGGAACAGTACAGGTGTACACGTGGAAGTAGGTGTAGGTATATTTATAGATACAGGTGTAGGTGTAGGTGTATGTGTAGGTATAGGAGGAGCAGTACAGGTGTACACATAGAAGTAGGTGTAGGTATATTTATAGATACAGCAGCAGGTGTAGGTGTAGGCGTATGTGTAGGTATAGGTGTAAGAAGATGGGTGTAGGAGCAGTACAGGTGTACACGTCGAAGTAGGTGTAGGTATATTTATAGATACAGGAGCAGGTGTAGGTGTAGGCGTACGTGTAGGTATAGGAGTAGCAGGTGTAGGAGCAGTACAGGTGTACACGTGGAAGTAGGTGTAGGTATATTTATAGATACAGGAGCAGGTGTAGGTGTAGGCGTACGTGTAGGTGTAGGTGTAAAGAGGGGTGTAGGAGCAGGAGTGGGGTCTGGTGGGGAAGGAGGAGACGTATGTGTATGCAGGACACCTGTGGTTATAATCTGTGTTCTAAGTAGTTCTAGGATTTCTTAGAGGTTTCTTAAGGGTATTGGTTATGGTAAAGAGAGAGAGGCCAAATGGGTGGACTTTTCTTGAAAATAGGTCCTCCCATTAAAAACGTTTTAAAATATAGTGCTTTAAAATTACAATATGTAATTGTATATATGGAATGAATATGTGGAATGAAGCACTTGCCAAATGAGTGAAACCCATCATCAAGTCTATGGGGGTAGAGGACTTTCCGGTTTTAACCCTTCTGGCCACACAGTTACAACCCCCGAGCCTGTCCCATTGGTGACTACCTGCAGAGAAAATACAGCAGTGATATTAATATCTGGATCAGGATGCCTGTGATTTATATTATCTCACTTCCATATACTTATTTTCTTACTAGGTTTTAGAAACCTTTGCAGCTCAGTGCATTAGGTAATCTGCCTGTTGATATATTGGCTATTAACTATTGCACTACCAAGATATTATCAGTAATTCTCTAGAGACAAGCAAAAATCTCCGAGACTCCTCTGGAAGTTGTTAATCAAAAACCTGCTTTCATCAGAGTTTCTCTAATTATGCAGTGCAGTGATTTAGAAAAAGGCTGCAGTAGATTCATCTGCACTTGCCTCGTTGCTTCAGATTTCTGTGTTCACAATCAGTAATGTACTTATGCTTCCCAAACGGGTGGACGATCAGAGAGCTCTGTGCAAACACAACTAGGTTGTTAGCTGGAATATCAATGCTTTGACTCAGGATTTTCTCTGCTTTGCACCCAAAAGGTTAAAAGCAGTTTTCATTCTTGTCCCCATCGTGTCTCCTGAACCAGGCTCTCTTTGCCTTGACATCAGTGTCTGCTAAGCAGCAACCTGGCTTGGCTGTGCCCTTGAATGTGTGCAGACCTTTGAGAAGAGAGTAGCAAGTTCATCAGTCTGGCTTAAATGGTCTCCATTCTCACCACTGCTATTTAGGCATAATTAAATCACTATTTCATTCTTCCCATCACAGAGCTGTTATTCCTCTTTAACCAAGTTCTTAATGTGTGGTCACAAAAGATAAATTTTATCAGTAGTTCCTCTTCCTAGACTTTGAATTTTGTTTGCTCTTGGGTGGGTGAAGCTCCTTACGCTTCCCAGGTATGGATTCAGGCAGACTAACTTTTTATGCATGATTTTTCATTTCCTGTGTAGGCATTAGAAAATTGGCCAGATGCATTAAAAGAGTTTGACCTTCCATGGTAAAAGATTAGTGTACTTAATTTTATTTAATTTAAAAGAGGTCATTCCAAGGGTACTTGATTGTGGTATATTCATCATTAGGAAAATTAAAAATGTTTCATTTTTCTTCATTCACTCTAGTTTAATATTTAAACAAGGTATTAAATGAGTTTAGAGAGCAGTGCATTTATCATAAATTCTGAGTGTGACTCAGAGTTTTCCTCAAGGATTTTGAGTTTTAATCTGTTCGCAGATTAGTGGCAATGTTAAAAAAATTTTTTTAAACAACCAGTGTGTTCTTGTTACTGTCCACTTGGCCTCTCTTTTGTGATCTGGTTTCTTGCCCAAGTCCAAGGCACCATCTTTAGTTACTGTCTCCTAGTTTCCAGCAAGGGAACAATGTGCCAACTAGTTACCACCTGTGAGGAGCATTATTAAGAGGTTAGAGGTGAGATCTGGAAAATTAATGTCCCCTAGTTCATTGACCAGTGTGCAGAGGAAAAAAAAGAGATGATAATTTAAAAGATGTTCTTTCATCCTCTGTACCTATTTTGTTTAAAGAGGAAAGCCGGTGCTCTAATGAGTACTACATCCTCATAAAGCCAGTAACAAAATAGAATACCTTCATTAGGAGGTGTAAAAATAGATGTGAAAGGCAAGAAAATATTTTGAGAAATTTACCAAATTTTCTTTTGCCCTGGGATGCTTCTGGCAAAACCAGGTTTATTGCCTTATTTTCTTTAAGTTCACTGTGCATACAGCGTTGGGATAGGAGTAACTGCCGGCATCCTCTGGGTATGGATGTGACTGGGGAGCCCCAAGGAGGTTCCCGAGGACCCCAGACTTTCCCCTTTCGGGGACAGTGGTTTACCTATGCCATGCCATGTCCACAGAATGATGGGTGTTAGATCCTCGGTAAGGTTGTTTGCTGTGTTTAAGTACTTGGGATATCAAATGCCAGAAGGCTGCTAGTATGAGCTCTTAGCTGGTGTGCACCTGAGTAATCATATCGCCCGTTTCAGCTTCATAGTAACATGTTAAGGTTATTATTATTACTATTAAGGTATTATTTGCCTGACTTTTCGGATGAGGAAAAAAGAGATGCAGAAAGATTGGAAACTAGGTGCTTTGCTGTAGCTGCTACAGATGCAACGAATGACCCTTTCACTTAGCTTCTCAGTGCATCCAGATAGCATTAGAGGCAGCTCTGAGAATAAAGAAAAGGAAGCACCCACATAATTTATGTGTGCATCTTGCTTTGTAGCTAACTGCTTCTACCGGGCTTTGGGACTGAAGACAATTGGTTTGAGGCCTGGCACTGGTTGCTTATTAGCTGTGTGCCTTGGGCACATTACTTAATCTGTCCAAACCTGAATCTCCTCATTTGTAAAACAGAGACAGTCATAAAATAGAACCCATCTCACAGGGTTGTGGGAGAGTTACAAGAGGTATGTGTTAGTATCGTGCCTGTCAGTTCTCTGTGACTGTTAGCTAGTGATACTCTCTCTGATGGTTACTTCTTTGTAAAAAAATTTACTTTATTGAAGTACAGCTGATTTACAATGTTGTGTTAATTTCTGCTGTACAGCACAGTGATTCAGTCATGTATATATACACACACACACACACACACATATATATGTATATATATACATTCTTTGTCATATTCTTTTCCATTATGGTTTATCACAGGATACTGAATATAGTTCCCTGTGCTATACAGTAGGACCTTGTTGTTTATCCATTCTATATATAATAGTTTGCATCTGCTAATTGTGATGGTTACTTCTTTGAGAAGACACACTGACCACCAGCTCAGAAGAGCTGCAGGAGAGAGTAGTGAGGTCACGTGACAGTCTTTCACCTCAGGAGTGATTGGCCTCTTTTTCTGCATCTTAAATTTTCCACATAGATGGGCTGGGAAATCCACACACTGTAAATACCTGTCTGTATCATGTGCAAAGGCAGTTTTTTTTTTTTTTGCGGTACACGGGTCTCTCACTGTTGTGGCCTCTCCCGCTGCAGACCACAGGCTCCGGACACGCAGGCTCAGCAGCCATGGCTCACGGGCCCAGCCGCTCCACGGCATGTAGGATCTTCCAGGACCGGGGCACGAACCCATGTCCCCTGCATCGGCAGGCAGACTCTCAACCAGTGCGCCACCAGGGAAGCCCCAAAGGCAGTTTTTATGCATGATTTTTCATTTCCTGTGTAGGCATTAGAAAATTGGCCAGATGCATTAAAAGAGTTTGACCTTCCATGGTAAAAGATTAGTGTACTTAATTTTATTTAATTTAAAAGAGATAGTTCCAAGGGTACTTGATTATGGTTTTCAACATTAGGAGAATTAAAACTGTTTCATTTTTCTTCATTCACTCTAGTTTAATATTTAAACAAAGTATTAAATGAGTTTAGAGAGCAGTGCATTTATAATAAATTCTGAGTGTGACTCAGGGTTTTCCTCAAGGATTTTGAGTTTTAATCTGTCCTCAGATTAGTGGCCATGTTAAAAAAAAATTGTAAACAACCAGTGTGTTCTTGTTACTGTCCACTTGGCCTCCCTTTTGTGATCTGGTTTCTTGCTCAGCTCTAAGGCACCACCTTTAGTTACTGGTCCTAAACTGCTCTCCCTTAGATCTGAACTTTGACTTCAGATACTCCTACTCTCTCTAGATGATCTTTCCCATTTATGAACCTTCTCTCCTCCACTGCCCACCTGCTGCCCCCTACCCTTAACCTCAGCCTTCACTGACCCCAGTGTCCTGTTGGAGGTCCACCATCCTCCCCTGCACTATGGCACCTTCCTGTGGTAGTGCTCAAGACAGTGACTTGCAGTTGTGTATTTAGTTCTTTATTTTCCCCTTCGACCTTATCGAAAAATTTCCCATCTTGTGTTCTTTCCAGTATACCTGTTGCCTTTTCAAATAACAGCGAAGTTGGGGGGGGATACGTTTAAATTGTGCTAAGTATTTAGGAATAATTTCATAATGGGGCTCTTTTGGACTCTGCTGTTATAAATACTCGAACAATGACCCAGGATCAGGAGTCAATCATATGTGTAAAGGATTTCAATTACTAGTGAGGGCAAGGTGATCAATGTCCCAGACTCCACATTTTAAAAAAAACAAGTCCCTGAGTTATGTAAGTTGATCAACGAAGGTTAAAAAACACTCTGTGAATAAGGTTTTCTATTTGCAGCATTTCTTAACAAACATTTTTCTCCAGATTTTAAGTGTGTTACCATGAGTCAGCCTTTATGATTGCAAAGCCTTGGTCTTGTTAATAATGTATAACTTCCAAATGAGTCATGAGCTTATGCATAGCTTTTGAGTATGCAAATTTTATAATACTCATACTCTGAAGGCTTATATTTTTCTGTTTATTTAAAAGTGTTAGGTTTCATTTGCATTGCATTTTACAGCTATATAATGTCCTATTTATTTATTTATTTATTTATGGCTGTGTTGGGTCTTCGTTGCTGCGTGCGGCCTTTCTCTAGTTGTGGCGAGAGGGGGCTACTCTTCGTTGCGGAGCGCGGGCTTCTCATTGCAGTGGCTTCTCATTGCGGAGCACGGGCGGTAGGCGCGTGGGCTTCAGTAGTTGTGGCTCGCGGTCTCAGTAATTGTGGCTCACAGGCTCTAGAGTGCAGGCTCAGTAGTTGTGGCGCACGGGCTTTGTTGCTCCACAGCATGTGGGATCTTCCTGGACCAGGGCTCGAACCCGTGTCCCCTGCATTGGCAGGTGGATTCTTTTTTTTTTTTTTTTTTTTTTGCGGTAGGCGGGCCTCTCACTCTTGTGGCCTCTCCCCTTGTAGAGCACAGGCTCCGGACGCGCAGGCTCAGCGGCCATGGCTCACGGGCCCAGCCGCTCCGCGGCATGTGGGATCTTCCCAGACCGGGGCACGAACCCGTGTCCCCTGCATCGGCAGGCGGACTCTCAACCACTGCGCCACCAGGGAAGCCCTGGCAGGTGGATTCTTAACCACTGTGCCACTAGGGAAGTCTCTTATGTCCTATATAATCTCTACATGTCACATTCAATCTAGGTAGTGTCCCCTGAGGGCTTTAATTATATGCTGTAGTTCTTGAATTCTTTTATGTACTTTTCAGAGATAACCTCTTCTCTTTATTTTTATTATGGTGGATCTTAAAAATGGTTGCTCTGTAACCTGCTGTTATAGATGTCAGTCTTGTGGAAGAGTTTTCAAATTTATTTTTTATGGCCTTTAGGACATTTTGTATTACTTCAGAGTCATGCCCATAACCCCATGTGTGATTTTTTTTCTTTCAGTGTGTGTCTCTCTATATATACCTACATACTTATATACCCATGCTTTCATGTACATGTGTGCATTTGTAATATATATATATTTTTTGTTTGTTTGTTTGTTTTTTTGCAGTACGTGGGCCTCTCACTGTTGTGGCCTCTCCCGTTGCGGAGCACAGGCTCCGGGCACGCAGGCTCAGCAGCCATGGCTCATGGTCCCAGCCGCTCTGCGGCATGTGGGGTCTTCCCGGACTGGGGCACGAACCCGTGTCCCCCTGCATCGGCAGGCGGACTCTCAACCACTGTGCCACCAGGGAAGCCCCTGCATTTGTAATATATTTGAAAATCAGTTGTGTTGCGCTTGTTTTAGTAGAGATCATTGAAACATTGATGTGGTTTATATATACCATTGTTTTGGTATATAAAGCACCATTTCTTAATGCCTGTGGCCTATCTTGTATATAATTTTGAATGACTTTGAAACTACAAATATCTCTGACTGCAGTCAGAGTGCCCTAAGATAGTCCCAGCTAGCACAGCCTCTGTTGGGTCCCAGGTTCACCCTGCATTCCTCATTTACAGAAGAAGGACCTGTAAGAAGGTCCTTCCCTATATTGACAGCTGTAATTTGGAAAACCCATAGCAGGCCTTATACTTTCCTACCCAGTAGCATTGGCACTGTCAGTATTGGGCACATTGTAGATGTGATGGATTGGAAAGTTAATTTTAAAATTATAGTAATTTCCTGTTAGCTCAGACAAATGGCCAGTGTTCTATTACTCACATTCACATTGTAAAATTTTCTCAGGTAATTTTTTCTAATTATAATTGACAATGATTCCTTCTTTACTTTAAAATACACTATCAAATATAAACATCCATGGTTATGAAATCACAAAAAATGGTCGAAAGATGATTTTATTGGGTTCTGTCATTTAGTTGTATTGAGTATTGTTTGACTTGGAAATCTTGCTGACTAAAAAAAACCCCAAATGTTAGTATCACTGGTTTTGTTAGTACTACGTGAGCTTTATTATTTTTATTGGCATTCCTGAATTTGTGATCAAATTGTCAGTACTTTCTGTACCTTGGGAACTATGTGTTTTTAAAAAAAGTAAAAAATTTTTAACACTGCAGGTGTTAACATTTTGCTTGGGATCACTCTGAAAATATTGACACTTTATTTGATAGAGTTGATAGAAAATCCTTCATTTGCATTTTACTACTGTGTGTCTGGTGAAGATGTTCTTTAACTTTGTATGAAAGCTTGTTATAAAGTTCAGGAATACACAGTATTTTCAGAAAACCGTGTACCTGAAACAAGTTAATACGGGGAGCAGGTACATGTGTCAGATATTTAATTATGGGGGAGAAAATGGTATCTTGATATTTACTGAGATTACCAGTGTTTTTGCAGATAGAATAACTAGGTCTTTTTGTAAATAAAAAGATAGTCTTTAGTGTATGTTAGGTTGTCCTTCAAAATAGTACCTCCTTATCAATCTCACAAAGCATGGAGATTGGCTTTGGCTTTGACTGTATTTCTCTGCTCTCTTGCTGGCAGTATCTTTGCCTACCTCCTTCTGAATTGGTTACTATATGATAAAGTCAGCTGTCTGCTTTGGAATTGCTCTGTGATTTTAAGACATGATGCAACATACATAGCAAATTTGATCTTAAAATTCTTTCCAAAGTTATTAAATTTTAGATATTTAAAATCGTGTTACAGTTATGTAAATTATAAAAGCTAGGAATAAACTGAAAATGTGGGAGTACACCCCCCAGTGTAAGGAGCATTTTCAACTTCACTAGATCCCTGTGAGCATTTTCTTGATTGGAATTCCTAGTGTTAGTGAGTCCAAGGTTGTAGTGCTCGCCACATGACAGGCCAGTAAATTGAGAGACAGGTTGTTGGGACAAGGAACAGTGACTTTATTTGGAAAGCTAGAAGACAGAGAAGGTGGTGGACTAGTGTTCCAAAGAACCATCTTCCCCGAGTTAGAATTCAGGCTTCCTTATATGAAAAGGAGCAGGAGATACGGTTGGTTGTTGCACACTTCTTGGTGTCAGAATCCTTTGTTCTTGCAGCTGTCCATGTAGGTCACATCATGATGTTCCTGTAAACCTCCAACAAGACAAATATTATTCTCTGTTCTGCAACTTTTAATCTCTGTGTGAATGGAAAAGTGTTATATCTGTAAAGGTCAGAGCCTTGAGAATAGGCTATCCTGTTTATTTCAGGCTATAGGCAACATTATTAACTTGGAGCAAAAGTAATAGAATAGAAAGGTTAAAGTAAACAGATCTAATATGGAGTCAGATTTGTTCTTCTCTATTACACTAGTTCATAGTCAATAATCTCTGTCCTGACGTTTGTTCTCGTTCTCTTGCTTTCCTGTTTTTAAAAGCCACATATGACTTGCTTGTTTTTGAAATTTAAAAATGATTTCACATGCTATAAGTGTAATCTATTGCAACTTGCTGTTTTCACTTAACATTGTTTCTGATTGATCTGCGTTGATGCTCGTAGCTACAGATCAGTTATTTTCACAAGGGTATAGTATTCCATTTCATAAATATATATATATATATATGTATCGCGATTTATTTATACACACTACTTGCTGATGGTGATTGGATTGCTTCTTTTTTTTTAAACTGTAGCTGCTACAAACCATCCTGTATATGTCTTCCGATGTACAGGTACAAGAAGTTTTTAGGATTTACACCTAGAAGGGAAATTACTGGGTTGTAGGGTATGGACATGTTTAAGTTCACAATATAATGCCAAATTGTTTTCCAGAGTTTTCAAAGAAATATATATAATGTTTATACGTGGGAAAAATATGTTTTCCAGGGTAACAAATGTACATTATATTATATGACAGAGCCAGATTGTTTTCCAGAGTCTTATGACATGTAGTCACACCAGAGAAATGTAAGAATTCTGCATGTTCAACGTCCTTGCCATACTTGGTACTGTCAGACGTTAATTTTTGCCAGTTAGGGTTGTAAAATAAAATCTCACTGTGGTTTTAATTAGTATTTCTCTGATTCCTGATGTGCTCATATATCTTTTCATATGGTTATTGGCTATTTATCTTTCTTCTTCCGGAAATACTTTGTCTATTCAGTTGTCATTTTTCTTATTTTCTTTGTATTTTCAAGATGCTGCTTCTTTGTCTGTGATGTGCTGTGAACATCTGTCTTCCTTCAATTATTGGCTTGTCTTTTCCACACTCTTTATAAAGCTCTATGGTAAACAGGCATTCTTAGTTCTTAGAGTAGGAGAATTTGTGTATTATTTTTCTTTATAGTTAGGACTTTTCTGTGTTTGGTTTCAGAAATCCTTCTCTCCTCCAAGGTTATAGAGATTCCAAAAAAATTTTTCTTCTCAGAATTTCAAAGTTTTACTTTCAACCTTTAGGTCCTTAATAACCATCAGTTTTATTAGTGTGTACTCTATGGTGTGAGGTAGATATCTAATATTATTTTTCCATATGTATTATGCTATTGCCCTAGTGCTGTTTATGGAATTAGACCATTTTTGCTCATTGCCACCTTTGTCCCCTGTGTGTTTCTGACCTCTCTATTCTGTTAAGGTTGTCTTTCCCTGTGCTAACGCTATCCTGCCTGAATTACAGTAGCTATTGTGGCGTGTGATATCTTTTAGGGAAACCCTTGCTTTTCTTCAAGAGTGTCCTGATGAGTAAGTGTTATCTCTGCCATATGGCAGGTCACAGAGGAACAGAAATAGTACTGGGATTTCTCCATTGCTTTCACCCATCCTCTGAAGTATCTCAGGTAGTTAAGAGACATACTTGGAGAGCTTGTTGGACAAAGATTCACTGAAACAACTATCCGCTGATGAGGTTAATCATATTGTATTTAACCCAGTCTTTCTCATTGTATTTTTTATAGGCAAGTTGGAAGATTAAGCAATAAATTTAGATGCTGGTGTTAGAGTCTATTTGTAATCTTCCAGGAAATTCTCTAAATTTAGGAGGCTAGGAATGCCTTCAGAAGCCCTTGCAATGGTCCTGCAGAAGAGGGGAGGAAGAAGAAGCAGAGAGGAAGAGCCAATATTTATCAGAACTTAGGGATTCTAACTATTAAACTCTTTGTCGTGTGATTTCAGTTAACTTCTAACATCTGGCGATAGGATTATTCCTCTTGTCCTACAGCTGAGGAAACTGACTCGAGGGGGAGGTAACTCAGCGGAGGTCACATGGCTCCCAGGTGTCTGATCAGGGCTCCACGCCCATCTGTGTCCAGAGCCCCTATGCTTCCCACTGTGTCCTGTCAGCTGGGCTCTGGGGCTGGGCATAGAGGGAGGCACGCAGAGGTAGGGCAGCCCTTCCCTTTCTGTCTGGGTCTCGTGCTTCTCATTATCCTCGCAGATCTCCATCCTGGGACTGAATTCTGCTTGACTGACCAAGAGGAAGCGAAGAGAGTCAAGAGGATGAGCATGCCCTTTGTGAGCAGGAGGGTAGGGCAAGGTGCCAGAGTGGCCCTGGCTTTCTGACCAGATTTCAGGTCTGTGACACTGTTAAGCGTTAAGACTTTGATTCTGGGTGGTCTGTTGATAGGGGATCTAGCTTACTGAACTGCATCTTTGTCATCCACGATGGGCCACCGTGAGATGCTAAGGGCAGTTCAAGATCCCCAGTGGTTGGGCTTCCCTGGTGGCGCAGTGGTTGAGAGTCCGCCTGCCGATGCGGGGGACACGGGTTCGTGCCCCGGTCTGGGAAGATCCCACATGCCACGGAGCGGCTGGGCCCGTGAGCCATGGCTGTTGAGCCTGCGCGTCCGGAGCCTGTGCTCTGCAACAGGAGAGGCCACAACAGTGAGAGGCCCACATACTGCAAAAAAAAAAAAAAAAAAAAAGATCCCCAGTGGTGGAGGCTGGTTGGGAGATAGAGCCTTGGATGATGGCCTGGTAAGTGAATGCTGCATTTCAGTCAGCTGGTCTAGAAAGCAAGACTCTTAGGGGGCTAAGAGGAAGGGGGAAGGGCGTGAGAACAGGACACATGATGACTGACAGTGGAGGATTCCAGGCTGCCCACCCCAAGCTCTTATAGCCCTCGTCTGTTCTCCCTCCCTGAGCTGCTCTGTGTGGCCTGCGTTTCGCAGTTTTCTCTGTTTTGGACCTTGGTTTCTCTGTTGATTGCTCTCTGGTAACGGACCTTGTGGCCCCTTTGTTTCTAATACACAACTCAACTTCATGTCTTCTGAGACTTACTTTCCCAACTTTTGATCTTTTAGTGTAACTCCTCTTTTTCTGCTTTGTCTTTCTGGTCAGCTCAGATCATCATCATCATCGTCATCTCAGATGATGATGATTATAATAAATACAACAACAACAGCAATAATAATAATAATTATTATTATTGCTGACCCTCACTGAGTAGATTGAGCCCCTGCTCTAGATGCTTTCATGAATTATCTCATCTAATGCTCACAGTAGCGCAAGAGAGAGGGTCCAATGATTATTCCCATATTAAGTCCTTTACTCCAGGTCAAGCTTGTTGGTGGGCGGTGGAGCCAAGATTTGAACTCAGGCAGGGAGCTCCAGAGGACCCTTTCACATCCAAGCATCCCTCACCAGGGATGTCCGAGATGCACAGGATGTGTCAATGATTTGGTTGAGATGCTGTGGCAGAGCTGGGCCTGCTGGGACTTCTGTTTGCATAGTTGGCTCTGGTTTACCTCAACTAGAAACAATGTGGTACAAAGGGTATCAAACCAGCCAGTCCTCCAGTCTCAGTGTCCTAGAAAAACCACCACTGCACAATGGCTGCTTAAGATAATTCAGGTCTTGTATACATGCTGAATCGTTGCAAACTAGGTTCTGTATGCAAAGGCTTAAGAAAGTGGATGATACAGTTTTCAAAAAGAGAAGGATTAGTGGTGACATAATTTTATTCAAATCTGTAATTCCTGTAACAGCTGACTTGTTATATAGTGGTTGATTCAGAAGGACTAGAGTCAGGATCTTGCTGGCAAAGAGCAGTGGCTTCTTGTCACCAGACCCGGTACATGGTAAATTGTAGTTTGGTTGCAGGCAGCTGTGGCGTGGAACTGCAAACTTGGTCTTCAATTTCTTTTTGAATTATGAAACATTTGGTACAGACAGAAGAATGCATGCTGTATATATGCAGGTCATGTGGCTTAAACATAAAAGGAAGCTCCCTGTTCTTCCTGATCCCATTCCAGGGCTCACCTCCCTTCCCTGGAAACTACCACTATCTTGGTCTTATTTTTTCATTCTCTTGCTCTCCTTTATTTTTACTGGAAGAATCACAAATATACTTCTAAACAATATATTCTTAGAGTTTTTCACTTTTGAACTTTATAAAAATAATATCACCTACTATAATATGTATATATATTATTTGGTGATTTGATTACATTATTACGTGGTGTGAACGTACAGAATTATTTAAAAATGTATTTTTTTTGTTTTCAGAGTTTGGATTCAGGGCAGTATATTTGAGGGACCCACAAAGAAGGCCAGGAAGATTTTAAAAGTAGGAAGGAACCGAACATTTAGGCATTCCAGAGCAGCATAAGGAGGGCAGATTTTATTCCAAATCCAGTAATACTTCATCAAGGGATTCTAAATAGGGACCTGCTATGGTGGAATTTATAAGGAATTACCTCATCTTTATCTTTTACAATACCTTGCTTATCTGAGGAAGCAACCATGAAAGCTGATAACTCTGGTATAGTACGATAAGTGAAAAACATTAGTGGGTCAACCAGACTGCAATTCAATTTACTGTGCATTGATTCAGGCAATGGCAAGTGGCTGTTCTTTGACGGAAAAATCCTGACTTTGGTCCTGAATCAGTCACCACATAACAAGTTGGCTACTACAGGAATTACAGATTTGAACAAGTTATAAACCACAAAAGCCTTCTCTTTTTCAAAAATGTATTATCCCAGTTTCTTAACCCTTTGCATGCAGAATCTACTTTGCATACATCTGCTCTATTTGTTCGTGAAATCCTAGACAAGCCGTAGTTAAAAGTTAGGTGGAGGAAGAGAACCTGTGAAAAAGGTCTGGAAAAGGTAAGTTAGAAGAAAAGCACTAGAACCAGGAAAGAAGAATTTAGAGGAAGGCATATTTACACTCGGTTTATTAAAAAGGTGGCGACCAGCAGGCGCAAATGAAGCCTGCTGGGTTGAGAGCTACAAATAGCCCTTTGGATTTGCCAGTTGGGAGGCCACTGATGACCTTTTGATGGCAGTTTTAGGAAAGACCGGGGGCGGGCGGTGGGTGGAAACCACCGGGTACCTAATGAAGGAACACGTATTTAAATGTTAATATGACATATTCAGATGAGGAGAAAGAATTTCCAGAGAGTGCAGGTAAGGACTATACATAGAAACGAGCTGAGGAGACACTGTTCAGGTAACCTTAGAAAGAAAGTAAAATGTTACGGTTGAGATTAGGGCTGATGGACAGATGGGGGATGGACTGGGTGACCTTTCAGTGCCCTTCCCGAACTCAGATCCAGTATTATGTCTCATGCTTTGTCCCCTTTGCTAAAATACCAGTGACATGCGACAGGGGTGGGAGAGAAGGGACGGCTTTTCTCTGTAAAAGAAGGCAGCTGGTACTATGATTCCTTTGAGTTTATCTGACAACTGAAGGCAAAGCTTCATGCGGCACGTCAGTTTTCTGGGTGAGTCAGTGACTAGAACTGTGCAACCCCAGGTACTTAAGGGAAGGAGGTTCTAAACGCTGTAGGACTGTGCTGTTAAATGGATCAGGGCTTACGACATAATCCTTTCCACATAATTTGTTGCTTTAGGAAGCTGCCTGGGTCACTTTCCCTTTCTGGGAGTGCCTGTCCTAGTGACGATGTGGAACCTTGAAGTGGGTGTGCTGGGTGGGGCGTGGTGGGCCTTCAGGGAGGTGGCAGCAACCTGGCCTGGCACAGTGCGTGGGGCCTCTGGGGGCATCCTGCCTCCCCCGGAAAGCCTGTGTTCCAAGACTCCATGGCTGTGAAGAAGGGTATTGGGTGCGAAGGAGCAGGCGGGGCTGGAGTGAGGAGGCGACTGAAGGCTGATTCATCTTGCTGCAGTCTTGGGAGGGCACGAGGCTCCTGTTCTTTCTCTCAGTTATGAGATGGGAAGATGCCGACTCAGCTTTTTCTACTCAAGATGATGCAAGTTTTCTCAAATTATGGAATACAATTTACAAGAAAAGAACAACTTTCCAGGAACCATTAATTTCATCAAGGATGTATTTTTTTTCTTTTCCGGAGGCGTACATAATTTATTTTCTGTTAAATTATAGGCATAATTGCAGAATAGTCTTTGACGAAAATAATACTTATGTTGTGCGCTTTTATTTAAAAATTAGATAATGATTGACTTCAGCTATTACTGAAGTGCCATTGGGGTACGATGGTTGTCTATAAATGATCTCTGATGTTCACAGTCTTGTTTTTGTGCATTATTGTTTATCATATGGTACTGCTATTTTTCCAGAATCATACATTTCTTTGTAGCTTTTAATTTTTTTAATTTTTTGATTAAAAGTATACAGAACCTACTGTATTCCCATTTGAAAAAGTCTTTATACAAGAAAGTCCTGACCATCACTATTTTACAGGTATAGTTGGCATAACATATTTCAATTTCAGTGTTTCTCCAAATTTACTTTAGTTAGGTTTTGTGCCCTGTTATGGACTGAATGTGTCCTCCTCAAAATTCATGTGTTGAATTTTGATGGTGATGGTGTTAGGAGGTGATTAGGTCATGAGGGTGGAGCCCTCATGAATGGGATTAGTGCCCTTATAAAAGAGGCTCCAGAGAGCTCCCTCTACTGTCTGCCATGTGAGGGTACAGTGAGAAGTCAGCAGTCTGTGACCTGAAGAGGGTTCTCATCAGAACCCAACCATGCTGTCACCTGACCTTGGACTTTCAGCCTTTAGAACCATGAGAAATAAATGTCTGTTGTTTACAAGCCACTCAGTCTATGGTACTTTGTTATAGTGGCCTGAATGGACTAAGACATGCTCCTTCTATCTAAAGCAGAGCTTGTTATCTTTCCTTGGAACACTCCTTTACTCCACAGATCCCCTATCACCAGCTCCTTCACCTGTGGTTAGTCTTTAGATTGGCACCCCTTGGATTCAAAAGAAGTGTCTCAGACTCTCTCTCAGTCCAGTAGCAAACAAACAGCATACCCCTGAGTCCTTACTGTGTGCATCGGGGATGCAACCACGCAGAAGACACAGTTACCTGCCTCCATAACTCACGGTCCATTTGGGAAGGTGAATGATGGTCCGTGGCTGTGTATACTTAGGAGAAAGTGAGTGGACATTCTCAGGCAGTGGTCACAAGATTCGTCTTTCTGGAACAGTTAGACTTCTGTAGATAACACGTGACACCAAGGAGACTAAGGAAGCATCAGCATCTGGCTCTTCTTTTGCTGCTCTGTGCATCACAGTCAGTTGCAGCAGAGCTTCTGGCAGCTGTGTCATGCAGTCTTCAGTTCACCTGAAGTTTGAACAGCTTGGAAAACAACAGTGCCTCCTCCTTAGGTGCCTGGCCAAAAGGTTTCATTGCCAGGATTGTCCTGACACGAAAGGTTTCATTGCCAGGATTGTCCTGACACGAAAGGTTTCATTGCCAGGATTGTCCTGACACGAATCTATTTCTGGGTCTCTGGCCCTTGATTTCTTAGGTTTCAGGGGGTCTGAGGGCTATTCTCCAGAACCTCACAGGTCTGTAACCTGGGAGCTGCTTTCCCCCTGGTAATCCAAAGCCCTCTTGTGGGTAAATGATGCATCTCGTGTCATGAGAGATGAGCTCTTGTCTTATAGGACTTTATCGTTGTGAATTAGGAAAATATTTTTCTGTCTATTACATTTCTCTGTATATAGTTTCCAGACATAATTATGACTTGTGGCAAAGTCTCCCTATTAGCTCGGGTAGTACGTTTAGAACTATTTTAATGCAAGCATTATGGTTATGTTTGCCTCTTTTATAACATACGATTACGTATGTAAAAACAAATACATGGTCCTATGAGATCCTTGAGGGGAAATCTGGATCCCGTTGTCAGACTGTTGCAGTGGTATTGATTTCAGTTAACTGGACCACATGAAGCACATGGCCCTGAATATTGACGTTGTTTTGATTTTTTGACTTGTAAGGTGTCAGTGATCTCCAGTGTTTGGTTAGATAGTTTGATTTACAGTTGTCTGATTTCAACTTTGATTACCAAATTGAAGGCTAATTTCTGGATGATTATTCCGGGCGTTCCCTCCAGTGGAACAACAGAAATAGAATAAGATCCACTTGCATAATAGACCTGAGTCACTGTGTCCTTTCCCATATGTCCCCAGAAATCGCATCATCTTGATTTGCTGTTGAAAACAGAGAGAAAACCCTTAAAAAAAAAAAAAAAGTAACTATTCACTTTTCCCTGTGGTTGTGAGTGTCACCGAAATGACTGCAGAGCTCATAGGCTGCAGAGGACACAGCCAGCATCTCGAGGCCCCCGCCAGCATCTCGAGGCCCCCAGAGAGCCTGGCTCTGATAGCTGCGTCTGTGCTACTGCAGCATTTTGGGTAGCTCTGGGGCCTGCACCGACCAGTGAGGGTAACCCGGGGAAAGGAGATCAGCTTTCCACCACCTCCAAAAGCCAGAGCTAGAGCTCACTGCAGCCTTGCCGAAGCCTGGCTCTGTGCTAAGTTCACAAAGTCAATTGATGGGACCCTTCAGAGCCTCACCCCCCAAATCAGATTAGAGTTGTAATAGAAATGCAGTGATGAGAATGTCATAGAGATTTTCATTATGAAATTGCTCCCTTGGCACAAGGCAGACGACAAAATTGCACAATCTCGTGTGGACTGACAGATTTGGGGGATTATTTTAAGAACCCAAGGTCCTCCTCAAACTGTATCTGTGAAGGCTTGGATTTCTTAAATTTGAGTTTTCAGTTGCAATTTGCTTTTAGTGGTTCTGTCCATGAAAAATCTTAAAGCTCTTTGCTGTCTGTCACGTTATGCATACTTCTAAAGGATCTTTTCTTTTCATACTTGGATTTAACTACTTCTCTTTGCCCAGATCACTAAAGCCATGTGGCTGAGCCAGCAGCACCAGCCAGGTCTCAGGGTCCCCAGTCCTTAAGCAGCTAGTTTGAGATGAGAGAGCTGAAATTGATCAGGGCCCACTGACTGCTGTTCTGGTGAAGGAATGTCTTGATATATACCTGCTGTGATGTGTCTGTGCTAGGTCGCTGAATGAGTATGCTTCTGCTGTAAATACATTTCCACAAAGGTGGTTTTCTGTCATTTACCTGGAAGTTTAGGTCAACAATGATACAAATGAGCTTATTTACAAAACAGAAACAGACTCACAGACCTAGAGAAGGAACAGCGGTGGGAGGGGGAGGAAGGGTGGGAGAGAGGACTAGGTTGGGAGTTTGGGAGTGACATGTACACACTGCTGTATTTAAAATAGATAACCAATAAGGACCTACTATATAGCACAGGGACCTCTGCTCAATATTCTGTAATAACTTAAATGGGAAAAGAATTCGAAAAAGAATAGATACATGTATATAACTGAATCACTTTGCTGTACACCTGAAACTAACACAACATTGTTAATCAGCTATACTCCAGTATAAAATAAACATTTAAAAAAAAGAAAAAAAAGGAAGGATAAGAGTGAGAGACTCCTCATCTGGGGTGGATATTGTAAGCTCTCTCTATAATAAAAATGGGAAATCCACAGGGGGCACCATGCTTCAGTTTCTAAAGCTCAGCATTGCTTTTTTGTCTGTTCATTTCTGTTTAATTAGGAAAAAATGGCATCCTTCGTGGGTTTTATTCTCTGGTCTAGGTGAGTGTTCAGGGAAGGTATTAGGTCATGTGACATATAGCACAGCACTCAGCAGGACAGGCTGGGAGTCATGCGATTCTTATCAGAATGTGACCTCTCTAAGCCTCAATATTTTGTATGAAAGGGAGACAGTAATCCTCATCTAACACTGTTGGGATTATTATATCAGAAAATACATGTAAAGCTCCTAGCCCGACACCTGGTATATATGCTCACTAAGTGTTATTAGCACTTACCATTATGCCATTTAAAACTTATTCTTAGGTGACTTTATCTGTGGAGTCTAGTGTTGCCGTGTTATTTTGTAGTCTCAATATCAACTGCCTCAGATTTTTTAACAGAGTTTTTGTTTTGCATCTTGGGTTTTTTTTCATTTTATAATTATGGCAATAAACATATAACATTAAAATTCCATCTTCATCATTTTTAAGTATACAGTTCACTAGCGTTCAGTATTATTACATTGTCATAACAAATCTCCAGGACTTTTTCATCTTGCGGAACTGAAACGCTATACCCATTAAAAATGAATTCCTTCACCTCCTCCCTGCCTTGGCAACCACCTTTCAGCTTTCTATATATTTTTTTTTTTTGCGGTATACGGGCCTCTTACTGCTGTGGCCTCTCCCGTTGCGGAGCACAGGCTCTGGACGCACAGGCTCAGCGGCCATGGCTCATGGGCCCAGCCGCTCCACGGCATGTGGGATCCTCCCGGACCGGGGCACGAACCCGTGTCCCCTGCATCGGCAGGCGGACTCTCAACCACTGCGCCACCAGGGAAGCCCCAGCTTTCTATTTTTATGATTTTGATGACATTAGGTATATGATGGAATCACATAGTATTTGCCCTCTTGTGACTGGCTTATTTTGCTTAACATAATGTCTTCCAGGCTTACCTATGTCGTATCATGTGACAGGATTTACTTTTTTAAGGCTGCGTAATATTCCACTGTATGTATACATCACATTTTCTTTATCTGTTCATCTTTTGGTGGACATTTGGGTTGCTTCCACCTCTTGTAGTGTGAATAGTGCTGCAATGAACATAGGTGTGCAAGTATCTCTTCAAGATCCTGCTTTGAATTCTTTTGGATAAATGCCTAGAAGGGGGATTGCTAGATCATATAGTAATTCTATTTTTAAATTTCTGAGGAACTCACATATGGTTTTTTCCATAATGGCTGCACCATTTCACATTCTTTTTTTTTTTTTTTTTTTTTTAATTTATTTTTTATTTATTTATTTATTTTTTTTTTTTTGCTTTATCACAAATTTAATCAGTTATATGTATACATATGTTCCCATATCCCCTCCCTTTTGCGTCTCCCTCCCATCCTCCCTATCCCACCCCTCCAGGCGGTCACAAAGCACCGAGCTGATCTCCCTGTGCTATGCGGCTGCTTCCCACTAGCTATCTACCTTACGTTTGGTAGTGTATATATGTCCATGCCGCTCTTTCACTTTGTCACAGCTTACCCTTCCCCCTCCCCATATCCTCAAGTCCATTCTCTAGTAGGTCTGTGTCTTTATTCCTGTCTTACCCCTATGTTCTTCATGACCTTTTTTTTTCTTAAATTCCATATATATGTGTCAGCATACAGTATTTGTCTTTCTCTTTCTGACTTACTTCACTCTGTATGACAGACTCTAGGTCCATCCACCTCATTACAAATAGTTCAATTTCATTTCTTTTTATGGCTGAGTAATATTCCATTGTATGTATGTGCCACATCTTCTTTACCCATTCATCCGATGATGGACACTTAGGTTGTTTCCATCTCCGGGCTATTGTGAATAGAGCTGCAATGAACATTTTGGTACATGTCTCTTTTTGAATTGTGGTTTTCTCAGGGTATATGCCCAGTAGTGGGATTGCAGGGTCATATGGTAGTTCTATTTTTAGTTTTTTAAGGAACCTCCATACCGTTCTCCATAGTGGCTGTACCAATTCACATTCCCACCAGCAGTGCAAGAGTGTTCCCTTTTTTCCACACCCTCTCCAGCATTTATTGTTTCTAGATTTTTTGATGATGGCCATTCTGACTGGTGTGAGATGATATCTCATTGTAGTTTTGATTTGCATTTCTCTAATTAGTAAAGATGTTGAGCATCCTTTCATGTGTTTGTTGGCAGTCTGTATATCTTCTGTGGAGAAATGTCTATTTAGGTCTTCTGCCCATTTTTGGATTGGGTTGTTTGTTTTTTTGTTATTGAGCTGCATGAGCTGCTTATAAATTTTGGAGATTAATCCTTTGTCAGTTGCTTCATTTGCAAATATTTTCTCCCATTCTGAGGGTTGTCTTTTGGTCTTGTTTATGGTTTCCTTTGCTGTGCAAAAGCTTTTAAGTTTCATTAGGTCCCATGTGTTTATTTTTGTCTTTATTTCCATTTCTCTAGGAGGTGGGTCAAAAAGGATCTTGCTGTGATTTATGTCATAGAGTGTTCTGCCTATGTTGTCCTCTAAGAGTTTGATAGTGTCTGGCCTTACATTTAGGTCTTTAATCCATTTTGAGCTTATTTTTGTGTATGGTGTTAGGGAGTGATCGAATCTCATACTTTTACATGTCCCTGTCCAGTTTTCCCAACACCACTTATTGAAGAGACTGTCCTTTCTCCACTGTACATTCCTGCCTCCTTTATCAAAGATAAGGTGACCATATGTCCGTGGGTTTATCTCTGGGCTTTCTGTCCTGTTCCATTGATCTATCTTTCTGTTTTTGTGCCAGTACCATACTGTCTTGATTACTGCAGCTTTGTAGTATAGTCTGAAGTCAGGGAGCCTGATTCCTCCAGCTCCATTTTTCGTTCTCAAGATTGCTTTGGCTATTCGGGGTCTTTTGTGTTTCCATACAAATTGTGAAATTTTTTGTTCTAGTTCTGTGAAAAATGCCAGTGGTATTTTGATAGGGATTGCATTGAATCTGTAGATTGCTTTGGGTAGTAGAGTCATTTTCACAATGTTGATTCTTCCAATCCAAGAACATGGTACATCTCTCCATCTATTTGTATCATCTTTAATTTCTTTCATCAGTGTCTTATAATTTTCTGCATACAGGTCTTTTGTCTCCTTAGGTAGGTTTATTCCTAGATATTTTATTCTTTTTGTTGCAATGGTAAATGGGAGTGTTTCCTTGATTTCACTTTCAGATTTTTCATCATTAGTATATAGGAATGACAGAGATTTCTGTGCATTAATTTTGTATCCTGCAACTTTACCAAATTCATTGATTAGCTCTAGTAGTTTTCTGGTAGCATCTTTAGGATTCTCTATGTATAGTATCATGTCATCTGCAAACAGTGACAGCTTTACTTCTTCTTTTCCAATTTGGATTCCTTTTATTTGCTTTTCTTCTCTGATTGCTGTGGCTAAAACTTCCAAAACTATGTTGAATAAGAGTGGTGAGAGTGGGCAACCTTGTCTTGTTCCTGATCTTAGTGGAAATGGTTTCAGTTTTTCACCATTGAGGACGATGCTGGCTGTGGGTTTGTCATATATGGCCTTTATTATGTTGAGGAAAGTTCCCTCTATGCCTACTTTCTGCAGGGTTTTTATCATGAATGGGTGTTGAATTTTGTCGAAAGCTTTCTCTGCATCTATTGAGATGATCATATGGTTTTTCTCCTTCAATTTGTTAATATGGTGTATCACGTTGATTGATTTGCGTATATTGAAGAATCCTTGCATTCCTGGGATAAACCCCACTTGATCATGGTGTATGATCCTTTTAATGTGCTGTTGGATTCTGTTTGCTAGTATTTTGTTGAGGATTTTTGCATCTATGTTCATCAGTGATATTGGCCTGTAGTTTTCTTTCTTTGTGACATCCTTGTCTGGTTTTGGTATCAAGGTGATGGTGGCCTCGTAGAATGAGTTTGGGAGTGTTCCTCCCTCTGCTATATTTTGGAAGAGTTTGAGAAGGATAGGCGTTAGCTCTTCTCTAAATGCTTGATAGAATTCGCCTGTGAAGCCATCTGGTCCTGGGCTTTTGTTTGTTGGAAGATTTTTTATCACAGTTTCAATTTCAGTGCTTGTGATTGGTCTGTTCATATGTTCTATTTCTTCCTGATTCAGTCTTGGCAGGTTGTGCATTTCTAAGAATTTGTCCATTTCTTCCAGGTTGTCCATTTTATTGGCATAGAGTTGCTTATAGTAATCTCTCACGATCTTTTGTATTTCTGCAGTGTCAGTTGTTACTTCTCCTTTTTCATTTCTAATTCTATTGATTTGAGTCTTCTCCCTTTTTTTCTTGATGAGTCTGGCTAATGGTTTATCAATTTTGTTTATCTTCTCAAAGAACCAGCTTTTAGTTTTATTGATCTTTGCTATTGTTTCCTTCATTTCTTTTTCATTTATTTCTGATCTGATTTTTATGATTTCTTTCCTTCTGCTAACTTTGGGATGTTTTTGTTCTTCTTTCTCTAATTGCTTTAGGTGCAAGGTTAGGTTGTTTAGTCGAGATATTTCCTGTTTCTTAAGGTGGGATTGTATTGCTATAAACTTCCCTCTTAGAACTGCTTTTGCTGCATCCCATAGGTTTTGGGTCGTCGTGTCTCCATTGTCATTTGTTTCTAGGTATTTTTTTATTTCCTCTTTGATTTCTTCAGTGATCACTTCGTTATTAAGTAATGTATTGTTTAGCCTCCATGTGTTTGTATTTTTTATAGCTCTTTTCCTGTAATTGATATCTAGTCTCATAGCATTGTGGTCGGAAAAGATACTTGATACAATTTCAATTTTCTTAAATTTACCAAGGCTTGATTTGTGACCCAAGATATGATCTATCCTGGAGAATGTTCCATGAGCACTTGAGAAAAATGTGTATTCTGTTGTTTTTGGATGGAATGTCCTATAAATATCAATTAAGTCCATCTTGTTTAATGTATCATTTAAAGCTTGTGTTTCCTTATTTATTTTCATTTTGGATGATCTGTCCATTGGTGAAAGTGGGGTGTTAAAGTCCCCTACTATGATTGTGTTACTGTCGATTTCTCCTTTTATGGCTGTTAGTGTTTGCCTTATGTATTGAGGTGCTCCTATGTTGGGTGCATAAATATTTACAATTGTTATATCTTCTTCTTGGATCGATCCCTTGATCATTATGTAGTGTCCTTCTTTGTCTCTTCTAGTAGTCTTTATTTTAAAGTCTATTTTGTCTGATATGAGAATTGCTACTCCAGCTTTCTTTTGGTTTCCATTTGCATGGAATATCTTTTTCCATCCCCTTACTTTCAGTCTGTATGTGTCTCTAGGTCTGAAGTGGGTCTCTTGTAGACAGCATATATATGGGTCTTGTTTTTGTATCCATTCAGCCAATCTGTGTCTTTTGGTGGGAGCGTTTAGTCCATTTACATTTAAGGTAATTATTGATATGTATGTTCCTATTCCCATTTTCTTAATTGTTTTGGGTTCGTTATTGTAGGTCTTTTCCTTCTGTTGTGTTTCTTGCCTAGAGAAGTTCCTTTAGCATTTGTTGTAAAGCTGGTTTGGTGGTGCTGAACTCTCTCAGCTTTTGCTTGTCTGTAAATGTTTTAATTTCTCCATCAAATCTGAATGAGATCCTTGCTGGGTAGAGTAATCTTGGTTGCAGGTTTTTCTCCTTCATCACTTTAATTATGTCCTGCCACTCCCTTCTGGCTTGTAGAGTTTCTGCTGAGAGATCAGCTGTTATCCTGATGGGGATTCCCTTGTGTGTTATTTGTTGTTTTTGCCTTGCTGCTTTTAATATGATTTCTTTGTGTTTAATTTTTGACAGTTTGATTAATATGTGTCTTGGCGTATTTCTCCTTGGATTTATTCTGTATGGGACTCTCTGTGCTTCTTGGACTTGATTAACTATTTCCTTTCCCATATTAGGGAAGTTTTCAACTATAATCTCTTCAAATATTTTCTCAGTCCCTTTCTTTTTCTCTTCTTCTTCTGGAACCCCTATAATTCGAATGTTGGTGCGTTTAATGTTGTCCCAGAGGTCTCTGATATTGTCCTCTGTTCTTTTCATTCTTTTTTCTTTATTTTGCTCTGCATTAGTTATTTCCACTATTTTATCTTCCACCTCACTTATCCGTTCTTCTGCCTCAGTTATTCTGCTATTGATCCCATCTAGAGTATTTTTCATTTCATTTATTGTGTTTTTAATCGATGCTTGATTCATCTTTAGTTCTACTAGGTCCTTGTTAACTGTTTCTTGCATTTTGTCTATTCTATTTCCAAGATTTTGGATCATCTTTACTATCATTATTCTGAATTCTTTTTCAGATAGATTGCCTATTACCTCTTCATTTGTTAGGTCTGGTGGGTTTTTATCTTGCTCCTTCTCCTGCTGTGTGTTTTTCTGTCTTCTCATTTTGCTTATGTTACTGTGTTTGGGGTCTCCTTTTTGCCGGCTGCAGGTTCGTAGTTCCTGTTGTTTTTGGTGTCTGTCCCCAGTGGCTAAGGTTGGTTTAGTGGGTTGTGTAGGCTTCCTGGTCGAGGGGACTAGTGCCTGTGTTCTGGTGGATGAGGCTGGATCTTGTCTTTCTGGTGGGCAGGTCCACGTCTGGTGGTGTGTTTTGGGGTGTCTGCAGACTTTTTATGATTTTAGGCCACCTCTCTGCTAATGGGTGGCGTTGTGTTCCTGTCTTGCTAGTTGTTTGGCATAGGGTGTCCAGCACTGTAGCTTGCTGGTCGTTGAGTGAAGCTGGGTGCTGGTGTTGAGATGGAGATCTCTGGAAGATTTTCGCCGTTTGATATTATGTGGAGCTGGGAGGTCTCTTGTGGACCAGTGTCCTGAAGTTGGCTCTCCCACCTCAGAGGCACAGTACTGACTCCTGGCTCCTCAATTTGGGATGATTTGTTGTCTATTCATGTATTCCACAGATGCAGGGTACATCAAGTTGATTGTGGAGCTTTAATCCGCTGCTTCTGAGGCTGCTGGGAGAGGTTTCCCTTTCTCTTCTTTGTTCTCACAGCTCCCGGGTCTCAGCTTTGGATTTGGCCCCGCCTCTGCGTGTAGGTCGCCGGAGGGCGTCTGTTCTTCGCTCAGACAGGAAAGGGTTAAAGGAGCAGCCTCTTCGGGAACTCTGGCTCACTCAGGCCGGGCGGGAGGGAGGGGCACGGAGTGCGGGGCGAGCCTGCAGCGGCAGAGGTCGGCGTGACGTTGCACCAGCCCGAGGCGCGCCGTGCGTTCTCCCAGGGAAGCCGCCCCTGGATCCCGGGACCCCGGCAGTGGCGGGCTGCTCAGGCTCCCGGAAGGGCGGTGTGGACAGTGACCTGCGCTCGCACACGGGCTTCTTGGCGGCGGCAGCAGCAGCCCCAGCGTCCCACGCCCGTCACTGGGCTCCGCGCTTTCAGTCGCGACTCGCGCCCGTCTGTGGAGCTCCTTTAAGCAGCGCTCTTGATCCCCTCTCCTCGCGCAGCAGGAAACCAAGAGGGAAGAACAAGTCTCTTGCCTCTTCGGCAGCTCCAGAGTTTTCCCGGACTCCCTCCCGGCTAGCTGTGGCGCATTAGCCCCCTTCAGGCTGAGTTCTCGCCGCCAGCCCCAGTCCTCTCCCTGCGCTCTGACCGAAGCCCGAGCCTCAGCTTCCAGCGCCGCCCGCCCCGGCGGGCGAGCAGACAAGCCTCTCGGGCTGGTGAGTGCCGCTCGGCACCGATCCTCTGTGCGGGAATCTCTCCGCTTTGCCCTACCCAGGTATGTGGGGAGTTTCTTGCCTTTTGGGAGGTCTGGGGTCTTCTGCCAGCGTTCAGTAGGTGTTCTGTAGGAGTTGTTCCACGTGTAGCTGTATTTCTGGTGTATCCGTGGGGAGGAAGGTGATCTCTGCGTCTTACTCTTCCGCCATCTTACCCGGAAGTCAAGCCATTTCACATTCTTACCAACAGCGCACAAAGGTTCCAATTTCTCCGCATCCTTGCCAACAGCTGTTATTTTATGTTCTTTTGTTAATGGCCATCCTAAACAGTGTGATGTGGTATCTCATTTGTGGTTTTGATTTGTATTTCTTTTGTAATTAGTTATGCTGAGCATCTTCTTATATGCCTGCTGACCATTTGTATATCTTCTTTGGAGAATTGTTTATTTAAGTCCTTTGCCTATTATAAATTTTTTTTATGTTGTTGAGTTGTAGAAATTCCTTACATATTCTGGATATTACCTCCTTAACCAATATATTATTTACAAATATTTTATCCCATTATATAGGTTGCCTTTCCGCTCTGTTGATTGTTTCCTTTGATGTACAGAAGTTTTTAAGTTTGATATAGTCCAATTTATTGTTATTTTTTCTTTCGTTGCCTGTGCTTTTGATGACATTTCCAAGAACTCATTGCCAGATCCAGTGTGCTGAAACTTTCATCCTGTGTTTTCCTCTAGGATTTTTTTAGTTTTAGGTCTTAGGTTTAGGTCTTTAATCCATTTTAATTTATGTATTTATTAAAAAAATTTTAATTGAAGTATATTTGATTTACAGTATTGCATTAGTTTCAGGTGTATAGCATAGTGATTCAGTTTTTATTTTTGGCAAATTATATTCCATTATATGTTATTAAAAGATGTTGGATATAATTCCCTGTGGTATACAGTAAATCCTTGTTGCTTATCTTTTTTATGTAGAATAGTTGTATCTCTTACTCCCATACTCCTGATTTGTCCCTCCCCCCTTCCAAAACCTTTGGTAACCAGAAGATCGTTTTCTGTGTCTGTGAGACTGTTTCTGTCTTGTATGTAAATTCATATGTATTATTTTTTAGCTATTGGTAGTTAATTTTGTATATGGTGTAAGGTAGAGGTCCAGCTTTGTTCTTTTGCATGTGGATATCCAGTTTTTCCAACACGATTTGTTGAAGAGAGTGTCTTTTTCCCACTGTGTACTCTTTTTTTTTTTTTTTTTTTTTTTGTGGTACGCGGGCCTCTCACTGTTGTGGCCTCTCCCGTTGCGGAGCACAGGCTCCGGATGCGCAGGCTCAGCAGCCATGGCTCACGGGCCCAGCCGCTCCGCGGCATATGGGATCCTCCCAGACCGGGGCACGAACCCGTATCCCCTGCATCGGCAGGCGGACTCTCAACCACTGCGCCACCAGGGAGGCCCTGTGTACTCTTTTAACACTCTCGTTTCAAATCATTTGACCATATACCCAAATGTTTTTTTGTGGACTCTGTTCTGTTTAATCAATCTATATATCTGTCTTTATGGCAGTATCACACAGTCTTTATGACTTTTGCATTGTAGTATGTTTTGAAATCAGGAAATGTAAGGCCTCCAACTTTGTTCTTCTTTTTCAGAATTGTTTTGGCTATTCAAGGTCCCTTGAGATTCTGTATGTATTTAGGATTTTTTTTCTCTCTTTCTGCAAAGAATACCATTAGAATTTTGATAGGGCTTGCATTGAATCTTGACTGCCTTAGATTTTATCAGACAAAACTGTTCGCCATTTTTAACAAGAAAAGTGAGCTGTTGACTATAAAACAACATTTCTTTTGCTGCAGTGTGGCTTGTGTTGCCAAGTTTGTGTTTTGATCGAGGCCAGATAAAAGAGCAGCACAATCAAACCCACTCAGTGCAGTCGGTAGGCAAGTAATCTCTAGCTCTATATGATGAAAAGACGATTTTAACCACTTTTGATCTGATTTAATGATAGAAACAGGGAGCATTTATTATTCTTGCTGACAAATATCAGTGTTATGTGAAAAACTCTCAAATGACTATTTAAAATATCAAATGACTGATAGAAATTTTTTCCAAAGGAAGAAGTGGGTGATAGGAGTTTTCTGTTGTTGCTGACCTTGTGATTATTACTTGCTGAGTAGTATCTGCTCCATTTTTAGGTCAGGTGCCTTCAGTAAGACTAAGTGGATTTGGCGTATGCAAGTCCCTGATTACCCATAACCATACCTTTTCGAATTTCTTCTAGGACCTCATCCCAGAACCACAGTGATGTAGTTGGGGTAGGAGTTTCTGTAGAATGTTCAGTTCCAGGAGACTAAACTCGCAGGGATGGGGTGACTTGTCCAAGGCCTGGTGGCTCTGGGGGACAGAGCCAAGACTTGACTGAATAAAATCATTTCAGATGGCATTTAATACATTGATTAGTCATTCCAAATTCTGTGAACTCAACTTACGTAACAGAAGCTGCACATTCAACTGCTCAGCCAATTAATTAGCCTTTGGACGGTGCTTTACACAGGAGTCAAAAGATCATGGGAGACACTAAGCATCTGAAAATTCAAGAAAGGGAGGAAGGTGGAGGGCAGTTACTTTCAGCTAGAACAGAGCAATGTAAAGTAAGTTAAGTATAACTTACTAAAAGCCAATTTTCTTGATTTTTTTATTTTGCTCCACTTAAGTGTACTTTTTCAAGTTAAGAATAACTGTGCAAAACAGAAACAGACTTGCAGATTTTGAAAAGAAACTTAGGGTTATCAAAGGGGAGGAGGGATAGATTACGACGTTGTGATTAATATATACACACTACTGTGTATAAAATAGATAATCAACAAGGGCCTACTGTATAGCACAGGGACCTCTATGCAGTACTCTGCAATAACCTTTATGGGAAAAGAATCTGAAAAAGAATAGACATATGTATATATATAACTGAATCACTTTGCTGTGCACCTGAAACTAACACAACATTGAAAATCAACTATACTCCAATATAAAATGAAGAATAAAAAAAAAGAATAACTGAACAAATTGTCATCAAATATACATTAGCTGTGATAGTAGTATAGATATTATATGTACAGTACTTAAGTTATTTGGTGTTATTTAGAACCCAAACCTAATGACATACATGAAGCAGACATTGTGCAGTATTCTCCCAAATCCAAAAATCCGTGGGTAAGATGATACCTGTTTGGAATTTCTCTGATAATGTACCTTCCTCTGCCTTTGAAAAAGATCTTGCACATTTTTGAATGACTTCTTGTAATTTGGCACAGTGATGATGTTAATCGATTCAAATGATTAATCCTGGGGGAATTCATTGCCCTCCACAGATCGGCAGCCTCACTTCCTTCAGCGCTAGATACTGAATATTGCTCTTCAGGGGAGAAGCTGTTGTAAATTGCTGATGGATTTGGTACTTATTTTTATGTAATTCAGATTTCTTATTTTCCAGAAACTCTGAAAACTTTGAGGAAATGAAATGCATGTTTTCTACTAATGTCAAAAGTGACAAGTACTTTTAAAAAGGCACAAATATAAAACACTGTAAAACAAAATCATAGACATGAAGACTTTGACCACATTCAAGAAGAATGTATTTATTACCTCTGTCACTTTTTTTCCCTCACTGCATCTCTAGTAGTTTAATAACAAACTGTAATGAAGAGAAGACTGTCTTTCTCTTGAGCCAAACATTGTTTCATAACTGTCATTCCATCTTTAACTTCTCTTTTTTTCTCCAAAACTCTGAGCAAGCAGAATCCTTTTAACGTCTCTGAGCACTTGCCATGGTTCGGAGCACTTGAAAAGAAATTTTGCCTGGAAGTGTCTTTCTTCTGCATTCTTAGATGTATCCTTTGCATAAGTGCATTTAGTTTCTTCTTCTCTTGCCCTTGATGGAGTTGCTGGCAGCATACAGATATGACTTCATGGTTTCTTGCATCTGCTGATTTCCCTTTCTTATCCTGGACACTGACAGGGCGGGCTGAGAGGGACCTGGAATAGAAATGCAGAGAAGAAAAAAGGTTTGGTGGCGATGACAGTTGTCAGGCACAAAGTCAAGATGTTAATGAATTAATGATTCATAAGCCCTTTGAACCTCACTATGTACTAAACGTGAATGAGACATAGCCCTCAAGGTGCCAGTGGGCCAGTCCCTGAGATTACTGTGCAGGAGAGAGAAGTCTGGAAGCATCCAGAGTTGATGGCAAGTCTTGGAGAAGAAGGGATGGTTGGCTGAAACAGCAGGATACCGGCCGGGGCCCATGACATTGGGCAGACAGGTGCTGAGGTTGGAGAGTTAAGGAAATGAATACTGACCATTCATGTAGACTCTGACCCTGACCCAGAGGCTGCCCACACTCATCTTGTATACAGAATTAGAGAGAGTGAGCAGGGCCCGCAGAACTAAGTTGTTGGAGAGAATGATGAGAGAGCATCTCTGCTACTCCTTGAGCCTGTCTAGGAGAGCCAGGAGTTTGAAGCAGCTGGTTTCTAATCATCATATTGTCCCCATTTGAAGCTTTCCTTGTTATAATTGGAGGCAGCCGAGCAGCACAGGGCTGGAATCCTACTTCCTCTGAGAATCCTCTGAACCCCAGTTTCTTCATAGGTACAGGTGTTTTGCAGAGGTAGGTGCCTCACGCAGAGCCTGGCACCTATCATGTTATCCCGCACATGTGAATTGAATCTGATCCGTGAATAGACATTTTAAAATTTCTCCAAACTCTTTGAACTCTTCTTAAGTTATTACTCAAGCTGTTAAGTTCATGCATTTAAACATATTTTCTTGTTATTTTTCCGATACATTTACTTTTACTATAAAAGTTAAACCTGCTCCATTGTATAAATTTTGGAAAATACAGAAAACTAAATTTAAAACTTCAATGATTAAAATTAACTTAAAATAAAAATTAGATCACTCGACATTCTGACACTTAGAAAGAACCAGTATTAGAATTCAATGTCTCCTTCAATCTTGACATTAATTGGGGAGCACACTCTATTCTGCCTTTTATACATTTGTATTTATATACTGAGGCACTGTGGAATAGTGGTTAAAAATACCAGATTTGGTTCCGGACGGACCTGTATTCTGGTTCCAAATTTACTACTAGTGATTATATAATCTTCAGTTAGCTATTTGACCTCTTTATGCCTGTTTGCTCACCTGTGAAAGGACATAATATTTCCCACTTCATTGTGTGGATTTGAGGAATAAATGGGCTAATACATGTGAGGGGCTTCACATAATATCCCCAAAGCTGTGAGCAGTCATCACATGTTAACTCTGCTGCTTCTTATTGAATTGTGAATATTAATGAAGAAACAAAAACAATTCTTTGGGGAAAGTTCTTTATAATTTCAGTCTTCAAATAGCTAATTATCTACTAGTGCCTCTTGTCTGGCAGGTTGTTTAAAGCATTGGGCACCTAAAGGAATGTGTTCATTTCTTTTCCAATCCCAAGGCTAACTTTTCAAGGACATCAGAGCAGTGCTTTCCTTTCTCATAAGCAAGGTCAGGATAAGCTAAGAAATCATCAATTACAAGTGTTAAATAAATGGCAGCTTAAGAAACAACTGAATATGTTATGATCTAAGAATACTTAGTGAAACGTACTTTTGGTAGGCTTTTAATATTCTAATAAATTATTTTTACTTGCATTTTAACTGTATTAAATATATTGATTGAGACAAGGAAAAATGAAAACAAAATTTTTTTTTAGTTGGATAACCTGGATAGAATAATAACGCATGGAAACATATCTGGCTTTATGAGAGTAATAATATTATCTCCTTATATTTTTAATGATATACCTTATGCCTTTTAAAATATTGTCATATACATTTTCTTATTAGATTTTCTACAAAATTCTACTAGCTAGGTAGTTTAGAACTAAAGTCTTCTCTTTCTAATCCAATAGTCTTTCAGTGAAACCATGATATGTGGTCATGCAGGATAGAATGTTTGTGATTTGGAGACTGGAACTTGTCTACATGGAGAAAAATCTTTCTCTTTGGCTTTAAAAATAAAGAAACTAGTATTCTTTGATTATTAAGTTAATAAAATTTAATAAATGTAAACCTACCAAGTTTAATTTATTAAAATTACTAATTTAAAATTTAATTTATTAAAATAATTCTAGACTTTAAAATAAACTCTTGG
The DNA here is from genome assembly GCF_949752795.1 of Hyperoodon ampullatus. Lineage (NCBI taxonomy): Eukaryota > Metazoa > Chordata > Mammalia > Artiodactyla > Ziphiidae > Hyperoodon > Hyperoodon ampullatus. Next base: position 116,896,765 of record NC_136914.1, on the reverse strand, counting down.
TTACTTTAAAAAATTATTCCAAAAAATTATTCATTGTTTTTATTATTTTAAAATATTTCACCCGTATTTAGCTTAGGCTCCATCTTTAGGAACACAGGTTGGAGCTGGGTTGAAAATATTTGGACCATACAGAAATTCTATAAAGAATTCTATACAGCAATTCCTTAAACACAGGTTGTAACTTGTTTCCTCTTTTTTGGGGGCCTCTCACTGTTGTGGCCTCTCCCGTTGCGGAGCACAGGCTCCGGACGCGCAGGCTCAGCGGCCATGGCTCACGGGCCCAAACGTTCCGCGGCATGCGGGATCTTCCGGGACCGGGGCACGAACCCGTGTCCCCTGCATCGGCAGGCGGACTCTCAACCACTGCACCACCAGGGAAGCCCCTTTTTTCCTTTTTAAAAAATAACTTTATTGAGGTGTAATTTATATACAATTAAATGCATCCATTGTAAAGTACACACCTATGTCTTCTATCTTCAGATTTCTCCATCTTTTAAAAGATGAAATATTTTAGGCATATAAAAAAGAGTGAAGAATATTGTAACAAACACTGAAGTACTCACTACCCAGATTAAGAAAAACGTGTACAGATGTTATTGAAACTTCCCATGTGCTCCTCCGGCGCCCCACTCCCTCCCTGCTTCCCAGAGAGAATCATTCTGTTAAATTTGATGTATATCATTTTCATGCATGTTTCCCTTCCATCCATACATCCATACATAAGCAATATATAGCATTCTTTTGTATGTTTTAAAACATGATAAAGCGATACATTTTTGTATTCTTTATTTCTTCAGCATTGTTTTGAGATTTCTCTAGATTGATCACTGATTCACTGATATGTGTCACTGTATAACATTCCATTGTAAGCATATTGCATATACCACAGTTTATTAATTTGTTCCTGTCTTTAGGTATTTATACTGTTTTCAGGTGTTGTTGTTTGTTTGTTTCCTATTTGAGACACTGCTCTGGTGCACATTCTTGTTCATGTCTCATTGAGCACATGTACAGGATTCTCTAGGGCATAAACCTAGTGCAGGAATTGCTAAATCTGAGGGCTTGTGCTTTTTCAGTTTTTCCAACTATTGACAAATTGCAATTCTGAATGATTGTGCCATTTATTCTTCCATCTATAGTGAATGAGTTCCTGACTCTCCACAGTTGGGTTTTATCAGACTTCTAACTAAAAAACATTTGAGACTTCCCTGGTGGTCCAGTGGTTAAGACTGCGCTTGCTTCTGCTGCAGGGGGCGCGGGTTCCATCCCTGGTGGGGGAACTAAGATCCTACATGCTGTGCGGACAAAAAAAATTTTTTTTTTTGGCTGATCTGAAGGATGTAACAAAGTTTTAAAACTGCATTTTCCTGATGTTAGCAAGGTTGAACATCTTTTTGTATATTTATTGGGCATTTGGGTTTCCTCTTCTGTGAATTACCTATTTAAATTCTCTGTCCATTTTATCACTGAGCTGTTTTCCTTGGTTCATTTTATACTATAGATATAAGTATTACTTTTCTGTATGGTAAATATTTTCTCCCAGTCTTGGTTTGCCTTTTATAATTATGATGCCTTTTGATACACAGAATTTTAAGATTTTAATAAAGTCAGAATTTTCAGCCTTTTTAAGAATTTTTTTTTTATCTTAAAGTCATAAAATTTTTCTCCTGCATCATCTTTTAAGAATTTCTAGGGGCTTCCCTGGTGGCGCAGTGGTTGAGAGTCCGCCTGTCGATGCAGGGGACACGGGTTCGTGCCCCGGTCCGGGAAGATCCCACATGCCACGGAGCGGCTGGGCCCGTGAGCCACGGCCGCTGAGCCTGCGCGTCCGGAGCCTGTGCTCCGCAACGGGAGAGGCCACAACAGTGAGAGGCCCTCGTACCGCAAAAAAAAAAAAAAAAAAAAAAAAGAATTTCTAGGTTTTGCTTTTCGTAATTACTTACTGAATTCACTTGGAATTTCTCTTGGAATTTTATATTTTCCAAATTAATACTGATTTATCATTGTTCATCTTTACCCCAATTATTTATATGTCAGCTCTGACATATTTCAAATTTCTAACATACTTGTGGTTCTTATTTGGTCCTTCCAAGTCTGTTCAAATTCTGTGTTATTATCATATTGTCTTAACTATGGCTTTATAGTAAGTTTTGATAATAAGTCCTCTACCTTGGTCTTTATTTTAACATGTTCTTAGCTATTATAGGCACTTTGGATTATGATGTAGATTTAAGAGTTAGCTCATCAAGGTATATGAAGTACATTGTTGGTATTTTAATTAGAATGACATTGAATTTATGAGTCATTTTGGGGACAGTTGATATCTTTAAAATATTGAGCCTTCCCATCTATGAATATGGTATCTCTTTCCATTCATTTTACTCCGCATTAATGTATATATTTGAAGTTTTATAATTCTCTTCAGAAAGATGTAGGTATCTTTTGTTACACTTATTGCTAGGTACTTCTTATTTTTTTTCTTGTTGTAGTAAATGGAATCTTTTCAAAAATTACATGTTCTGTTTGTTCTTGGTGTATATGAAGTAAATTATTTTTTTGTATACTGATCTTATATTAGCCACTTTGCTGAACTCATTCACATAATTTGCCTGAAGATTCTATAGCCAATCATATTGTCTGTGAGTAATGTGTTTTGTAATCTTCATGTCTTTTATTTCTTTTTCTTGTCCCATTGCAGAAACTCAGATTTTTAGCATAAGGTTCAATAGAAGTGTTATAACTGGGCATTAGCTATGATGTTTGATATACTTTCTCAAATTAAGGAGGTTCCCATTCATCCTGATTTTGCTAAGAGTTTTTTTTTTTTAATTGGTCTTGAATTTTATTACTCTTCTGCTTTTATTGCTCAACCATAGTTTTCTGTCTCTGAATCTCTTTGTATATTCCTTAATTATATAACCACCTCACAGTATTGAGGCAAAGACTTTTTCAGATGAAAAGGACTTGACTATTTTTATCCCAGTGAGGAAGATGACCAAACATAATAAATCAAGCAAATTTCTGAAAGGTACATTTGTGTAAACCTGGAAATGTGGGCGTATTGTGGAGTTGATGAGGAGATGGGAGGCAATGTCATCTTGTGGAAATGGCAATAGTTAAGGATTGAATAGAAGACTGGAAGAAGTGGTGAATTTCTAGAATTGTAGCTGGGGGGGGGGAATAGGAAGAGAAATGAATAGTGATAGTGCTCAGCTAGGATTAAAATTAGATTTCTAGTGGTGCTACATAGCTGAGTCTTGTGACTTTTATGCAGTAATGCTCCATAATTTGAGTTTGGGGGTAGAGTACAAGAATTCAAGTAGCTAGATTAATCTAAGGATATGAGTATGCAAGGTGGTTGTAGCATAAGGGTTAGGGAAGTGCGGAATTACTGGGGGAGATGGTTTTAAGATGTAGTTGACTTGATCAGTCGTGGATGAGTGCAATTGCTGCTTACAGGAGGAAAAGAAGTCAGGAACAGGTCTGATACAACCGGACAAATTTTTGGTGACGAGGCAATGGGAAAGAGAAGGAAGAAGGTTGTGATCCAACGCAGAAAGTAGAGTATACGATTTCAAAAGAGAATTGTCTTGCGGTAATGACAAAATCTAGGCTATGGCCATATATTTCAGAGTTTTTGATAGAATGGTTTCCAGAAAGTACTGTAGATGAGTCATTTCTCATCAAATTGCCTGCAAATGAAATGACCCAATTGTTCCCATCTGTAATGAATACGATTTTATTCTTACAGGACTATCTAGTTGATGTGTTGAGTCTACAAAAATGTTAATCTTTTTTCTGTCATTTTACAGATGTATTACCATCTGAAGTGCTGCATTTTCATGAAATGTGGTGTGTTTAATCCTTGCATTTTAAGGGAATTAGATTTTTTTAATACCATTTTTTTCTTTGGTCGTGCAACGAGGCTTGTGGAATCTTAGTTCCCTGACCAGGAATTGAACCCATGCCCCCTGCAATGGAAGTGTGGAGTTCTATCCACTGGACCGCCAGGGAATTCCCGGGAATTAGATTTTTAATGATATTTATTAAATATGTTTGAACATAGCGTTGTCTATTTTTGAGGGTGGGATCTTTTTCTTAGAATTCTTTGTTCTGTGCTAGTTTCTGTCTCTTTAGCATTTATAAATAAGGAGCAGATCTGTTTTCTTAAATAGGCTTCCCTCTGAGAAGTATTGAAAAATGTGGAAAGAGTAGGTTTTCAACTTGGAGGATTGTTTTGTTTGTTCCTGGTGTTTTGGAATGGACCAGTGTTCACAGTATATTTAGTAATCCACAATTTTTAGGACCTTGGAAAACTGGAAGAAGATTCAGAAAATCACTAGAAGAAATGATTTTTGGAAATGTATTTGCTTTTTTCTTTCTTTCTGGAGAAATGGTAGTCCATGGATGACCTAAGAAAGTTTTCAACAACTTGAAGGATTATAGTATAACCAAATTGGCCAAGTTTTCTGTATTTACACTAAGAATTTAATAAACTTAATTAAATTCCAGGTCCTTGCCATAAAAATTGTCAGATTAATCCAGTTAACTTCATGAGTACAAACTTCATGTGTACTAGTTTGCAGGGTCCTGCCGAGTATATAAAATGAAAATCTGATGTGGTCTTTGTCTTCAAGGAAATTTTACTTGCATGATAGAGGCAAGACATTCTTGGACTGAGAAATAACAATACAGAACAGTATAGGGTTGCAACAATTCTGCGGATTCTCTCAACTCTGTAGATCATGAAAAATAATTTCATGTCTGCAGATATCTCTGATGCATGGGGAAAATGCAATATAAAATAGTTTTCTAACAAAAATTCAATGATATATCAATATCTACATTTATAATTGAATTTAAAATTATGCTAATTTGAATTTACTCCAGAAACTTTTGTTATTGAGCTGATTTTTGTTGACTGTAATAAATATTTCTATACCACTTGCTCTATATCTGTATTAAGTATTTTGCCACTGATAACTCCTTTAAATGGTCTTAGGAACCCTGTGAAATAGGCCTGTTATTATCGCCTCTCTTTTAAAGATAAGGAAAACACAGAGGTTAATTAATTTGCCCAAAGTCAAACAGCTCATGAGTGGTAGAGCTAGGATTTGAATCCTGGCAGTCCAGCTCCACTCTGCCTCTTTATTTTTGGTTTATTCTGTTTTATTCATTATCATCTATTCTCAGTGTTACTTTATGAATGAAGTGGAAATAGATTTTCATCAGAAAATAAGTGGAAAATTTGCACATTTTTAGGGTATTACTTTTGCCGTTCCGGGCATATTTTAAATATTTGTCAGTATGTTGATACTTCGGGTTTATAACTGCTCCCCCTCCCCCGCTTCTCCCCAAAAGAAACCAGAAATAAACTATAGAAAACAGCAAGTCCATTTTATTATATGTTAATATAGTTTTGAGTCCTTATTTCTCTGAATTTGGTTCAAAGGAACCTCAATTTTCCCATCAACTGCTAAAGTTCTATGACTACCTCTTTTAATTTTTACTTCCTGAACTAATTGCAGTTTGGAATGTGGTGATGGGGCTGGGATATCAATCATTCAGGAATCTGGCTCTATCAGTGTGTCAATCATAAAAGAGTCATCAATGTAGGGTTTCCAACTCTGATTCTTTTTGTGCCTTTTGCCAGGCCTTCCCACGTGGATTTTAATGATACAGGATACCATTTATGGAGAGATGGTAATTTTAATGATAAGAAATATCAGAGTAGCATTTTCTTGAGTTGTGTTTTTAACATAAGCCTCTTTTAGCCAAGAATTGAAAACAACTGGACCAAGACATGTTTGACCTTTGTCTGTCATTGCGTTTGTCGCCAGGAACCAAATGAAAGAAATCAGCCTGACTGGATGCCTGTTTACTTTTGTAGTCTATTAGTGTCTCTTTGAGGTCCTGACACTGCCCTTGCTATTATTCAAGGTCTTGTTTTACTGGCAGAACTTGGTCTGGACAGCTGTTTTTTTCCCCTAATAGTTCTGGACAGATACGTTGATTTGTAGCTTCAGATGAGATGCACAGTTGTCAGTTTGGACAAAAATAGCTTTGTGATTCTTGCTGTGAAATCTCATTTGTGTTTTTCTGACTACTAGACGGAAATTGCAAACAGACATAGGTAGGATGTCCTTTTCCTAAAACCTGATGCACTAGAAATGAAATAATTATTAGTCCATAGGTTCAGTTTTTACAATAATTTAGGCAAGTCCCTTTCCATACGCAGGTATTATCAGTATCCTCCTGGTCCCTCCCTCCCCATCATCATCCTCACTGAGGTTTACAGGAAGGTCCAACTTTCCACGTGAAATTATCATTGTATGACAGACTCTGGAGGCTCTGATGTCTAAATCCTCCCTTGGCTGCATGATGACTCTGGCATTAGACTGTGGGAAAGGTTTATGACAGGCCTGTTATGTGCTAACGTTATCTGTCAGGTGATGGACAGGAAGATAGATTATATTCAGAATTAGTGTGATAAACACCATTGGGTCTATCTGAGTTATTTCATCCTTATCTATTTCATCATTATCATGATTTGTTGCATGAACTGCCGGATGACTAAAAGATAGGTTATCACAATTTGGCTGGATTTTCTCAAAGAAGGCAGCTCTGGATGAGCTTGAATGCAAGATATATTGATAATAGAGAGGTTGGAGAGATAAGGTTGGGGCAGACAAAAAAACCTTAGTGTAAGACCTAGAAGATACTGTTGGCAATTGTGAATTTCATCTACGTAAGAAAAGATTTTTGTCCTAACATCATCATAATCTTATATTTACTTATAAATCTTGAGTTAAATTTTTTCTCAAGGTAGACATGTGTGATCTGATGGATCTGTTTTTTGTGTCTGATGATAGTGTGCTCTCGTATCTTTGTCACTCATTTCTATTTGAAAAACTTTCTGCCACCTGGTTTTGCTTATGAAGACTTCAATATTGGGAACAGATTTGAGGATCTCTTTGTATAATCTAAATTTTCCTCTAGTCCATTTCCTTTACAAAATATACACAGAGTTTCCTTCAAAAATCTGTGTTCTTTAAAAAATAACTTGTTAACTGAAAACTTGTTCTGAACAGTACTCATTCAGAAATATTGAGGATGGCTTTCTGCGTCTTTTGAATGTCATTCCTACTCAAAGGTTTTCTCTCTGCTCTGATCTCTTAGCTCCTGTGATGGGGAAATGTAGAGAAGGGAGCAGGCAGGTAGGATGGCAGGTAGGCGAGGAGGGCAATATTGTGAGTGCGAAACTCTTCTGAAGGAAATAGTTACTATGGGAACAACTTTATAAAACAACATAATGAATATTTTTTTAAAAGATAAAGTTTTTCACAATCCTTTCAGCCTAATAGATCAACTACATTTTGCATGTGTGTTTAATTATAGCCCATGTAGATATAATAATAATACAGACACTTGCATATGTTGACTTTACAGTTAACATTGTGTCATGTTACATTTGTCCCATAATTTAAATCCTAAATAACACTGTGTCAAGTAAGGTACCTTATTTTATGAAATTATGCCCCTGTTGTGAGTTATTTAGGTGGTGTCCATTCTTTTTCTGTTACAAATAAGGCACATTAGTTTATTTAGAAGACCTTTGAGCACCCATCAAACCACCGTTGGATGCTTTCCTGGATATTGTATTTTCATGGATGAAGTCAAACATTTGAAAGGCCAGTGGTGACAAATTCTGTGGGAATAGCTTTTATGGGGAAAGTAGTTTTTATAAAGTCTTTTACGTTGTTTTACCCAACTGCATGACTGTCTTTTCAAATTTTTTCAAGGATGAGCTATAGAAAAAAAAAAAATCCATTTATCCACTGGTAGGATCCCAGCACTCTAAAAGGTTCCCATCCTTTTCGGCTTTGTACATAATTACAAATCTATTGGAGCATATTAATTTTTTTCTTATTTTTCACCTTAGGATCCTTGAAAATAGTTGAAGAGTAGTAGGTTTTAGAAAGATACAAGGATTCAGATTTGCTCTAAGTGAGACCCATGTGGCCTTCGCCAACTGTACCGCCCAGGATGAACTGATGTTAGGTTGACCAGTGAATGTCATGGGCAGAAGCTCACACATTAGGGCACATATGCACTAGTGCATGCAGCACTAGTGCACAAAAATCATTGCGTCTTTGCAATGATTTTTGTCTTGCTGTATTGCAGTATGTGTGAAGTAGCTAATGGTTTCAAAGTTTTCGCTGGTAACCATTGAGCCAGTGACAAAAACAGGTGCCATCGTTATGGAGTTTGCTGACTCCACTGTTTGCTTACAATAGTGACGGTTTTGAATGTCCAAGACTATGGTAACATGAGGAGTTGTGTGATTTCCTTCTGTATGGGTGTTTGTGTGTTTTGTTCAATTGAAGCACACTCTATATTCTGTTACTTAAAATAAGATGTGTTGAGATGCATACGTAATGTGATTTCTTTTGAAAAATGTTTGAATAATACAGTGGTTGGACTAGAAGTGCTGAGTAGTACTTGCTTTTTGAGATGCTACACACACACACAGACACACACACACACACCATTTTGTTGGACATGATTTTGGAAATGCCATCATGTTAGATTTTTATATGACCAATGATCAAGTCTTTACAACTACATATACTATATGTATATATGTTTACATATATTAAAGCTTTGTTCTAATGCTCTAATTTTGCTACTAATATATTTTTTCCTTTGGGAAATATGAGTCCAAGTGAATTAAAAATGCCAGAGGGGGGAGTGTGATACACCTGAAATGTCCTTGGATTTTAGAATGATTGTACTTCTCTTTTTCTTAATTTATAATATTTTTTATTAGAAATGTACTATATAGAAAACTTGTAGGAAAATATAAAGAAATAAAGAAATATAAGAAAATAAAAATTACTTGTAATCCTGCTACCCAGAGCTAAGCTGCTGTTAATATTTAATATATTTTATATTTTCTATATATTTATGTGTATATTCTTCTTTCCTTTCATGTTTAAAAACAAGTTTGGAATCATTCATATCATGCATGTCCTGTTTTTCTTTGCTTTTTATATCATTAGCATTTCTGTGCCAATAAACTCTTTGTAAAAATGATTTTATAATACCATGACTGCCCCATATTCCAGCTATAGTATGTTTTCCTTCTGAAATGTTGGGGATTCTCTATTGCATGTCACAGAGTCTTAGGTACCATTTTTCCCTGTGTGCCCATCCTTGAATTAAAAGAGCTCATCTTTTACCCATATTCTCTTTGTTCTTAAGTGCTCCTAAAACCGCCCCTCAGATCTGAAGGTCAAATTGACATGTGTAGGCCTGGCTGGTTTCTGATGTCCAGCATGAGTGGCTGTAGCGGAGGGTGTGGGAGTTGGTGGGTGTTGACCTTGGGTGGGTCAGCATTTTCCCCTGCTCCTCTGGTGAAGGTCTTCTCCCTGGTTTTTTTTCCTGTCTCCACCATACTGTGTCCTAAGGCACATCGACTCCCTCAGTCTCAGTTCCCCCTGACAGTTGGCATTCCTGGGTGCGATGTCTTGTGAGAGTCTGTGCGGAGAGATTCTGATGCCTGCCTGGGGCTGTCGGATGGAGGAAGCTTCTCCCACCATCTCCAAAAACAGGCTCTGGGGTCAGCAGTCCAGCCTGAGTGAGGCAGGACTAGGACCACCTGGGCCAAAGTTCGGGATAATTCCTCAGAGACTGAAAACTACGTAATTAATTTTCTTAATTTCTGGTGCTGTTATTGTTGCAGCCTTCGTGTGTTGTCATGGATATTTCTGTTGGAAAATGGTGGGAGAGCAAATGGAGTTGATTGAGTTGGTTTTCATCACACAGAGAAATCTACACGCTACTGAGGGAGTGGGTCTCATGCAGTGCCATGTTCGAGTTCAGCCTTGGCCTTGGATACTGCTGAGGTTATCGAATGGCATTCCTGGATGCATTTGTGCGGTTATTCCCCGTGGAAATAGGGCATAGAAACTTGAAACTTTATCTGGTCCAGAGATCACTAAGTTCTAGGCTCACCATGGCCCATTTCAAATGCAGTGCGATCCCATGGCACGGACTCAAGGAGCTGGGGCCATGCTGGCCCTCATATTTGACTATATGTGTACAGCTAATTAGTTTACTCTTCAGTGATGCTAGAGAGGCTAGGAATTGGTTATGCTCTTTGAGTCAACCTGTTTAGCCTGATAATTTTGCATTTGTACCGTGAATAACCCTCTGACATTTTTTCAGAGATAATTTTCAGATGAGGAAACCTTTAGCTTAGACTTGCTAGAGTTTTCATAGCTAGTAAGTGGTACAGCTGGGATGAAAATCTGGTTTTCCCTATACCAAGTCTAGGACTTTTTCTACCATTGTATGAGTTCTTAAGCCAAACTAACAAATCATTTATTTTCCAGGAGGCAATTTTATTGCAGTGGATTTATTTTTTGGTTTATTTATCCATTTGACAGGTCTCTGAACCATGATTTCCCCACTTTTAAGAAATATCAACAATGCCATGCTTGATTTACCTGAATGCCAAAGTGCTTTCCGTGTGTACTGAATAATTGCGGTGTGTGTTTAAGGATTATTCTTAGTGATTCACCCCACTTAATTTCACTCCAACTAGCATGATTTATTACTCCTGAGGATGGTTGATAAGTAGGGTATCCACCTGAGGAAAGTGTCACCTTTTATGTGGGACATACTTAAGAGAAAATTGATGATGGAAACAAATGAAGTTAATTAGTTGAGGGAAATTAAATAGATAAATAAGATATTTGAAGTCAGATTTGCACAGAGCAACAAAGATACTTGGCCGTTTTATGACAGTGCCATCTTAAATCTGTTTGGCAGATGACTAAGCATTAAAAATTGCAGACATCTGTCCTGTTTTTGACTGTTTCTTGCAGTGTTTTTTGTTTGGTTGTTTACAAAGGATGTTCTTTGGGGAAAAGTTCAGGAAATACTAAACACAATGCAGAAAAAAATTAAGTTCACTCTTAATCCTATACTCTGGAGATGAGTACCCCCATACTTCTTTTCTTATACTATAGATTTATAAAATGCTTTTTTAATACTATAGATTTATAAAAAAGCAAGCTTTCAACCTGGATGTAACAGGTTCCTCACCTTCCTAAGGGGAGCGGGTGGGAGGTATTGGGAGATGGCCAGGCTACCAAGACTTGGGGCTGGAAAGAGGAAACGAAAAGTGAGTTCTAAAATCTTTTAGTACTTTTGCTCTGGGCCAAACAGCTGCCTTTGGTGTTTTTAATGTCCCCTTAAGTTCCATTCTGCTGATAAATATGATCTGTCAATGAACTTAAAAAATTATTAATGAACATCTAAGAGGTCCCGATTTTTCAACATAATGAATAATACTACAGGGAAAATCCTTTTACATGCACCTTTGTGAACATAATAAATTCTTTTCTTAAGAAACATCCCTAGAAACAGCATCGCTGGATCAAAGACATGCATCTTTTAAAGTCTTTTGAAATATATGTACCAAAGAGTTTGACATTAGAAATTTTACAAGGATTTGCAGTTCTTGAGCAGGAGAAAGAAAATGGTCCAAGAAGCATGCTCCACACATCAGATGCAGTCAGCTCAGAGAAGGTGAGGGTATATATGGTTTAAGTTCATTCTGTTCTATAAACAAGACTGGCATCTTAGTTCTGGCACTCGTTGTACTTTCGCTGGGCCTGGGAACTGAGCCAGCAATCCCAGGATAAAGCAACCTTGAAAAGAATTTTTTTTTTTCTTCCCAGAATCATTTGAAAAACTTTCCAGGAGGAAAATCTGTAGCACTGGCAAGATTTGAGTGAAATACTGCTTTCTCCTTGTAAAGCACAGTGCCTCTGGTTCATCAACCTTCAGTGTCTGAGATCTGATTGGTTTCCTAGGCACCTATAACTCAGTGCTTAAAAAAGAACATCACTCTTAAAGTATGACATACTAACTAACTGAAACTAAACTAACGTCTCTACTATGTTACCATCTTGCCAGCTCTTCCCACCGGCACTTTCTTTCACCTCATTTTAGGTCCTAGTTTGTAAGTCATTATTTAATACTATACTTATAAACACTTTACTATTTTTCAGTTGCCCTCTCTGAGCGTATTTAACATTTTCAGTTTTAAAATATCCTCCAGGTTTTTTTTCATTTATTTTGTAAAAATTTAGCGGGAAGTCAAGATTAGATGAATAGATAGCGTTTCCCACTGACATTCTTTTTCCTTTAGGATTTCCATATTGTTGCCTTTTTAAATCCTTTTCATGTGAAAATCAAAGGCTGATAGAGAACTAGATTTTAAATTCAGAAAATGAAATAACCAGGGCTCATCTCACCTCCAAACCCACAATTATTTTTGATAATTCATAAGCCTACAAGTCAGAAACATATTTTGTATGGAAAACCAGTATATGTTTTAGAATATTGCAGAAGGCTGTATTTGTGAGTTCTAAGCCCCTTAAATATTGATTAGCACTGGTATGGCTTTCTAGATAGTTGTCTCTGGTTTTCAGGGGCATATATTTATTATTTATCAGTCTTCTTTTCTAAAACAAATTAAGATGCTGTAAATGAAGATTCCTGTTCACTGGTACTCCTGAAATCATATGGAGTAGTTTTTATGTATTTATGTTGCCATGTTTCCCTTCTGTATTGGCGGGTTCTGCATCTGCAGATTCAACCAACTCGGTGGATCCGTGGTTGTTTGGATCTGCGGATGCAGAACCTGCGGATGCAGAACCTGCGGATACGGAGTGTGGGCTGTAAGGGACTTGAGCATCTGCAGATTTTGGTACCTGGGAGGGTACCTCTGTGATACCAAGGGCCGACTGTATTTGCCTCCTAAGTGGGCGTTTTTGATCTATAGTAATCACTGTAAACATACTAAAATACTTTTTATTATGTTCATACACAAATGAAGAGGGTGTTTTCCCTCTAGGTTTTGAAGACCAGAAGATACGGGTTTCCTAGTTTTGGAACCCTGGGAAATTACTGTATCCTCATCTTTAAAATGGGGGTTATACAGGATATATATGAAAACTATTTAGCTCAGTTCTTCGGATACTGCAGGTGCATTCCATGATAATTAAGGAGCTTCTCTTAATTCATAACAACAAATAGTTTGAGGGGTTAATACTGTTTACTTGCAGTCTCATGTTGCCAAAGCTTCATATTTTAATGGAGTAACATTTTATTTTATTTTTTAAAATTGAGGTATAGTTAATTTGCAATGTCATGTTAGTTTCAAGTGTACAGCAAAGTACACATTCAGTTACACATATATATTCTTTTTCACATTCTTTTCCATTATAGGTTATTATAAGATATTGAGTATAGTTCCCTGTGCTATGCAGTAGGTCCTTGTTGTTTACCGATTTTATATACAGTAGCGTGTATATGTTAATCCCAACCTCCTAATTTATTCCCTCCCCCCTGTGCCCCCCCCCACTATCTCCTTTGGTAACCACAAGTTTGTTTTCTATGTCTGTGGGTCTATTTCTGTTTTGTATATAAGTTCATTTGTATCATTTTTTAATATTCCACATATAAGTGATATCGTATGATATTTGTCTTTGACTTACTTCACTTAGTATGATAATCTCTAACTGAGCTAAATAGCTTACATATACATCCTGTATAAGCCCCATTTTAAAGATGTGGATATAGCAATTTCCCAGGGTTACAAAACTAGAAAACCCGTATCTGCTGGTCTTCAAAACCTAGTCTGTTTTCCATGTTGCTGCAAATGGCATTACTTCATTCTTTTTTTATGGCTGAGTAATATTCCATTGTATATATATACCACATCTCCTTTATCCATTCATCTGTCAGTGGACATTTAGGTTACTTCCATGTCTTGGCTATTGTAAATAGTGCTGCTATGAATATTGGGGTGCATGTATCTTTTTGAGTTAAAGTTTTGTCTGGATATATGCCCAGGAGTTGGATTGCAGGATCATATGGGAATTCTATTTTTAGTTTTTTTAGGAATCTCCAAATATGTTCCATTATATTCTAGTAATTATATTATTAAGATTGTGTTGGGTCATAAAATTTAAGGAATTAAAAATATGGAACTGTCAAAATGTCATCTCATGCCATAATAAGCCAATATTCCAAGTTTAGAAAGTATAAATTAAAAATATTTAAGGAAAGAACATGTTATATCATTCTCAGTGTAAGTCCTGTAACAACATATGGGATGAAAAATATCAGTCCAGTAAGATCATGTATATATGAGGACCTCTTGCTTTCAACTTAAATTCACTTGTGATTTTTGAAGACTTTTCTGGTTCATAGATGAAATTTAGTTTCCATATAACATCTGAATCACTATGAATTTAGTCTTTTCCACCTATATACCTGTTTCAATAGGTATTGATACATAATAATGCAACACTTAGCCTTGAATATTGGGCTTTAAAGCAAAAATTTCTTTGCTTTTTTCAAAAACTCAGTAAAATGATAAAATATGTTGGGAACCTACGATAAAACCTAGAAAAATGATGATTCTAAGCCTTATGTTGGGGTTAAATTGATTGTATGTTTTAAAAGCTGTAATATATTCAATACATTATTTAAATATTGCAATTTGACGCATTTACTATACGGCCTGGTGTAGCCCATGCTCATTGAATGGTAGCACAATGCCTTGTGCACAGTGGGTATTTAATTAATGTTTGTCAAAGTGGAAGACTGCGCCCCACACCTCTCCTGCCCCTCCAGGGTACCTGAAATTCTAACTACTAAACAGTGTAGTATTTAGTCTCTAATAGGAAGTAGGGTTCTTATACAATGGGTGCAGGGCTGGTGGGATAAAGCCTTTTGGACCTCTGCCCAAGGAGGCTGCCCACTCTGGGGGAGGCTTCCCCAATGGGCACCTTGACTGGCAGGTCACTGAGCATCCTGGGTGGAGAAGTGACCTTCAAAAGGGAAGTGATGTTGCCTCATCTTCAGTCACAGCTCTGACATGTCTTATTTACTTGATTTTCCTTGGTTTTCCTTTCAAAGAACTCTTTTGTGATCTTTTGCTCTCATTCTCTGCTCTGTGTGTCAGTTAGTTCCTGGTGACATAATATTGATAATAAAACCTTTTTGATGCAAACTATAATATACAGGATGGATAAACAACAAGGTCCTACTGTATAGCACAGGAAACTATATTCAATATCCTGTGACAAACTATAATGGGAAAGAATATAAAAAAGAATGTATATGTATGTATAACTGAATCACTTTGCTCTGAAGCAGAAATTAACATAACATTGTAAATCACCTATACTTCAGTAAAAACAAAAACCCAAAAAAGACCTTTTCCTTCTTGGTGACTCAGGCTTCAGGTGACTCGTTGAGCTACTTGTCTTCTTGATGTTAGAGTCTAAAAGATATATTTTTTAAGACAGTGGATGGAAAATGAGATGTACCTAAAGTGACCATGGGAATATTTGGGAAGGTTTAGTTTGGGATACCAACTAGTTGTTACCAAGGGCTTTAGACACTGGTTAAAAGAAGAGGCTTTGCCATAAAAAGAAACTAAATTGAGTTATTTGTAATGAGGTGGATAGACCTAGAGTCTGTCATACAGAGTGAAGTAAGTCAGAAAGAGAAAGACAAATACCCTATGCTAACACATATATATGGAATTTAAGAAAAAAAATGTCATGAAGTACCCAGGGGTAAGACGGGAATAAAGACACAGACCTACTTGAGAATGGACTTGAGGATATGGGGAGGGGGAAGGGTAAGCTGTGACAAAGCAAGAGAGAGGCATGGACATATATACACTACCAAACGTAAGGTAGATAGCTAGTGGGAAGCAGCTGCATAGCATGGGAGATCAGCTTGGTGCTTTGTGACCACCTAGAGGGGTGGGATAGGAAGGGTGGGAGGGAGACGCAAGAGGGAAGAGATATGGGGATATATGTATATGTATAGTTGATTCACTTTGTTATACAGCAGAAACTAACACACCATTGTAAAGCAATTATACTCCAATTAAAAAAAAAAAAAGAAGAGGCTTTGGTGACAGTTGGCCTGGCTTTGAATCCTGGCTGCACACTACTTACTAACCACACAACCCTGGGCTTGTTAACTTCTCTGTGCCTCTGTCTTCTCCTGTCAAATGGGGATAATAATAGCACCTAGTTGACAGGATTGCAAAGTACTTAAGCAATGTCTAGTGCATAGTAAAAACTAGCTCAGGAAATGTTAGTTGTGGTGAGGAGAAAAAGTGCAAATTCCAAGGTACAGGCACGGGAGGATGGAATTGGGAACTGTGATTATATGGGAACAGTGACTGCTGACTCCTGTTCCCCTGTGCCCACCAGAGGGGACCTCTGTTTTCTCCGAGGCACCTTGAGTACCCACTGAGAGCGAGCAGGGATTTGTACCTCAAGATCGTGGTCTGCATACAGAGGCTTTGCTCTGTTGCTTTGGCTCAGAGAGCTTGTTACTGTGGCATTCAGAATGTGAAATAATAGTTAATGGGGACAAGGGAATTTATGGCAAAATTTAAAATCACTTAGTGACTAATAACTTAGTGGTCTATGAAATCTGTATCTTGATATGCAGGGTGGCTGTGCTATTAACATTTCTGAGCTATTTAGAAGCTGGTTGGATGCTTTTTGTTACACATTCATTTTTCATTTTGCTCTTCCATTGAGGAAACATCAGTAGGATTTAATAATTGCCTGTCATCTCTGGAAAGATAAGTAAGATAATAGATTATTAAGGGTTATTTTTCATTTTGATGGTGGATAAACATTAAGAGGAATCCTTGCTGAATGAAAACTGTGATTTATTGATTATGATTACAGGATTAATATGAAACCACTCAAATGTTTCTCTGCTCATAGATTCTTTTCCAGTGCTACTGTAGATGTGATTCAGAAGGCCTATTAGCTATGAGATTTATTAAGTATTGAATACCTGCTGTCTCACAGGAGCTTATCCGAGTAGGTGTTTTGTAATTGAGGAAATACAGGCTAGGGGAGGTTGAACAACTACCCAAGATGTTACAGGTTTCACCTCCTAAACACATTGTCTTTCTGCCGTACTTTGCAAATCAAGGCTTTTGATACAACTGATAGCTTCTTAAGAAAAAATTGTTTTTCAGCTTTAGTAAAAATCCAGCCTTCTTCAGGAGGCAGTTCACTATGGTGAATTTGGCATTTGAGTCCTAGGGTCAAAGGCTGGGTTATGGGGAAGAAATTACATAATGTATATGAAGTATCTAGAAGGGACCTGTCACACAGTCGTGCTTTCTCTTCACATGGCCTCTGGCTTTGGGTGGGGTGCCCACCGTCCAGTGAAATGCAACAATCAAGAGAACAAGCCAGGGGACTTCCCCGGCAGTCCAGTGGTTAAGGTTTTGCCTTCCAGTGCAGGGGGCATGGGTTCGATCCCTGGTTGGGGAACTAGGGTCACGTGTGCCATGGGGTGTGGCCAAAAAAAAAAAAACAAACAAAAAAACAAGCCAGGGCATCAGATACATCTGAGTCTGAATAGGGCACTCTCTCACTTTGGGCAGGAGACCACTTGGGGTGCTTTTGGCTGCAAATAAGAGACTCTTATTTTCAAATGCCTTATTCTAAAGGGAATTGCTCAGTGAAGTCTAGAGGTCGAGCCCATTGAGAGTTGGCTGATGCAGGTGATCTACCTCTCTTCTCTGTTACACTTGATGTTTGTCTGTTAACTCACAGCAAGTTGGCTACGGGACTACCGGGCATCACATCTGGACGTGACAATGACTAGAGGAAGGAAAAAGACCCTTTCTTATTATGGTCCTTGCCTACTAGAGAGGAACATTTTCCCAGAATCCTTGTCCCCAACAGACTTCTCTCAGGTCTCATTAACCAGAGAATGGTCAAATGCCCATTCCTGAAATAATTACTAAGAAAGTGAGAATAACCTCTGCAGCTCAGAGTGGGGTGGCCCCTTGAGGCACATGATTACCAGCACAAAACTGAGATCCTGTAGAGAGTCAGAAGGAGGGAAGGGATGTTAACTCTTCTCTCTCAGCCTTTATTTCCTCATGTATAAACGGGGTAGCACAACACTTACCTCACATGACTGTCAAATGAGACAGGCACCAAAGGCCAGCATCAGAACAAGGGCTCACCATGAATTTGAAGGAGCATGAGACCAGGGCCACAATTTACAGCTTCTACTCATGCTTAGTTACTGAAAGCTGTGCAATTTTAAACAATCTCGGAATCTCCTTTTTCCACTTACTCAATGGATATCTTTTGAGACCTGCCATGTGGCAGGCGTTGTGCTGAGCAGCAGATGCAGGACATACTGGCCCCATATGTATGTCTGTGCTCATAACTATGATTATAATGTTGCATAGCATGTTCGATTGATTAGGTACTCACTATTGAACACCTATTGTGTCCCACACTGTAGTGCTCACTCTATGCATTATCTTGGATGCTCACAATAGCTTCTTTGAGCAGGTATTATGTAGTTGAGGAAATACATATAGGAATGTCAGGTGAATATTATCAAGAAGTAGTGGTCGGGGAAACCACCTCAGAGAACAAAACTATCCTCAGCCTTTGGAAGGAGTCCAGCAAGGCAAAGTCTGCTTGTCTCTTTCATTCATTAACATTGGAGATATGCCTCCTGGCTTTGGAAGTTGCTAGCTAAAGTACCTTACACATTTATATTCTTTAAATCCATTACTTTTCTGGAAAAATGTTCATTTATTATTATTTTGATGAGTAAAAGACTTGAATGAAAGTATTGATTTGATGAAACACCAAAACAGGAGCTCACTTCTGCTTATTTAGGACATTAAATTTAGTTGATGAAATGTGCAAGAGGAAGTGTGATTTTTCTGAGTAAAACAGTCAGTAGTAGAAATAATTTGATTAACTTTGTTTTGGTCACAACCATGACCTTTTTGTGGTTTTTTTTTTTTTTTTGGTATATAGCTGTTTTTATTTAGAACTTATTTCTCTCATTATTATAATTTTTAGCATATAGTCTTGTATTTTAAATTTTCCTTAATGATTTCATATGATTGATATTTTTTAAGGCATTTTATTTTAAATATAGGAGTGTGTACTGTCAATACTTTATAGGTCTTACAAAAATAGGGAAAGATGTGATTTATTATTATTTTTTTAATTTGTAATTTAATTTTTATTTTTGAGGTAATTGTAGATTCATATGTAATGTTAAGAAATAATAGAGCTCTTCTGTACTGGAAAGATGTAATTCAAAAAGAGAAGGGCATGGAAATCCTGGGAAATTTCAGGCCATCTCAGACATTTTTCTGATAACACCTATAGTGACTTAGGCACGTATACTATCAATTGTTTTAAAAGAAAAATCTTTTAGTGTTTTAGTACTTACATATTCTCAAGTAGAATTAGTAGCTGGTTTCTTACCTATTTCTTGATTTAAACGCATATAGAGCAACTGTGTGATTTAACAAGGAAGGAGATGTTTTTATGTCTTTTTTAAGTGGCTCATTGAAGTGACCTTTTCCGGGTGGTGGTCAGAGTCAGCACAGACATGGGTAATCTTTTCCATGTCAGCAGGTCAGTGCCAGCCCTTTCAGCCTGGACCCCGGGGGAATGATGTGTTCCATTTTGTAAATGACATCGCAGTCTTTCAACTAAACAATTAGTCACCCTGCTCATGTTCTGTCTTATTATGTTTTGTTTTTTGTTAAGACAAATATTTGAAATGTAAGCAACAGCTTGTTCCAGGGCAGACAGTCTGAGAGGTTTGGGAGTGACCGTTGGCAGGGACTATGGAAAGCAGAGGTTAGTGGCTACAGGAGGACCCGTGTGCCTGTTTTATCCTGGGACTGTTGCATTAGTGTAACATTTTGTATCATCTTTCAGAATGTATCAAAATGGAAGTTTAGGGCCAGTGGATATGTTGATTCAAAAATAAGCCAGAGAGAATCTCTGAATGTTACAGCTCTTCAAAGATACTCAAACCTCTTATTTTTGTTCACCTGGAGTCCTGTCTTTTGCTGCGTCTGTCGTCTTTTTCCTCACATTTTTGGTAGTACTCTGGAAAGAAATGTCTTTCTTCTTCCTTGAGGTTTTCAGTCTACATTTAAGGTCTTGATGATACCTGTGAGGTAGATAGAGATGCACTCTGCTTTTAGCCTTGGGGAGATTTTTCCTAATAGTCCAGTAGTAATAGCATTTTCCAACCTCAAACTTATGTTTCTTCCTCAAATTATTGTTTTCAGGATAAATATGAGGCAGGCTTGTCCTGCGTTACTTGGGGTCAGCATTTTACTTAAGATCTTCCTTTTTAACATATACAAGTCGGTTTAAAATGATGCAGGTTTGGTGAGAACTAAGAAATCTATAGCCTGTAGTTGAATAATAGAAAAAAAGTTAAGACAATGAAAAGATCTAAAGCATCCAGCGTTTTGCTTAATTCCCTGTTTATAGCACCTATTTCTCTAGGTTAGAAGATGAGAATTCTAGAACCTGTGGCACCTGCCTTGTCCCACCAAGACAGAGTGGACTTACTTTTCCAACAGTAACTTAAGGTACCCTGTGCTTTTCTAAAAACGAGGCATCTCTGTTCTTCTGCCTGTCTGCAAGCTTCCATCTGACCTGTGGTCCTGCATGCTTGCTGTCAGAGCAAGTTGACCCCCTTAAGAAAAGACGTGTCCTAAAGAGTAGTGCTGGTGATTCATCTGAGCCTGTTAACAGGACTCTGTATGTCTCTGTGATAGGCAAAGAGGCATGTTTGTTCCTGAACAATGCTAAGTTAAGGCATAAAGTCGATTTTGGTTCCTTTAATAAGAGGAAAGGTCTCTGATAACCTAACTTTATGCCCAGAGTTGGTATTTTACCTGTAGGCATATTTGGTCAGTTAATATGTACTCTGGTGAGTCAAATAACAGAACTTTCTTTTCTCCTCCTATTTTTTTAAGGTATGTAATGCAGGGAGAGAAGTAACTCGTCCTGGGTCACAGAAACCCTGAGCAAAGGACGCATGACTTTTCTTCTGTCATCCAGAAAAATATTTGTCCACACCACAGGTTTGCCCAGATCAGTCTATCATCAGGCAGATTCACGCACATCACATATTTGGGAAGCAGCTGAAGAGCAATTATTGACATGAAAAACAAGAGCCGAAACAAAAGAAAACAAAAACAGAAACATAAAGAATTTTTGTGTGTGTGCCAAATGGTGTACCCTTATATTTCCTCTTCTGTTGTAAGGCAAAACTGTCTTTTCAGGTGACATCACCCATAGTGGACCAATTTGATTCATTTTCCTACAACTTTTCCTATAGTTCATTTTTCTTGGAGTCCTACTATAGACATGAACTTATAAAATGTAATCTAACCTATCATGGACGAGTATTTCTTTTCAAGTCTTATCTTGTGATGCAAAATAGTAATAGTAATAACGGTAAGAAAAAGAAATAAGAAAAATGGTAATATTAGTAATAGCTAACATTTACTTAGCTTATTATGTCTAGGCATTGTTCTATATGTTTACATATATTAGTAATCGTAAGTTACTATTATTATCCCCATTTGACAGGTGAGGAAACAGAGGCCCAGAGAAATTAAGAAATTTGCCACCAGTTTTATAGTTGGCAGAGAGGGGTTCAAATATTGCATTCCAGCTGTAGATATTTCGCCATTAACCACTATGCTGTGTTTCCAGAGGTCCTAGTTATTTCAGAACATTCGTTTGTTCTGTGTTGCATCATCAGTGAGAGCTTTTGTTTTGTTTGCATCTTCTCAGGTGGTCTTGGTGTTTTGGTCTTTGAGTAGACCCAGTCAACAGCATCTAGTTTCTTGCCTAGGTTCTGAAGAATGTGGGAAATATCAATACAAGAGGAAAGCAGATGAAAGATTAGAACATCACGTTTATTACTGATAGGAGACCTATCCTTGTGTGCAGCCTGTTCCCAAGAGGAAGAAAGGGCAGAGCTGAGCCAGGCGTGCCTACCTTTCCCCAAGTTTCCCAGTCAGCTGGTTCAGGTTGGCTCCTGGGGATGGCGAGAGTGATGGGGCATAGGGAGGCCTGGAGTGGGTGGTCAGGGAGAATCCTTCCCGACAGAAGCCAGGAATGGTGAGAAAGTGCTGTTCTTTAACGTTAAGAGATGTGAGTTGATCAAGTCTGGAATCTAGCGAAAAGTTAACATTACTGTTAGAATTAGGAAATGGGACAGGTGGCTATGATGTTCGGGAATAGTTTTGTGGTTTGGTGGGAAAATTACGTGTTGGTATAAATATAGTTGGAATCCTGAGTTTGTATTAAATTGCTGCATGTCTCACCTCTCACCGATTTCCAGGATTTAAAAGCGTATCCCTCTGGACCTAGGTCCGGTTGTTTCCTTTCTGTGTGTTTGAAGTGTTTTGTCTTTTCCCTTATGTTTTCAATGGTGTTGCTTACGTGTTTTGTTTATTACTGACAGTGTGACCTATTATTGTGCTTTAGAAGGCATTGTTGTCTTAGGGAATGTTATATGATACGAGTAGTTATTCTGTTTATTTAGAAAAACACCTCAGATCTTAAAGCAATTTAGAGACCTCAGAAAACAGCCTCTGTATAGGCGTTTTTGAGAGAGAACTTAGTAGACTTAGACTCCCAACTTGTTCCCTATTGTAATCACCATTTAAGAGTGTTTGAAACAGGGTTGCTACTTTTGGGGGATAGACAAGAAGTGATTATTGGTGAAATGCATTGTACTTAAAAGTGACAAGACAGTGTAGGAGGCCAGGTTTTAATTTCTAGAGGTGTCATCTAGAATAGAGTGGGGAGGGCATTTGTGTCGCATAGTGGTTTAATAACAATTACGTGCAAACGGTAGGGACTTGTACTTTCCAAAGCTTCCGTAAAATGTTATCTAAAACATGTTGCCAAATTCTCTTCGTTTTTCATGGTTTTGGAATGCTATTTGGTGTATAGCTTGAATGAGAAGCCTTTGGTGACAAGAAGGCAACAGAAGAAAAATAGTGATAGCTGACGTCTATTTGCACTCAACAGTGTGCCCAGAACTGTGCCAACCACTCTAATTCTTCTTTCAGTTCTGTGAAGTATTCTGCAGGTACGGAATCACAGGCTTTCAGGGGTGAAGTTACTTCCCCAGGGTCACGCAGCTCATCGGTGATAAAAAGCTGTAAACCCAGCTCCGCTGACGTGTTATGTGTCCCTGAAAGGGAGAGGTGATGGGTGGTGCTTTATCTACCTGATTTTAATTTGGTTGAGAAAAGAAAGCTGGCAAATCCTTAAATATCTGTATGTTAATTGAAAAATAATACTAGAAATGTAGTACTTTATGGACTTTTATGCATGTTGGAGGTGGATGGTTTTTTTTTTTTTAACCCGAAGTGTGTTTATTGGGATGGTTTCCCATTCATCTTGATTCAGGCTGCTTTTAGTGCTGCTTCCATCTGAAGGAGCATCCTCTGTAAGCCTTGCTTTTCCTCCTGTAGGCTGGCAGAGGACAGTAGAGCAACCAACACCCAACTGTTTGTGCATGGCTAAAGACGGTGGTGATCTTAGAGCATCCTGGGCATTTCACATCCATGCGATAGGAATTGGGACTCTGCACCAGGCACTTCTTGTGTTTCTTCTCTTCTGGAGAGGGATGAAGGAGACCCTTTGCGAGAGGCATGTTCTCCTGGGGAGGTCATCACTGCTGGAAAGGGACATGGATGGTTTGGGGAGAGAAGTTTATGACATAAATGATCATTTTAGGTATGTAAGTAGCTTTTACTTTTTCTCGTGATCTTATTCAGTAATTTTGTATTAGTTATTGATGGGTTCTTATTAGGTGACTTTCTATACCCTCCTTCCATTGGGTGAATTTCTGATGAATGTTTACTGGATTTTTATTCATATTACATGGCTAGAACTTAGCATGTGTGTTGTGCATGAGTCAAGTGTGATGGCTTTTAGTCTCGCCATTCTTAGCTTGGTAGTCTTATACTTCTTTTTTAAAAAATTGCTGTAGTAAAGATATATGTATATATTTTTATTGAGGTATAGTTAATTTACACTGTGTTAGTTTCAAGTGCACAGCAAAGTGATTCAGTTATATATATATTCTTTTTCAGATTCTTTTCCATTATAAGTTATTACAAGATACTGAGTATAGTTCTCTGTGCTATACAGTACGTCCTTGTTGTTTGCCTGTTTTACATACAATAGTGTGTACCTGTTAATCCCAAACTCCTAATTTATCCCCCACCCCACCCCATCCGCTTTAGTAACCATAAGTTTGTTTTCTGTGTCTGTGAATCTATTTCTGTTTTGTAAATAAGTTCATTTGTATCATTTTAAAGATTCCACAAATAACTGATATTATACGATATTTGTCTTTTTTGTCTGACTTCACTTAGTATGATAATCTCTAGGTCTCTCCATGTTGCTGCAAATGGCATTACTTCATTCTTTTTTGTGGCAGAGTAGTATTCCATTCTCTCTCTATATATACCACATCTTCTTATTTATATATTTTTTTGGAGTGTCCCTTGGAATGATATGCCCTTTTAGATATAACTTGTTTAGAAATTCTGCAAATCCAAACTTTAATTTAAATGTAACTCTCTCAACCATTAACATTACAGCTGTAGGTAAGTAGGTCGATTAGCACATGAACTGCCAATCAAACAAAGTTGGATTTTCAGCTCTGTCAGAGGTAACAGTATTACCCTAAAGGTTCAGTAGTCCTTTGCTTTAATCCCCTACCTGGAAACCTGGATCGTACATCCTACTTGACAGTTCTGTGTGGTGTTTTGCCACTTAGATAATTATCAGCAAAGTACCAAAAAATGAGAAACATTTTGAAGTTCTAGGTAAGCTGTCTGAAATTTGCAGGAATAATAGCTTTCTGCTCCTACCCTCAAGATCCCCAGAGCCTTCCAGCTTCTAGGAGAAAGGTGCTCTCATATTGAGCCCACTGAATTTTGCAGTTCCTTCTTTTAACAAGAAAATCTACCTCCCACCATTGATAAAAGCTGATTTTATAATCTCCTACATCTTTGCTTTCTTCAAGACAGTAAATAACCCAAGCCCTACCAGCTAGAGAAAAGAAAACACATAATTTAAATGGAAGAAAAAATGGTACCCAGTTTTTTTTGATTGATTGTGATGCATTCCACTTCAAGTCTGTGTCTTTGCCTCATTTTGTTTTTGTTGGGTTTTTTTTTTTGTATGCAAAAGATTTGGTGTGAATTCTGCATTTAAATTATTTTATAAATCATTTCGTTTGCTGAGAATGACAGTGTCTTGAATTTAGTCAGTAAACATTTATTGAGGACACACAAAAGATGGGCCTACTGGTCAGTGCTGGGCATAGGTACATGAAGTCCTAAGTAGCTGACCTTCAGGGACTCATGGGGAATGCACTGAGTATGCATTTTCCTTGATTATTAGAGCTGCCAACATTTAGTTTTTAGAATATTCTGAAGTAACCTTATCCTTAGAGAAAAACCTTTATTTTTCAGCAAAAGCAAGTCTCCTTTCTGCATCTGTGACTTTCCTGACAGACACAAATTCTTAGATAGTAAAGTCATGGAATCATAAGTGCCAGATGGAACTTTCCATTCAAAATGGATCTTTGAATTTTCTTCTGTCACTCACCACACCTTCTTCATCAACCCTTTGACTCTAGACAGAATCCACAATACTTGCCAGAAAATGGCCTTGGCTATTAGTAAGTTATGGTATTTAATTCTTTCATGAATTCCTTTCCATGCAGAGCCTATGAAATACTCCAACATTTATATCTGAAATTTCTGTTCAGTGGGAATTGGCTTGTCATTGAATCTCAGGTGTCAAAATAATTTATGTACTCTCTATTGGCATGCTCTCAAAGTTCTTAACTGAGAAAATGAATTGAAATATGTAAATTGAAATGTTAATGTAAACATACTCATTATTGTAAATTACTTTTCTTTTTGCTGTGAATATTAAACAGGTGGTGGATTCAAGGGTAATATTCTAGAGACTGGAAAACATTTCCAGGTAGTCTGTAAACGCAGAAATTAAGAACACTTTTTATTCAGTTGCTTTTTCATTCAGTAACATTTAGTGATGGCTTCTCATCTCTAGACATTGCAGTGAATATAGGGGAATCAAAGTTGGCGTTTGTGGCCACTGTCATGAGGAAGCTTACAGTTTTATGATTTTTTTTTTTTTTTGATGTGCCATGTGGCTTGTGGGATCTTAGTTCCCCAACCAGGGATCGAACACATGTTCTTGGCAGTGAAGGCACGGAGTCATAACCACTGGACCACAGGAAATTCCCTTGTGTTTTTTAATGCCCAAGAGTCTAGTTAATTTTTAAAGTAGCTTATGGATGCTGTGAAAATGTATCCTCTCTACTCTAAATGATACAGGTGGTTGAAAGCTCTAACTTACCCCTCCTTGAGATTTGGGGTCCATTTGGTATCTTCTTTGAGGGGTCTTGATTCAGAAGCCCATGCATCCTCTCCACAATTCTGACTGGTTGGTAAAAGATTAGGTTTTACTGTTAGATCTCTTTCTCTCCACCCCAGTCCATATGCATTGACTTTTCCTCTTTGTATAGTGTTTGCAAAAAAGCAGAATAAACAATTCTAGAGAGTTGTCATTTAAATAAAGAGGAGCTTTCCTACTTTTAGCCAAAGGCCCTGCCCAGTGTAGGGGGGTCACTGTCTAGGCCTTCCTGATTCACCTTCTCCTGGTCATTGATGCACAGTTGTTTTTGATCTGACATCCAACCTCCTGAGAGCAGCCCCCAAAGAGAAATTGCGGGGTAGTCTGATAAGATCATATGGTGGGGGGGGGTCCATGCAATTTCTGATCTTGGCGTTAGCAGTCAGATTCTTTGTCTTGCTTGGTTTTATGGTTTCTATCCACTGTAGGGTTGCTTCTCAAAGTGGTTCCTGGATATTAACCCTGAATAATCTGAATTGGGGCACAGTTCCTTCCAAGTAGAGATTGTGGAGTGAACTAGTTATTGTCTGGTTTTTCAAACAGTTGGAAAAGTTTGGGTTTGGCTACTGCAGTTGGAACATTGATGCTCTCTAAGCAGATGTGAAGATAACAAAGTTATGATTATTGATATCATCGAAGTAACAAGGGGTCCAAGAGAATGATAGAGCATTGAGCTACTTCCCCATCATCCTTTAAGGCTGAGCACCAGGTTCGTTAAAATAGTTTTTAGGGCAAAAGGTAAGGTATAGATGTGCCATCATTTAAACAGGCAGATGCTAACTTTTAGTGTGTCATGTGTATGTGTATTTGAGGTGGGAATGTGAAATAAGCCTTGATGTTCAACACATACTTACCTTTACCCCAGTGTTCTTTTGTATTCTATGGCTAGGAATTTTCTCAACCCTCCATTCATTCCAGCATCTTCTGAGGGACTATGATGAGTCCATATGCAAAAAGTTCTTCCTTCTTCTCCACAGCATCCTATCCTACAACCATTTTCAAAAACAACAACAATAAAACACCTAAAACTTCATTTATGAAATGGAGAGATTTTATTTCTAAAGACAAAGGGATGACTATTATTACCCCTGATACAAGCAGGAAAAGAAAGGATATACCTGCTGTGTTTCAGACACTTGCTAGTTGCTGTATTAGCTCACCTCACGTTTGTCAATGGTGGTTACTGTGACAGAGTGGATCAGTGAATAGCACTGAGGTTTCCTTGTTTTGGTCTCTTTTTGTTTTATTATTGTTTTTTTCTTGGGACGTGGCAAGAAAGGGCTAGGAGTTTAAGAAAAATGCAGATGGGGCATGTATTTAAGAGTTAGAACAGAGTCTAAGGAACAATAACCAATCTAGAGTTACAAAATGAACTTTAACTTAGGAAAAGCCTTAGGAATCCACAAATTTGTCCTTATATTTTATTTTGTAGAGGAGGAAATTTAGATGTAGGAAAATTCAGTGATTCATCCAAGGTTGCATGCGGAGTTATTGGTAGAGAAAGGAAGTCTGAGGTTCTTTTCAGTATAAAAGTAACAAAAAGTAATGAAGATGGCAGGCAGCAGATTCTTTATCCTTTGAGCAGTCAACAAGAGAGAAAGAACTTAGCTTGAGTTTAAGTAATTTAAGATAGTTTTGGTGGTAGAAACTCTTAATAATGGAATGGGGTGCTTTGAGATATTATTTTGAGGCAATCTGCAATCTAAGATGTTTTTGGTTTGGTCCTTTCCTGAAAAGTGGGAGGGGAATGGTTGGAGGCCCTGTGAGTATCCTTTATTTACTATGGTGTTCTGTGATGGTCCCGTAGTTCAGAGAAGGGTAATATTGGTAATCAAATATTGATGATTTTAATCTCTCTCTTGACCCCCTGGTCTTGGCCTTCTCCAGTATGAGGAGCCACGATGAGGACTGTGGAACCACCAGCCAGATGGGCTGTACTGGAATTGTGTTCTTTTGATCTGTACGTGCCCAGGATGTGCAGGTTGATAACAGACCTGCGATTCACGTATTACTATAATTGTTAAAGACTTAATAAAGTCAGCAGTTTTGTGTTTTTTATTTATTGATGAAAACTTCTAATATAGAAATATAGAAATATTATAGGATCTGTAATAGATTTGCAGTTGACCTTTGTAGTTAATGTTCGACTTTGTTCTGAATTGGATAATGAGATATATTCTCTAGCATATTTACTAGCATCTGTAAGTCGATTGGGAAAAACAACAATGAAGGGATCTAAACCAATCAGGAAGAGGGGGATCCAGGAGAATGATCATTCTACGTGGGTCAACATCAGCCTAATACACTTTTCCCAGTCAGACTTCTTGCCTCCTCTTTCAAGTAGACATATATTAATTCCAAAAATTATGATGCAAAAGATGGGGGAACTGTTGCCCATATATGGAAATATGTATATGTTTGTTATTGTTATTCCTTTGAAAAATGTTTCTGAACATACCCAGTTGGGGGTGCCCAGCCTTCAGTGATCATGCAGCAGTGCACTTGAACAAGGCTCTTAATTTTTCTTTCTGAGCCGTTACTCCACGATGTAGTATATATACCAAGAGAACGTCTCACTTTTTCATCAGCAGAATACTCTGCATGAGTGCAAGGACTCTGAGGAATAGTTGATATAAATATTCCCAGCAGGGAAGGAGGGAGTTTGGATAAAAGAATATCTTTCTCTTTCTCTCAGATTTGATCATTAGAGAAGATCATTTGGCTTGCTCATTAAAGCTGCCGTTAGTGCTTAAGCACAGAAGGTCGCAAGTTTTTTGTCTCATAGAGTCTGTTGTTTTCACCTGATATTTAATTTCCTGGTATCATAAAATGAATTTGAATCCTAGATTTTTTCAGAAGTTTAGTAGGAGTTCTCCTGCTAGTGTGAGGTCACCATTTGTCCTGTTACTATGAAGTAAGGGATTGAGACGATAAATACCATGAATTCTTGCAGATGAGCAGTAACCTCATGGAAATCACTTCAGCACAAGGTCCCCATGGCAATTTCCTACAGAAAATGACTTCCTTTCATTGAAAAGGCATTAGGTTAGAGGTTCTGTGAATTTCAAGTTCTAATGTTGCCAATGCTCTGTTGATTTACTTAGGGTACCAGTAGAAATCTTTTGGATGTATGTGCAGAAATCCAACTCCAACTGGTTCAAGCCAAAATAAAGGAGGGATCGGTTTTTTTCCGTGAGTTGACAAGATGGTCACCAGCAGCTCCAGGCCCACATTCTACTAGCTTTGAGACTGGCAGAAAGAGATTTCTCCTTCCTGAGAGTTCCACTGCTGGGATTGAGTCTCATTGCACCAACGGGGGTCATGTCGCTAGGAACATGGAAGGTCCTGGTCATATGTGTGACCCCTGCCCCTGAGAGGGGAGGAAGGGTGGAATCACCTCTACCCAAATCACCTGGACTGAGAGTCTGGGAGGAGAAAGTCCCTCCAAAGAGGAATATCAAGATGTCTCACCAGAAGGGGCAGTGATGACTGGGCTGTCCAAACAACAGATTGCCACTCCCTTCAGCTTAAATGTTACTATCCATTTACATTCATGCACAAGGTGGTATTTAGAAATTTAGAAAAAATCGTCCTTCCACATTTAGTGCTTCCAGTCTGATCCCACGAGTTCCAATGGAGACTCCCTTTTTCAAAGACATTTATAGCAAAGGCTTTAAAGTATGTTTCTCTCATAAAAACCAATGGATTCATGGTTTTATTTAAAAGTTTTAAAATTTTATTTATTATTTTTATTATTTTATTTAAAAATAAATGATTTTTAATCATTTTTATTATTTTAAAATAAGTGATTTTTAATCATTTATTTTAAAAAAATGTATTGAAGTATGGTTGATTTATAGTGTGCCGATTTCTGTTGTACAGCTCAGTGATTCAGTTATACATATGTATATTCTTTTCCTATTATGGTTTATCACAGGATATTGAATATAGTTCCCTGTGCTGTACAGTAGGACCTTGTTGTTTATCCATTCCATATATAGTAGTTTGTGTCTGCTAATCCCAAACTCCCAATCCTTCCCTTCCCCAGGCCCCTCCTCCCAACCATAAGTCTGTTCTCTGTATCTGTGGATCTGTTTCTGTTGTGTAGATATATTCATTTTTGTCGTATTTTAGATTCCACAGGTAAGTGATGTTGTATGGTGTTTGTCTTTCTCTTTCTGACTTCGCTTAGTATGATAATCTCTAGGTCCTTCCATGTTGCTGCAAATGGCATTATTTCATTCTTTTCAATGGCTGAGTAATATTCCATTGTATATGTGTACCACATCTACTTTATCCATTTATCTGTTGATGGTCATTTAGATTGTTTCCATCTCTTGGCTATTGTAAATAGTGCTTCTGTGAACATTGGGGTGCATGTATCTTTGGAGTATATGTATTGGGGTGCGAATTATAGTTTTGTCTGGGTATATGCCCAGGAGTGGGATTGCTGGATCATATAATCATTCATTGTTTCATGTTTTATCAGTTCTTGTGAAAGGTAACTTGTTTGTATTATAATTGGCCTCTTTAGATGCCCCTTTGGTTCTGTTGGAATGCCTCTCTTTGGACTTTGGAGATTTGTCAGTGCAGAGCTCACCACACACTGAGCAGCTGCACGAGACAATTTCTACATAAGCTTCTACAGGCAAGCATGTACCTATTAATGTGGAAATAAAATTCAGCTCTGTTTCCCTATTTGTCAGGGTCCTGGAACAGTAAGGATGTAGGGTTAGCACGTGTACGGAAAAGTTCATTTCCGTTCAAACATAAAAATAGATGGAGATCACAAAGCTGTCAAAAACAAGGCTTCTACAAATTTAGACTCAAGTTTGATGTCAGTTGAGGAGTTTTAAATAATGTATCAAAGTGGGAAGAGAAACTCAACAGAGATAATGTTGTGAAAGGGCAGCGGTGATGAGAGAAAATCTGTAGATGAATTTTAATTTGGGAAATCTCTGTCTCTTCATAGACTCTAAACAGGTTTACCGATCCACAGTTGTTGAACGTTTCCTTTGACTGCAGAAGTGGCTTTAATCTGAAGTCACCCTGTGCCATGAGTGCTTTAATCTGTTTTCTTTCTTTGTCGTACTGCTTTGTCACTCCAGTTGACCCCCTCTATGCCAGCAGCATTATAGAATTGCCAGTCCTATTCATTTTTAGGCAGGCATATTTGCTTTTTGGACAACAGCATTGTTTCTGAAATATTTGAATCCTCAGGTAACCTTGATAACTTCTTACTCATTTTAAAGGTAACTGAAACTTCAATTACTTTCATATTTTTTTGACTTGGTGGTTTGCAGCCTTTGTCTTCGTACTCTGTTTGATTTGGTTTTTGCTCAGAAATAGGAGTACACATGGTGATTTTTTACTTTTTAAATACTGTTTGTTTTTAACAGTTTGATGGTGATTCAGTGACCATTAGCTTAACTTATAAATTCAGCCAAGCAATGGGTAATTTAAAACATTTGGTTGTCAATTTTAATGGGAGGTGAATAAAAATTTTTGTCCTTGTTATTACCCTATTTCTTGCAGGCCTATATATTATTGTGCAAGTGATTATTAGTACTAATTGAAAGATATCTTTTCAAATTTTGTCTAGTACTGGCACTCGTTTAATTGTTGCTCTTATCTCTTTTTTATTTCAATTTGGAAGAAAAGATCTTTCAATGATTCATAATTTATTATAAACAGTTCTACAACCATTGTCTTTCCTGATTTTTTCTGAGATTGTTTCAGAAGAAGGGAGGAGAGAAAGCCCTCAAAATGATTAAATAGCCCAGGAAGAGTAAGTATTTGAGCTCCTGAAAAAAAAATAATTGTTTCTGTAAAATCAGCTTTTGAGCTACAGCTCCACTTTTCTTGTCATTTCCTTTGGCTGTGGAGTTTGAAATTACACAAACTTTCATGTTTAGAGCGCCACCCTCCCTCTCTGGCCCATTCATTGCGGAAGGGCTCCTGTCAGGAGTAATTTTTTTTTTTTTTTTAGATGTTGGGGGTAGGAGTTTTTATTAATTAATTAATTTATTTTTGCTGTGTTGGGTCTTCGTTTCTGTGCGAGGGCTTTCTCTAGTTGTGGCAAGCGGGGGCCACTCTTCATCACGGTGCGCGGGCCTCTCACTATCGCGGCCTCTCTCGTTGCGGAGCACAGGCTCCAGACGCGCAGGCTCAGTAGTCATGGCTCACGGGCCTAGTAGCTCCGCGGCATGTGGGATCCTCCCAGACCAGGGCTTGAACCCGTGTCCCCTGCATTAGCAGGCAGATTCTCAACCACTGCACCACCAGGGAAGCCCCAAGGAGTAATTTTTAATAAAAGACATACTTATGGTAACTACAGGGTGAAGGAAACGTTAGGAAAGGAGCCCACTCAGATGCCATGGAACCTTGGAGGTGCTTCTGGTAGCTTGGAAGTTTCTTTATGTTCAGCGGCACAAGAGACTTTCTCTTTCTGGGGTTGATTCGAAAAGGAGCTCCGATCACAGTTTAATAAGCTGGCTCTTGCTGGCCACTGTAGATGAGTCTGAAGTGCCCTGCACCCTGGAGGGAACACACAAAAGAGAGACAATCTACAGAACAATGACCCCTCCACAGGGTATTGCTATAACTGGACAAAGGTGGGTGGAACCTATGGCAGTTGTGGGGTGGGGGAATGATTGTTTTGAAAGGGGAACCTACTGCTGGTTATGCTAAAAGCATAGACTATAGAAAGCATCCAGGGTATCTTAGCTGAGTTTTAAAGTTGAAAAGTTACACTGTAAATTGACCTATGGAAAGGCTGAGCAAAGAATTTGGAGGTTTACATAATGCTCCCCAAATCTTGACTATAATCCATGATGCTTATGGGTCTTTGCAGAATCTGATTAGAATCACATAAAGGTGATACATAATTTGGGAAAGTCCATTTATTTTGAAAGAGAAATAACTGTTTGGGGTTGTGTTTCAGTCAGTATTTCACTAAATCATCTTTTGCCAAGATATCTTCAATATGAACTGGGGTGATATTTCCTTGGTTTTTACTTCCCCTCATCAGTAATCACCCAGAGAATCCCAGGCAGGAAATTCCTTCTTTCTTTATTCATAAGAAATCTAGTTTTTGCGCATAATACAGTCTTTTTTTCTTTTTTTTTTAACATCTTTATTGGAGTATAATTGCTTTACAATGGTGTGTCAGTTTCTGCTTTATAACAAAGTGAATCAGTTATACATAAACATATGTCCCCATATCTCTTCCCTCTTGCATCTCCCTCCCTCCCACCCTCCCTATCCCACCCCTCTAGGTGGTCACAAAGCACCAAGCTGATCTCCCTGTGCTATGTGGCTGCTTCCCACTAGCTACCTATTTTACATTTGGTAGTGTATATATGTCCATGCCACTTTCTCACTTTGCCCCAGCGTACCCTTCCCCATCCCTGTATCCTCAAGTCCATTCTCTAGTAGGTCTGCATCTTTATTCCCGTCTTGCCCCTAGGTTCTTCTGACCATTTTTTTTTCTTTGCTTTTTTTTCTTTTTAGATTCCTATATATGTGTTAGCATACGGTATTTGTCTTTCTCACTTACTTTACTCTGTATGACAGACTCTAGGTCCATCCACCTCACTACAAATAACTCAGTTTTGTTCATTTTTATGGCTGAGTAATATTCCATTGTATATATGTGCCACATCTTCTCTATCCATTCATCTGTTGATGGACACTTAGGTTGCTTCCATGTCCTATTGTAAATAGAGCTGCAGTGAACATTTTGGTGCATGACTCTTTTTGAATTATCGTTTTCTCAGGATATATGCCCAGTAGTGGGATTGCTGGGTCGTATGATAATTCTATTTTTAGTTTTTTAAAGAACCTCCATACTGTTCTCCATAGTGGCTGTATCAATTTACATTCCCACCAATAGTGCAGGAGGGTTCCCTTTTTTCCACACCCTCTCCAGCATTTATTGTTTGTAGATTTTTTGATGATCACCATTCTGACAGGTGTGAGGTGATACCTCATTGTACTTCTGATTTGCATTTCTCTAACGATTAGAGATGTTGAGCACCCTTTCATGTGTTTGTTGGCAATCTGTATATCTTCTTTGGGGAAATGTCTATTTAGGTCTTCTGCCCATTTTTGGATTGGGTTGTTTGTTTTTTTGATATTGAGCTGCGTGAGTTGCTTATATGTTTTGGAGATTAATCCTTTGTCAGTTGCTTCATTTGCAAATATTTTCTCCCGTTCTGAGGGTTGTCTTTTTTATGGTTTTCTTTGCTGTGCAGAAGCTTTGAAGTTTCATTAGGTCCCATTTGTTTACTTTTGTTTTTATTTCCATTTCTCTAGGAGGTGGGTCAAAAAGAATCTTCTTTGATTTATGCCATAGAGTGTTCTGCATATGTTTTCCTCTAAGAGTTTGATGGTGTCTGCCCTTACATTTAGGTCTTTAATCCATTTTGAGTTTATTTTTGTGTATGGTGTTAGGGAGTGTTCTAATTTCATACTTTTACATGTACCTGTCCAGTTTTCCCAGCACCACTTATTGAAGAGACTGTCTTATATCCACTGTATATTCTTGCCTCCTTTATCAAAGATAACGTGACCATATGTGCATGGATTTATCTCTGGGCTTTCTATCCTGTTCCATTGATCTATCTTTCTGTTTTTGTGCCAGTACCATACTGTCTTGATGACTGTAGCTTTGTAGTATAGTCTGAAGTCAGGGAGCCTGATTCCTCCAGCTCCATTTTTCGTTCTCAAGATTGCTTTGGCTATTTGGGGTCTTTTGTGTTTCCATACAAATTGTGAAATTTTTTGTTCCACTTCTGTGAAAAATGCCATTGGTAGTTTGATAGGGATTGCATTGAATCTGTAGATTGCTTTGGGTAGTAGAGTCATTTTGACAATGTGATTCTTCCAATCGAAGAACATGGTATATCTCTTCATCTATTTGTATCATCTTTAATTTCTTTCATCAGTGTCTTATAATTTTCTGCATACAGATCTTTTGTCTCCTTAGGTAGGTTTATTCCTAGCTATTTTATTCTTTTTGTTGCAATGGTAAATGGGAGTGTTTTCTTGATTTCACTTTCAGATTTCTCATCATTAGTATATAGAAATACCAGAGATTTCTGTGCATTAATTTTGTATCCTGCTACTTTACCAAATTCATTGATTAGCTCTAGTAGTTTTCTGGTAGCATCTTTAGGATTCTCTATGTATAGTATCATGTCATCTGCAAACAGTGACAGCTTTACTTCTTCTTTTCCGATTTGGATTCCTTTTATTTCCTTTTCTTCTCTGATTGCTGTGGCTAAAACTTCCAAAACTAAGTTGAATAAGAGTGGTGAGAGTGAGCAACCCTGTCTTGTTCCTGATCTTAGTGGAAATGGTTTCAGTTTTTCACCATTGAGGACGATGTTGGCTGTGGGTTTGTCATATATGGCCTTTATTATGTTGAGGAAAGTTCCCTTTATGCCTACTTTCTGGAGGGTTTTTATCATAAATGGGTATTGAATTTTGTTGAAAGCTTTCTCTGCATCTATTGAGATGATCATATGGTTTTTCTCCTTCAATTTGTTAATATGGTGTATCACATTGATTAGTTTGCGTATATTGAAGAATCCTTGCATTCCTGGGGTAAACCGCACATGATCATGGTGTATGATCCTTTTAATTGCTGTTGGATTCTGTTTGCTAGTATTTTGTTGCGGATTTTTGCATCTATGTTCATCAGTGATATTGGCCTGTAGTTTTCTTTCTTTGTGACATCTTTGTCTGGTTTTGGTATCAGAGTGATGGTGTCCTCGTAGAATGAGTTTGGGAGTGTTCCTCCCTCTGCTATATTTTGGAAGAGTTTGAGAAGGATAGGTGTTAGCTCTTCTCTAAATGTTTGATAGCATTCACCTGTGAAGCCATCTGGTCCTGGGCTTTTGTTTGTTGGAAGATTTTTTATCACAGTTTCAATTTCAGTGCTTGTGATTGGTCTGTTCATATTTTCTATTTCTTCCTGGTTGAGTCTCAGAGGGTTGTGCATTTCTAAGAATTTGTCCATTTCTTCCAGGTTGTCCATTGTATTGGCATACAGTTGCTTGTAGTAATCTCTCATGATCTTTTGTATTTCTGCAGTGTCAGTTGTTACTTCTCCTTTTTCATTTCTAATTCTATTGATTTGAGTCTTCTCCCTTTTTTTCTTGATGAGTCTGGCTAATGGTTTATCAATTTTGTTTATCTTCTCAAAGAACCAGCTTTTAGTTTTATTGATCTTTGCTATCGTTTCCTTCATTTCTTTTTCATTTATTTCTGATTTGATCTTTATGATTTTTTTCCTTCTGCTAACTTTGGGGGTTTTTTGTTCTTCTTTCTCTAATTGCTTTAGGTGCAGGGTCAGGTTGTTTACTCGAGATGTTTCCTGTTTCTTAAGGTGGGATTGTATTGCTCTAAACTTCCCCCTTAGAACTGCTTTTGCTGCGTCCCATAGGTTTTGGGTCGTCGTGTCTCCATTGTCATTTGTTTCTAGGTATTTATTTATTTCCTCTTTGATTTCTTCAGTGATCACTTCGTTATTTAGTAGTGTATTGTTTAGTCTCCATGTGTTTGTATTTTTTACAGATCTTTTCCTGTAATTGATGTCTAGTCTCATAGCATTGTTGTCGGAAAAGATACTTGATACAATTTCAATTTTCTTAAATTTACCAAGGCTTGATTTGTGACCCAAGATATGATCTATCCTGGAGAATGTTCCATGAGCACTTGAGAAAAATGTGTATTCTGTTGTTTTTGGATGGAATGTCCTATAAATATCAATTAAGTCCATCTTGTTTAATGTAT
Source organism: Hyperoodon ampullatus (assembly GCF_949752795.1). Lineage (NCBI taxonomy): Eukaryota > Metazoa > Chordata > Mammalia > Artiodactyla > Ziphiidae > Hyperoodon > Hyperoodon ampullatus. The sequence goes on along the minus strand of NC_136914.1, from coordinate 116,859,545 downwards.
CATTTAAAGCTTGTGTTTCCTTATTTATTTTCATGTTGGATGATCTGTCCATTGGTGAACGTGGGGTGTTAAAGTCCCCTACTATGATTGTGTTACTGTCGATTTCCCCTTTTATGGCTGTTAGTATTTGCCTTATGTATTGAGGTGCTCCTATGTTGGGTGCATACATATTTACAATTGTTACATCTTCTTCTTGGATCGATCCCTTTATCATTATGTAATGTCCTTCTTTGTCTTTTCTAGTAGTCTTTATTTTAAAGTCTATTTTGTCTGATATGAGAACTGCTACTCCAGCTTTCTTTTGGTTTCCATTGGCATGGAATATGTTTTTCCATCCCCTTACTTTCAGTCTGTATGTGTCTCTAGGTCTGAAGTGGGTCTCTTGTAGACAGCATATATATGGGTCTTGTTTTTGTATCCATTCAGCCAATCTGTGTCTTTTGGTGGGAGCATTTAGTCCATTTACATTTAAGGTAATTATTGATATGTATGTTCCTATTCCCATTTCCTTAATTGTTTTGGGTTCGTTATTGTACGTCTTTTCCTCTGTTGTGTTTCTTGCCTAGAGAAGTTCCTTTAGCATTTGTTGTAAAGCTGGTTTGGTGGTGCTGAACTCTCTCAGCTTTTGCTTGTCTGTAAACGTTTTAATTTCTCCATCAAATCTGAATGAGATCCTTGCTGGGTAGAGTAATCTTGGTTGCAGGTTTTTTTCCTTCATCACTTTAATTATGTCCTGCCACTCCCTTCTGGCTTGTATAGTTTCTGCTGAGAGATCAGCTGTTAACCTTATGGGAATTCCCTTGTGTGTTATTTGTTGTTTTTCCCTTGCTGCTTTTAATAAGATTTCTTTGTGTTTAATTTTTGACAGTTTGATTAATATGTGTCTTGGCGTATTTCTCCTTGGATTTATTCTGTATGGGACTCTCTGTGCCTCCTGGACTTGATTAACTATTTCCTTTCCCATATTAGGGAAGTTTTCAACTATAGTCTCTTCAAATATTTTCTCAGTCCCTTCCTTTTTCTCTTCTTCTTCTGGACCCCTATAATTCGAATGTTCGTGTGTTTAATATTGTCTCAGATGTCTCTGAGACTGTCCTCAATTCTTTTCATTCTTTTTTCTTTATTCTGCTCTGCCGTAGTTATTTCCACTATTTTATCTTCCAGGTCACTTATGTGTTCTTCTGCCTCAGTTATTCTGCTATTGATCCCTTCTAGAGAATTTTTAATTTCATTTATTGTGTTGTTCATCACTGTTTGTTTGCTCTTTGGTTTTTCTAGGTCCTTGTTAAACGTTTCTTCTATTTTCTCCATTTTATTTCCAAAATTTTGTATCATCTTTACTATCATTATTCTGAATTCTTTTTCAGGTAGACTCCCTATTTCCTCTTCATTTGTTTGGTCTGGTGGGTTTTTACCTTGCTCCTTCATCTGCTGTGTGTTTCTTTGTCTTCTCATTTTGCTTAACTTACTGTGTTTGCGGTCTCCTTTTCGCAGGCTGGTGGTTCGTAGTTCCCGTTGTTTTTGGTGTCTGTCCCCAGTGTGCGGTTGGTTTAGTGGGTTGTGTAGGCTTCCTGGTGGAGGGGACTGGTGCCTGTGTTCTGATGGATGAGGCATGATCTTGTCTTTCTGGTGGGCAGGTCCACATCTGGTGATGTTTTTTTGGGGTGTCTGTGACCTTATTATGATTTTAGGCAGCCTCTCTGCTAATGGGTGGGGTTGTGTTCCTGTCTTGCTAGTTGTTTGGCATGGGGTGTCCAGTAGTGTAGCTTGCTGGTCGTTGAGTGGAGCTGGGTCTTGGCATTGAGATGGAGCTCTCTGGGAGATTTTCACCGTTTGATATTACGTGGACCTGGGAGGTCTCTTGTGGACCAGTGTCCTGAACTTGATTCTCCCACCTCAGTGGCACAGCCGTGACGCCTGGCTGGAGCACCAAGAGCCTGTCCTCCACACGTCTCAGAATAAAAGGGAGAAAAAAAGAAGAAAGAAGATAAAGTAAAATAAAATAAAGTTATTAAAATAAAAAATAATTGTTAAGAAAAATAACTTAAAAAAACCCCCCAAAATGGACAGAGAGAACCCTAGGACAAATGGTAAAAGCAAAGCTATACAGACAAAATCACACACAGAAGCATACACATACACACTCACAAAAAGAGGAAAAGGGAAAAAATATATATATATTATTGCTCCGAAAGTCCACCTCCTCAATTTGGAATGATTCATTGACTATTCAGGTATTCCACAGATGCAGGGCACATTAAGTTGATTGTGGAGATTTAATCCGTTGCTCTTGAGGCTGCTGGGAGAGATTTCCCTTTCTCTTCTTTGTTCGCAAATCTCCCGGGGTTCAGCTTTGGATTTGGCCCCGCCTCTGCATGTAGGTCACCTGAGGGCGTCTGTTCTTCACTCAGACAGGACAGGGTTAAAGGAGCAGCTCATTCGGGAGCTCTGGCTCACTCCGGCCGGGGGGAGGGAGGGGTACGGATGCAGGGCGAGCCTGCAGCGGCAGAGGCCGGCGTGACGTCGCACCAGCCTGAGGCGCACCATGTGCTCTCCCGGGGAAGTTGTCCCTGTATCCCGGGACCCTGCCAGTGGCGGGCTGCACAGGCTGCCGGGAGGGGAGGTGTGGATAGGGACCTGTGCTTGCACACAGGCTTCTTGGTGGTGGCAGCAGCAGCCTTAGCGTCTCATGCCCGTTTCTGGGGTCTGCGCTGATAGCCGCGGCTTGCGCCCGTCTCTGGAGCTCCTTTAAGCGGCGCTCTTAATCCTCTCTCCTCGCGCACCAGGAAACAAAGAGGGAAGAAAAAGTCTCTTGCCTCTTCGGCAGCTCCCGATCTTTTCCCGGACTCCCTCCCGGCTAGCTGTGGCGCACTAGTTCCTTCAGGCTGTGTTCACACCGCCAACCCCAGTCCTCTCCTTGGGATCTGATGGAAGCCCGAGCCTCAGCTCCCAGCCCCGCCCGCCTCGGCAGGTGAGCAGACAAGCCTCTCGGGCTGGTGAGTGCTGGTCGGCACCGATCCTCTGTGCGGGAATCTCTCTCTTTCCCCTCCGCACCCTTGTAGCTGCGCTCTCCTCCGTGGCTCCGAAGCTTCCCCGCTCCGCCCCCCGCAGTCTCCGCCTGCGAAGGGGCTTCCTAGTGTGTGGAAATCTTTCCTTCTTCACAGCTCCCTCCCGGTGGTGCAGGTCCCGTCCCTATTCCTTTGTCTCTGTTTATTCTTTTTTCTTTTGCCCTACCCAGGTACGTGGGGAGTTTCTTGCCTTTTGGGAGGTCTGAGGTCTTCTGCCAGCGTTCAATACGTGTTCTGTAGGAGTTGTTCCCCATGTAGATGTATTTCTGATGTATTTGTGGGGAGGAAGGTGATCTCTGCGTCTTACTCCTCCACCATCTTGAAGCTCCTTCCGTAATATAGTCTTTTCACCTTTTGATTGCTAGGGAAGGGTAGAAAAGGGTGTTTTTATGTAACTGCATATTTGCCCGAGAGGCATGTAAAGAAAGAAAGGAATGAACCGAATTTTCATCATAATAAGACTTAATAAGATTGAGTTGTGGTACTATTTTAATATTGAGAGATTTCTAAAAAATCCCTTTTGGATTTTTAAGACATAGAAAGATGGCTTGACATTGAATGTCCTCTTAGATAATTTTTTTTTTAATATGAAGATTTAAAAAGTTGTTGAATTAAACATCTTTCATAGGTTATCAGAAACCAGTGGAATTTAAAGTGTCAGTTTGTAGACAAAGTTTTTGATGAATACTTTTGGAAGGTTAATACTTTCTTTGTCCAAATCAAATGTGGTTTATGTATTTCTCATAGTGAATACCTTTTTACAATTTGTTTTATCCTTTGTGTTGCTTAATACCAGTGTCTGTCTTTTCTGGATAATATTGACCAGTGCAAAGTTCTTATGGGTGATTAGGTCTTTAATTGGTTTTCCATGCTGCTGAAACTGGGTATGACCTTGTTCATGACCTCTGTTCCTAGTCCAAGTTACCAGTTACGTGGATGTTAGTAATAGCCAACTGTTATATGGTACTTCACAGTTTGCAAAGGACTAGATTTATTTCATTTAATTAGTCTTTATAATAATCGTATGACATAGGTAAGGGTAATTTTTTAATGAATAAGATAATTGAGTCTCGTTGAAGTGGATTATTCCAAGGTTAACCAGCTAAAAAGTGGGAAAATTGCTCTTTTAACTCATGTTGGCTAGAGTTTTGTTGTTTTTTTTTTTTTAAATTTGTACCTTCTAATTCATCTATTCATCTATCAAACATTTATGGAGCATCTGTTATATTCTGCGTAGGATGGCTGTCACAAGTGCAGCAAGAATGAGACATGGTCCTTGTCTTTGAAGAGTGTAGTCTAGGAAAAGAAAGGTGTAAGCAGGAAGTGTGATGAATTTGTGAATCGTGGTCCCGATGAGGAATTCCATCCATCTACTTCAAGATTTGCAGAGTAATTTATACTTTGACCCTGTGGAAGTACATTTTTTTTAGGCAACTGTAACAGCCTTTCCTAATATGCCTCAAGTTGTACTGGGATGAATTGAACTGGATAGCAGACAGGGAACAGCTCTAGAGAAGTCTGTTATATTAAAAGGTAGATTTGGGGCTTCCCTGGTGGCGCAGTGGTTGAGAGTCCGCCTGCCGATGCAGGGGACATGGGTTCGTGCCCCGGTCCAGGAAGATCCCACATGCCGCGGAGCGGCTGGGCCCATGAGTCATGGCCTCTGAGCCTGCGTGTCCGGAGCCTGTGCTCCATAACGGGAGAGGCCACAACAGTGAGAGGCCTGCGTACCGCAAAAAAAAAAAAAAGGTAGATTTTACAGATATACACTATAATATATAAAATAGATAAACAACAAGAACCTACTGTATAGCACAGGGAACTATGTTCAGTATCTTGTGATAACCTATAATGGAAAAGAAATCTGAAAAAGAACATCTCTCTCTCTCTCTCTCTCTCTCTCTCTATATATATATATAACTGAATCACTTTGCTGTACACCTGAAACATTGTAAATAACTATACTTCAATTAAATTTTGTTTTAAAAAGGTAGAGAGACAAAGGCACAGCAGGAGGCCATGACAGTACTCCCAGTGTGACTCATCCAGCCTTGTCTCTGCTCCTTTGGCATACTGAGCCTTTTTCGGTCATGGTGCTGTAGTACACGTTTACTCTAGGACAGTCAGTTATCTACTTGTTCTCTCTTCCCGTTGGACTCTAAGTGCTTTGAGGGTACTTGTCCAAGCATTTTCATAATACTTGACTTGCCATGTCCAACCTGTGTCCATACTTGTAGTGCACTTTATCCTCTCTACTCAGCCATTATCTTTCTTTTCCCATGTTTTTAAAAATATTATCACATGATTCCATAGTATTTTAGAGGTTGTAGACATTCTCTCATTTAAATGTGTGTCATCTAATGTTTAGGGCTCTAACCTCAAGTGGATCCTGGCAGTCCTCCTCTGTTTCCCCAGGCAGCTTACTGTCCTGCATTCCTCAATCCCTGTCTTCCTTTTTCACTCCCAGCTGCTACTTTACTTCTTATTCCACTGAGAAAACAGAAGCCCTTGGAAGAGAACTTCTGCATCCTCCCACCACTGAATCAGTCACCTTCCAGGAACCCCACCCTTGCTCCTACCTGAGGCCACTACCTCCACCTGTGCTCTCAACCCCAGGCGGAGTTGCACTGACCCCATCTCTCCCTGAATTACAAGCCTTTTTTCTTTATTGGGTATGTTCAGGATTATTCCTATCAGTATATAAACATATGATAGTGTATTTCCCAAGCATATCAAGAACATCTTCTCTTAGATATCTTCATGGCTTGCTCTCTCACTTCATTCAGACAAATGGCATTTTATCAGAGAGGTCTTCTCTGTATAGCCATTTAAAATATCAACTCCCATCATTTCTTTGCCCTAGCCTGCTTTATTTTATTTATATAATTTCCCCAACCTATATATCTCTCTCTATTTGTTTATTGTCTGTTTCTCCTATTATACTTCCCCAGGAGAGCAGGAGTTTTGTCTGTTTTGATCACCTCTGTCCGTGGTGCCCAGAAGAATACCTGAAATATTACAGAAGCCCCCAGATATTTCCTTCCTTAACTCTATATCCCCCTCTAGCTACTGTACCATTTCTCTGCTCCTCTTTTTAGCACAATTCAAGGGTTGTCTATTCCTGCTGGTCCACATCCTCTCCTCTCGTTCTCTCCTAAATCCCCTCTGTTCTGGATCTGATCCCCATTACTCCACCGAAATGACCTTTGGCAAGATCCCCAATGAACACCACGTTGCCAACCGTGATGGTAATTCTAAGCCTTCATCTCACTCAGCTTCTGCATAGCGCTCTGCTCAGAAAACAGCTAGGACTGTTTTTTTCCTTTGTAGCTCGTTTATCTGACGTGGCTCCTGGTTTTCCTTCTCCTTTACAGCCCGTTCACTATAATTCTTCTTTATTGAATTCTCTCATCTGAACCTCCTGATGTCATTGTGCACTAGGTTTAGGGTTCACTTTTAGATTCTCTAGTTGTTGTTTACCCATTCATTCCCCTCAACTAGTATCATGGTATTTAAATACATTTTTTTTTTTCCGGTACGCGGGCCTCTCACTGTTGTGGCCTCTCCCGTTGCGGAGCACAGGCTCCAGACGCGCAGGCTCAGCGGCCATGGCTCACGGGCCCAGCTGCTCCGCGGCACGTGGGATCCTCCCAGACCGGGGCACGAACCCGTGTCCCCTGCATCGGCAGGCGGACTCTCAACCACTGTGCCACCAGGGAAACCCTAAATACATTTTCATACTGTGGACTCCTAAATATTTATCTTCAGCCATGGCATTTTTCCTCAATTCCAGAGTTATATATCCAGCTGCCTACTTGAGACCTCATTTGGATGAAAGTCATCACAGACCTAATATGTCCAAACTTGCCTTCACAAGCCCCTTCCCTGCTGCAAACTGTTTTCCCCCAGTGTTCCCCATTTCAGGACATGGTACCAGCATTTAACCAGGTGTTCAAGCCTGAAACCTTAACATATTCTTTTTCTTCTCTATCTCCATCCCATATACTGTAAGCTCTACTTTTAAATTATATTCAAATTCTGACCCCTTCCCAACACTTCCGCAGGCAACACTCTAGTACAAACCACCATCATCTTTTGCTTCGGCTACAGTGAGAACCTTTCAAATAGTATTTGTGTTCTCAACATGGCAGACAGTGTGATTCTTTTAACATGGAAATAAGTTACATCTCTCCTCTGCTCACAACCCTCTATGGTTTTCATCTTTCTTACTTATTTACTTATTATGGAACTATAGTTGATTTATAATATTGTATTAGTTTCATGTGTACAGCACAGTGATTCAGTTTTTGCTTATTATATTCCATATTGGTTATTACAAGATATTGGGTATAATTTCTTGTTCTATACAATAAATCCTTGTTGCTTATCTATTTTGTGTGTAGCGTTTTGTATCTGTTAATCCCATACTCCTAATTTGTGCCTCCCCCACTCTCTCTCCCCTTTGGTAACCATAAGTTTGCTGCTTTCTATGTCTGTGAGTCTGTTTTTGTATATAGATTTATTTGTATTATTTTTTAGATTCCACATATAAGTGATATCATATAGTATTTGTCTTTCTCTGACTTATTTCACTAAGCATAATATTCTCTTGGTCCATCCATGTTGCTGCAAATGACAACATTTCATTCTTTTTTAAAAAATTTATTTATTTTTGGCTGCATTGGGTCTTCGTTGCTGTGCATGGGCTTTATTTGCGACGAGCGGGGGCTACTACTGTTTGTTGTGGTGTGCAGGCTTCTCACTGCGAAGGCTTCTCTCGTTGTGGAGCATGGGCTCTAGGCACACGGGCTTCAGTAGTTGTGGCACACGGGCTTAGTAGTTGGGGCTCGCAGACTGTAGAGCGCAGGCTCAGTAGTTGTGGCGCACAGGCTTACTTGCTCCGTGGCATGTGGGATCTTCCCGGACCAGGGCTTGAACCCATGTCCCTTGCATTGTCAGGCAGATGCTTAACCATTGCACCACCAGGGAAATCCTTCATTCTTTTTTATGGCTAATATTCCTGTGTGTGTGTGTGTGTGTGTGTGTGTGTGTGTGTGTGTGTATATGTACATATAATATGTATATATGTGTATATATGCGTATATATATACGTACACACACGTACAACACCTTCTTAAGCCAGTTGTCTGTTGATGAGCACTTGGGTTGTTTCCATGTCTTAGCTACTGTAAATACTACTGCTGTGAACATTGGGGTGCAGATATCTTTTTGAATTAGAGTTTTCATTTATTTCTTTATAGATACCCAGGAGTGGAATTGCTGGATCATATAGTAGTTCTATTTTTAGTTTTTAAAGGAACCTCCATACTGTTCTCCATAGTGCCTGTATCAAGTTACATTCTCACGAACAGTGCAAGAGGGTTCCCTTTCCTCCACACCCTCTCCAGCATTTATTTTGTGTAGACTTTTTGATGGTAGCCATTCTGACTGGTGTGTGATGATACCTCATTGTAGTTTTTATTTGCATTATTTTCTCTAATAGTGATGTTGAACACCTTTTCATATGCGTGTTAGCTATCTGTATGTCTTCTTTGGAAAAGTGTCTATTTAGGTCTTCTGCCCATTTATGGTGGGGTTGTTTGTTTCTTTGATATTGAGTTGTATAAGCTGTTTGTATATTTTGGGTAATAACCCCTTGTAGGTCTCATCATTTGCAAATATTTTCTCCCATTCCATAGATTGTCTTTTCATTTTGTTGATGGTTTCCTTTACTATGGAAAATCATTTAAGTTTGATTAGGTCCCATTTTTTATTTTTGCTTTTATTTCTTGAGATAGTGATCTAAGAAAATACTGCTACGACTTATATCAAAGAATTTTTCACTTATGTTCTCTTCTAGGAGTTTTATGATGTCTTGTCTCACTAAACCATTTTGAGTTTATTTTTGTATATGGTGTTAGAGAATCTTCTAATTTCATTCTTTTACATATAGTTGTTCAGCTTTTCCAGCACCACTTGTTGAAGACTGTCTTTTCTCCATTATATATTCTTGTCTCCTTTGTCTTTGAGGTTAATTGACCATAGGTGTGTGGATTTATTTCTGGGCTCTCTATTCTGTTCCCTTGATCCATTTGTCTGTTTTTGTGCCAGTACACGCTGTTTTGATTACTATAGCCTTGTAGTGTAGTCTGAAGTCTGCAAGGGTTATACCTCCAGCTTTGTTCTTCTTTTCCCAAGATTGCTTTGGTAATTCTGAATGTTTTGTAGTTCCACATAAATTCTAGGATTATTTATTCTGTGAAAAATGTCATGGGTATTTTGATAGGGATTGCGTTAAAGCTGTAGATTGCTAGTGTCATACTTGGACCAAACTCCAGAGTCCTTTCCATGACCTACAAGCCCCTCTGGATCCAGCCCTGCTAAGTTTCTGCCATTGTTTCTTCTACTCATCCCCCCAGCCGCTCACTCACCAGACCCTTTGCTAGTGCAGGGTTGCTGTGTTTGCTGCCCTTCCCTGCCTGGAATATTCCACGTGCTCACTCCCAAGTTTATTCTGATCTTTGTTCATTGTCTTCTCATCAGAGAGACTGATTCTGACCAGCCTCTAATATAATCCCCTTCATTACTCTTGATATCTTTGACCTTGTCCTTTTGTATTCTTGGCTCTTATCACTATCTGATGTTAAATTTTATAAACTATTCATTTACTTATTATTTATCTCTTCCTTGAGTATAAGCTCCATGGGTGCAAGAACTTGTTCTGCTATGTTGGTGGTCATGTCTTGAATAAGTGAATTTACTTCTTACAAAAATAGGAATGATGAAATAACAATTAATAATCATCTTTTATATTCTTGGCACCCTTTCCTGTGCACTTTGTAAATATTAGATTCTTGATTAATTTAATCCCTTGCATGCAACAACTGTGTAAGGTAGGTGTTTTCTCATTTCATAGATGAAAATACTGACAATCACAGTGACTAGTAAAAGGAGAGCTGGAGAGCTGGGATTTAAACTCTGAGTGAGTCTGGTCCAAAAGTAATGTTTTCTACTTAATTCATATTATTTAGTATTACAAATGATTAAATAATAGTTATGTATAGTGGGCAAGTTATTATTAATTATTATATAACTTACTATATTCTTACCATGTAACTTATTATACTAACTCTTATAAAACTTGTTATTACATAACATTATTATATAACTTCCACCTAATAGATAAAGACACTGAGTTTCTAATTGGTCTCTAGGGGGCTCTTTTTGCACAAACACAAGATTATGTAACAGATACTTTGTGTGTCTCACTTTATCTGGGTAACTTTTGTATTTTCCATCCATTATATTTGACCCCTTGTAAACTGGCACTTGTGAGTTCAGCACCAAGCTTTTCAAAAGCTGGTCCTGATATTTGTATCATGATTTTGCTTCGAGTACAAAGTAACCTTTTGCCGATCTTTATAATACTTGGGTTAAGCTGAGTGAAAACAACAGAAAGGCTGAAAATTGCTATTTTGCTTGTACTCACTTTCTAGAGTGCATATGTACAACCTGATTTTTACCAGGAATAGCTTAATGCTCAGGTATAGTTTGGTGGTTCGTTGATTCTTTCCCAGGTCAGAGAAAAGCCTTCAGCTGAAATATTCACGGATTGCAAGAAAAGTGAGGACATTTATTGAAAGCCTATAAAAATATGGAGGTTTTGGTGCACTGCATGGTAATCTCCGTTTTAATTAAAGAATTACATTTATAATTAGCAAAAACAGAATTAAATATTTATAATTAGCAAGAACAGAATTTAATAAGTTTGCCAATTACAGAAGTAAATTGGAGGCCAAAATTGCAAACTCATATTTCCCTGTGTTTTTCAAAAGCAAGCCTATGAATCCATAGATAAATGTTATGTCCGTACAGTTTGAGCTATGAAACCCTTGCATAAAAATGCAGGTGGGGAGGTACGTATCAAAACATATCCCAGAAACAAGAGTAAAATAGTTCCTATGAATAATATTATTTCATGCTCTGTGTTTTTGCTAAAAACTCTTTGGTGTTCTCCAGTGGGTGGTATAATATGTATATGTCCAGATGGCTGTTATTTATTTATTTTTTTGATCAGTCTTGAAAATTTGTCCTTGTGTTGTGCGATAACAAGAGAATTACACTTACTGGAGGTCATCGACTTGTATATATGAGAGAGAGAGAGGGGGAGAGTCTGTGTATATGTAATACAAGAAAGCATAGTGTCCTCAAGAGTCAGAAATTGCCCATCTTGAAATAAAGAGTTATTGATATATAGATTCAGATCTTGAAAATTGCCTCTAAAATTACTTCTCCATCTTTGTCTTTTCAGCATTCTTCCTTTACATAAAATCTTTTCGTTATCCTTCCTTAAAATGTTGCAATAATTTGTACACAGTTGTCTGCTCTTCAGGACTTTAATGTGGTTTATGCATTCAAGTCTGGTGTGGATCTTTGAGAAGCTCTACAGCTTTCTCCCTGGGTCTCTGCCATTCTGCAGAGAGGAGGAGCAGGACTTTGAATATTCTAAAATATGCATGCAAAATCTCAAGCAATATATTATGTATAACATACACATTTTTATAGTTAAATATGGGTCTCATCTGTTCTGCATAGCTACTAAGTATTTCAGAGTAATATGAATAAATACACTTAATTTTTCATAGAAGTATCATATCTAAGTGATACTCTGTGCAATAGGTACACTCTCTGGTGTAATTGCAGAATGACTCCTAAGGGGCCAGCCCATCCGGCACTCTCTTTGGTCTCTTAATACTTGCTTGAGCATCAGCCAGGTGACAGGGAGACATTATTGAGTGCTCAGTTACTCTGCTTGTCTCAATGTGTGATGTCAGTGCTTTATGTGCAAGTAGGAACACTGGTTTTCTTTACTAGCTCTTTCTGTGGGTGTATTCCATGTATAGGTGTGAGAAAGTCAGGATAACAGTCTCATACTCAGCACATATATTAAGATGAATTTCATCTTTACACGTGAGGCAATCTTCGATGCCAAGTAGGAAATTCTGATCATTTCAGAGCTAGGAACACAGATTTTATGCATACTATTTTCCAAGTGGAAGAGGGGAAAAGGTACATTTCTGTTGATGTTATTGTTGGTGACTGTATCTGTCAACTTTAATCTTTGTCTCACATGAAACAGATACTGAGAATGTCTGCAATATGTTCAGTCTTTCTAGATCTGATTTTTCACTTGCATGTCAATTCTCTTTTGACAAAGGTCAAATTAAATGCTTAATTTTTGTAACTGCTTCTATTTTTATGATTATGACCTCATATGTTATCCAAGCTATTTTAGGCTCTTCATTTTCCTGTATCTTTTAAAATTCTAATTTAAAAATTATTTAAAGTATTTCAGAAATGTACTTATTTTCAAGGATTTAAAACCTAAGAGCAAGGACTTCCCTGGTGGTCCAATGGTTAAGACTTCACCTTCCAGTGCAGGGGGGGTGCGGGTTCGATCCCTGATTGGGGAGCTAAGATCCCACATGTCTCGAAGCCAGAAAACCAAAACATAAAACAGAAGCAATATTGTAACAAGTTCAGTAAAGACTTTAAAAATAGTCCACATCAAAAATATCTTTAAAAGAGAAATTAAAAAATAAAACCTAAGAACAGAGAAATTTCCTTAACCTAGTGGTCTCTGGGGAACATTTTTACTTCTTGCTTACTTTCTACTAGGAAATATAGTTTGCCATCACTGTCTTGGGTGATATTCATGAGGGCAGTTTCAAAGTTTTTTCACACATTTTGAAATAATATTTCACAAGAGAGTAGATGGGATACAACATGTCATAATGCTGAAATGGCTTCCTCATGTGGTCTTATGGGTACATCAGTCCTGATCTACGTCCGTTCTTCTGTAGTTGGGATCAGATTACAGGATTGTATCTTCATCTATAAATTATTTGTGCTGTTTAATATACCAGTTGCTGTGTGTGTGTGTGTGTGTGCGTGTGTGCGTGCACGCGTGTGCATAGCTTTCTGCTGGTGCTTTAGCAGCTCAGATATGTGGCCTACATGAAGAGGCAGCAGGCAGCCGGGTGGGTAGAACTGTATTCTCTGACAGAGTTTAGAATTGCCTGTACATGGTGATACTAAAAATAAGGCCAGCTTTTTGTGGGCTTCATTTCAGTTTGGAAGCTCCCTGCAGAGAATGCTACCTCCTTTGCCTGCCCTGGGGGCATCCTCTGCCATCTTGGTTCACCACCGCTCCTATTTCCTAGGTTTTAGGGTAATAAGAAAAGTGGAAAAGCAGTTAATTGAAGAGGAAGATGCTCTGCTGAGTTCAGAGCCAACAACTTAATTTTATCAAGTATTTTAATGAGTTCTGAAGGATATGGCAGATGTTAATACATTCATTCTTTCTATGATAGCCCAGAAAACTAGGTATTTTTCCATCTCTGAAATGGAAGTTAAAAAGGTCCCTTCCTCCTCTTCTGTCTGTGTTGATCTCTGTCCTCTGCTTTGCCTTTCTGTCTCCTTTCCTAAAAATCCATTAAGTAGCACTACTTTGGACAGCCATTTCTCAGTCGAAAATTTAATCATTGACTAAATTTTAATTACCTACTAATGATACAGACAACCTTCTTTTTCTCACCTCACCATTTCCTGCTGCTCCTCGATTCACAGAAGTTGGCTTGTTATTTTATGTAAGTTTGTTTTTCATGTGATTTTGTTTTTCATTTGGTTTTCTTTTTAACACAGTTAAATCTGCATATAGTAACTTTATGCACTTTACCTATAGCCACATCACTAAAACATATTTGATGAATGGAAACCAGGGGATTATACTAGGGTTAGTTTCTGGGTAGATTCCTAGCCAGACTCTTAGTGCAGTGATTTTATATCATTGTAGGAGGTAGTACAGCACAGAGGTTAGGAGTCTAGGTTATAGAGTCAGGTGGACCCAGATTTGAATCCTGTTCAACCACTTTGCTGGGTAACAGGGATTTACTCTCACAGTGCCTCTTCTTCTCATCTGTTAATACTCAAAAGCATAATAATAGTACTTAACTCTTCATTTCTTTATGGCACAGACTCCCTGTCCCTCAGTAAAAGCCAAGGGCTTTTGGCTTTTAGGCTGGGCTCAGGGCCTGTCTTGATCTGGCTCTGTTGTCTCCGACTTCATCTCCCACCATCCTCTTCCCCCTGGCTTAATCCACTCCAGCTGCACTGACATCCTCCCTGTTTCTTGAACATGCCAGATAGTCTTCTGCCTGAGAGGCTTTCACTGGCCTTCCTTCTGCCTGGACTGCCCATTCCGCAGATACTCACATAGCTGATGCCCCTTCCCTGCTTCAAGTCTTTGTCTCAGTGAAACCCGTTAATTTTATTCAGAATTTCAATCTTCCCCACCACAGCAGCACTATGAGCCCCTTACCCTGTTCTAATTTTTTTTTTAACACAGACTTTTCACCTTTAACATAATTTATGAACTTATTGTCTTTTTGTTTATTGTCTCTATTCCCTGCTAGACTGTAAGCCTAACAAGTTCAGGGATCTTTGATTTATTTTGTAAATCATCTCAAGGGCTTAGAACATTTCCTAGCACATATTATGTCCTCAGAAAATATTTCAGTGATGATAAATGAATGTGTGAAAGGAGCTGTTGGTGGTGTTATTTGATAATTATTTTCCATCTTGTACTGTACAGCAGACATGGCAGCATTTGTTAGAGAAATCATGTCTTATTTACTCCTCACAAAATTGCCTGGAATGCAGTATTGTAGTGCTGGCTTTCCCCCCCATAAATAATTGATCTCTGTGCTGAAGAGCTGTAAGGTCATAGGAAAAATACAGGAGCATTTAACAAAAGGAATTCAATCCAATGTATATTTATGGAGCAGTGGTCTAAATTGAACAGTGGTATGATTCCCTTGGGTGTTAAGTAAAACGTTTATTTTCATTGGGCACCTGGTTTCCATGGAGTTTAACCTGACCTGCTTGACAGATAGCATTGGATACAATACAGATGGTGAACTTTTTTTTTTTTGCGGTACGCGGGCCTCTCCCTGTTGTGGCCTCTCCCGTTGCGGAGCACGGGCTCCGGACTCGCAGGCTCAGCGGCCATGGCTCACGGGCCCAGCTGCTCCGCGGCATGTGGGATCCTCCCGGACTGGGGCACGAACCCATGTCCCCCGCATCGGCAGGCGGACTCTCAACCCCTGCGCCACCAGGGAGGCCCAAGAACTTTAAAAATGCATAGTCAGTAGGCTCTCCAACCACAGTAGTTCTGGAGAAAAAATTGTGCTTTGAGATGAATGATGGGTTAATTAATAGGCAGGTGTTTACGAATTGGTGTTTGGTCCATCAGTGCTCAGTATATTTCACTTTCAGTCAAAAAGGAACTCTTCATTTACTGGAATGTAAAATAGAAACAGCTCCCAGATAAACTGGAAAAAGCCTTATAAGTGTGTCAGGCTAGGATCCATCAAAGTTGGATCATAGTTGAAAGCTGTAGTCATGGCTCTCTTGTTAGTGGCGTGGCAGAGCTCCCTGAACTCGGTGTTACTTCGTGCCCAGGCGCTTCATCACACAATGCCGACGCACTAAATTGTAAGGAAACTGCACAAGTGAGTTGGTTTTATTAATTTAATAGAGTGTTCAGTACATTGTTGGTTCCTTTCCCTTATATAGTTGGTTTGATCACATATTAATGAGCATCTCCAGAAATGTGCTCTCATTTCTGGTTCTGTCCAAAGTCCACAGACTTATTTTAATATTCAGCTGTTACTGACTGCCTCCAAACTCTTATAAAAGACTTCTCACATCTTTTCTGGGATCCATATCCTTTCTGGGACCCATTCTGAATCCCCCTGGTACTTGAGCACTTGTTAGAAATGCAAAATCTACCCAAGACCTTGTATTTTAGCAAGACCTACAGGTGAAAGGATGCATGTTAAAGACTGAGAAGTACTTCTCTATATAACAAGTCTCTTAAAAAATCAACTGAGCCTCTGGAAGCAGTGTGGGGTTGAGGACTTTTACATTCAAATAAATTAGGTTTAATGACCAGTTCTTAGAAATAAGTATGTTCAGCCCTCTGTGAGTAACAAGTTACTTTGAGCCTTATTTTCCTCATGTGTATATCTGTGGATAATCTGTATATTACTGGGATATTGTGAGGATTAAGTAATGCCAGGACTGGCATACACTGTATTTTCAGTAAATATGGTACACCTTCTCTTCTTTCGGGCTTACTGGGTAGCACTCTTATTCTCACCTGCCTTATACCTTGATGTGTTTTCTTATTCTCATTCCTAAAATGTCTTTAATTAGTACATTACAGTAATTATTTACTAACTGTGTTTAGATAGCCTCCAGTATCCAAACGAACCTATCTTACCCAAGAGTGTAGTTTACTCGCTAGAGTTAATTCCATAGGGTGAGACAAGATAGCAAAAGACTGTGGCGGTTTGGGAAGGCATTGAGCACAGTGCAGCACAATTCAGTTCTTTGTTACTATAAACCTATTTGGAAAACATGATGTGTCTTTGATCTTGCAGATTATATAAGCAACAAATATACTTCATTATTTTTTATTATAGCCATGCTGAACATGAATTAATATTCAGATGTACTCATTATATGAAAATAGTGCTTTTTTTTTAGCAATTGACTTTTAAAATGTAACAATTGAATGCTCACTGGATATCAGTGAGCACTGTGGGGAGATTTGGGAGCTAATTATTAAGAGATTGGACTTGGCTGTGACCGGTGCTATGAGCCAGCTATTAGGTATTGCTGCTGCCATGTAGGAAATAAAGCAAATATATAGCATGATAAGGGTTTGTATTAAATTATAGCTGTACTTTTCCAGTTGATATAGCATATTCTTTAGGTTAACCAAAAAGGCTTGTTTTCTGCTTTTGAATATTTGCTGTATCTTATCACCTCCACTCTACTATTCGACCATGGTGAGCATCTAGCATGTACTCTTATTCCTTTTATGCTTTGATTCTAATTAAAAGGGTTGATGAGTATATTTGTTTTTTTCTCTGTTAAGTATCCTGTTTCTTTGAGGTTGAAATGTCAAAATATAAATGGCTAGACTTTTTAGGCATTTGCCACTTAGAACCTGTTAAAAAATGATAATGATATCTTGCATTTCTTGTTGATTTAGGGCCTTTTTTATGTCAGTCACTGTGTAACTTAGTTGATCTCACTTCCCTTCTCATTTTGTAGACAGCAGAACTGGGGTAAGAAACCAGCTGTTGCTAATTCTAAAGCCTGTGCATCTTGTCGTGCTCATGCTGCCTGTACTGAGTCATCCCATGGATCATCTTTCCCTTGTACAGTTTTTCCTGTAACCCTGCTTAATTAATTGATTGGAAACCAAGTGTTGGATTGCAGAGGACTGAACTAACAAATCACCTCTCTGTACATTTTTAAGCAATCCAGGATCATTTCAAAGATGATCAAGTTGCCAATGTGTGGTTGAACTAAGATGACTTTTCAGGTTGATTTGAACCCAGAAGCTCTGTTATTGACCTGTTTTCCTGTGTCAGTTTTGGAACGATGTGTGTGTGCTTGCTAGTGGAATCTGTTCCATTCTTGATAATACTTGATGTCCTAGGAATATGTCAGACCATTTTTTGATAGTTTTGATGATTTAAAGCAGTGTGTAAGAGCGCTAATGTGGAAATCCTGTATTTTACTTTTCTCCATGTAGGTTGCCTTTGGGGATCAGTAATGACAGTAAAAAAAAAAAAAAAAAAAAAAAAGCTGTTGATTGCCTTGAATAGGAATAACTTCTCCCGCCTCCCCCTACCCAGTTACCTTTTTTTTTTTCTTTTGCGGTACGTGGGCCTCTCACTGCTGTGGCCTCTCACGTTGCGGAGCACAGGCTCCGGACGCGCGGGCTCAACGGCCATGGCTCACGGGCCCAGCCGCTCCGCGGCATGTGGAATCCTCCCGGACCGGGGCACGAACCCGTGTCCTCTGCACCCGTGTCCTCTGCATCGGCAGGCGGACTCTCAACCACTGCGCCACCAGGGAAGCCCCCAGTTATCTTTTTTTTGCAAATAAAAGTACACTAGGAATTGATTCTTTGGCTTTTTTGGGGACAGTTCTTATATTTATTTTTCTCTGATTTTTTTAAAATATTTTTTTAAAATTAATTAATTAATTTATTTATTTTTGGCTGCATTGGGTCTTTGTTGCTGTACGTGGGCTTTCTCTAGTTGCGGCGAGCGGGGGCTACCCTTCAGTGTGGTGTGCGGGCTTCTCATTGTGGTGGCTTCTCGTTGTGGAGCACAGGCTCTAGGCGTGCTGGCTTCAGTAGTTGTGGCACGTGGGCTCAGTAGTTGTGGCTTGCGGGCTCTAGAGTGAAGGCTCAGTAATTGTGGCTTACCAGCTTAGTTGCTCCGTGGCATGAGGGATCTTCCTGGACCAGGGATCGAACCCATGTCCCCTGCATTGGCAGGTGGATTCTTAACCACTGAGTCACCAGGGAAGTCCGTATTTTTCTCTGATTTTAAAAAGCATTAAATAATAACCTTGTGGATCTGATTTAGACTAAGTAATGCTAGATCTCACTTTTTTCTCTTCTCCTCCCCTCTTCAGGATGATGAAGTGGTTCTGCAGTGTACTGCAACCATCCACAAAGAACAACAGAAACTGTGTTTGGCCGCAGAAGGGTTTGGCAACAGACTTTGCTTCTTGGAGTCCACTTCGAATTCCAAGGTGGGATAAAGCCTTTCCAGGCTACTCAAACATTCGGGTTTTAATAGGGGCATTGAAGTTATTTATGGGCACTCTGCTCTTTTCTATGGAACAGAAACTAAAGGAAATTGAACAGTCTTTTCCCTATTCATTAAGCAAAGTTTCAGTTGTGCCCCTACTCTTTGCAAATAACTCAGATGCGACTGTTAACAGGAATAGCCAAAGTCCTTGCCCCATGCTGTTTATATATAGTAGGGGAAAAGTAAACAGTGTAAATAAGTGATATAATTTCAGAACCGATAAGGGCTGTGAAGAAAAGCAGAGTAGTAACAGGGTGGAGAGCGATAAGGCAAGGACTCACCCTTTCGCAAAGGGTAATTAACGAAGGCCTTTCTGAGGCAGTGATATTTGAGCAGAATGGAGTGAGGGAGGGAGAAGTACTAAGTTCTTGACCATTCTGGAAAGAACCAGGCAATGCAAGGGCCCCTCGTTAGGAAAGTGCTTGCAGAGTGTTTAAGGAAAAACAAGTAAGCCACTGCAGCTCTAGTACCCTGAATGGGGCCACTGGTGAGGAAAGGTGAAGGGCCTGTCAGCCCTTGGTTAGCAATTGAGGTTCCTTCCTAGTATAAAGGGAGGCCATTGGATCAGGTGAGCAATGCAGTTTGATTTAATATTTAAGTAAATATTTGATTTAGCTCTTCTGTGGATTAGAGGCTTTTGTGGGTTTTTTTTTTTTTTTTTTGGCTCAAACAACAGAAATTTATTTCTCACAGTTTTGGAAGATAGAAGTCCAAGATCAAGTTGCCAGCATGGTTGGGTTCTGGTGAGAGATTAGAAGCTTTTGAAAGAGTAAGATTAGAAGCAGTGAGAACAGGTGGAAGGTGCCTGCAGAAGTCTGCAGGGCATCTGCTGGGTCTTCAGATGAGAAGCAACGGTGGTGGGAAACTTGGGGGCGTTGAGAATAGACTTGTAGGATTTAGAGGATGTGCTGATAGATGACTGTGTAGAATAAAGGAAAGAGAGGAAATGAAGATGTTTCTGGTGGTAGAAAATCAACCAGAAAACTGTCAATTTAATAATGTTTTGTGTAGCACTTTTTAGTTTACAGAGTCCTTTGACCTGCATGATTTCATGTAATTGTCACAATAGGAGAATGTGTGCATGGTTATTGCTGTTATAGTCACTGTACACATGAGGACATGGGGGCTAGTAGAGGGCAGGTACTAGACCAAAGGCTTCCTGTGACTCAAAGCAAGTGTCGTCAATAGCTTTTCACAGTTAACACCTCGGTCTTTTGGCTTCGAGTCCCTGATTCTTCCCTTTATATCACAGTACCCCTTTCATTACTCTGTGGAATAACATTGATCAATGTATACATATGACTTATTTATTATAGTAATTTAATGCCAAGTCACATTATTAATATTGTAATGGTGGGTGACAAAACATTATGCATTTTATAGCCCTGCCTAGATTTATTTTTAATTTGACAAGTGTTTATTGAGCATTCTCTTTGTGAAAATTACCACAATAGGTATCAGTTGTGAAAAATATTCTTCTTAAAAGAACTTATTAAGGATTTTAATATCTAGTATTTTCCCTGTGGTTTCTGGAATTTTGTCGTGCCTAGAACCAGGCCAATTAGTTAGCTGGGTTTTTATTTTTCACTGCACTGGCTATGGTTCTCTTGGTCCTTTAATATAAGAGCTGGTTTCCAGTACTAAAAATGAACTCTCCTCATGCTCTAGTTAGGTATGTCATGTAGCAGTCAAGGCACTGAAATAGTCTAGGCATTCATTTAAACTGGTTAATCTTGAAATAGATCAAGAGGGAGGAGTAGGAGGAGGTGGAGCTCACCTCTCCCCACAAACACATCAAAAATGCATCTACATGTGCAACAGTTCTCACTGAAAACTAACTGGAGACTGGCAGAAAGATTCCTGTACAGCCAAGGCTATAAGAAAGATCCTCATGGAATCAGGTAGGAAGGGAAGAGAAGTGAGCATGTTGGGACCTGTGCCTTTGGGAGGGGACTCAGAGGAAAAGAGAAATTACACGGGTGGAGATTTGCCTGGGGAGTCAGCAGTTCCTGTTACATATTGGATGCCCCAGCCCTGGGGTCTGACACAGGGAAAATGAGCCCCTTTGGCTGGTGGGAGGGCTGGTGGGACTCAAAGGAGAGAGCTATGGGAAGCCTGAATTTTGCCTGTAAGCAGTGTGCTTGTGCTGGCTTGCTCCTGAAGCAAGGTGGAGAGGGCAGATTGAAAACTGCTGAGATGGCTGCCTGGTTGCCTGTGACTGCCCCAGTGCACGCCACAGCCTGAGCCCAGCAAACACTCCAATCCCGCTTACTATATACTAACAATGAAGTCTCAGAAAGAGGAAACGAAAACAATCCTGTTTAAAATTGCATCACAAAGAATAAAATACCCAGGAATAAACTTAACTAAGGCAGTGAAAGACCTATACTATGAAAACTATAAAACACTGTTGAAGGAAACTGAAGATGGTACAAAGAAATGGAAAGATATTCCATTCATGGATTGGAAGAAATAATATTGGTAAAATGTCTGCTACCCAAAGCAATCTACAGATTTAATTCAATCCCTATCAAAATACCCATAAAATTTTCACAGAGCTAGAGCAAATAATCCTAAAATGTATATGGAACTCAAAAAGACCTGAATTGCCAAAGCAATTTTGAGAAAAAAGAACAAAGCTGGAGGTGCCATGCTCTTTGACCTCAGACTATACTACAAAGCTACAGTAATCAAAACAACATGGTACTGACACAAAAAGAGACACATAGATCAATGGAACGGCATAGAGAGCCCATAAATAAATAAACCCAGGCACCTACATTCAATTAACCTATGACAAATGAGGCAAGACTATACAGTGGAGAAAAAACAGGCTCTTCAGTAAGTGGTGCTGGGAATACTGGACAGCTACCTATAAAAGAATGAGAGTAGAACATTTCCTCACACTGTATACAAAATAAACTCAAAATGGATTAAAGACCTAAATGTCAGACCTGAAACCATAAAATCCTAGAAGTGAACATACGTGGAACACTCTAGTATACTCCATGTTAGTATACCTGAAACTAATATAATATTGTAAATCAACTATACTTCAGTAAAAGCTTACACAGTGATGCATGTCAATTATATCTCAAAAAAACTGAAAAAAATTTTTGGAAAAAAAATAAACTGGCTAATTCTTCACAGGGATACTTGGCTATCTAGTTGTGACTGTTGACGTAGTGAACTGACCATTTCAACCATTTTTGTTGTTGTCGTGCTCTGTTATTCTTTTTCGGTTTATCTGAAAATTTGTATTTAAGATGAGATACTGAAATTGTTTATCAAGCATAGAATAAAATAGCAACTGAAGTCCAGTAAACCAATCTGAACTTTTTTTTTTTAAAGTTCTTACAACATAAATGCTCTTTTCTTTCACCTACTCAGATTACTTGATGATTCCCTACTGTGTCAGTTTTTTTTCATATCTCCGTTTTACTTTGTTCTCCCTGACTTGTATATCCTTCCTTTACGTTTCCTGCTGGTGAAATACTGCTTGTCCTTCAAAGCCTATCTCAAATAGTCCCTTCTCTGAGCTGTTTTTCTCTCTGTTTTTCTTAAGTGATTTATTTATATTTCTATTATATTTTCACTTGGGCTTAATTCTGTGTAACATCCACAACATCTTCTCTCCCTGAATACATAAGTATATATACTCCCAGGTACCATACACCAGCTTCTAAATTCCCTGAGGACCTGGGCATAGCTCATTTATTTTCTTATTTTTTAGCATGAAGCACTAGTGAGTGATTCATAAGATTTAATGGGTTATTAAATTTGAAAGGCAACCACTAGTCTTAGGGCAATTTATTTTATAAAATAGACTTTTAATTTTCTATAATAGCAAAGAGTCAAAACTGTGGATTTCAGTTGATGTTTAAACTATCTAAGCCTGGGTGCAGATGTGTTTCATGCAGATATATCTGGATTTGACATTCATTGGTAGAAAATGAGAGATGGCCTTTTTTTTTTTTTTACCCCTCAAATTGGTGTCTCCTGCATTTATTATAAAGGTTGGGAGAACAGAATTATTGTTGGCATTGAGTAGTCAGTCACTGTAAATTATATACATGTTCCTGGAAATGATCCCAGAAAAACCTTAAGCTACATAATCTTCTAATCAAATGCAAGACTTACTTTTTCAGAAATTTTCCTAGGATATTTATTCAGGCTGATCTGTGCCTGAAAGAGAATGTTTCATAATTCCAGCATAGATTTTCTTGCACAAAATGTAAGCATTAAATCTGATGATATGTTTACTTAGTTATTCATAATTCATAATTATGGATATTTACTGCACACTCCTTATATGAATGACACTTTGTTTCTGTATTTTAGAATTGAAAAGTTGGGCTTTTGTTCTTTGGAACTAGTCATTTTCAGAGATACCCACCTTGTTATTATTAAAAAGTTTATGGAGAAATGAGAAGTTATTAGGGAGGCATAGTTTTTAATCTCCTTGAATCTCCACATAAAAACAGACCTATGACGATGGCAAAACCTGAAACCCACAGACAACATAATATCTAAAGCAAACTAGGTGACAAGTTATCCCCACCTCTGGTATCAGTAAGTGTAGGGGAGGAAGTGTAGGGGAGGTGACATGGTTTCTGTTGTCTCTGAAAACCGGTAACGGGTACTCACTAGAAAGCATGGTGGGCCAATGTGAAACTAGAAGCTAAAACTAGGAAACAACAAAGGAACTATGATAAGGATGGATGTTTCTAGAGCAATCTTGGCTTATGGACTTGTGAAACTAACCAGATAAGGCTCTTTTCTTGACAAAGCCCTGCTCTGAGGGGAAATTGTTGGGAATCCAGTTCAGATGGAGCAGGGTGGATAGGGGCAAAGGATAAAGAAGGACCAGGTGAAAGTGGGGCAGGGAAACAGCCAATAGATCTCATAATCAAAAAGCCTTGTTTTGAACACTAGATGAAAACAGCAGAACAAGTTGCTGTAGGACCCTGAAGCTACAAAAGCTATGCTGACCCACCCTCCTTTCCCAAGCGTACAAGGAAGCTCATCTCAATTTTTATCTGTTTATCTGGTGTGCTTTTGTTGCCTGTAGACATAATTCTCCTTATTTGTTTCTTTTATATAACTATATATATATAGTTATATGTATATATAATTATATATAATGTATATAATTTATATATAATTGTGTATAATTTATAAATAATCATGTATAATTTATGTATACTGTATAAGTGGAGTAATTAATTTACATTTATTTATATAATTATTTACATTTTTCCATTATGTATGTAGATCTAATTTTATATGTCACAGAGAAGAAGGAGCAGAATAATATCTGTAGGTAGTCCAGGCCCAGCAGACTTTCAACTGCAAACCAGGAATTTAAAACAACCATGATTAATATGCTAAAGGTTCCAATGGATAATGTAGACTGCCTGTAAGAACAGATGGGCAGTGTAAGCAGAGAGGTGGAAATTCTAAGAAAGAAGGAAAAAGAAATGCTGGAGATCAAAGACACTGTAACAGAAATTAAGAATGCTTTTGATGGGCTTATTAGTAAATGGGACGTCGCTGAGCAAACAGTTTCTGAGCTTGAGAGTATCTCAAAAGAAGCCTGCAAAAGTGAAAAGCAAAGAGAAAAATGACTGAAAGAAAAACCATAACAGAATTGAGTATCTAAGAGCTGTAGGACACCTACAGAAGTTCTGTAGAATCATGATGAAAGGAATAGAATAAATATTTGAAACAGTAAAGACTGATAATTTCTGCAAATTAATGTCAGACACTTAACCACTGATCCAGGAATTTCAGAGAACACCAAGCAGAATAAATGCAAAAAAACCCTCCACATAGGCGTATCATTTTCAAGGTACAGAAAATTAAAGAAAAAGTCCAGAGAGAAGCCAGAGGGAAAAAACTTACCAATGGAGGAGCAAAGATAAGAAGTACATCCAACTTCTCAAAACACCACTGGAAACAAGAAGAAACTGGAGTGAAATATTTAGTGTTGAGAGAAAAAAAAAACTCTATACCAACCCAGAATTCAATATCCTGCAAAATTACCCTTCAGAAGTGAAGAAGAAAGACTTTCTCAGACAAACAAACATTCAGGATATTTTTTGCCAGTAGACCTGCTTTGCAAGAAATGTTAAAAGAAGTTTTGCAGTAATAAGGAAAATATATAGGTCAAGAACTCTAATCTTTAGCAAGGAAGGAAGAGCATCAGAGAATGAGTGGTTAAAATAAAATCTTTTATTTTTCTTATTCTTAATTGACCTAACAGATTGTTGAAAGTAGTAATAGCAATACTGTATTTAAATATATACATATGTATTCATTTAATAATTTTCCAAACAGAAAGCACCAGGCCCAATGGATTATTCACTTATTATTATTTTTTCCTTCCTTCCTTCCTTCCTTCCTTCCTTCCTTCCCTCCTTTCTTTTTCTTTCATTTATGGCTGTGTTGGGTCTTTGTTGCTATGTGTGGGCTTTCTCTAGTTGACGCGAGTGGGGGTTACTCTTCGTTGCGGTGCGCGGCCTTCTCATTGCGGTGGCTTCTCTTGTTGCAGAGCATGGGCTTTAGGTGCGTGGGCTTCAGTAGTTGTGGCATGAGGGCTCAGTAGTTGTGGCTCACGGGTTGTAGAGTGCAGGCTCAGTAGTTGTGGCACGTGGGCTTAGTTGCTCCATGGCATGTGGGATCTTCCTGGACCAGGGCTCGAACCCATATCCCCTGCATTGGCAGGTGGATTCTTAACCACTGTGCCACCAGGGAATTTCCTCACTTATTATTCTTAAGGAAGACACTATACCAATTCTTTATAATCTTTTTCAGATGATTGATGCAGAAGGAATACTTCCTAACTCATTTAAGAAACCAATGTTACCCTTATATCAAAATATGATAATGACATTACAAGTAAAAATAACTACAGACAATATCTCTTTATACATAGATATAAAAATCTTCAGGAAAATATTAGTAAATAGAATGCAATAATGTATAAGAAGAATTATACACCTTGACCACATAGGATTTATTCGAGGTATACAAGTCTAGTTCAACATTCAAAAATCAATTAATGTATCCATCACATCAATAGAAAAAGAAAAATCACATGATCATATTAATAGATACAGAAATTGTGTTGGAAAAAACAACATGCATTCATGATAAAAAAAAAAAACTCTTAGTTCCCATATAGTCTTAGTTTACTTTCTCAACTTGATAAAGATTATCTACAGAAAACCTACAGCTAATATACTTAATGGTGAGAAGCTTGAAGCTTTCCCGCAAAGATCAGGAACAAGCCAAGAACATCCCCTCTCATCACTTCTTTTCAACATTGTACTGGAAGTCCTAGCTAATGCATTGAGACAAGAAAAGGAAATAAAAGGCCTACAGATGGGAAAGGGAGAAATAAAACTGTCTTTGTTCATAGATGATGTTATAAATCTATGTAGAAAATCTGAAAGAATCAACCAAAAACTCCTAAAATTAATAAGCAATTATTGCAAGATACAAATTTAGTATACAAAAGTCAATTGCTTCCCACTATACTGACAGTAAACAAGTGGAATTTGAAATTAAAAACACAATACCATTTATATTAACATGCCAAAATGGAATACTTAGGTATAAATCTAATAAAATATTATAATATCTGTATGAGAAAAACTACAAAACTTTGAAAGATATCAAAGAAAAATTAAATAGGTATTTTGTGTTCATGGATAGGAAGACTCAATACTGTCAAAATGTCAGTTCTTCCTGACTTGATCTACAGATTCAATGCAATCCCTGTAAAAATCCCAGCAAGTTATTCTGTGAATATTGACAAGCTTATTCTAAAGTTTAGTTGGAGAGGGAAAAATAACCAGAATAGCCAACAGTGTTGACGGAGAAGTACAAAGTTGAAGAACTGACACTATCCAACTTAAAGTCTTGCTGTAAATCTACAGTAATCAAGACAATGTGATAATGGTGAAAGATAGGACCAGTAGATCAATGGAACAGAATAGAAAGCCCAGAAATAGTCCCACAGATAAAGTCAGGTGTTCTTTGACAAAGGAGCAAAGGCAGTCCAATGGAGCTAAGATAGTCTTTTTAACAAATGGTGCTGAAACAACTGGGCACCCACCTGCAAACAAATGAATCTAGACACAGACCTTACATCCTTGACAAAAATTAATTCAAAATGCATCACAGACTTAAATGTAAAATGCAAAACTATAAAATCCCAGAAGATAACGTAGTTAGAAAAACCTAGATGATCTAGGGTGTGTTGATGAGTTTTTAATTACAACAGCAAAGGCACGATCCGTGAAAGAATGGATAAGCTGGACTTCATTAAAATTAAAAACTTCTGCTCTGAGAAGGACAATGTCAAAAGAATGAGAAGATAAGTCTCAGACTGAGAGAAAATATTTGGAAAAGGCCCATCTGATAAAGGACTGTTTCCAAAATATAGAACTCTTAAAACTCAGAAATAAGGAAACAACCTGATTAAAAAAATGGGCCACAGGCCCTAAGACACCTCATTTAAGGAGATAACAGGTTTCCCCTGCCATCTGAAAGTAGAGCATTCCTATGAAACTTTTCATACGGCAAAATGGCTTAAAGCAAACAAGCAGTTACCTTAGGACACATCTTGCTAACAGATGCACAAATTAAACTGAGATAAAGCACAGGTGCTCACAGACACAGTCAAAGCTATGGCTGCTTGATACTGAGTGTAGCTTCTGAGGAAGGACTGCGTGAAGACAGTTTGGAGGCTTCTTACAAAACTAAGCATACTCTAACCATATGACCCAGCCATCATGCTCCTTGGTGCCACTCTTGTTGCTGATAGTATGGGCTGGATCTATATAATGGCTTGCTGCAAGACGAAAGCTGAACGCTGTTTCTGCTTTTTGCCTTTTTTCGTAAAAGCAAAAACCCTCTTCCGATTTCTTTTGATTAGCCAACAGGTACTAATGTAGATCTTCCCTAAAAGCAAACTGGCATAAAAATAGACTTTTGAAAAGCAGGGGATACCTGTATATAGATCACAAATAAGCACATGAAAAGTTGTTCCACGTCTTACGTCATTAGTGAAGTGCAAATTAAAACAGTGAGATAGGCCCTCTGCCCCGCCCCTCGCTCTGTTCCTCACGCTGCAGCCCCCGCCGTAGCCGCGGCGGAGCCCACTGCCACCGCTTCTGAGCAGAAGATGCCTGTGCCTCCCACGTATGCTGATCTTGGCAAATCTGCCAGGGATGTCTTCACTAAGAGCTGTGCATTTGGCTTAATAAAACTTGATTTGCAAACAAAATCTGAGAATGGACTGGAATTTACAAGCTCAAGTTCAGCCAACACTGAGACCACCAAACTGACGAGCAGTCTGGAAACCAAGTTACAGATGGACCGAATATGGTCTGATGTTTACGGAGAAATGGAGCACTGACAACACACTAGGCACAGAGATTACTGTGGAAGATCAGCTTGCACGTGGCCTGAAGCTGACCTTCGATTCATCCTTCTCACCAAACACTGGGGAAAAAAATGCTAAAATCAAGACAGGGTCCAAGTGGGAACATTATCAACCTGGGCTGTGACGTGGATTTCGACGTTGCCAGGCCTTCCACCTGGGTGCTCTCATGCTGGGTTATGAGGGCTGGCTGGCTGGCTGACTACCAGATGAATTTTGAGACCACAAAGTCTCGAGTGATCCAGAGCAACTTTGCGGTTGGCTACAAGACCGATGAATATGAATTCCAGCTTCACACTAATGTAAATGATGGGACAGAATTTGGTGGCTCCATTTATCAGAAGGTGAACAAGAAGATGGAGACTGCTGTTAATCTGGCCTGGACAGCAGGAAACAGTAACACTCGCTTCGGAATCACAGCCAAGTACCAGATCAACCCTGACTCCTGCTTCTCGGCTAAAGTGAACAACTCCACCCTGATAGAGTTAGAATATACTCAGACCCTAAAGCCAGGTATCAAACTGACACTGTCAGTTCTGCTGGATGGCAAGAATGTCAGTGCTGGTGGCCCCAAGCTTGGTCTAGGGCTGGAGTTTCAAGCATAAATGAATACTGTACAGTCATTTAATTTTAAACTATTTGGCAGCATAGCTACCTTCAGAATTTAGTGTACCTTTTAATGTTGTATGTCAGGGATGCAAGTATCGCTAAATATCATGTTAGACTTCCAGGTTAAAGGTGATTCCGCTTTAGGGTGTTACCCTTTCAGAGGTACAGAAGAAACCCAATTTCAAAAAAGGTCCCTTCAGTTGTAGACTTGAGGGGGAGCTTGCTGGCCCCTCTAGAGATGTCAGGTTTCTTTTTTACCTAGAAATGGCTGCAAGTGGAAGTTGGTAATTTGCAGGTACTTTGCAATTTGTAAATTCGTATTAAGTAAATGAATGAAATTGTGATTTCCTGAAAACTGAACCTTGGTCTCCTACCTTGATTGAGGAGAGGCTCTTTCATGGTGTATACAAACTCATCTGAAAGGGACTTTTTTAGGCCGGGACTCTTTCCACCCCAATCCATCACCTCTTTTACACCAAAAGTAGTCTTCAGGGAGTGGTAGCTGTTTCTTCTGTGCCATTTTGGGGTGGAGAAGGTGGATGTGATGAAGCCAATAATTCAGGACTTAATTGTGTTTTTTCTCATGTTGTGTTTTTTTGCCCTTGCACCGGAGTATGGAATAGCTTCTAAGAGCTCCAGCTGCAAGCTGGGAAGAGTCTATGTGACTGTAATCACATGGTGACAACACTCAGAATCTAAATTGAACTTCTGTTGTATTTTCGCCACTCAGTTTATTTTTTAGCAGTTTAATGGGTACATTTTAGAGTCTTTCATTTTATGTGGAATTAGTTCCTCATCTTCAAATGCTGTAATTAACATCACTTAAAATAAAACTTGAATAAAATATTGAAACCTTAAAAAACAACAACAACAAAACAATGAGATTCCACTGTGCCTATTAGTGACCAAAATCCAGAGCATTGACAATACCAGATGCTGAAAAGTTTGTGAAGCAACAGAAATTCTTATTCGTCATTGGTGGGAATGCGTAATAGTTCAGCCACTTTGGAAGACAGTTTGGAGGCTTCTTACAAAACTAAACATACTCTGACCATATGATCCAGCCATCATGCTCCTTGGTATTTACCCACAGGAGTTGAAAGTTTAAATGTTCACACAAAAAGTTGCACGTGGATGTTTATAGCAGCTTTATTCATAATTGTCAAAACTTGGAAGCAACCAGCATGTCCTTCAGTAGGTGAATGGATAAATAAACGGTGTTACATATAGATAGTGGTATATTACTCAGTACTCAAAAGAAATAAGCGGGCTTCCCTGGT
This sequence comes from Hyperoodon ampullatus, assembly GCF_949752795.1. Lineage (NCBI taxonomy): Eukaryota > Metazoa > Chordata > Mammalia > Artiodactyla > Ziphiidae > Hyperoodon > Hyperoodon ampullatus. The sequence goes on along the minus strand of NC_136914.1, from coordinate 116,829,394 downwards.
GGCGCAGTGGTTGAAAGTCTGCCTGCCGATGCAGGGGACACGGGTTTGTGCCCCAGTCCGGGAAGATCCCACATGCCGCGGAGCGGCTAGGCCCGTGAGCCATGGCCGCTGAACCTGCGCGTCTGGAGCCTGTGCTCTGCAACAGGAGAGGCCACAGCAGTGAGAGGCCCGCGTACCGCAAAAAAAAAAAAAAAAAAAAAAGAAAGAAGCTATCAACCCATGAAAAGACATGGAAGAAACTTAAATGCATATTATTGAGTAAAAGAAGCCAATCCAAAAAGGCTGCATACTGTAGGATTCCACCTATATAACATTCTGGAAAAGTCAAAACTATGAAGACAGTAAAAAGATCAGTGGTTGCCAGGCGTTAGGGAGGAGGGATGAATAAGAGGATTTTTAGGGCAGTGAAACTCTTCCGTATGATATTCTAATGATGGATACATGCCATTATACATCGGCTAAAATCCATAGAATGTACAGAACCAAGAGTGAAAACTGTGGACTTTGGGTGATTAGATATGTCAATGAAGGTTCATTTCTTAAAACAAATGTACCAGCTGGTAAGGGATGTTAATAATGGCAGAGGCTTAGCATGTCTGTGGGCAGAGAGTAATGGGAAAATCTTTGTGTTTTCCATTCAAATTTGCTGTGAACCTAAATATGGTATAAAATAATGCATTGAAGTAAAAAGGACAACAGAAAATGTTAGGTATAAGAGAATGCACTTTTAATAAATGACCCTGGGAAGAAAACCAAAGCTCAAGAACACTTGCCTGAAACCACACATTGAAAATGCATAGTGCCTATGTAGAAAATCATCTTCTTAGTTGGCCCATACAGATAATCACAGTAAAGCTATTGGAGTTTAAAGGTAAAGAAAAAAAATCTTTTGAATCCAGGCAAAAAGACCAAGTTACTTTTAAAGGAAGGAAAGTCAGATTGTCATGATACTTATTTTTAAGACCAACGCTTTATGCCAAATGAAAATGGAGTAACATATTAAGAAACTTAGGGAAAGAAAATATGTGTCAAAGATTCTAGCGAACCTCACTTTGCATACAAAGGCCATAAACTATTAAGAAACTATTTCTATCTGAAATTTACAAAGCACACTATTAAGTAAATGTTAGGTCAAAGGAGAAATGTCAAGTAAAATGGAAGAATTTCTTAAACGTAATGAAAATGAATACATGATGTTTTAGAATATGTGGGCATATCTAAGGAACTTATCAGGAGAACATTTTTAGCATTAAATGCATGTATTAATAAAAATTAAAAAGAAAATAAATGGATTAAACAAGCAGATAAAAAACTAGAAGAATAACAAAGTAAACAAAAGAAAGCAACAGGATAGAATTAATAAAGATAAAAAGGAAATTGATGAGTTAATTTAAAAATTGGTTCTTTGAAAAAATTCAACAAACTAAGAAAAAGGGAGAAAGTACAAATATTCTTGTGTATTAGAAGTTACATAAAGGTACAAAAGGGAAAACAGTCACAGCACAGTAAATTAAATCCTAAGGGACCATTTGCTCAGTTATATGCAGATAGATTTGGAAATCTTCATGAAATGAATCATTCTGTAGAAAAATTAAGTATACTCCAGAAAGTCTAAACAGACTAATTGTCATAAAATAAAGTAATAAAAGAATTTCCTGACAAGAATTGTACCAGGGTCAAATAAACGCCTACTTAACTATGCAGCTTAAATTATTCCGAAGATAGGAAAAGAAGGAAAACCTCCAAGTTTATTTCATTGAGTAAGTATAACATGGATTCCAAAATCTTAAAAAAGTATTTTGGAAAATTATAGAACAATTTTACTTAGGAATATTGATACACAATTCCAAAATAAAATATGTTTTTAACAGAAAACAATGTTGCATTAAAATATACCTCATGACCAAGTGGGGTTTATTCCAGGAATCCAAGAGGGGCTCAATACCAAAAAATCCGTTAGTATAATTCTTCATATTAATAGAGCTAAGAGGAAAAATTCTTTAGGCATCCCTGAAGGTAGGGAAAAGTCTCTTGACAAAATTTAAAATCTATCAATGTTTCAAAAAATAATAAAATAGGAATTGATGGATAGCTCCTTAACATTTATTTTACAAACGCACATGCACACACACACACACACACACACACACACACACTTGCACACTTCAGTTCAAAAGTCAGCACCTTATTTACTGGGGGTGGGACACTAGTGGTTTGTTTGTTTATTTTCACATATTTTATGGTTTTTATTTGTATGAAATATCCAGAATAGGCAAATCCATAGAGACGTAAAGCGGATTAGCGGTTGCCAGGGGTTTAATGGAGGGTGATTGCTTAATGGGTCCATGATTTCCTTTCAGGATGATGAAAATTTTTTGTAGCTAGTTAGTGGTGATGGTCACACAACATTGTGAATGTGCTAAATGTCACTGAATTACACACTTTAAAATAGTTAACATGGTGAATTTTATGTATCTATTTGGAGTAGACATTAATTCCTTTTACGTTTTAATTGAAGTATAGTTGATTTACAATGTTTCAGGTGTATAGCAAAATGATTCTGTTATACCTTCTATATATATGTACATATATATGTGTATGAATATGTATATGCATATTCTTTTTCATATTCTTTTCCATTACAGGTTATTATTGAATGTAGTTCCCTATGCTATATAGTAGGCCCTTGTTGTTTATCAATTTAAAATATAGTAGTATGTATCTGTATCTGTTTCTTTTTAATACATTTATTCATTTTATTTATTTATTTTTGGCTGCATTGGATCTTCGTTGCTGCACCAGGCTTTCTCTAGTTGCTGCGAGTGGGGGCTACTCTTCGTTGCAGTGCACAGGCTTCTCATTGCGGTGGCTTCTCTTGTTGTGGAGCATGGGCTCTAGGCGTGTGGGCTTCAGTAGTTGTGGCTCGCGGGCTCTAGAGCACAGGCTCAGTAGTTGTGGCACATGGGCTTAGTCACTTAAGGTGGATTCTTAACCACTGCGCCACCAGGGAAGCCCCAGCATGTATCTGTTAATTCCAAATTCCTAATTTATCCATCCCCCACCCTTTCCCCTTTGGTAACCGTAAGTTTGTTTTCTGTGTCTGTGAGTCTGTTTCTGTTTTGCAGATGTTTATTTGTATAATTTTTTTATTCCACATATAAGTGATATCATGTGATATTTGTCTTTCTCTGTCTGACATACTTCATTTAGTATGATCATCTCTAGGTCCATCTGTGTGTTTTATTGGAGTATAATTGCTTTACAATGTTGTATTAGTTTCTGCTGTACAACAACGTGAATCAGCTATATGTATACCTATATCCCCATACACTTGTTGCTTGAATTGGAAAGAAGTTAAAGATGGATGTTCAGTATCTCTGCTGTGCATGTGTGTTGGAGGGACAAGCCAGTGTTATTAGACATAGAGACTTAAGTTTGGTTGTGAAGAGGTAAAGCATCTGTAGTTGCAGATGATCTGATTATATGTCTAAGACTACCAAATGAGTCAGTGGAAAAACTACCAAAAATGGACTTATGAGAGACATTTATAGAACAGTGAGTTATAACATCAGTGTACCAACAGCCTTCACATATGCAGACCAGTCAGAACGTACACTGAAAGATACACATATATGGAATGATGCTTGTGCACACATACATACCTACACACATACAAACTCAAGTTTATATTAAGTTCGAAAGGGGACCAATGATTGTCTTAGGCCAATCATTTATCAATAGTAATGGAGTGGTCCCTCAAAAAAGAAAATTCATTAAAAAAATAGGATTCTTGTTTAATGATCTTATTGCTACACATATAATTTTCTGGTACTACTCTTTTTGTGGACTCAGGACGGATATAGTAAGAGGATCTTTAAGATTTGTTTCAGCCCAACACTCCAATGATTCTATATTTCTAAGACTGGTCCATACTTACCGTACCTATAAAACAATACTATTGATTTTTATTAGGCCTCCAAAAAGGAAGTTGAGCCTTTTAGGTAAGACAATATGAAGAACTCTTTCTTCCAATTCCTATGGCATCACTTTAATTAAAAGTATATCTTCCCATAATGGAACATGATAGAGCAATATTTTATCTTCAGTGACTTCTCATTTCAGGATATTATTCACCATCATAAATAATGTATTAGTATATTAATGATGCATAATAGTTGTGATATTCCAGATGAACTGCTGCTCTTATTCAAGTGAGAATTTTTGAATAATAAAAATGTCAGTATAAGATAAATGCTGGATGATGTAAGAAAGATTCACTTTAAAATCGTTTATAAAACATTTTAAATATCAGATGCTTTCTCAGTGTTTTTCATAAAAATTAATTGAGGTAATAAAACAATTCTAGGAAAATAAATATTAACATTATTGCCATTTTCTATTTATTCATTGTGACTTTCAAAGAATTTTGGGCAAAAGGGAGGTAAAAGACCAATGTGTTTGGGAAAGAACATAAATTATTAATAGCATTATTTGTTTCTCAGAATCCTTGTGTTTTAGTTATATAATTATTTTTTCCCCAATACATTAAGAGGAAAACAAAGTACGTGGTAGGTGTGGCAGAAAGGAAGTACCCTAATAATGTATGACTATGTAGTCTATAAAGAAGAAATGATTGCTTAAAGTTCTGATAAAACAGAAAAGTTATAAGAAAATGTCTAACAGTTTTCGGCAGATCATTCTATTGGCCAGAATGGAACTGTTTGTTAAATTATAATTTATAAGTTGTATGGAAATAATTCTTCAGTGTTTTAAACACATATTGACGCTGCTTACCCATTTAGGAAAGGGTGGTGACTTGAAAGGATAAAGATGACATAATTGAAATCCCCGAAGGAGGAAGCATTTTATGGAATACTTGAATAATACAGCATCAATAAATTGTCTTAGGAGCTAAAGACTCATTCCTGGAATATTTTAAAGATTTTAAAGAAATTCTCATTGTAGTCAAAGATGAGCTTCTGGTCAGTGTGTCTCAAAATGAAATGAAAACTTAAGAAAACACTGAAATCTTAGACTGAAAAACAATTGAATCTAAAATCTGGCAGAGATATCCACTAATTATAAGGTAGATGGAACCAGTTGGAGAAAAACCTACCTGGAATTCACCTCTGATACACACAGGTTTACCTCAAACACTAAGGAAAGATTGGCAGGCACTTCAGTCCATCGAACCTATCTGCCTCTGACCCACAGGCTGTGCTAACAGGCATAGTGTGAACAAGCAGTTCTTTGTACCCTCCCCCACTCTGTCCCATCAACTCAGATTCCCACCAAATGGCATGGGCTTTGGTAAGCAGGAAGCTGGCGATGACCCAGTGCATTTTGGAAGCGTTAGTCCTCTCAAAGTAGTAAAGGCATATGCGGAGATAGGAACAGGATTGTGGAAGTATAGGCTTGGGAAGGAGAAGCTGCTAAGTTAGAAGATCAGAGCTGAATTGAGTGAATGCCTGTTTAAAAAAAAAAAAAAAAAGTCTTGCACACCATCTTTTTTTCTAGATCTGAGAGTATGACTTAACCATCATTGGAGTGAACACACTGCAGCAAATTGTTACCTAATACAGGGGTTGGCACACTTTTTTCTATAAATACTTTCTGCTTTGTGAATCAAATGTTTTTTTTTTCTTTTTGTTAGAACCACTCAGTTCTTGGAACATCGTGGCATGAAAACAGCCATAGGCAGTATGTAAAAAACAAACACACCTGTATTTTGTATCACAAAAAACACCTGTATTTATGGACACTGACATTTGAATTTCTTATGATTTTTATGTTTATAAAATATTACTTCTTGTGATTTTTTTTTTTAGCCATTAAAAAAGGTTAAAGGCACTCTTAGTTCATGGGCTGTACAGAAACAGACAGTGGACCACATTTGGCCCATGGACTATAGTGTGTCTCTCCCTCATATAACATGTAGAAAATATTATATTCCTAAAGGAGAAGCTAGAACAAATACTGTAGGAGCAATAATCAAAGATATTATAGAAGAAAAATGTTCTGCCTGCAGGTTAGATGTACTCACCCTGTTCTCTAGTTGGGAAAGAATACTCTGGGTGGAGCTAATAGTGAAGTTTTAGGAATGTAGAGGCGTGGCATTTGAGTGGGACTCCTTGACAGATGGTAATTAATAAGTTAATGAATGTGTTTGACATATGAATGAATGAAAGAATAAATGAATATAATATAAATGTAGATAAGTAGAGTGTGATGTGGAAGTATGCATATCAGAAGGAGGACAAGGACAAAGGACTGAGAAGAAGAGGCATTTGTCAGTGACTGGGAATTCCCAAGTGTTCTTTTGGGCTTGGGGCAGGGCTTCAAATGCCATGCAACCAGCACAACTGTATTTGAAAGATAAGGAGAGCTACTGAATGCTTTAGAATGGCGGATTGTGTTATTTCAGCCTCTGTTACTACTAAAGATGAGCAAAGCCAGACACTAGTTAAAATGGTCAGGACAGATTGTAATCAGTAATACACTATTGCAGTAGAGAAGAGAGCCCAGCATGAAGTGAACTCAATGTCAATTCGTACAGACTTTACTGGGTATTTTAAGAGGAGAAGGAGGGAATAGGGAGGGGGGCACATGGGGACTCAGTAGGGTCAGGGAAGGGAAAAATTGCAAAGGGTTGGTTGATATAAATATTGATTAGGTCAGCTGTGTCTGCTAGCTGGCAAGTATTGAAGTTAGGATTCTGTTCTCCCAGAGAGACTGGGAGACAGGGGTGCCATCCTTCCTGATGATTACATTTCAAAGGAATAGCTTTCAGCTACTTGAGAAAGACACTCCTGAGTTGTAGGAGATATTAGTATATAGGAAAGGGACAGAGGAAGGATTCACAGTTGGAAGTCCTTTTAGTAAATGCTCTTAGAGAGGTTGGTGGGGCCTGTTGTCAGGTGTTGGCTAGAACAAAGTACTTTTGGTGGCCTTGAGCTTTCTCATGGAGGCCCTTTCAGCAGGGGCTAGAGTCACACTAGGGTTGTGGCCTTGAGCCATTAGAAACTGTGTTCATGCTTATGTCTCTTAATGTGAGTTTGGCAGGGGACAGGGATGGACAAAATCATCTTTTTTGAGAGTCTTTGGTTTTTATAGGCCAAGGTTGAGACCTAGTTGAAAAGAGGATTTAGAGGTGCCTGGGGAGAGTTTGGTCAAAGAGCGAATCTTTGTCATTTCGTACTGATCTGTATATTTAGACACACATAAACTTCCCTGGAGGTGTAATCAGTCCAGCCTGATTGAGTTTGCTGGAAGACAGCTTGCCTTTGAATATGCTCTGTTCTCTTTCTCCCTGGAACATCCTTGAGTAATTCTTCACCTAAAGGAAGCCTGTTCATCCTTTAGGCAGCTGTCAAATTTGCCTTCCTTTGTGAAGCCCTCCTGCATTTATTTGCATCCCCTCCTCCCTGAAAAGATACTTCTTTTTTCCTCCCTTCCTTTCTCTTTCCTTTCCTCCCTCCTCCTTTCTCTTCCTATCCACCTCTCCTCTCCCCTCTCCTCCCTCCCTCTCTCTCTCATTCAAGCATAGTGAATTCCTTCTACTGTACCCCTTGCTGCAAAATCACATGACCCTTTACATTTACTTTTTGAAACTATTATGAAATAATTACCAGGAAAACACCTGCAGGCAGAGGCAACATCCCATTCATCTTATATCTCAAGTGCATAGTACGTTTTTGAAGGAAGCAGATGATTAATAAATATTGGCTGATTTTAACTGACTTTCCGTCTTTGGACCAATGACTTGATTAATATTGATGTATCTATTTTGACAGTGCACCAATTCATTTGGCTTTTTTTTTTTTTTTTTTTTTTTTTTTGCGGTACGCGGGCCTCTCACTGCTGTGGCCTCTCCCATTGCGGAGCACAGGCTCCGGATGCACAGGCTCAGTGGCCATGGCTCACGGGCCCAGCCGCTCCGTGGCATGTGGGATCTTCCCGGACCGGGGCGTGAACCCATGTCCCCTGCAATTGGCAGGCGGACTCTCAACCACTGCGCCACCAGGGAAGCCCCATTTGGCTTTTTTTTTATCCTACTGTATCTTCCAAAGAATGCACAGACATAGTCTTCCTGCTTCAAGGAAGTTAATTTAATGTTTTTCATGTTACCAGAGTAAATATTCGTATTTGTGACCGTAATGATGCTTCATCTTAACACCGATTGACAGTGGAATTGGTACCATGCACTTTCATTAGTAATTTACTATTTTCTGTAAAGGATAAAGCTAATCTGAAAGGGCTACCTACTGTAGGATTCCAACTATATGACACTCTGGAAAAGGCAAAGCTATGGAGACAGTAAAAAGATCAGTGTTTGCCAGGTGTTATGGGAAGGGTGGGATGAATAGGTGGAGCACAGAGGATTTTTAGGGCAGGGAAACTGTTACAGGAAGGGGGACCCCTTCCAGGTCCTGAGAGTGGGCTCTTGTCTCACACTCAGAAATGTGTCTGAGGAGACACACATGCTGACAAAGCAAAAGACTTTATTGGAAAGGGGCACCTGGGCAGAGAGCAGGAGGGTAAAGGAATCCAGGAGAACTGCTCTGCCACGTGGCTCACAGTCTCAGGTTTTCTGGTAATAGGGTGAGTTTCCGGGTTGTTTCTGGCCAGTCCTCTTGCTTGGCCCATATTTGCTCCGACTCAGGGTCTTTCCTGGTGATGCACACATCTCTCAGCCAATGTGGATTCCAGAGCAAAGGATTCTAGGAGGTTGGCAGGACATCTTATGGGCTGGCGTCTCCTCCCTCCTTTTGGCCCCTCCTGAATTCTTCCAATTAGTTTTCGGTGGCAGCACCATGTTTCTCACTGGGACCTGCAGTTGTAGGACAACTCATGTAAGTGGGTATCATTGTGCTGGCCGAGGCGGGCAGTTTTGGTCAACAGTTCCCTAACAAAACTGTTCTGTGTGATACTATAATGGTGGATACAAATCATTGTACATTTTTCAAAACCCGTAGAATGTATAGCATCAAGAGTCACCTCTAATGTGCAAACTATGGGCTTTGGGGGATAATCTAATGTTTCAGTGTAGGTTCCCTGATTGTAACAAGTGTACTACTCTGGTCAGGGATGGCTGTGTGTGTTGGGGGGTAATATGGAAACTCTGCGCCTTCTCCATTTTGCTCTGAACCTAAAACTGTTCTAAAAAATAAACTCCACCTAAAAAACAAAACAAAACGAAAAGCTACCAATTTTGTCAGTAGGGAAATTGATACTTAAATTGTATCAATTTCAAACAAGGTAGTTCAACTGCATACAGTGAAACTATAACCATACTTATCAACAAAAATAAATCCCAGGAATATAATGTTGGGCAAAAATAAAAAGTTACGGATGGACATATACAGTATGATACCATTTATATCATGTTACAATATGAAAAACAATTCTGGAATTAGTATTAGAATGTAGACATTGGTAGTAAAATTCTGAAAAAAATGCCCTTGAATGATAAATATTAAATTCAGCAGAATGGTTATAACTCCTTCAGGGGAACAAACAGAATAAAATCAGGGCTGGGTACCTGGTTCACTTCACCTGTGTATGTAATAATTTATTTTTTAGCTGGCTGTTGAAACATGGGTGCTTATTATAATCCTTTCATACCATTTTGTATTTCTGAAGTTCTTCATTAGAAAATAGCTTATGGAAAATGATGCTTGATTCGTAGCCAGAACATATTGAAAATGATCAGTAAACACTCAAGTAATGAATCTGGGATTTGATGTCGTGAATAATAATATTTTGTCTTGTTAGATTTACATTCTGAAAGTTATGCCTTAAAAGCCTGCAGCAGAAATTGCTTGGCTGGAAATGATTGTAATTCAGGGTTTAGTGTAGGGGTAAGATAGTCAACTTGGTGAACAGGAATATAAGAATGGAGAAGAGCTAAGGGTGTTGGTACTAGAGAAATATACTGCAGCTATGAGAAGTAACCAGCTGAGGTTTGGACTTACTTTTCAAGCCACTAGTAACAAGTTTACCACCAGTCTTTTAGTTCATAAGCCTCAATTTGCATAAAACATATGACCTAAGTCGGGGTTCAGGATTCACCCAGTCTCCCACACTTATGGAGCTATTGACTGTGCATGGCATTCCTTTCTAATTTTCCCAAAGTTTCTCAATATTTTTTTCAATTCCAGGAAGCTACTACCAATCAATCTGCACCTGAAATGAAACTGATTTGCCATTCTGGGTTAGTCAGGATAAGCTAAGTTAAGCTTTTGTAAGAAAAAACTATGAACCCTGAAGTCTCAGTGATTTAATTTGTGTACATGTCACATGTCCACCACTGGTTAGGGGGTCCTACTCCAGGTGGTCACTCAGGAGCCCCAGGTAACTAACATTCCATGTCTAGAATGACTTTAAGTACCATGGCAGGGGAAGAAAAGAGTATGGAGAACTAACTTCCTTTTCTGGGTGCTTTGTTCCCAAGGAGACAGGTCATCTCTGCTTACAGCTAATTGCTCAGAGCTAATGGTCTGATCTAACTGTAAGGGAGCTGGAAAATTTGAGGGATTGCATGTCTGTTGAGTAAGTAGTATGTGCTTTTGCCACTTGGGCTGAAACTCTAGATTAGGCTTACTGCTGTTTAGAGGATCACAGTCAAAAGGAACTGGGTTGGGTACAGGGTGGGACAGAATATAACATGGTATTCTAAGTGTATATAGTGTAATATAATTTAGGAAGTTTAGAATATTGTAGGTTTTTGTTTAAAGATCTCCTGGCTCAATCATTTAATTTTATAAATGAACAAAGTGAATCCTAGTGACTCGCTCCAAGTTATAGAGATAGTTCATGGCAATATTGGGGCTCGACTGAAAAAGAAACCGAACTGTCAATATATAGAGAGAATAATATGACTGTCTACAGGGAAAATCTAAGAGAATCTGCAGATTAATTATTAGGTAATAAGATCATTCAGCAAAGTTTCCGGATATAGAATTGATATACACTAATATCACTATATTCTTGCAAAACCAACTAGAAAATTTAATAGAAGAAAGTTATTCACAATAGTATCAGAAATGATAAGACATGTGGACCAATTGTAAAATGGACACATGAAACCTCTGGTGAAAACGTCAGTGTTATTGACAAGACATGAGGGAAGAACAGAATAAAAAGATTGTATTCTTTGGCCAAACACATACGTAATAATAGAAATTGTAACAAAACTGGTTAATACATAAACATGTACAAAGATGTAGATTTGTAGAGAGTGATAGCCTCATCACTGAATATGTATTATCAGTTTTTGGCTAATATTTTGAAAAGGGAAACAACATTTTAGGATGTGTTAACCTGAATATAATATTTTAGAACTGTGTAATTTTTATACATACTCTCCATTTGCTAGCATTATATCTGTCAAAAAATACCAGAGGATATTAAAGTGATAAAAAAGAGTAGAAAATAGAGTTTATAAATAGTTACCATAAAAAACAGATTAAAGGTTTGTGTTTGCCTTGTTTGGCAAAGAGAATCAATTTGATAGCATCAAAAAATACCAAAATGGTATTTATACCCATGTGACATTTATACGGTATGTGCCCATGGACCATTATTAGCATAATGCCTGTTTCTCAGTATCTTTAGCTGTAGAATGTGTGAGATAATTGTACTTACGTTATGCTGTCATTATAATGATAGTATGAGATAAATAAAAAGTTCTTTGAACAGCGTCCATTGTAAATGCACAGTAAATGCAACCAGTGGTTTTTTACTGTTTACTATTATTATTTCTGTCATTACTAATTAGGATGCCATTCAGTTATTTTCCATCACTACAGAAAATTCAATGTGAATAGATTCTAAAAATGAGTTTGGATAGGCTTACAGAAGAATTTCTTTCTCCTAAAATTAATTGAGTCAGTGTAACCTATAAACAGTGTTGTAGACTTTATATTTTCAGAAGTAACAGAGTTTGACTCATTTTGGATATTTACTACTTTTCAGTTAGAAAGAAGGACCACCCCCCTCTTTCAAATTTCATATGTGTTCCATGAGTTTTTGAACAGTTTGTTAATTAATCAATTCAACAAATATTAATTGAGCATTTAGTAAGTTTTATGCTCTTGGGATCAAGTGATGAATAATACATGATCCCTCCTGCTGTTGAGCTTTCGTGCCTGGTGTGGAGACAGGAAGTCAATCTTTATTTACATGTCATAAGCACTGTTTAAGGTCCAGTACAAGATGCTGATGGAACCTACGGGAAGGTTACCTCGCTCAATCTTAGGGTCTTGGGTAAAGTGATGCCTAAGTCAGACCCTGAAGGATAAGTGTAGTTATTTTGGGGAAGAACTTAGAGATTAGTAGACCATGGCTCTACAGAAAGCATATTTATTAGAGCTACATTGAGGATAGTTCACCCCTCAGAAGGAAATAATACTTACATGTGTTTGAGTTATCTTTGGGTTTGCTCTTCGGACAAACACAGAACTGTTCTAATAGACTCATTTCTCATAAATACCCAGCTTACCTACAGCGTGAGATACATTTTTAAGGTTTAAGTCAGTTTTCTAAGGATAATTGAACACATTTGGAATGGATTTTGAATGGAACCAACTTCTGAGATACGGCTTTTAAAATATTGACATCTTGGGCTTCCCTGGTGGCGCAGTGGTTGAGAGTCCGCCTGCCGATGCAGGGGACATGGGTTCGTGCCCCGGTCCGGGAAGATCCCACATGCCGCGGAGCGGCTGGGCCCGTGAGCCATGGCCGCTGAGCCTGCGCGTCTGGAGCCTGTGCTCCGCAACGGGAGAGGCCACAACAGTGAGAAGCCCGTGTACCGCAAAAAAAAAAAAAAAAAAATTGACATCTTATATCCATTGAATATATTACCTTTCATTATTATTTACTCAAGGAGTTCACTGCATTGACTCGCCCATTTTTATTTCTGTTGAATAAACGGAAATAGGTAATATTGGTAAGCGATAAGAAGTTAAGGTAGTAAACTTACTAGTACGGTATGATGATGGGTCTCCTTATATATCTAAACATAAGAAATGATCCCTGTGTACTAAAATTTAGTTTCAATTCATGTTTAAAAATTTTTTTGTTCATTTTTGGTTAAGAGGTACTCGCCAGTAATTTTCCATCAGTGTTAATGAGTGTAGTGTTAGCAACTTTCAGACCCATGAGAGTAAAGTAATAGAGGCTTTTAGGAATAACTTTAATACTTTTTTCTTACTTGCTTAATATTTGATGAGTAAACAGTGACTTGAATTAAAATATACATATTATTTACCTTAGTAAGCTGCAATTGATGGCATATTAATGTTTCAGGTGTGTAGGGGCTGATCATGAGGAAAGCTTACTTTATTAAGGAGACTTATAAGGCAGTGTGTGTTGGTCTTGCTTTGGTGTAGCAGGCACACGGGTTGTCGGCAGAGTGTTTGTACTGAGTTTAATTAATGAAATAGACTATAGTAGAACTATAGTAGAACTTAAAATATGGAGCCCCCTTTAAAGTTCAAAAACCTTGCAGGACTTTAACATCATAGTAGTTGTATGTTTGGTATCTGTTGCGAAAATGGAACGTGAATAAAAATACTACTCTGAGTTCAGAAACACTATTGAATATTTAAATAAAATGTTGTCTTTGATTAATCAAATTTTAAAATAGTATACGCAATTCATATACACACACACATATAAGCATTAACTTTCAAGATGTGTAATTATTCAGTACCAGACATGCTTTAGGAATGTGGGGTGGTTTCATTTTTTTTAATCATCCCTAATTGCAGGCCCACAGATTGGCAATCACTGAATTATGTGTTGGAGATTTCAAGAAGCGTTGATTAACCTAGGGCATAACGTCTTTGTGAGAAGAGTTAGTGAAATAGTATTAAAGCGTATGGGTTTGGTTTTTTTTTTTGAGGGGGACATGGAAATTACCTAAATAAAATGTTCTTTTAAAAATTGTACTTATAGTGTTTGGGATAAAAATGGAGGCAGAAAAGCCAGAAGAAAGGCAGGAGTATTACTTCGTACAGTCATCTTAAGTATCATGTAATGAAAAATCTAATCTGTATTGGTGCAAGAGGGATGGGGTCCAGAAAATTTGGGAAAAAACCATAGCAGGTCTTGGTGGTATATTTCACACTGCCAGCAAAATTCACATAAAGTTGAGATTCAGTTCCTTAAACATAAAATGTGATGTTTTAGATAACGTGAAGAGACATTGAAGTATGGGTTATTTGCATTTTAATTAATTATTGAAAATGCAATAATTTCTCATGTATAATTACTACCATGTAGGTTTTGGAGGTACTGTAACTTCTGGAGTATTCTAAACGTTGTAATGTAATATTTTAACATTCTTTAGTGCCTAACATTTCCATGAAAACTGTCTAAAATGAATGTTTATTTGATCTTTTAGGAAATGTGGTAACTTTCTGTAAAAAGGGAAAAAAATCAGTGCCATGAAATTCATAGAGTTTTGTTGTGTGTAAAATAAATTATTTAACTTAATTCACTTAATAAACACTTTATTGAGTGCCTACTATGTGCTAAGCAATGTCCAAAATCATGGTGATAGACACTGATGAGATGGAGTTCATCATCTTGTGATCTTTCATTCTAGTGAATGAAAATAGAAGATAAATAATTTGGTTAACAATTAGTGATGCATACTGCGGAGGATAAGGTGGTGGTAAATGATAGGGTGACGCCATTCGATTGCTTTGGTCATAGAAGGCCTCTCTGCCAAATAACCAGAAGGAACCAGATGTTGGACGTGTAGAGGAAGGAGCAGTGTAGGCAGATAGAAGAGATGGTGTGAGGACTTTAAGGTGGGAATGAGCATGGATTGTTCTGAGGACAGAAAGAGGCTAGCATGGTTGGAATCTAACAGGTGAAGTGGGTAAGTGAAATGAGATGAGGTCAGAGAGATAGGCAAGGGTCAAATCATCAAGGGCTTTGCAAGCTAGGGAATGAGATTTGGGTTTTAAGTTCAATAGAAAACTACTGGATGGTTGTAAGCAAGTGTGTTCCATGATTTATGCTTCTGATTTTTGTACTAGCTGCACGTGGAGAAAGGATTAGAGAAAACAAATGACAGAAGCTTAAACTGGGGTGGTAACGGCAATAGGAGTAATTGGATTCAGAATCTTTATTGCATTGGGTTTGAGAGGTAAGGGAAAAAGAGGAATCACAAGATTCTGGGATTTGAGTATATTGTTGAGATAAGAAAGATGGGTGGAAGGCATAGAGAAAGGAAGACATTAATATTGAGTCCTATTTTGACTGTGCTGGGTTTATGACATCAAGTAGAGACATCAAATAAGCAGCTTAATATCAACCTGGAGTCCTAAGGAGAGGTCAGGTCTAACGACATAGATTTGAGAGTCATTGGGTTATATTATGGTACAGTAAGTCCCTTACATATGAACGATCTCTGTTCCGAGAGCACGTTTGTAAGGCCAGTTTGTTCGTAAGTCCAACAAAGTCAGCCTATATAGTACTGTACTGTAATAGGTCTATAATACTTTTCACACAGATAATACATAATAGACAAACACAAAAAATAAGGAAAACATTTTTAATCTTACAGTATAGTACCTTGAAAAGTACGGTAGTACAGTACAACAGCTGGCATACAGGGGTTGGCATCGAGTGAACAGGCAAGAAATAAAGATACTGTTCTACTGTACTCTATTCAGTACTGTACAGTAAAGTACACAAAAGCACAGCCACTTATAGAGTATGCATGCGCGTGAAAATGTACACCAGACATGTGAACTAACTTACCTGATTGGACCTGCAAACACAGGTTTGCATCTTTGCAAGTTTACAACTTGAAGGTTCATATGCAGGGGATATACTGTATTCAAAACCATGGGTTTGGGAGAGAATCCTCTGGGGGAAATTTGTGAATGCAGAAGAGCAGGGGGCTCAGGGCAAGTACTTCCAACATTAAGAATAGATCTGAAAAGAATGGCTCAGCAAAGGAGACAGTTTTTTTGTCTTCTAAGAATATAAAAATCTTTCTTAGAATCTTTATTGTCTAAATAAACTAGGAGAATGGTCCGTGAGTTTAATAATGCACAAAGTCATAGGGGGCTAAAATGTAAATGCCGTATACAGTTGACTTTTAGTGGTAGGTCTGTTTTGTTGCTGCAAAAGTTGAAAAGTGCATGATGAACACAAAACTAAAATCACACCTTTGGAAATTAAAAAAAAAGAGTGATATTTGGAAAAAGTAAGGAATATAAAAGGAACAAAGCAGTTGTCAAAAAAAAAAAAGATAAAAGATACAATTGTAGTCCTGTTTCCTGTGTGGGAGAAGAAAGAGAAAAGAAACTAATAGAAAACCCCATCCCAGAAATAGAAATACTTGAGAGGGGTAAGAAGATTGATGTGTAAAGAGAAGGAGGGAAACAAATAGAAGAAGACAAAGCCATGAGGCTGGTCTGTAGATTTAAATAATTGAAGGGGGGCTGGAGGTAGTCTTTGTGCTCTGCCCTAACAAACTGCAGGAACAGGTAAGGCATAAAGTCTTTGGTGTGTTTTAATGCTGAGTAATGACTTCCATAGAAGTTAAAATCACCATCCACCATTTTTGTAATAGCCTCCCCACAGAAAAGTATGATAAAGATGGGTGTTAGGCTTAAAGACTTGGGTGCACTTCTAAAACCCAGGAAGAATAAGCATTTCAAACAATTTTAAAGCATTTTTAGAAGAATCACATCAACTGGGCGTATATAGTAATGACTTGATTCAGAATAAGTCTGAAACACTGTAGCCACCCTGAATACCTTCAGTTTTGAAGTTTCTTAGTTTTAATAAAGGTGTTCTGGAACTCATGTTGAGAATTTCACTGTGAAAGAGTATTCATCATGTATTGGAAGTACTCAAATATAAGTTTAGTATTTGGATTCCTTTAAAAGGCCAGGCTTTTTCTTTATGTGTGTGTGTGTGCATGTGTGTATATATGTATACACACACATATATACATATATATGTACAAATACGTATACGCACATATACTTATATATATATAAACAGTGATGCTTCTGATGCATTTGAATCATTTATTCCTTCAGAAGCAAGTGCTTCATTCCCTTAACCAGTCATATTATTCTTTGTGGTCACTTGACTACGGACACACATTCTCATTCGTCAACTCTGCTTCCTGATGGACGCAGGCGCAGTGCTGCATGCTGGTATAGAAAGATGAAAGTGAGGTTCCTGACCTCAGGAATACATGGTTTCCAACAAGGATTCTAATCATCCAGGGCTGACCTATGAGGACTCACAATCCTTGGAAGTTGTAGCCACAATTATGAATATATCCATTTTTCAACAGGTTAATAATGAGGTCTATGACCAGGAAAAAAAAAAAAAAGACTAAGAACGATTGGCCTAGGCTTTGCAGATGTAATATGTGACTGGATGACACAGTGTTATTTTTAGTTTTGTTTTCAGATTCTCCTAATCTTCTTAGGGAATCAGAAATCTTAATCTTGGCTTGATTGGCTTCATTCTGTTTTCGTTGGGGCTTCCATCAGCCCCCAGAGACCAGTGCCACTGCAGCAACATAACAGGGTGAATGAGGATAATTTCACATATATGTGAAAGGAAAAAATATTTTTGTAAGAGTCACTTTTATCTTGTTTTTGTGTCTTATATGTGTGTCTCTGATAAACTGTTTAGCATTTGTATGAATGTGCTGAGATACTTCTGTTGCTCAAAATCGTGAACACTTAAAGTACAGTTCTTAGAGTTTTGTTTTTTATTGCATGGATCTACATAGATTTTGCTCCAAATTCAGAGTTAGTCTTAGCTTAAATTCTTAAAATGCTATCGACTTTTCTATTTCCTCCTCTTTATTCTGCTGGTGGAATTGTTATCATTGATCAGAATGTTTTTTCCAATGTGGCTTTCAGAAGGTGACCTTTGGCTAGAGGAAAGGAGCTGGGGATGAAACTTACCCGATTTGAGTATAGAATAAGAAAAGTGTAAGATTTGAGTCAGGAAAGGTTGATAACAAAGAGAAAGAATGATATGAAATAACATTATTAGGTTAGGGTGGGTCTTTGAACATGTAGCTTCTTTCAGAACTCTGCAAGAGAAAATTCTCAGCGCTGTAATGACACTTGGTGTAGTGGCCTTCTGAGCCAGGAAAGGTTTTCTGAGGCACCCCAGGTACTTTTCCCACCACTAATAGTTCAAAGTCATAAGATAGTACTGGCTGAACCTAAGTATAGTATTCCTGAGGGGTGAGTTACAACATCTGCTAATAAAAAGTTTTATACTTTGACATGTTCTGCTAAGTTTTTATTGAGGGTTGTGAATATTTAATGTCCTCCTAGGAGCTTTTAGGTGAATATGTTTTCACAGCACACGTGGTGAACCAAACTAATTATTATACTGTGAACCAAACTAATCGGTTTTAATTATGCTAAGGGCTGTGGAGCTGTGGACAAATTCATAATGTGTTTTAAATTGCGAGAATGGAAAGCACAAACCAAAGGTCTAACCTGGAATAATGTTTGGAAAATAATTTCCTTTGCTGAGATGCCAGCTCTCGCTTTTATTTCTCAAGTTGAAGAATACAGTTGACCCGTGGTATTCACATCTGCAAGGTGGAGGAGAGGAAATGTTGCGCTTGACTTTGGGGGACCCAGATTTTAGGTGAGGGTTTTCACTTCCTCTCTCTTTGGATTTGAACAAGTCACCTGACAAGAAACACTTCCTCTGCCTTGGCTGTAATATAGGGAAGCGCTATCACATAGGGGAGGCTTACTGAAGATTGCTGAGAGATTGTGACAAAATGATATATGGACAGTGGATATTTAAGAGGTTTCTTCCCTATTGTTTCGGTTAAGGGAGGTGCGAGTCATCACTAACCGAGCCATTAGAATTTCTCTGCCTGACTGGCAATCTGGTTACTTTAGTTAGTGTTTTTCCCCTTTGATTATTATTGTACTCCTTTAATTTTCTGCAGTCTCTTAGTCTATTAAACATGGCTGTTTGGGGGCTTCCCTGGTGGCGCAGTGGTTGAGAGTCCGCCTGCCGATGCAGGGGACACGGGTCCGTGCCCCGGTCCGGGAAGATCCCACATGCCGCGGAGCGGCTGGGCCCGTGAGCCATGGCCGCAGAGCCTGCGCGTCCGGAGCCTGTGCTCTGCAACGGGAGAGGCCACAGTGGTGAGAGGCCTGTATACTGCAAAAAAAAAAAAAAAAAAAAAAATGGCTGTTTGGGAAAGGGGGTGAGCTGTACTTCCTCTTGTATCCCAGTTGACATGTAGGTATATGTTAATTTTAGTATTTGTCTGATCTCTTATTTCTAAAAATGGGTGGGGCTTAAATGATACCCTTGTTGGTAACATATTGAGTGTAGCCCTGCTGCACTGTAAACTTCTCAGTGATCCTGTATGTCCACTGACTGTTATGAGTTATTGGCAATTCACAAAAGAAAATGAGATCTTCAGTGCTGTGTTAGACAGAGCGCTTCTCTCCTAATTTTTCAGTTAATGCCCTTAATAGTTAGTCATCAGCTAGTAGTTATAGGGATGGTAGAGAATTAATTGATGACAGCAGGGATACATGTGACTTTTCCACATTTTTGATAAAATAAACACTTAACGAGCTTATTGGAGAGTTTCAGCTTTATTCTCTCAGTGCCGAGGACATCATGACACCAGTGAAATCTGTTGAGTTTTCTGCCAATCACTCCAAGTTGTAACCAAGTCTTTATAACTGTCTTATAATAATAGAAGTAAATTTAATGGAAAACTAGAGTTCCTGGCACATAGTAATTACTCACTAAATGTTTGTGGAATTGAATTGGTAAGAGCTTCTGTTCCCCCAAGGGAACATGTAATGAACCTATAAATGTTACAGGGAATGAGAATGTAGCTTGTGACACATGGCTTTGATTTAAATATAAACTAACTTTGTAGTGACCAGTGAATTGTCATATAGTCTTTAAACACCGGTAAATTGAATTGAATAATTAATAGGGTTTTAAAATTATAATGTCATAATTAAAATTCTACTTGGAGACTGAAAAAATACCTATGCTATTCTCTACCTTATACTCCCCTGAGATCTTCCTTAACTAAATACACACCTCTTATCCCTGTACAACTCAAGGTTGCAAATATTAGAATATTTAGTTTCTTGTGTTTTCATGAGAATTAGAAATATTGTTTGTAGCATACTATTTTTTTTTTTTTTTTTTTGCGGTACATGGGCCTCTCACTGTTGCGGCCTCTCCCGTTGTGGAGCACAGGCTCCGGACGCGCAGACTCAGCGGCATGGCTCACGGGCCCAGCAGCTCCGCGGCATGTGGGATACTCCCGGACTGGGGCACGAACCTGTGTCCCCTGCATCGGCAGGTGGACTCTCAACCACTGCACCACCAGGGAAGCCCTATGAAAATGTATTTTAACAACAAAGTAAAAAGTATAGACACTCAAAGGAAAACCTAGTTTTATTATTTGTTTTTTTGCATACCAAAGCATAAAATTTGAGACCTAGAAGTATCCACAATACATAGATTATTCCTATCTATGTGAATGATGACCAGAGAAAAAAAGAGATACAAGTGAACGGGCATTTCACAGAAAAGGAAATACGAATGGACCATTATAATATGAAAACATTATCAAGCCTCATTATTAACTGGGGAAATACAAATTAAAAGCACAATGAAGGATCATTTCACAGATTGGGAGTATTATTATTGGTGAGAATGTGGAACAATAGGAATTTCCACCCAACTCTGGTAGGAATGTATACTGGAAAACTGTGGCTATTTAATAAAATTGAAGGTGTGCGCACACTAACTTAAGATATTCACTCCTATGTACATACCCTAGTGAGATTTTTACACATGTGCACAAGGAAACTAAATATTTAGATCATGAGGTTTGAGTTTCATGACTTGCAATGTCCCTGAAAAATATCTAGCAGCTTCTTATTGTGTCTTCTTTAAAAGTGGAAGGCAAAAAGTCACATTCTGGTGGGGGGAACACTTACTATCTTAAAACTGGCCGAAATATCAGTAATACTAGGAAACCATGTCACACACAAAGATGCATTTTTGTGCTAAGAAATATTGCTGGAAGACATATGGAAAGCATTGCTGAATAAAAAGTGAAAGAAGTATTAGGACTATTATGCAGCATGGGAGATGGGCCATAGAATTGCATTGATTTTGCTTCAATAATGAAAATCCTTAAGAGCTACTTTAAAAAAAACATTTTGAAATATTACGGAGAAGATTGTGTTCTCAATAGTGAAAAAGTCTCTTGCAAAAGCAAGGATTTGGGGAGGATGAGGATGGTGTTGATGAAGGAAAATGGGCAGATATAACTACTAATGGAGTGGCTGCTTGACCAGAAATAAAATGAGAATCTTGGGTAAGTTCACAGAATTAGCTCCTTACATGGAATTCACACTTTCTTTCTTAGGCAAGCTATGGAAGCAAAGAAGTTGGAGCCAGAATATAAAATCTTAATAGTACTTTATTTATTTATTTTTGAATTTTATTTAATTTATTTTTTATATAGCAGGTTCTTTAATAGTACTTTAAAATGAGATGTGCAGTGGCTACACCATGGACAGTCTTCTTGTAATTTTGTGGCCAAGTACTTAATTAGAAGGTTTAATTTTACAAAAGAAATCAACTGTTTCAGACTTGCAGTGATTGATGATGGGGAGCTTTTCATAGCATATTCCCTTGGAGATATTTCCAGGGTGAAAATGACATTTTTTACAATGAAAAAGCACCTGTTTTCCAAGTAATCTTACCATGGAGAGAACATTTTGAAAATGGATGTTTGAGTATGTTTTTTTAACTTACATCAGTATATTGCTGAAAAATGATCTAAATGTGTCATGTATGTAATCTCTGACATAAGCAGACTTTAAAAAACGTGAATGTCAAATTTTCTAATTGTTTAAATAATGAGGTAAAGTGAAATTTGAATCCATTTGTTAAAAATATAAAAATAAAACATTGTGTGATTAGTTTAAGAAGTGACTGACAACAGGCAAAATGGAGAGTTAGTAGCTGAATTTCAACAAAATCCTTTTCTAATTGGTGGATTAGAATGAATCCTTTTCCATTTGGATCTGTGCATGTTTGTGACATTTCTTTTTTTTTTCTTTACATCTTTATTGGAGTATAATTGCTCTACAATGGTGTGTTAGTTTCTGCTTTATAACAAAGTGAATCAGTTATACATATACATATGTTCCCATATCTCTTCCCTCTTGTGTCTCCCTCCTCCCATCCTCCCTATCCCACCCCTCTAGGTGGTCACAAAGCACCGAGCTGATCTCCCTGTGCTATGTGGCTGCTTCCCACTAGCTATCTATTTTACGTTTGGTAGTGTATATATGTCCATGCCGCTCTCTCGCTTTGTCACAGCTTACCCTTCCCCCTCCCCATATCCTCAAGTCCATTCTCTAGTAGGTCTTTATCTTTATTCCTGTCTTACCCCTAGGTTCTTCATGACCTTTTTTTTTTTTAAATTCCATATATATGTGTTAGCATACGATATTTGTCTTTCTCTTTCTGACTTACTTCACTCTGTATGACAGACTCTAGGTCCATCCATCTCATTACAAATAGCTCAATTTCGTTTCTTTTTATGGCTGAGTAATATTCCATTGTATATATGTACCACATCTTCTTTATCCATTCATCTGATGATGGACACTTAGGTTGTTTCCATCTCCGGGCTGTTGTAAATAGAGCTGCAGTGAACATTTTGGTACATGACTCTTTTTGAATTATGGTTTTCTCAGGGTATATGCCCAGTAGTGGGATTGCTGGGTCATATGGTAGTTCTATTTGTAGTTTTTTAAGGAACCTCCATACTGTTCTCCATAGTGGCTGTACCAATTCACATTACCGCCAGCAGTGCAAGAGGTTTCCCTTTTCTCCACACTCTCTTCAGCATTTATTGTTTCTAGATTTTTTGATGATGGCCATTCTGACTGGTGTGAGATGATATCTCATTGTAGTTTTGATTTGCATTTCTCTAATGATTAATGATGTTGAGCATTCTTTCATGTGTTTGTTGGCAGTCTGTATATCTTCTTTGGAGAAATGTCTATTTCTTTTGCAGTTTCCAAAGCCATTAAAATAAATTATTGAGATAGACTGAACTTGAAAGCAGCCTTCCTATTATTGTATCACAAAGTTTAAATCTTAAGGTTTTAAAAATAATGAAGCATATTTAGTCACATTATATTCATAACCCAAGCAAAAAATGATTATATTATAATTATAATAAAATTTATAGAAAATATTGTTTATTAATTTTCATTTTTAATCTTTATAATATATGTAAGTACTGGAGTACAGATCTGTGATGAAAATAACATTTTAATATGCTCCTTTTTGCAAATAAATGTTCAAAATATTTGCTTATAGAATATATGGTAGGCTGAATTGCTGCCACCAATATCCAGTTCCTAGTCCCTGCAAGCTGTGAATGCATTATATGGGAAAAGAGACTTTCCAGATGCAAGTTAAGGATCTTGACAATAGGAGATTGTCCTGGATTATGTTGGTAAATTCTAACTGTATTCACAAGTGTCCTCATAAGAGGGAGGCTCAGAGAGATTTGACTAAAAAAGAGGAGAAGGGGATGTGAAAACTGAAGTGGATATTAGAGTCACGTGCTTTGGAGTTGGAGGAAGGGGCCCAAGCTGAGGAATGTAGGTGGCCGCTAGAAGCTGGAAAAGGCAGGGTACCAGATTCTCCCTTCAGAGCCTCCAGGAAGAATCAGCCTTGCTTGCATCTTGACTTTAGCCCAATGGTTTCAGGTTTCTGACCTCTAGGGCTGTAAGAGAATAAATTTGTATTGCCTTAAATGTGTGGTTATTTGTTACAGCGGCATTAGGAAAGTAATATACAGTGTACAGGGAAAGAGGTTTGGAGACTACTAATATCTACTCCAGTTTCTAACTTAATGAAATACTCCTGCTTGAGGTCCCTGAAATTAACCTTAGATGTTTCACAGCATTGTGTTTTATTTCATTTTTTTTTTCTTTCAGTGGCTGTCTACCATCATATTGCTGATTTCCTGATGAGTTTCTGAACCAGATCCCAACATTCCACTTTGAATAAAATTTTCAAAAATTCTTTTGAAAGACTGTATAAAGGTAGTGGGAAAATCAAATTTAGAAGTCAAATTCAGAAAAGCAAAAAGTATTTCATATTTCAACATGAATTTTCAAAGGCCAGAATACATTTACATATCCCAATTAGGCATCCTTGAAGATAAAGCTTTACTTAAGAAGTTGAGTTTTTATATTGTCCTTTAAAAATGTGTTTCTAGCTAAAGGTTTAAAGTTACATAGGTAAAACGTGGTAGTAGCCTTACAGGTACTCAGACTGCTAATCTGAATTTGAGCATACTATGACAACTAAGTTGCTAGTTTTATTGAGCATATATCAATTCACTGTGAACTGTTTAAGTTGGTTAGTGTTACAGGTGTAACCTGTAAAAGTTTGAGCAAGTTAATGCTTAATGATGGGAATGTTTCGTTGAACAGAGATGGAGGTTTTCCTGAAGTTCCTGGTACTTTATGTTGCCTGCTGTTCACTTGCCATTCTGACCTGGTGCTCTGTCATAAAGGAAATGAAATAGGTTTCCGCAGGAAATGAGATCAGTTTAACAAAGATGCATTTCAGCAGACACCAAAACTTAAATAACTAGGTCATTCATTCTTCAACCACTTATGGGTATAAACATAAACTGTGGTTAATGTGGATGAAGTTAATATAAACGTGATTAGCTTGTAGAAAATAGATGGATGGTTACTTTAATGGGTGATTTTATCATTAAATCTCTTTACTAGGATTAAACCTGGCATCAAACATTCAAGTCTGTTGTGGTACTGGCCAAATAAAAGATTTAGAAGTGTGTAATTTTTATCACCAAAGAATTTATTTCTGTAAAGATCCAATGAATCTTTCAGGTTGGTAACCTACATGTGAGTGGATTGGGTGTGTATGAATCTTATTTCATTTCCTACAGTAGAGGGTCCTGAAATAATGCATTTAAATTCTGTGTAGATGATTTTGATTGCTTAATGTTCGGCCCTATGAAGATATTTTTTCCAATCAGCATAAATTAGAATTTTTAGACCATCATCAAAATATTACAGTTAGTATTTGCATTATTTTAACATATGTTTATCTTTGATAAATCATAGCTACATTATTGAAAACTCATCAGTTAATATTTTAAAAATAACTTAAAAATATTTCTAGGGCTTATTTACAAATATTTTTTCAGTGGTTTATTTGCAATGCGATGGTACAGGTGTCATGTCACAAAAATGGTTTCTCTTTAATGGACTTTTCTGTGAGGCACAGGCAGCACTATTAAGAGTATTCAACAAAGTACATAAGAAGTAAGGCATTATGGAGGGTAACACTGTCTCATTAGCTTACAAAGGAGTATGAAAGATACGTTGCGTACAAATTGGTGTAATACGTGGCAGTTTGGGTCATCATGAGATGCTTCATGGATGTGGTTGTATTTGAGCTTGGAGTTGAAGGATGAGTAGAAATTGGACAAAGGCCAAAGGTGGGAAGATGAAATGTATTTGTGAAAAGTAGAGAATTATCTAATTTAGTCTATTATAGTAAGCATTTAATGTAGGCTGGAAAATTAGGTTGGATCCAGAATATGAATACTAGATAGGGGAACTTGGTCTTAATTTATTAGGCAATGGGATTTTTCCCCCCAGCTTTATTGATGTTGTAATTGACAGATCAACATTGTATATGTTTAAGGTGTAAAATGTGGTGTTTTGATATATGTATACATTGTGAAATGATTATCACAATCAAGCCAATTAACATCCATCACTTCACGATCTTTTTTTTTTTTGCGGTATGCGGGCCTCTCACTGTTGTGGCCTCTGCCGTTGTGGAGCACAGGCTCTGGACGCGCAGGCTCAGCAGCCATGGCTCACGGGCCTAGCCGCTCCGCGGCATGTGGGATCCTCCCGGACCGGGGCACGAACCCGTGTCCCCTGCATCTGCAGGCGGACTCTCAACCACTGCGCCACCAGGGAAGCCCTATTCCATAGGTTTTTGAGGCTCATTTAATTTTTTTCCTGTTTTTTTTTCTCTGTATATTTCTGATTGAATAATTTCTGTTAAATGATCTTTGAGTTCATTGATTCTTTGTCCTTTCATTTTAAATCTGCTGTTGGACCCCTCTAACATATTTATTATTTTAGTTATTATACTCAAATCCGTTTGGTTCTCTTTGTGTAATTCCTGTATCTTTATTGAGCATTTCTATTCATTGACTAATTATTATCATACTTTTCTTTATTTCTCTAAGCATTTTTCTTGTAGTTCTTTAAATATATTTGTATGTTTTTTTAAACTTTATTTTATTTTATTTATTTTTGGCTGCATTGGGTCTTTGTTGCTGTGCACGGGCTTTCTTTAGTTGCAGCAAGTGGGGTCTACTCTTCATTGTGGTGCACGGGCTTCTCATTGTGGTGGCTTCTCTTGTTGCAGAACATGGGCTCTAGGCGCGCAGGCTCAGTAGTTGTGGCACTCGGGCTTAGTTGCTCCGCGGCATGTGGGATCTTCCCAGACCAGGGATCAAACCCATGTCCCCTGCATTGGCAGGTGGATTCTTAACCACTGCACCACGAAGGAAGTCCCTATTTGTATGTCTAAAGTTTTCTTTGAAGCCTTTATCTGCTAATTTCAACATCTGGGGATACTCACTGACAGTTTCTCTTGACTTTTTTCTCTCAGTATAGGTTACACTTTCCTGTTTTTTTGTTTCGTTGCCTGTGCCACTTTTCTTTTTGTTAAAACTGGATCTTAGGTAATATATTGTAGGAACTATAAATTCTGGTATTTCTCCACTGAAGGTTGTTGTTCCGGTTTTTGTTTGTTTGTTTGTTGTTTAGTAACTTGCCTGGGCTAAGAAGGTGGTTGTTCCTATTTTTGTTGGTTTGTTTATTGTTTAGTAACTTGCCTGTGAGATGTCCCCCCTATGATGTGTTGTCATTGATGTCACAGATCGATTTTTTTTCATTCTTTTATTTTAGCCTGCTTCTTAAAGGTTACCCCTGTTTCTGCATAGCTTAGAGTTAAGGCAGTGATTGTACAGAGGTTGCACTCAGGTACTTCAAACAGTAACAGTTCTGTTCTCTGCATATGGACCTGTGTATGGGTAGAGAAGCACATGAGAAGTTCATGTTATCTAAAATCTGTTCCAGATTTGCTATCTGCGAGTTCTTTGTGTCGTTCTTATGTACATGCTACTTCATAGTTAGCCGGGAGTGTGTGAATAGTTTGGAATTACTCTGCATGCTTCAACTTCAGTCAGGAATATACTGAGTGAGGCTAGAAGAGCTGTTGAGTTTCCCTGGAAAGTGTCAGTTTCACATACAATGCATTGTGCATGGCATCTGCTCCAAATCAAGCGAGCCCCCTTTCATAAGGTGGCACAGCTTCTGGTCCTCCCAGACTACCCACACCACATTCCTGCAGGAGCTGCACATCAGCTGAGCTGTGGGGAGATGGGAGCAGCCTTCAGAAATACCACCACAGACTCTTACTGTTCTTACCTGAAGTTCAGCAGTTTTCAAGCCTAAAAGTTTGTTATATTTTTTTATGCCTCTGGTTAAGTCCCACAGATCTAAAAGGTTATTCTTGTCAATTTTATCCAGCTTGCTTTTTAGGGAGAGGATTTGCCAACCTCCTCACTCAGCCATAAGGGGAAGGCCCCATAATTTCTTTAAAAAATGTAGCTCATTAAGTCTTTTTATCTTTCCTGAATTGATCTTTGAACATAAATAGTGTCACACTGTGGCTTTCATACATCATGTACACAGCTGCTAGAGTTACCTTCCTTAAAATATCCTTTGTGTTATTTCTTTGTGTTACTGATAGCTCCCTTCTGAACTAAATTATGTGTTAGGTGAGATGGAATTTTTGGTCACCCAAACTGTATTTGTATTCTGTTACCTTAAGCTATATGTTTATAGATTATATGGATTAATAGGACTCTGGAATATGTTCAGATCACCTAACATTATTTCAGGGTTAAGTCTCACAGATACAGTTTTAGTTTCAGTTCTGTATAACATACCTGAATTATCTCTCCTGACTTAGTTTTCTAATTCTACTATATACCTCTCTCGTCAAGATTCTTCAACCAGAAAATATCATATCTTCCTTTGACATGATGACTCATATCTTCAGACAACAAGGGAAAGATCCCTATATCCAGATATACCCACAAGGCATCATCTAGGAAGGATCACTATTTTTTTTTTTTTTTGCGGTACGCGGGCCTCTCACTGCTGTGGCCTCTCCCATTGCGGAGCACAGGCTCCGGACATGCAGGCTCAGAGGCCATGGCTCACAGGCCCAGCCACTCCGCGGCATGTGGGATCTTCCCGGACCGGGGCACGAACCCGTGTCCCCTGCATCAGCAGGCGGACTCTCAACCACTGCGCCACCAGGGAAACCCAGGATCACTATTTTAATGCCTTATTACACTTTTGCTTTTGCTAATACATTGCCAGAGGGGCTCATACCAGGTTATAAACTTATGAGATGTCTCTCAAGCGAAAGTCATGGAGTCTGTGGTACTCATGGCTCTGATTCTGTGTGTGAGTTCTTTTAGAGCATGTACACTGTCACATTGAAGTTTAATTTATCAATAATAAAACTATTACCACAAATGTACAGGAAAACAAAAAGAAAAAAAGAACAGCTGATAATCAGGCTAATATTACCTTGAGGGGGACAAGGTGATATATGGGTTTTAGGCTAAGCAGATATGCCTCTTAATAGTTTCTGGTTTAGATCGA
The DNA here is from genome assembly GCF_949752795.1 of Hyperoodon ampullatus. Taxonomy (NCBI): domain Eukaryota; kingdom Metazoa; phylum Chordata; class Mammalia; order Artiodactyla; family Ziphiidae; genus Hyperoodon; species Hyperoodon ampullatus. The sequence goes on along the minus strand of NC_136914.1, from coordinate 116,800,538 downwards.
GTCATTTAATTTTGTCACTCACCATTTACTCATTTCTGAAGTGAAGATAATAATAATACTTCTCTTATAGAGTTGTGGTGAGAATTAAGAAGTAGCACACAGAGGATGCTTTAAAAGTCATGTAGCCATTATTATTTACATAATTGTGTCTACACAGTTATTTCTTAATTCTTGAAACTGTGTGGGAATTCCATGTGAGCAAAATCCTAGTAAGAATTCCAGGGTGTTGACTGTCTCCATCTGAGTTTGCTTGGAGTTTCAGTTTTGAGGTTCCAAGTGATATTACTGAGTTGATTCTAGCTTAATTTGTTCAGACTGATACTGAGTAATTAATTTAGCTCTTGCCATTTTAAATTAATTTAGATGGAATTATCCAGCACACTTTCATGGAATGAGATACCCACAAAGAGCGAGATGGTTGTATGTTACGCCTGAATAAATCAGCACTGTATTACATCGTTAATTAAATTTGAAGACATCATCTTTGCCTGCATAACTTGATGTGGAAGCCATAATTCTCGTTTTCGTTTTTTTCTCCTCCTTTTGACTTTTTGTAGTGCTCTAGGTGAGGCAGAAGCTGTTGATTGCCCGTATCCACAAGTTTGTGTGAATTGTTCCCTTTCTTTAAGCAGATTATGAGACAAGGCAGTATGGATGTTGTGACAGAGGTCATATGTCAGATGATTAGGTTGACCTGGTTACGGTAAAAATTATTTTTTTCCCAAATGCTTTTAGGCAACGAACTTATGAATTGATTCTACCTGAATCTCCTTTTCACAGAACTCCCCGAAGACAACTCTATGGATCACTGGAAATTTTCACTGGGGGATCCACCAAGTTTGATCACTGTCTGTGGTTCACTGGGATCTTGCAGGGAGGCAAGGCTGAGATGTCACAGACTCTGATATCTGACAAATACTTGGGCCATACATGATTTTTGCCAAAACTATTTTTGTGTACTCGATATCATGACACTGCCAATTACTTACAACATATGTAATGAGTATGTATATATTTTGCTAATTCTTTTTTTAAAAAAATATTTATTTATTTATTTGGCTGCACCGGGTCTTAGCTGTGGCACGCAGGGTCTTAACTGCGGTATGCAGGATCTTATAGTTGCAGCATGTAGGCTCTTAGTTGTAGCATGCGGGATCTAGTTCCCAGACCAGGGATCAAACCTGGGCCCCCTGCATAGGGAGCGCAGAGTCTTAGCCACTGGACCACCAGGGAAGTCCCTATTTTGCTAATACTTAAAAAAAGACTCGAGCAGAGTGAAACTTTGCTCCAAAGTAATTTGTGCGTAGTTGAACTATAGCGGTGGTTCCACTATTTCCACCGATTTATTTCTTCTTGTGGTTTGCTTATTCATCTGTTTATTCAGATGTTTACTGAGCTCTGAACTCTGAATTTAGTGGTGAAGCGCCATGGCTTTTTTAACAGCAGGTTTCTCAATTTGAGCCCAACTTCCTGGAACATCATTGTGATATATGACTAGAAATTATGTGCTTTACATGCAAATTAGGTAAGTGGGCCATCACCTAGAGTGTGGAGAGTTGGTTTGTTAAGCTTTTATTGAGATTGTGACAGATACATGGGTTTGACTTAGCAATGTTCAAAAGCAGGAGGCTACATCCAATGAATCATTAGTAGCACATGTGATTTTTAACATACCTGCATATCATCTTGAGGCTGAATTCATAGCTGAAGCCTTTCCTTTGGTTTCCTTTTGAGTGTCTTGCTTTCAAAATACTAAATATGTGTGTTCTCATCAACAGTGGCTCCCAGTTAAGATACGTGTGAACAGAGTTGACCTAATACAATATTCCTGTTATGATATTAGAAGGAGAGAGGTCATGCAGGGTGGAATGTCAAACTAGTATACCTCCAGATTTACACTGGCACATTTGAGTCAGCTGAATATTAAAATAATTCGAAAAATAAGGTAGACTGGCATATCTACTTAATATGATGTTTAAAGAAGATTGTATTACAGAAGATGTATGCCAAGGAGAAACATGAACACTGAGCAAATCATATGAACCCATATTAATTCACTAGGGATGTTCATAATTAACTGCTAAGTTGACAGAGCTGTGGCTCTTTGTAGTGGTGATGTACTGCTAATTACCACTTGTTTAACGTGCTAACAGATCCTTTCTGACTTGGACCTATGTTGTTAAGAAAGACACATGGAATGACTTGAGCTTTTCTGAAGAGATTCAAAGGCTTGAGACGTGGGGAAACCCAGGCATATCCATTTCATCTGCTATGATCACATTTAACTTGTCTTTCAAAAGCTGATCTCTGAAAGAAGAAAGAATTTATCCTGTGATTGATGCAGGCTACATATCTCCTTCTCTAAGACAATGTTCTGTTAATCTTTGGTGCAAAGTGGGATGAAGAGAAAAAGAATATGACAAGAAAAACTACCTGGAACTATGAACTCTCACTGAAAAGTGTGAAAGTCTGGCAATAACCACATTTCCAGGCTGGGGAAATGTTATGATTGGAATTTTGAAGACGTATAAAGAGAAAAAAGTGAACTAAGATTTTCCTTATATCCAGCTTGATATTTCTTTTCTAAAGTAGTTCATATAAGTCAGTGGGATACAGCATCATAATTATATTGGAATTGTAGGACATACAAACATTTTAAAGGATATTGTGCCCTGTTTGGTAGGTGTGATTTTGCCTGTTTCATGTCTTCAGTTGGCAACTTAAGCAACAACAACAACTTTATTTTTTGGAGAAGTTTGATATCTCCATAGCTTGTGGGCATGACCCTCAGTGGATATGGTGTCTTGCCCAAGGCCACTCAGCAGATGGGTGGCTGAGAATAAACAAACCTGCATCAACTTCAGACCATCTGTTCCACTCCAAAGAATCCTGTCTTCACATTTCTTGGTAGAAGGCAAGCTTTTCTCTTAATTTATGTCTCTGTGATTCTGGCTTTCAATGTGAGATAGATTTTTTTTTTAATTAGGCAGAGAAAATTATATTTTGTTGGGATTTTCTAGTTTGTAATGCTTTGCTTTTCTTATTTGGACTTCAGAACTCTTCTGTGAAGTGTGATAAGTATATTGCCACTTAATGGATGGGGAAACTCAGACTGATTTACCTGGGATCCCTTGGCTGGTTATGCATTGACTCGGAATCCCATGTCCTTTGGTACAGTGACCTGCCCATTTGCTTATGCTGTCAAACTATCAAGTTAATAACTCATTAATTTTCAAAATACATTTTGAGGTATCTCTGTGTTACTCTGAAGGTTATTTGGTGCAAAACTGAAAGGCAGTGTAAAAAGGTAAATTAACTTGTCTTCATATTAGAAACTTAGGATTATGAAAACAAAAACCAAAGTAAAGATCCACCATTAGGGCTGTTACTACTGTATCCCTATAGGCGCATTTGTTTAATTTTCCAGAAATAGGTGAAATCGTAGTTTGAGGTCAACTCTTCAAACACTGAGCACTTTCTTTTGCAAATCATCGTTTTAGACTGGTTGTGGTGGGGTGGGAGAGTGAGGGTCCAAGTTGAATAACAATGTTTCATAGTATTAAACTTGAACCAATCTTCAGGAGGCATATGGCTTGTCTAGATCCTTTAGCTGTCATGAAGAATGAAGTAGATAGAGATCTATTAACAGAAAATGATCTTCAATACATATTAATAAATTAAAATATGTAATTTATACAAAGTGAGCCCGTTAATGGGAAAAGCCAATCTATATACTTCTATGTGAGCTTACATGGGTATGCAAATGAATAAAAAAAGGCCTGGAAAGATGTACATCTGAAAGCTTATCCAGCTCCCATGTGGTTATGCCTGGGAGGGAGAGTATGTATAATTAAATTTGGAAAGAGAGAATTAAAAAAATTTTTCAGTATTGTTTGAATTTTCACCAAGGAAAATGTTTTTATATGTGATTTTATTTATGTGTGATTTAAAAATATGAAATAGTTTTCCACTGGTGGAGACCTGGAGATGGATATGTCATGCTGAGGGAGAAAAAAGTATGAGCAAAGGCATCAAGACCTTAAAGTGGAGTGGTATGTTAGTGTGCAATTTGTACACAGTGATAACAAGAGAGGTGGTCTGCTGTAGCTTATATAGCCCCAAATTATTGTTTGCAGTTCAGTTAAGTCAATGACATGTTTCAGTAGGTTTGTAAGTGAGTTAGGCATATACATCTGTGTATGCCAAATGGTTCGATGGATACCTCGGTTGGAAACCTAATTGATTTCACACAGACTCTCCAGTGCCAACAAAGCCAGATGCTATGTTGTGGTTATTTTTGAGAATTTTTTTACCTGTAAGATTAGGGAATGTTTGTCAGGCAGGGAAGAATGGGGACCAGTTTGTATTTTAAAAAGAAGAGAAGACACACAGCCATGCTGCTTGCCTAAGGTTTGTTACCTTTGCCAAAACACACCTATCCTTATCAAATTGGTCTTGTCTCCATATGAAAAGCATTATGAGCCTCCTGCCTGCCTGCTTTGGGTTCTGGGCAGCCTAGATACACATTTAGACAGACCAAAGTATATACTTTCTCTGGTTTAATTTTGTATGAAAAATAAGTGTAATGTCTAAGAGGCAGGTAGGTGTACAGGCTGAGCAGTAGTTCTTTGTTTCATGTTCTGATGTGGTCTATTTTGAAGCACCTGTAAGGTAAAACATACATAAGGGTTTATTTCATGGTTTGGGAGCACACTCATTGTAAGGGCATGTAAAGTTCTTTCAAGTTGAAGTTCTAAAAATTAAAATTCTCAGTAATAGTACTTGAGTAAAGAAAAAGACTAAGGAAAAGATGGTAACATGCAAATGCTTGCGAATTGAAGTTCCCACTACAGCTGTATAGACTGTTATACTTTATCTCTTGTGCCTGGTGTTAGGGACCATTTAGTTGATCTTTAATTAATGAATGAGACCCTTTGTTTTCCACTGACGACTTTATTTTGGGGAAGTGGGAACCAAGCCTTAACATAAATGCTGCAGTGTGGTTTAACTCTAAATTAATGTCAGGGTTATTTGAAGAAATATACATCTAAATTAAGAAATACTTTTAGTAGTTTACTTTAAAAAGTGACAAGTAGTTACTTTTAAAAAGTAAGAAGTTTTGGTAATGATTCTGTTGCCTAGAACAACCAGACGTTTTTCTTTCCAGTAAAAGAAACTAACAGTGCAAAGCTCTGATTTGTGTTGTTTCAAGTTTTACTGAAAGGGGTAAAACTTTTTTCTTTTTTTAACTGCTCAGCTTTTCTGTTACATTTATGTGTGTTTTGAGGGGGGAGGGGGCAAAGAGAGAGCAATAAAGACAGGTCCAAAAAAAGATGGGTAGAGTCTCTGAGAGAGAATTGCCTTTGCTGATTGTCTGTTCATTTATTCCTGTTAAACCCCACTATCTGTAACAAGTATGTTGCTCTGTGAAAAAATGAAATTTGTTTGCCAGGATTAATTCATTTCAGATCCATGTGGTTTTCAAGGATCTTTAAAGTAAATAAGATATTCCAGTGATTCATACTTTAACTTTTTTTTTTTTTTGCGTTATGCGGACCTCTCACTGTTGTGGCCTCTCCCACTGTGGAGCACAGGCTCCGGACACGCAGGCCCACCGGCCATGGCTCATGGGCCTAGCTGCTCCGTGGTATGTGGGATCCTCCCGGACCGGGGCACGAACCCATGTCCCCTGCATCGGCAGGCGGACTCTCAACCACTGCGCCACCAGGGAAGCCCCATACTTTAACATTTTGATTAAAGTGAAGTAGGAAACAATTTAAATATACCCAGTATGTAAACTTTTCAATATTATCAGAAAGTGCCTTTTCTTGAAAATACTTAGAACATTTTAGATGTTATGAACAGGTGCATAGTTAATGCTTTGACTTTTCAAACACGATTTCTCTAAAACAGAATCCATTTAAGAACCAATTTTAAGAAATGAGTGGTGCTTCATAAATGCCACAAATGGAGAGAAATGACAATATGCAAAACTAACTAAGACAATGGCTCGCTTATTTTGAGTTCTTGTTATGGTCTTGACACTGTGATAAGCTCTTAGATTATCACATTTATTTTTTTCACATCAACCCTATGAGGATGGTATAATTATTATCCCATTTTTCAGGGAAGGAAACTAAAGACTAGAAAAGTTAATAGCATGTACATAGTGAGGCCAGGATTCTTGCTTAGGTGATCTGTTTATAGAATCCAATCTCTTAACTATTATAATACACTGATTCTAAAGCAATTCATGAAATCAGTTCAGTGGTGTGTTGGCAGTGGCTCTTAGAGTTTCCTGAGAGCTAATTGTTACATATTTAGCAGTTTTGTGAGCTGATTTGTAAACTTTTATACTTTGAAACCAGCCATCATTGGAGTATCTACACTACAGAAATGGGCAAGTCACGGCTTTTTATTTTTAGAAATTGGTTCACTAGCACACCATTTCTTAACATAGTTCTCTACCAGTGCTATATGTCAAAGTGTAGCTTCCAAACTCTCACAGTTTAAATGGATATGAATGGAATAAACACTTAACTTAATCAATTTTTTCCCAGTAGCATTTGTCTTAGTGTGATAAATTGTTATTAATGTAGTTAGAACTGAGAATATTAAATTTAAAAGAGCTTATCCTGAATTTCACAGTAGAAGAGAGTCCCTTTCCAGGCTTCCAATCTTTTATCTGAGGATTTTGGAAAGAAAGCCCTTGTCTGGCTGACTGCTGTCAGTGGAAACAATCAATAAACATTCTATAATCGGAATAGAAAAGAGTTTTATTTGAGCCAGACTGAGGACTATAGCCCAGGAGACAGATTCAAGAAACACTTGAAATGTGTTCTTCTGGGCTACAAAATCGGGGGAGGCTTATATAGGCAAAATCCACAAAGTTACATAAGTGGTTTACCAATTATAATTGGAGCTGGCAAGAAGTAAGGGTGCTTGTTAAGCCAGGATTGGTTGAGGTCTGAAATGGTTGAATGTTACAAGGGGAGACTTTGAGACTATAAGGGTGCAGCTGGCAGCTACTAACAGATCTTGTTTTGAGAATGGCTGGTGAAGTCCCTGAGTCTGATACAGTTCAGAAAATTCAAGTTCTCAGTAGTGCAGGAATGTGTCTGAAACCACATGCACAATGGTTATCTGGCTCCATTTTGAATGTCTGAACCACAGTTTTATATCTTGTGAGAACAAAGGACAAATATTAAACAGGGGTGCATCCCTTCAAGGTTTCAAAAGAGAAAGATTAGCATATACACAGCAACTCAGCATGACCTTGCTGCCTGGGAAGGGAAACTCATCTTTGAAGGAGTACTAGCATTGGCATTGTAGGGATAAAATGCCCCCATTTCCTATCTTCAAAGTGGACATTCTAAACAATCTGGTAAATGCATTTTTAAAAAATGGTCAAAACAGATGTACATTGCATGTTTGACAGACCAATGCATGCACTGCTAACTGTTCCAGTTAGCATGAAGTTCAAGCCAAATCATGTATAAGCCAGAATGACTTCCCCATACCTCAACGTGTGAAAATTTCTTGCATTACCTCAGAGTATAAAAGTAGTAGCTGCACCCAGATTTGAGAGATTCCTTTGACTACTAGCTGAGATAGTTTGAGGAGGAATGGAAAGAAATTGGGCTGGGGGCCACAGAAGCCCATGATAAGAGGATAGAGGAATTCAGAAAACGAATGTTCATTAAAAAAATAAAGCAAAGGTGCCAGGAAGGTTTGTGGGGTATGAGTAACTAGTGATTATATGCTTTTTTTATTGATAAAATAATCTTAACTTTAATTTTAGAACCCTGGTACCTAATCTTTCCTAGAAACCATAAAGCATTATTCTCTTCTGATAAGGATCTTTTTATTGGTAGTGGCTCAATTTAGTAAATACTTTAACACTGTAAATTGTAATTCTGATGCTTTGCATCAAGTTATCAATTTATCCTCCTAATGTTCTTTTTAAGAAGACATATTCTCACTTGTGTTTTGTGTTTAATGTATTTATAATGTTCTTCTGTTGTGAAAATGCTCCTTTGAACATCTTCCCATACCCAGCTGGATTGCCTCCTGGATCCTGTTTATCTAAAGTAAAAGCATGCATGCACAATAATGCATTTGTTCCTAATTCGGATAGTTCTCTCTAACTTGACAGTCGGTTCTTATCCTGTTTCCTTCACCTCCTTGGTAGTTACTTGTTGGGATTTTCAGAATTTATGGGGTTATTACTTGATTGGAATGGAAGTTGATGGAAGGAAATAGAAAGGAAAAGGAATGAGTGAGAAAATAAAGCAGTACGCAGACACTGAATAGAAGTCAAGTTATTGCATCTGAAGTTGGAGGATATGATACCCAACTTGAGGAAGACAAGCTAATCGTTGTCTTTGTGGATAAGGACAAGCCTGTGTAAATCAATATTTTATACCAATCAATTTTATATTTGCTTAACTTCACTGTTAATTTGAGTAAAGTATTTTTCTGTCCTTTTAATTTTTTATCAGCGAAGTACTTGATAGACTAGAAATGAATGCTCTAGAGTCAGAGAAATCTGGCTTTTTAGTCCCGGCTTGAAAAATTTAGTAATTGTGACTTTGGAAAAGTAACCTAACTTCTCTATATTCTTGTCCACACAATAATAGTAATAATCTTTACTGTAGATGACCACAGGAGTTATTGATAAAGCTCCAAGTGCAGTGCCTAATCAGAGTAGACACTCAATAAATGGTAGCTTATAGTTATCCATAAATTAAAATGTGGATTAAGTGTGAGCGGTATAGACAATGTATTTGGATGATTTGGGAGCTCATATTAGAGAATTGACAAGTACTCTTTATTCTTTCTGTGAAAGAAACAAGTATATAATAAGGTAAATTGGGTCTGGATGCTTGATGATGATGGTGGTGGTGGTGGTGGTGATGATGATGATGATGATGACGACGACGATGATGATGATGACGGCTTTCCTTCTTTCTGCACAGAATGTCCCCCCAGACCTCTCCATCTGCACCTTTGTGCTGGAACAGTCCCTGTCTGTCCGGGCCCTGCAGGAGATGCTGGCTAACACTGTGGAGAAGTCACAAGGGGTAAGTACCTAATTTATGTTGTCTTGCAGTATTTTAATGAACTCAGCTACTATATGAATGATTTCTTTCACAGGTTTTGGAGATTTTCTTTTGACCAAAATATGTAAATGCCTTTTAGTTGTGATTTTCTTAAGCTTGCCTTTCTGCTTCATCCAGCAGATCGTTGATGTCTTAAAGAACTTAAAAAAATCCATCCTCAGGGTGATCTGTGTCCTTGAACCTCACGCTTATGTCAATGGTTACAATAGAATCTTCTCCTTGAGCATTTGTGTTTCTAACATTTTTGGAGCTGTTATTTTGACTCTTTCAATTAATTGCTTTATGCATGGTTGTTATTAATCTTTATTTCATTCTCAAATGCCTCTAACCATGTGACTGTGTCCTAAGCTTCTTTATGGCAAGTAAAATTTCATGGCACTCATATATTTGAAGTAACGAAATTATGGTGTTACAGCTTTAGTCAGTTGTAATTTTGCAAAGAGCTAATCATTTTCTTCTGAAAAGTGAAATTTTTATTTTGTCCCCTAATGCAAACATTTTTCTTTGAAAGCTTATTTGGTAATTTAAATTATGTTCCATTCTATGCTGTGAGTGATTTCTGGGCTACTACCCATTCTTAGCCAATTCATTAAATTTTAGAATTAAGCAGGAGGATGAATGGTCAAATTTTTGTTTCCTGTTTATTTGTTTGCTTGTTGCTATAATTACTGCACTGTGTGGTTTAATAAGCTATACTATTTCCAGGAATAAAACTGAAAATTTTTATTTACCATTATTGGTCCATGTGTTGCTGTTTTTGTCGTTAATCATTGCTCCAGTTTGGATAAGTAAAGAGATTAAAAAATGATAATATATGGTTTAACAGAAAATGAGTGATCAATTCTGATGTAATGTATTTTCATTAGCCTTGTAGTTTTTTAAATTTTAGTGTCACACAGCTTAGGACTTTAATTGGTTTGTACATTAATTTTAAATTAATTTAAAATTTTAATACTATACGACATATATGTATGTATGTATGGAGGAGAAAAGTACGTTTGTAAGTATGGAGGAGAAACTTTAGTGATCTTTATTTGATATTAGACTAATGGCTTATTTTAAAAAAGATCCAAATATGTTATGCATATTTTAATTTTTCAAGTTCATTTTTGGTTACAACAGTTTGAAATTAAGGTATTAAACTACATAAAGTTAAAAAAATGATTTTTCTGTTTTTTAATGCAGCGCTTTTGGATTAGACTTGAATCAAAGAGGAATAAAACATTTCTCAGTTTAACTAGTTTTCTTTCTACCTGGAATAACCCCTCCTGAGTTTTTTTTGTTTTTTTTTGCGGTATGTGGGCCTCTCACTGTTGTGGTCTCTCCCGTTGCGGAGCACAGGCTCCGGACGCGCAGGCTCAACGGCCATGGCTCACGGGCCCAGCCGCTCCGCGGCATGTGGGATCTTCCCAGACCGGGGCACGATCCCACGTCCCCTGCATTGGCAGGCGGACTCTCAACCACTGCGCCACCAGGGAAGCCCCCCTCCTGAGTTTTAAACATCACATATCAACTTTGAAATTCAAATCTGTCTTTACAAAGGAAAATCCTTTTTCTTTTGCATGAGCATCTAGAAAAGTGTGTATTGTCATTTCACTTATCTTTGTAGATACCAACTTATGATTAAATTCCCATAAATTTAATTTTTGTATTGCTAAGCTGCTTTTTCTAAATTTAAACTTTTGAGAAGATGTTTTACCTCCCTAGAATCATGGCGTTGGATTAGGCAAGCTCTCAATTTTCTGTTTATATAGGAAGTGTTGAAAATACTATTTTTGGACTTATGTTTTGAAGATACTTATTAGAATTTCTGCCTCCCCCCATATCTTTATTTAGCTGAATTTTATTTTGAGTTGTACTCTATCTAGAAAGTTTCTATCAGAGATAAAGTGGTAATTTATGTGATATGTGGAATACCATTTATAAGGACCAGCGTAGCTACCATAAGACATTAATTAGAAAACAAAACTTGAGAAAAACCTGCTACAGGAAAGGAACATATTTCATTGAGCCAAATGTCACTTTCAAGCTAGTAACTTTTAGGAAGAAACCACTGTCAAATAGCTCCAGAGGAAACTGTGTCTGGGGGAAAGAAGGATTCTTAGACTGAAGAGGAGTTGTGATTGTACCCGGGAGTGATGTTCAAAATACTTCATAACTAGTTTGACATGACTAGTTTGATTACTCAGAGTGGACCTCAGTCAAATTGCTTGAGTCACGGTCCTGGGGAGATTTGGGGGGTGGTATGACCAGTTTGGGGGTATCGTGGAGGAGTTGTGGGCTGATCAGAGTTGGGGCTGAGGTTATTTACCAGGAGGGCTAGTTTTCCACTGTAACAACCATCTTCATCATAATAGTGCAAACCGGCTGAAGAGCACATCTGATTACATGGGATCAGTGGATGCTGTTGACACTTGTAGGAGTCAGTCTTTGGACTCCATAGGTATCCACATCCTCTTTACGAGCGCCTCATGTCTCCTTTGAATTCATTATGGGAATCTGTGGCAAATGTCAATAATTTTGTCAAGCAAATTGTCATCTCTAACAATAAATTATATGCAGTAGATTTGCTTAGAGAAAGATCCACTTTGATTGGGATGAAGTGTGTCAGGAAGGTGATGCTCATTTTCTTGAAATCATTTCTTTCCCTACCAATTAACAGCGTATCAAAAAGAACCTGTGTATTACCTGATTCTCCCACTCTCTCGTGATCAACTTTCTCTAAGAAGCCTTGTTCTTTAAAAAAAAAAATTCTTCTTAAATTCTTTGTGTAATTCAATACACTTAATACTGATACTATTTAATGTCCAAAATGCTGTCATAGGCATGGTAGCAATACAAACACACTTGATGATGATAAGGAAAAAAATTTCTCATCTAGAACCATGACTTTTCTTCTTGTGGTTAAGTACCATTTTGCTTGTATTCTTGGGTCCCACAGGATAAATGCATGGTTTTATTAAAGCTGCAGGAAATCTAGCAGGAAATTCCCGACATCATTTGTGCCAAAACAAATCATGAAGATTATCGATAACAAAAGGAGATGCGTAAAATGAAACAGAAAAAATATTACCTAATTTATGAAGTTTTGATTCCACAGAGTTGCTTATTGTGGCTATTAGTAAAATAACTAACATATAAGTGGCACAAGAAGCATTCTGAAAGGTTTTATCGGGAGGGATTTTAAAAAATATCACACTTTTTTTATTAAACAAATAAGACAGATCTAGATCTGATGTATATAATTCCACTAAACATCATTTAGCTTTTATTCTTAATCAAAGCATATCAGTCATAAATAGGCCAAGACCTGTTTAGCTTTATCTGAATGGCTGTTCACAGAGCCTTTAAAATCCTGAGGGTGGAGACAATGCACATAAAACAAGGAAAAAATGACTGCGGGAGCATTACCCGTCCGTTTGGCCGAATTTTGCCTGAGCTTCTGTACATGCACATCCTTGCTTGTGTTAATTTTTCTCTTCTCCCTCTGGGTTTTATGTGGTTCTGGATAACTTGTCTGCTTCTGAATCCACTTCTATCTTCTCTCGCTCTTCAGATTTTTTGGGGGGCATACCCGGTGATATAGCATAGGCCTAAGCAGGGTTTTGTAGAATTTGTGAACAGTTTTAAGAGTACGAGCTGTGCCACATATTCACTCTGTGGCTTTGGAGAAGGTCAGTATTTATCATCAGGTTTAGTAATTATTAAATGATGAAGTATGTGGAATATTCACCATACATTTAACAGTGGCTATTTTTATTCTTTTACATATTCTTTTTCTCATACCTGTAAGAAATGGTTGGACTGCTACAATCCCTGACTTCCTTTTCCCTGGACTTGCAGTTTCCTTCTCTGCGACCTTGGCTGGTCCAGAGTCCCCCTTCTCCCTCCTCCAGTATCCCAGCCAATTTGTTCTGAGACGTAGTCGTGCCAGTTCAATGATGGCACAATTAGGTTAAAATATAGTCAGTGATAATATTTGCTTATTTCTGTGTGTGTTCTAGTTAATAAAGTTTAATAATTTAGGTGATCCTGTGCTTTTGCATATTTGTTTCATTATACCTTAATTCAGAAACATTTTTGATGAACATTAATTTTTATTTTTGTGATGCCTAGTTTAATTTAAGGATTCCACTTCATGGAAGCACAGATATGAAGTGAAAAGTGAGACAGTATAGTGGAAGGAGCTTTGGTTTTACAGTCTGTGAAATTTATTGATAATTCTTACTTTTTCAAATACTATTTTTAATAGTTATCATTTGTTGACAGGCATTGCTTTTGTTTAACACCATGAGTATATTAAGTGGCTTATTATTTGTATTACTATTTAGGAGAGTATATACAAAGATAACATTGACTGTCCTTTCTGTCTTTTGGTTTAACTGTTTCTGGGAGAATTGTAGAACCCTGTCCCTTTTGACTTTGGCTTGTAACCACTTGACTATCGGTGCCTTGTTGTTAGACAATTAGTAGCTTGAACCAAGAAACAAAAAGTAAAATTAAACCAATATTTGCCCCTTATATCCTGCTTTTTGGAGGAAATTCGTAATTTTGGTAATTCTGATTGGTATCATTCATTCACTTTACGTCATATATTTTCCTCATTATTATAGGTAATTGGTAGTTTTCTATAATTTCAATTACAACTGACGCTTTAAATATCTATAAAATTTACAATGTAATATTATAAATATTACTTATTATGAAAGTCAGTTGTAATCATTCATTTATTTAATGCAAACTTTGAACATTTATAGGGTATACTTTATAAGACTGTGGATAGAAAGATGAATAATAGGAGATTTTTGTCATCAGTGGATTCACAGTCTAATGCAGGAATAGAAGGAAAATTATAGTGCAGTATGATGTGTGTTATCATGGAAGTGTAGATAAAGTGTTAGCACAAGGAAGGGACTGGGTTTGTGGAACTTGGCATTCCTTTGAGTGTTCTTTGGACTTGCTACATCATTTCTAAGACAAGTAGAAATAATATTAAAACTATTAATATAAAAATCACTTAAAATTTTTCTCCAGGGAACAACTTGGTCTCATTAGACTATTCTTTAGAATTCTATTAGAAACTAGTACTTGCCAGGAGGACTATGCATAATATGTCCAAAGATACTCCTAATATGATTTTTATGTTTCAATGTACTGAAATGGTTTATTATTTTATATGAAATCCTAAGAGTGTTTCATATTTCTAAATTATATACTGTCTTGTAATTACAAAATACCACTGTGACTTAATTATTAATAGAGAGGTACATCAGACTCAGACATGTTCAGTTTTTATGCAAAATGAAGTTATAGAATATGGAGTATTATTATACAGTTGTACCATTCTTCTAATAAAACCTCTGCTTTTTTAAAGCATGTACTCTGAGAGTACTCAAAAATGCATCAAGAAGTAACCAGCTAAATTTACTGGTAAATGAGGTGGGTTTTTTTAAATACATTTTTTAAACATTGAAGCACCATAGATGAGTTTTTTTAAAATACATTTATCAAACATTGACATTCCAATTTCAGGCAAGTAATTGCATTTAAGATCATTTTATATAAATGCAAGAGTAGAAGTTGGAGTTCAAGAAGTTGTGTGCTGTTTTCCATGGTGGTTAAGCATACAGATTCTAGAGCAAACTCCTTGAGTTAAATTCTTGGTAAACTTAGGAAAGCTGCTTAATGTTTCTGTACCTCAGTTTTCTCATCTATAAAGTGGGGGAAAAATAGTGTCCCCTTCATAGTGTTGTTGTGAGAATCTAATAAGTCCATATAACTAATGTGTATAGAACATTCATGGCACACAGGAAGCACTATAGCTATGCTGTTATCTTATTATCGTGTTTGCTTTGGGAATGCAAATGTTTGCTCCAGACCAAATATTTGGTCCAAATATTAAAATCATATTTGGCCCAAGTATTAAAAAACATATTTGGCCCAAATAGTAAAAGCAAAACAAACAAACAGCAGTAAAACCCCCAGTTACCTCAAGGCTCCAGAGAGTTGACCAAAAGCAGACATATTCTGGAGAGGAGCCAGACTTGGAAAATGGAATTGGTGCCAATGACTTTTATATTTTTTAAGGCTTTTAGCCTGGAGGCTGACAGAAGTCAGTGCTGTGTGGTAGCGAAAACTCTAAAAGAACATGCACAGTCTCTCTGAAGACAGAAAGTCAAGGAGTGATCCTGCAAAAGAGAAATCCAGAGAGAGGGAGCCCCAGAGTCTGTGCATACACTCTGCTCAAGTGTCTGGCTGATGCTTAGCCACGTGTATGGGGGGCAGGTGTGAATTCAGTTACCACTGCTAAGGGCAGCGCTGCAGTGAGGTTTGCGCTGCCACCAAGCATTTTGCAGTTTGTGGTTTGAGTCCCACCAAGTTGATTGCTTGTTAAAGCAAATACAGTCAACGTTCTTCAGTGATATATAGCAGAATCCAGAATGTCAACAATATAAAAGGACAGGATACAATTCATAATTGCTTAAAATATGTAGAAACATGCAAATGTGACCCAATCTCAAGAGAGACAGCTACCAAGAACAACCTGGAGATGATCTTACCAGACAAGGATTTAAAGCAGCTATTATGGCTGTGTTCAGTGAAATCAAGGAAAATATGTTTACTGTGAACAGAAAGATTAAAAAAACTCAACGTATAAAAATTATTCAAAGAAACAAAATGGAGTTTCTAGACCTGAAAACTACAGTATCTGAAAAGTTCACATAGCTAGTAAGTGGTAGAACTAGGGTACGAATTTATCTCCATTGGGCTCTGTAGTCTATGCTTTTAAGCTCTTTACTATGGAGTATCCATGTAATAAGAGGAGAGCAGTGGGAGAGCCTAAGGGGATGTCACTAATAAAGCAGTGGGAAGAAGAGGAGGAGGACCCCATGGAAGGCTCTGGGAAGATGCAATCTGGGAGATAAGAGGAAAACTAGGAGAAAATAGTTACAGAAGCCATGTGTATTAGCTTCTATGGCTGCTGTAATAAATTACTCCAAGCCTGATGGCTTAAAACACCATGAACTTATTTTCTTAAAGTTCTTGAGGTAAGAATTCTAAAACTTAGTCTCAATGGGCTAAAATCAAGGTTTTGGCAGGACTGCATTAATTATGGTGGCTCTAGGGAGGAATCCATTTCCTTGCCTTTTCTGACTTATATTTTTGGCTGGTGGCCCATGTTCCATCTTCAAAGCCAGCAACATACTATTATGTTACATATTCACAGGCTCTGTGGAATAGGATGTGGATGGTTTTGGGGTGTCACTATTTGGCCTACTACATCATGGAAGTATAGAGTTTCAGTAAGATATTGTTGACAACATCAGATGAAAATCAGAGAAATCTAGTTGAATAAGGACTGAAAAGTGTACTTTGGTTTGACAGGAGCCTGGTTTTCCTGCAAACCAATCAATATTATTTTCAATCTATCTTATTTATACATACTAATCCATAGATTCACGCATATTTTACGTTGAAAAGACTTTATTCTCTAAGGAGTTTTCGGTATTTATTGGTTACTCCAAAAGTGGTGCTCAATATTTCTTTTATACTTATATTTAAATATATTTAATATTCTTTTATATTCTTATTCTTCTGGTATTTTGGTTCATGTTCACTACATCTAAAAGTCTTATTTGTTCATGCTCTTGGGCCGATAGGCCAAGGATCAAAAATTAAGGGTTAATGTTGCCTCCACCCTGGTTGAGTTTTATTTTCATACTGATATTTTTCCATTTGCTTTCTCTTCATTAAAGTGAATTGGGGTAGTGTTGAGGAAAAAGGAAGGGTTGGCAAACCTTGCTATGAATCATATAATATAGATTGTATTCTGTACATTATTAAAAATATGTTTCTCAGATGGCTGGGCTAATGATTCACTGGGGAAAAAATTGAAGTTTACTTAAACACTTGATATTGTTCATCCATTTTCAAATATGTTACTGCTCTACACAGTCTAAGTCTCCGTTGAAATACAGAATCAAACAATTAGGATATAAAATTGTGATTACACTTTTAAATACTCTTGGGGCAGTAGTTATCTGCCTCTGAAGAGATCAGAACCAAAGACTGAATGGGGCTACTTTTTAATAAAGAAAAATAATACTACACTCACAATTTTTGTTTTTGTGTCAGCAAGATTCCTGCCTAGACTATAGTAAGGAATCAATTAATTTTATATATTGATAATGTTAAAAGTCATTAGTGACACATAAAGCACAAGCAACAAAATAAAAACAGGTGGGGCTACAACAAACTAAAAAGCTTCTGCACAGCAATAGGAACAACAAAGTGAAAAGACAGCCTATGGGATGGGAAAAATATTTGCAAACCATATTATGTGATAAGGGGTTAATATCCAAAATATATAAAGAGCTCATGCAGCTCAATAGCAAAAACCAAATAATCAAATTAAAAATGGACAAAAGACCTGAATAGACATTTTCCCAAAGAAGATGTATGAAAGGCCAACAGGTACATGAAAAGATGCTCAACATCACTAGTCATTAGGGAAATGCAAGTCAAAACCACAGTGAAATATCACCTCATACCTGTAATGGCCATCACCAAAAAGACAAAATATAACAAATACTGGCGAGGTTGTGGAGAAAAGGGAATCCTTGTGCACTGTTGGTGGGATTGTAAACTGGTACAGCTGCTATGGGAATCTTCAAAAATTAAATACAGAACTACCGCATGATCCAGCAATTTCACTTCTGGGAGTATATCCAAAGGAAATGAAAACACTAACTTGAAAAGATATCTGCACCTCCATGTTCATAGCAGAATTGTGATAGCCAAGACACGAAAACTGCCTAAGTGTCCATTGATGGATGAATGGGTAAAGAAATTGTGGAATATCTGTATAGTGGAATATTATTCAGCCATAAAAAATGAGGAAATCCTGACATTTGTGACAACATGGATGGACCTTGAGCATATAATGTTAGGTGAAGTAAGACAGAGAAAGACAAATACTGTATGATCTTACTTATTTGTGAAATCTAAAACAACAGCAACAACAAAAACAAACTCATAGAAAAAGAGATCAGATTTGTGGTTACCAGAGGTGGAGAGAGGAGGAATTGGAGGAAAGCAGTCAGAAGGTACAGACTTCCAGTTGTAAGATAAATAAGTACTACAGGTATAATATACAGTATGATGACTATAGTTAGCACTGCTGTATGATATACAGGAAAGTTGTGAAGAGAGTAGATCCTAAGAGTTCTCATCACAAAGAAAAAATGTTTTTTTCCCCTTTCTTAAAACTAATTAATTTATTTGTTTTTATTTTTGACTGTGTTGGGTCTTCGTTGCTGTGAGTGAGCTTTCTCTAGTTGTGGCAAGTGGGGGCTACTCTTCATTGCAGTGCGCGGACTTCTCATTGTCATGGCTTCTCTTGTTGCAGAGCATGGGCTCTAGGTGCGCAAGCTCAGTAGTTGTGGCTCATGGGCTTAGTTGCTCCGCAGCATGTGGGATCTTCCCGGTCCAGGGCTCTAACCTGTGTCCCCTGCATTTGCAGGCAGATTCTTAACCATTGTGCCACCAGGGAAGCCCTTTTTCCCCTACATGAGAGGATGGATGCTAACTAAAATTATTGCGGTAATCATTTCACAATATACATACATAAGTGAAATCATTATGCCATACACCCTAAACTTACACCATGATATATGTCAATTATATCTCAATAAAACTGGGAAAAAGTAATTAGGGCCTATCATGCATGCAATATAAAAATACACTTAAATTTCCCTTGAAGTTTAAATTCCAGAATCATGTCAATCTTATATTTTCATAACAGTAATAGAGTATAAAATGAAAGTACCTTCTTCATAATCCTTTTTATCCCCTGAAGATAACCACAGCTAAGATTGGCTTATATACATCTAGAACATCATGTATAAAAAATATTTTTCCATAAACAGGATCATATTACAGACTATTGGATCATCTTCTACAACTTAATCATATATGGTTAAAAATAAGGACACAAAAAGTCCCAAGAAAGAGAATCCAGGTTTAATTGAGCAGGGCTCTGGCTCAGATTTTCTATAATTCTCTTGACTCTGTTCTCTCTGTTTGTTTGGTTCTTAGGCTAGTTTCCCTCATGATTACAACAGGGCTGTATCATCGTATCAGTGATGATATCCAAATTCAGCAGCATCTCTAGGCATACAAAGCAGCTGACTTTCTTTGCTTTTGTTTATGATAGTAAGGAGATTTTCCCAGAAACCTCCTGGTAGACTTCCCCTATGCCCACTGTCACATACTCATTGCCCAGATTATTTACTAGCAAGGGGAAATGTGGCTAACACAATTGGCTCAGAGCGTGGGGAGGGAGGGAAGAAAGGCTACCTCTACAAAACTGGATTTTTTGGGGAGAAAGAGGAGGGTTATATATGTAAGTGAACGTTGGACGATTCCTAACGTTCTTTGCTACGATATATAGCAGACGTGGAGTTGGTACCCTTAAGCCTTATTTGGAAGTATTTATTTAGATTTGAGATCCTCCAGGTTCTTAAGCCAAACAAGATCTAGCAAGTTAAAGCCTTACCTAGGAATAGAAATCAAAGTCTATGCTCAGTGGTCTTTGAAGCTGGGAAATGGAAAACCCATGTCTCTTCTCCACCCACCTGATTCATGCAGTATTCATTCCACAGAAGTGTATTGAGTTGCTATTGTGAATTCTGGGCTGGTGACACAGGGATAAATAAGAGGGCATCCTTCCTCTTGAGGAATTTGGTGATCTAATAGTGAAAAGAAAAGGTAGACACATCATTGAATGTGGGTGAAGTGTGCTTTTGATAGTAAACAGTCCAGTGAGAGTACAGAGGAGGGAACTCTTAAGTACTTTCCCACCACTACCTCCCCTATATGAAGGCACACATCCCATCATAAATGGCTGAGGTCCTCTACAGGTAAAAACAGTGAAAAGATCAATGGAATAGTCTGTTTATATTGTAGGCAAGATGATGTTACTAGCTATTTATGTCAAAACTGAAATTCCCAATTATCTACTAATAACTTAACATTTTAGTTCGAGAGGCTGGGTTCTATTTGCCTTGCTGTTCATGAACATCCCTAGTAAAGCATAAATACTTCTTTTTGGGAATGGGGCTCTAAAGCTAATAAATTAACACATTTACTGACTGGTTGTGTTCGTTAGCCAGCATCTTGTCTAAAGCCTGTGTACATAATCATGTACCTGTCTTTCATCTGTGAAACTGGTGCAGTGATTTAGAAGGTGAATGGGATTATTATCTCCTAAAGGGCATATAGCTAAAAATATTCACTGAGCAACAACTATTTATCTACCACTTATGTGAATGTGGACATTTGTCTGTGGTTGAGATATGCATCCTCTATTTGTAGACGTTTTCTGTTTTATTGTCTTTCTCTCTAGAAAGACTACTTCCTACTCTGAATACTACATATTGCTAAGTATTTGAATGATGTGGTTTCCAGAGACACCAGCACCAAACTCAATAAGGAGGTCAATTTAATCAACATGTAATTTAATCACCATGCCAGCATTATGCACTGTTTTAGATTATGACTTTTGAATGTATAGATTATTTTATTCTATTAGTATCATTCAATTTGAACATCTTCCTTAGATTTTTTGGTATTTAAAATAAAAATTATTTTTCATGTGTAAATGTTTGATAGCAAACGAGTCAGATAGTAAATTTATGTGCTAGATTGTTCCTGAATTTACCAGTGATTTAAAGATATTCGTAACCTATTGAGCCAAACAGCCTCTAATTTTTATTCTCTTAAAGTAAACTGTATTTTCTTAAAACAGTCTAGTCTAATTTGACAGAATACATCCTCTTTCACTACTTTTTATCAAATACCAGTTCCCCTTACTTCCTCGACCCCCTCACTAGCACTGTTTCTTACCTTGCTTGAGTTGTCTCCAAAGCATTTCTTTCCTTCTGACATACTATATGTTTCTGTTTTTATTTTTATTTTTAAATAAGCTGTCTATCCCTATTAGAGTATAAATCCCATGAGTGCAAACTTTTTGATCTGTTGTGTTCACTGGCTTTACCGGTAACACCTAGGACAAAGCATGAGATGAACTAGATACTGAGGAAATATTTGCTGACTTGAGGAATTGCAAAATAGAATATATAAACCAAAAATTAAGGGGCTGAAAAGTGCCCCAAATTCTGTGTCTACTACTATGGTGACAGTTTTGAACCTAAGTAGAACATTGACTGTTCAGTGCAGCTATTTTTCACCTTTCCCTTCTCTGTTGCGAGAGAAAAGAAACATATTCAGAAGGGAAAATGAGAAAATAACCTTTTGGGGTTAGATAACCATGCATCCTTGTTTGTCTGGCACAGTTCAGGTTAACACCTGTCATAGCTTAATTTCTGTTATCCCCCTTTCACTGTCCATAGTGCCCCAGTCTGGGTGAGAAACTAAATGGCCATCCTCAGTCATGGTACCTTGGCGAATCATATAAAAGTTTCAGACGTGTTCCCCAGAAAAAAATACAGGTAATTTCTACACGTACAAAATCTTTCATATACTTTGAGATTTGAGGACTTAAAAGGAATCCAAGCCACTCTTTTGACTTGTAGCCACACACTCTCAGAATCTGTACTTTTTTGCACCTAATCTCAGAGCTGTGAGAGAAAGATGAAGTCCGGTGGGATCTGTATAACTTCGAGACCAGATGGAACATTCTGACAACATGAGGTCAGTACTGGAGGTATGACCAGATGTGACTTCTCTGACTTCTGAGTTAATAGTGATGCCATTAGCTCTAAGACACCAACAGAGCTGTGGTCGACTTCTTTACTGGAACAGGAAACCTTAGAACTGTCCTTAGACCATTGACAGAGTAGTACAGACAGCAGCACACCCAGGGCACACAGAATGGGCTCCATATTGTAGTGCACTGATTTCCATAGTTCTGGAGACAGTGAGCCTGGTGTGAGATAAGAAGAACCTATTGAAATGGTTACGTGATTTGACATGAGAGAAAAGTGTCCCAATGAGATTAAACAGTGCAGACAGAGAGAGAGAGAGAGAGAGAGAGAGAGAGAGAAGTGATAGATAAATCCCAGCAGAGACAACAAAAGAAGCAAAGTTTGGGGCTTCCCTGGTGGCGCAGTGGTTGAGAGTCTGCCTGCTGATGCAGGGGACACGGGTTCGTGCCCTGGTCCGGGAAGATCCCACATGCCGCGGAACGGCTAGGCCCGTGAGCCATGGCCACTGAGCCTGCGCGTCCGGAGCCTGTGCTCCGCAACGGGAGAGGCCACAATAGTGAGAGGCCCACGTACCACAAAAAAAAACAACAGAAAAAAGAAGCACAGTTAGGCCAGCAAAATTTAACACTTCATAAGCTGGAGTTACTTGCATTTGTTCACTCTACAGATGTACCATGAGTAACTTATGTTCCAAGCTCTGTGTAGGAGAAATGGTGAGGGAGAGCCTGAGGGGCTAGGGATGTTTCTTCCAGGACAGGACATAAGTGGAATCTGTGCATTATAATATAAACTATAAATTTTGGGGGGAAGTGAAGGATTAAAAATGAGATCCTAGGGGCAAAGATAAAAACTGAGATTATCTTTACACACCCATGGCCTGGAGATTTTGTTTTGTTTTCTTTCTAATGGTATTAGTGTGTATAACAGTTATGAGTAGGAAAGTGGTTTATATCATATATTTAATCATGAGATATAGTCTCTATACTTCCAAAATGGATTTGAGGTGAATGCTACATAGTTATCTCAATTCAGTAAATTTGTAGTTAGTTTCACCATAAGGAGTTTTTGGTTCCTTTGAAAACTATTCAAGAACTGCTTAGGAAGAAATCTGTGCACCAAGAGATTGAGCCAATAATTAGATCACCCTTATGGTGTTTTCTCAAGGACTGTTTTGATTATGGCTTCTTTCTAGGTTGAACTGTTGAACAACTGTTCCCTGAGCAGACTGTTCCTAATTTAATTGTTGCTAAGTGAACAATCAGTTTTCATGAAGGAACTTAAGCTTTAGTTTTTCTTCATGTCTAGCTTTAGTTAGTTTTTCATTTTGTCCATTCTCTATCCAAATTGGACTCACTCCTTGAATATGCTCTATTTTCCCCAGATACATTACTCATATTCTTACCACACTAATTCCTCAACTTAGAGTTCTGAGCCATTCAAAAGTTTACCCTATCCTTCTATGCTTATGTCCAAGAAGGTGTCTTCCTTGAATTTTTTCATAATCCTCTCTGCCAGAAATAATATTTCTACTCATGGATGCATATCACTGGGTTTTTAAGTTTTTCTACATTTCTCTCATTTTATAATTATTTGGTATGTATTATATATAATTTATTTACATTAGAATATGTTTTTTTAGAGCAGTTTGAGATTTACAGAAAACTGTTTGAAAAAGTCCCATAACCTTTCCCCTTCCCTACATCCTTTATTATTATAATACCTTGCATTAGTGTGATATATTTGTTATAACTGACAAACATTATCACTCAGAGCTCATAGTTTACATTAGGGCAGATATTGACAAATCATTATCATTCAGATTTCATAGTTTACGTTAGGGTTCACTCTTTGTGCTGTACATTCTAAAAGTTTTGACAAATACATGATGTCATGTATCCACCATTACTGGTATTGTACAGAATAGTTTCACTGCCCTAAAAGTCCTGTGTGCTTCACCTCTTCATGCCTCCCTCCCTTCTAACCACTGATCTTTTTACTGTCTCTCCATAGTTTTGCATTTTCCATAATGTCATATACTTAGAATCATACAGTACGCAGCCTTATTATTCTGGCTTTTTTCACATAGTGATATGCATTTAAGCTTTCTCTATGTCTTTTCCTAGCTTGATAGCTTGTTTCTTTTTATTACTGAGTAATATTCCATTGCCTGGTTGTACAGGAGTTTGTTTATCCATTTACCTATTGAAGAATATCTTGGTTATTTCTAAGCTTTGGCAATTATGAATAAAGCTGCTATAAACTCACATGCAGGTTTTCATGTAGACATAAGCTCCCAGCTCCTTTGGGTAAATACCAAGAAAAGAGATTGCTTGGTCATATGTTAAGGGTATGTTTACTTTTGTAAGAGACTGCCAAACTGACTTTCAAAGTATCTGTAGCATGTGGCATTCCATGAATGAATGAGAGTTCCAGTTGCTCCACATCCTTATCAGCATTTGGTGGTGTCAGTTTTTGGATTTTAGCCATTCTCACAGTTGTGTAAATGGTAACTTATTGTTATTTTAATTTGCAATCTGCTGATGATATATGACATAGACCATCTTTTCATATGCTTATTTGCCATAGTGTCTTTTTTTGTGAGGTGTCTATTGAGATCTTTTGACAAATTTTAAATTGGGTTGTTTATTTTCATATTGTTTTTAAAATTGAAGTATAGCTGATTTAAAATGTATTAATTTCTGCTGTACAGCAAAGTGATTCAGTTACATACATATATATATATATTCTTTTTCATCTTCTTTTCCATTATGGTTTATAACAGGATATTGAATATAGTTTCCTGTGCTATACAGTGGCACATTGCTATTTATCCATTCTGTATATAATAGTTGGCATCTGCTCATCCCAAACTCCCAGTTTATCCCTCCTCCATCCTCTCTCCCCCTTGGCAACCACAAGGCTGTTCTCTATGTCTTGTTTAGTAGATAAGTTCATTAGTGTCATGTTTTAGGTTCCACACATAAGTGATATCATATGGTATCTGTCTTTCTCTTTCTGACTTGACTTAGTATGATATTCTCTAGGTCCATCTATGTTGTTGCAAATGGCATTAGGTCATTCTTTTTTGTGGGTGAGTAGTATTCCGTTGTATATCGTATTGTTGAGATTTAAGAGTTCTTTGTATATTCTGGCTACCAGTCTTTTATCATATATATGTTTTGCAAAGATTTTCTCCCAGTTGTGGGTTGAATTTTAATTCAGCTAACAGTGTTTTTCACAGAGCAGAAGACTTAATTTTCATGAAGTTCAACTTAACAATTTTCCATTTATGGATCATGCTTTTGGTGTTGTACCTAAAAAGTCATTGCTAAACCCAAGGTCACCCAGATTTTCTCCTATGCTATCTTCTAGGAGTTTTATAGTTTTGTGTGTTATATTTAGGTCTGTGATCCATTTTGAACTCATTTTTGTGGCAGGTTTAAGATCTGTCTAGATTTTTTTTTTAACATCTTTACTGGAGTATAATCGCATTACAATGTTGTGTTAGTTTCTGCTCTGTAACAAAGTGAATCAGCTATATGTATACATATATCCCCATATCTCCTCCCTCTTGCCTCTCCCTCCCACCCTCCCTATCCCATCCCTCAAGGTGGTCACAGAGCACTGAGCTGATCTCCCCGTGCTATGTAGCTACTTCCCACTAGCTATCTGTTTTACATTTGGTATATATGTCAGTGCTACTGTCTCACTTCGTCCCAACTTACCCTTCCCCCTCCCTATGTCCTTAAGTCCATTCTGTACATCTGCGTCTTTATTCCTGTCCCATCCCTAAGTTCATTAGAACCATTTTTTTTTTTTATATTTTAGATTCCATATATATGTGTTGGTGTACGGTATTTGTTTTTCTCTTTCTGACTTACTTCACTCTGTACGACAGACTCTAGGTCCATCCACCTCACTACAAATAACTCAGTTTCGTTACTTTTTATGGCCGAGTAATATTACATTGTATATATGTGGCACATCTTCTTTATCCATTCATCTGTCAACGGACACCTAGGTTGCTTCCATGTCCAAGCTACTGCAAATAGTGCTGCAGTGAACATTGTGGTACATGACTCTTTTTGAATTATGGTTTTCTCAGGGTATATGCCCAGTAGTGAGTGGGATTGCTGGGTCGTATGGTAGTACTG
This sequence comes from Hyperoodon ampullatus, assembly GCF_949752795.1. Lineage (NCBI taxonomy): Eukaryota > Metazoa > Chordata > Mammalia > Artiodactyla > Ziphiidae > Hyperoodon > Hyperoodon ampullatus. Next base: position 116,774,534 of record NC_136914.1, on the reverse strand, counting down.
TTTTTAGTTTTTCAAGGAACCTCCATAGTGTTCTCCATAGTGGCTGTATCAATTTACATTCCCACCTACAGTGTAAGAAGGTTCCCTTTTCTCCACACCCTCTCCAGCATTTATTGTTTCTAGATTTTTTTGATGATTGGCCATTCTGACCGGTAAGTGGTGATACCTCATTGTACTTTTGATTTGCATTTCTCTAATGATTTGTTATGTTCAGCATCCTTTCATATGTTTTTTGGCAATCTGTATATCTTCTTTGGAGAAATGTCTATTTAGGTCTTCTGCCCATTTTGGGATTGGGTTGTTTGTCTTTTTGTTATTGAGCTGCATGAGCTGCTTGTAAATTTTGGAGATTAATCCTTTGTCAGTTGCTTCATTTGCAAATATTTTCTCCCATTCTGAGGGTTGTCTTTTCATCTTGCTTATGGTTTTCTTTGCTGTGCAAAAGCTTTTAAGTTTCATTAGGTCCCATTTATTTATTTTTGTTTTTATTTCCATTTCTCTAGGAGGTGGGTCAAAAAAGATCTTACTGTGATTTATGTCAAAGAGTGTTCTTCCGATGTTTTCCTCTAAGAGTTTTATAGTGTCTGGCCTTACATTTTGGTCTTTAATCCATTTTCAGTTTATTTTTGTGTATGGTGTTAGGAAATTTTCTAAGTTCATTCTTTTACATGTAGCTGTCCAGTTTTCCCAGCACCACTTATTGAAGAGGCTGTCTTTTCTCCACTGGATATTCTTGCGCTCTTTATCAAAGATAAGATGAGCATATGTGTGTGGGTTTATCTCTGGGCTTTCTGTTCTGTTCCATTGATCTGTATTTCTGTTTTAGTGCCAGTACCATACTGTCTTGATTACTGTAGCTTTGTAATATAATCTGAAATCAGGGAGTCTGAGTCCTCCAGCTCCATTTTTCTTTCTCAAGATTGCTTTGGTTATTTGGGGTCTTTTATGTTTCCATACAAATGTGAAATTTTTTGTTCTAGTTCGCTGAAAACTGCCATTGGTAGTTTGATAGGGATTGCATTGAATCTGTAGATTGCTTTGGGTAGTATAGTCATTTTCACAGTGTTGATTCTTCCAATCCAAGAACATGGTATATCTGTCCATCTATTTGTATCATCTTTAATTTCTTTCATCAGTGTCTTATAGTTTCCTGCATAGAGGTCTTTTGTCTCCTTAGGAAGGTTTATTCCTAGGTATTTTATTCTTTTTGTTGCAGTGGTAAATGGGAGTGTTTCCTTAATTTCTCTTTCAGATTTTTCATCATTAGTGTGTAGGAATGCAAGAGATTTCTGTGCATTAATTTTGTATCCTGCTACTCTACATATTCATTGATTAGCTCTAGTAGTTTTCTGGTAGCATCTTTAGGATTCTCTATGTATAGTATCATGTCTTCTGCAAACAGTGAAAGCTTTACTTCTTCTTTTCCAATTTGGATTCCTTTTATTTCCTTTTCTTCTCTGATTGCTGAGGCTAAAAGTTCCAAAACTATGTTGAATAATAGTGGTGAGAGTGGGCACCCTTGTCTTGTTCCTGATTTTAGAGGAAATGGTTTCAGTTTTTCACCATTGAGAACGATGTTGGCTGTGTTTGTCATATATGGCCTTTATTATGTTGAGGTAAGTTCCTTCTATGCCTACTTTCTGGAGGGTTTGAATCATAAATGCGGGTTGAATTTTGTCAAAAGCTTTTTTTTTTTTTTTTTTTTTTTTTTTGTGGTCCGCAGACCTCTCACTGTTGTGGCCTCTCCTGTTGCGGAGCACAGGCTCCGGATGCACAGGCTCAGTGGCCATGGCTCATGGGCCCAGCCGCTCCGTGGCATGTGGGATCTTCCCGGACCAGGGCACGAACCCATGTCCCCTGCATCAGCAGGCAGACTCTCAACCACTGCACAACCAGGGAAGCCCCGTCAAAAGCTTTTTCTGCATCTATTGAGATGATCATATGGTTTTTTTCCTTCAGTTTGTTAATATGGTGTATCACATTGATTTGTGTATATTGAAGAATCCTTGCATTTCTGGGATAAACCCCACTTGATCATGGTGTATGATCGTTTTAATGTGCTGTCGGATTCTGTTTGCTAGTATTTTGTTGAGGATTTTTGCGTCTGTGTTCATCAGTGGTATTCGTCTGTAGTTTTCTTTTTTTGTTACATCTTTGTAGGGTTTTGGTATCAGGGTGATGGTGGCCTCGTAGAATGAGTTTGGGAGTGTTCCTCCCTCTGCTATATTTTGGAAGAGTTTGAGAAGGATAGGTGTTAGCTCTTTTCTAAATGTTTGATAGAATTCTCCTGTGAAGCCATCTGGTTCTGAGCTTGTTTGTTTGTTGGAAGATTTTTAATCACACTTTCAATTTCAGTGCTTGTGATTGGTCTGTTTATATTTTCTGTTTCTTCCTGGTTCACTCTCGGAAGGTTGTGCTTTTCTAAGAATTTGTCCATTTCTTCCAGGTTTTCCATTTTATTGGCATATATTTGCTTGTAGTAATCCCTCATTCTTTGTGACTCTGCAGGTTCAGTTGTTACTTCTCCTTTTTCATTTCTAATTCTGTTTATTTGAGTTGTCTCTCTATTTTTCTTGATGAGGCTGGCTAGTGGTTTATTAATTTTGTTTATCTTCTCAAAGAACCAGCGTTTAGTTTATTGATCTTTACTATTATTTCCTTAATTTCTTTTTCATTTCTGATCTGATCTTTATGATTTCTTTCCTTCCGCTAACTTTGTGATTTTTTTGTTTTTCTTTCTCTGAGCACTTTAGGTATAAGCTTAGGTTGTTTATTTGAGGTGTTTCTTTTTTTTGAGGTAGGATTGTATTGCTATAAACTTCCCTCTTAGAACTGCTTTTGCTGCATCCCATAGGTTTTGGGTCATCGTGTTTTCATTGTCATTTGTTTCTAGGTATTTTTTGATTTCCTCTTCGAATTCTTCAGTGATCTCTTGGTTATTTACTAGCATATTGTTTGAAAATTTTTAAAAATTTTTAAAATTTACCAAGGCTTGATATGTGACCCAAGATGTGGTCTATCCTGGAGAATGTTCCATGAGCCCTTGAGAAGAAAGTGTATTCTGTTGTTTTTGGATGGAATATCCTATAAATATCAATTAAGTCCATCTTGTCTAATGTGTCATTTAAAGCTTGTGTTTCCTTATTGATTTTCATTTTGGATGATCTGTCCATTGGTGATAGTGGGGTATTAAAGTTTCCTACTGTTACTGTTTTTCTGTCGATTTCCCCTTTTATGGCTGTTAGCATTTGCCTTATGTATTGAGGTGCTCCTATGTTGGGTGCATAAGTATTTACAATTGTTATATCTTCTTCTTGAATAGATCCCTTGATCATTAGGTAGTGTCCTTCTTTGTGTCTTGTAATAGTCTTTATTTTAAAGTGTATTTTGTCTGATATGAGAATTGCTACTCCAGCTTTCTTTTGGTTTCCATTTGCATGGAATATCTTTTTCCATCCCCTCACTTTCAGTCTGTATGTGTCCCTAGGTCTGAAGTGGATCTCTTGTAGACAGCATATATATGGGTCTTGTTTTTGTATCCATTCAGCCAGTCTGTGTCTTTTGGTTGGAATGTTTAATCCATTTACATTTAAGATAATTATGGATATATATGTTCCTATTACCATTTTCTTAATTGTTTTGGGTTTGTTATGTAGGTCTCTTCCTTCTCTTGTGTTTCCTGCCTAGAGAAGTTCCTTTAGCATTTGTTGTAAAGCTGGTTTGATGGAGCTGGATTCTCTTAACTTCTGCTTGTCTCTGAAGGTTTTAATTTCTCCATCAAATCTGAATGAGATCCTTGCTAGGTAGAGTAATCTTGGTGGTGGTTTTTTCCCTTTCATCACTTTAAATATGTCCTGCCACTCCCTTCTGGCTTGCAGAGTTTCTGCTGAAAGATCAGCTGTTAACCTTACGGGGATTCCCTTGTATGTTGATTGTTGCTTTTCCCTTGTTGCTTTTAGTATTTTTTCTTTGTATTTAATTTTTGTAGTTTGATTAATATTTGTCTTGGCATGTTTCTCTTTGGATTTATCCTGCATGGGACTCTCTGTGCTTACTGGACTTAAGATTGAATATTTCCTTTCCCATATTAGGGAATTTTTCCACTATAATCTTTTCACATATTTTCTCAAACCCTTGTTTTTCCTCTTCCTCTGGGACCCCTATAATTCGAATGTTGGTGTGTTTAATGTACCAGAGGTCTCTGAGACTGTCCTCAATTCTTTTCATTCTTTTTTCTTTATTTTGCTCTGTGGTAATTATTTCCACTATTGTTCTTCCAGGTCACTTATCTGTTCTCCTGCCTCAGTTATTCTGCTATCTATTCCGTCTAGAAAAATTGGGATTTCATTTATTGTGTTGTTCATCATTGTTTGTTTGCTCTTTAGTTCTTGTAGGTCCTTGTTAAATGTTTCTTTATTTTCTCTATTCTATTTCCAAGATTTTGGATCATCTTTACTGTCATTACTGTGAATTCTTTTTTAGGTAGACTGCCTATTTCCTCTTCATTTGTTAGGTCCGATGGGTTTTTACCTTGCTCCTTCATCTGCTACATATTTCTCTGTCTTCTCATTTTGCTTAACTTACTGTGTTTGGGGTCTCCTTTTCACAGGCTGCAGGTTCATAGTTACTGTTGTTTTTGGTGTCTGGCCCCAGTGGGTAAGGTTGGTTCCCGTGGGTCATGTAGGCTTCCTGGTGGAGGGGACCGGTGCCTGTGTTCTGGTGGGTGGGGCTGGATCTTGTCTTTCTGGTGGGCAGGGCTGCGTCTGGTGGTGTGTTTTGCAGTGTCTGTGAACTTAGTATGATTTTAGGCAGCCTCTCTGCTAATGGGTCGGGTTGTACTCCTGTCTTGCTAGTTGTTTGGCATGGTGCATCCAGCACTGGAGCTTGCTGGCCATTGTGTGTAGCTGGGTCTTAACACTGAGATGGAGATCTCTGGGAGAGTTCTCGCTGATTGATATTATGTGGGGCCGGGAGGTCTGTGGTGGTCCAGTGTCCTGAACTCTGCTCTCCCACCTCAGAGGCTCAGGCCTGACACCAGGCTGGAGCACCAAGAGCCTGTCAGCCACATGGTTTAGATTAAAGAGTTTTCAACACAGGTCTTTCCAACTCTAGATCCCAGATCTTAACATCGGTGGAGGCACTGCGTGGTGCATCCTGTGGGTGGTGGCGGGCTGGCAGCCAGGCGCAAGATGAGGAAATTTTGGTTCTGTAAGCAGGGCTTCAACCCACTGTGTGAGAAGCTCAAAGAAGAGCTCTTCACCTTCCACCTCTTTTTTTTTTTTTTTTTTTTGCATGTGGATGTCCAGTTGTTCCAGCGTCATTTGTTGAAAAGACTCTCGTTTTTCCATTGAATTACCTTGCACCGTAGTCAAAGATCAATTGATTTTATTTGTGTCAGTCCATTTCTGTGCTGTCTGTTCTTTTCTATTGATCTATCTGGCTGTTCTTTCACTAGTACCACACTGTCTTGACTACTGTAGCTTTATACAGTATTGGGTACTGTTGGTACCCAATTGGCATTGGGTACTGTTGGTCCTCTTACTTTATTCTTCTCCTTCAGTGTTGTGTTGGCTTTTCTGGGTCTTTTACTTCCCATATAAACTTTAGAATTAGTTTTTCAATATCTACAAAATAACTTGCTGGCATTTTGATTGGGATTGCACTGAATTGTTAAAATCATTATATCCCTCATTGCACCCATTACTTTTTTATAGTAAATGGACGTGGAATTTATTTGAGTTTATTATTATTCATAGTAGATCCTTCCAGAGTTTAAGATGTGTGTTTAACTTGATTTCTTTTCCCCAATGGCTAAGAAAAACTCCCATCATTTTTCATAACAGATGATTTCCTTCCTTATTTATTGTGATGTCTTTTTTGTCATACATTAAGTTTGTACATTCCCAGATGGGTTATTCTAAGCTAAATACTCTGTCTATACACATCTGTCTATTACTGTGCTGAAACAGCACTGATTTAATCACTGTATTTTAGGAATGTTTTAATGTTTAATTGGGCTAGTTCTACCTTATTTCTTCTCTTTTTTCCCTCACTGATTGTTCATACTCTTCTTAAATATTTATTTTCCCTAATGAATTTACTTGTGGTATTTTTTTTTTTTTTTTTTTTTTTGCGGTATGCGAGCCTCTCACTGTTGTGGCCTCTCCCATTGCGGAGCACTGGCTGTGGATGCGGAGGCTCAGCGGCCATGGCTCATGGGACCAGCCGCTCCGCGGCATGTGGGATCTTCCCGGGCCAGGGCACGAACCCGTGTCCCCTGCATTGGCAGGCGGACTCTCAACCACTGCACCACCAGGGAAGCCCTGAATTTACTTGTGGTATTTAATTGAACTTAGTAATTCTGGCAAGAGCCTACATGAAGAGAATACTATATTATTTGGTTAGCACCCATCCACTTGACTTTGTTAGCATTAAACTTTATGTGCAAGCCATTTTAATATATTATGTGCTTGAAAATGGAAGTATTGGCAGTTTTGAATGTATGTGTACGTTCCTAAGGATTTGGACAAATTCAGAAAGCAATTTAAATAGTACTACAGGAGCTTTTCCTATTCTAAAAGAGGAATAATTTAGGAAGCAGTAGATCTTAGTCCTCTGTTACCCAGTTTAAATTTTAAAAGAAAAAATTTAAACTTCCAAGTGAAAATTCTAAATATTTTCCTTAAGTTGAATGCAATAGTGTGGGAGATTGCCAAGATTACTTTATTGTGTAAATCTGCATCATTGTTTGACATTATTTGACAAATTCAAAAAAATATTCTGTCTGATCAATACAAAAATCAGAATAAAGATAGGAAATTGGGCTAAAGTATAATTCAGTGAATTATTGAACTTACTTGGTGACTTCATTTGCTTAATTAAATTTACGGTGAGTTTTTTTTACCAAACTGATGGCAGAAAGGACTTTGTGGTCTCATGTCGTTTAAAAACAAGATGGCATCAGTGATGAATTCTACCAGTCATTTAAAGGAGAATTAATACCAATTATTCTCAAACTCTTCCAAAAAACAGAAGAAGAGGGACACTCCTATACATATTCACCAAGGCCAGCATTACCCTGAATCCAAAACCAGACAAGAATACCACAAGAAAGGAAAATTATAGGCCAATATCCCTGATGAATATAGATGAGAAAATTCTCAACAAAATACTAGGAAGCTGAATTCAACAATATATTAAAAGGATCAATACTGTGATCAACAGGGATTTATTCCAGGGATGCAAGGATGGTTTATAATCCACAAATCAGTCAATGTGATGCACCCCATTAACAAAACAAAGGGTAAAAATCATGACCATCTCAACAGATGCAGAAAGAGCATTTGACAGAATTCAACATCCATTTACGATTGAAAAACTCTCCACAAAGTGGGTGTAGAGGGAGCATACCTCAACTTAATAAAGGCCATATGTGACAGGCCCACAGCTAACATTATACTCAGCAGTACAAAGCTGAAAGCTTTTCCTCTAAGATCAGGAACAAGACAAGGATGCCCATTCTTTCCACATCTATTTAACATAGTATTGGAAGTCCTAACCAGAGCAATTAGCCAAGAAAAAGCAATAAAAGGTATCAAATTGGAAAGAAAGAAGTAAAACTGTTACTCCTTGCAGGTAATGTGATGTAATGTATAGAAAACCACCAAAAAAACCCACCAAAAACCAAAAAACTGTTGGAACTAATAAACGAATTCAGTAACTGTGCAGGATAAGAATATCAATATACAAAAATTTTTTGCATTTCTCTATGCTAATAGCAAACTATCAGAAAGAGAAATTAAAGAAACAATGTCATTTACAAGTGCATCAAAAAGAATAAAGTACCAATGAATAAATTTAACCAAGGTGGTGAAAGACCTTTACACTGAGAACTATGAGACGTTGGTGAAAGAAATTGAATGAGACACAAATGAATGGAAAGATATTTTGTGCTCATAAGATAGTAATCAAAACAGTATGGTGTCTGCATAAAAAAGATGTATAGATCAGTGGAACAGAACAGAGAGCCCAGAAATAAACCCATGCATAGATGGTCAATTGATTTATGAAAGAGGTGCCAGCGTATACAATGAGAAAGGACAGTCTCTTCAGAATATGGTGCTGAGGGCTTCCCTGGTGGCACAGTGGTTGGGATTCCGCCTGCCAGTGCAGGGGACACAGGTTCGTGCCCCAGTCTGGGAAGATCCCACATGCCGCGGAGTGGCTAGGCCCGTGAGCCATGGCTGCTGAGCCTGCGTGTCTGGAGCCTGTGCTCCGCAATGGGAGAGCCCACAACAGTGAGAGGCCCGCGTACTGCAAAAAAAAAAGAAAAAAAAGGAATAAATCTTAACCGTTTTTGACAACATGGATGGACCTTGAAGGGATTATGCTAAGTGAGACAAGTGAAAGACAAATACTATATAATTTCACTTTTATGTGGAATCTGAAAAACAAACAAACAAACTGAACCTATAGTTACAGAGAACAGATTGGTGGTTGCAGAGGCAGGGTGTAGGAGAGGCAAAATGGGTGAAAGTGGTCAAAAGATACAGTCTTCCAGTTATGAAATTAATAAGCCCTGGGGATATAATATACAGCATGATTACTGTAGTTAATAACACTGTATTGTATATTTGAAAGTTGCTAAGATAGTAGATGTTAAAAGTTCTCATCACAAAAAAAATTGAAAGTATGTCTGGTTATAGATGTTAACTTGACTTATTGTAATGATCATTTCACAATATATGGAAATCTCAAATCATTCATCTAATATAAAGTTATGTCAATTATATCTCAGTTTTTAAATATTTTAAAAAATTAAGTGCTGACTATTAAAAAAAGAAGCATTACCACAAAGAAGTACAGGCCCAGATGGCTTCTCTGGTCAATTCCAGCAAACATTTGAGAAAGCAGTAATACCAATCTTAACCTCTTGCAGAATCCTTCTCAACTAATTTTATGATGTCAACATAACCATGGTCCTAAACCATGAGAAAGGTCTTGCCAGAAAATATGTTATACACTAATATTCATCAAGGTCATAGATGCAGAAATCCTCTACAAAATACTAGCAAACCAAATTTATGGATATATAAAATCAATAGCATATTATAACTAAGGTGGGATTCAATAGTAGTTAATGTATTCATGAAAGTGATTAATGTCTTTCTCCATATTAAAAGACATAAAGGGAAAGATTACATATTTTAATTGATACTTTTAAAACATTTAAAAAATAAATCTTGTATTGTAAATTTGTAATGTAGGGAACTCTTTAATCTGATAGATGCTATCTGTAAAATGGAAAACCAGTGAAATATTGAATTATTTTAGTGTAATGTTAAATAAAGGGGCGAAGGTGGGCACTATTAGAATTAAAAAGTGAATTTAGTAAAGTTAGAACTCAGTATAAATTGTCAGTTATATTTCTATATATTAGCAAAAAGGAAACATAAAATAAAAATTTCTAACTGAGTCTACTTATATTGGTATAATACAACATCATGTACCTAGGAATAATTCTAATGAAAGATATGTAAACCTTTCCATAGAAAATCGAAAAGCATTTTGAAGGAAATTAAAGGTGACCTAAACAAAAGAGGGATATACAGTGTTGGAAGCCTGAATATTATAAAGATGGCAGCTCTCTCCAAATTGATCTGTCAATCAATGCAATCGCGATCAAGATCCCAGCGGGTTTTCTTTTTGTGTGCATGAAAATTTATGTCTATTCTGAACATTATAGGACATAGAGAGGGTCAATATTAACAAATATAATATTGAAGAAAAGAACAAAGTTGGGGCCTTTGGCTACCAGATATCAAAACTTATTTTGATGGAACAGTGGTTAGGATAGTATGGTATTAGCACAGGCGTAGAAAAATAGGCCAAAATAGAAGAGAGTTCATAAATACCTCCACATGTTAGTAACTTGATTTATGATGGAGGTGGCAATGCAGTACAGTGGAGGCAAGAATTATCTTTTTGTAAATGGTGCAGGGTCAACTGAACAGCTGAATGAGGGGGAAAATGAATCTGAATTCCCTCCCTAGCACCATATACCCAGAAAACCAATACCTAACAGATTGAGGTCTCAGGTAAGAGTTAAGATAATACATTTTCTCAGAAATAATGTAGGAGGATCTTTTCAAGACAAAAAGCACCAGCAATGAAGGAAAAGATGGAGAAATTGTACCAAAACTAAGAATGTCTGTCATCAGAGTTACCATTAGGAGATGGAAAAGACAGGACACAGACTGGGAGAGAATACTTGAAAAATAGAAACAATTCTGGGAAATCAGTATGAACAAAAATAGACAACCTAATAGAAAAAATGGGTAAAAGACTTGAACAAATACTTCTTAACAGCAGATATATTCGAAATATCCAAAGCATACGGAAAAATGCTTCATTACAGTAGGCTTCAGAGGAATGCAGATGAAAACTGTGATGAGGTATTACTACACACCCACCAGAAGATCTAAAATTTAAAAGACTAGAAGTATTGTCAAGATGTGAAGCAAGTGAAACTCATACACTCCTGATGAGAGTTAAATGTATACCACTGCTTTAGAAATCTCTTTGGCAGTATCTGCTATAGCTAAATATTTATAAATCCATGACCAAGAAATTCCACTCCTGGTATATACCTAATAGATATATATTCCTGTATGCACCAAAAGATATGTACAAGAATATTCACTGTAGAATTACTTGTAATAGCCCTAAGCAGGAAACAACCCAAATGTTCAACTGTTGAATGGATAAATAAATTGTGACATATTCATACCATGGAATATGATAAGCAGGGAAAATGAATTAATTACTACTACATGCGACAGTGTGATGAATCTTACAAACCTAATGTCAGCTAAAGGAGGTAGATAAAAAGAGAACATAGTCTATATTTCCAAATTAGAAAAGTAATTAATGGTGATAGAATAATAGTTAACTATGGAGAGAGCATGAAGGCAGCTTCTAGGTTGTAGATTGTATCCTATTTTTAGTTTTGGGTGATGATTACATGGGTTTGTTTATTTGCTAGTACAATTTTGTGAAGCTATATACTCATGATTTATATATTTTTCTGAATTTGTATTTACTAAAAATGTGGGCCCTCCAAATCATAGTTTTACTTTTAGAAAATTGAAACGACTTCATTATATTTTGAATCCTGGAACACAGTGTGCAAATTTTTCAAGTTTTCCCCCCAATCTTAATAATAAACAACCTGTGTGGTGGAGAATTACTTATAGGGTAGAGTAGATTTTGTTTTTCACTTTTCTCTAATTTATTATTTTAAAAACCTTAGCAGGGTAATGGATTGTAGGTATGTATTAAATATTTCAATTACTTTTCTTATGTTATGCTTTGATATTAAAAACTTTATATTTATGTCGGATATTTTATTGTTGTGTCGTAATTATCTAGAAATTTATCTATGTGAAAAACCGGACATGCTATTTGAAAAACAAACTAAATAACATGTTCGATATCATAAGAATCTCTAGGTTCATTTTACATTCTCTTATCTTGATGTTAACACATTGTATTAGGTGGCACTTACCATAAGAAATAGGCTGGTGAATAATTCCAAATTAAATAGAGACTAAAAATCTGAAACAAAAGAGAAAAAAGATGATGTATCTTGTTTTTGGCATACATAGTAGAGCTTAGGAGAGTGGGAATTTGAAGTTAAAGACCCAATTTCAAGATCAAGCTCCACCCTTTTTTCCCAACAGCTTTGTTGCTGTTGTTGAGGAAAGTGTGTAACACATTTATATGTCATTTTTTTCCTCATGTATAAAATACAGTCAGTAAGATTACATGTAAAGTGTTCAGCTCAAAGCCTGGCACATAGTAACTTCTTACTATATGACCTATAGATTTAATAACATTCTTTACATTAAACAGTAAAATAAGCAACTTGGAAGAAGCAGCCAAACTCATTTTTATAGGTGTGGAATAGTTCATGTTTTGTGCCCTAATTTATAACTTCTATATTAATTAAATATATTTAAAATTATTAAAATATACTAATTAAATGTACATATTAAAATATGAATACAAAAATGGAGATGTCATGTGAATGTTCCACCTTTCATATGATATAATTTATAATTAATTACTTTTGTATTATGTTCTTAACTTCTGTCCTCTCTGCTTAGTCAAGTTGCTATTTAAATGACTTTTATTTTCCTTAATGGAAATTGTGTTTTTATTTGAAAATAAGTTTGCTCATTTGTTGGTCTTAAAATAGTTAATGCAGTTTCCTACAGATAGTAAAATATTTATTTTCTCTAAATTAATGGAATCAGTATGTTTTTTAAAAATCCCACATACTTGGATAAAAAATTATTGGAATAAGTACTCATTTGTCTTATATGCTTTATGGATTTGGTAACTGTTTAAACTATAAAATTGGTCAAGTTCATTGTGAGCTTTATATTTCCCTTCCTGGATTAGCTTCATATAAATCATTCTCTTCTGCACTGTTTGTAGGCATTTAATTAAATAATTCTTGTTAACATTCATAAGAGATGTGTCATGAAATCACTCTGCATCGCTTATGCATAATTACAACTTGATTGTACTTTATCAGTCTTTTAACTCTGTGGACCATTTGTCTTGTCTTCTGTGTTTAGCTGAAAATTCACCCCCAGCACATGCTGTTGCTAAGCCTTTCTTTGGGTATTTGGATACTGAGTCTGTTATATTATTGCTAATTCCTGCTGCTTAAAAAAGTTTCACTTTTGTAATATAGATTATTAAAGAGCTTCTGTTACTAATACTAGGAACTGTGACTCTTGATTAAAATTTTTCTTTCTTCTAGGAAAATCCCACAGCACCTTATCTTTGCACTGATGCAGGTGTGTGTGTGTGTGTGTGTGTATGTATGTGTGTGTGTGGGTATGTTTAACATTTTGATGTGAAAATAATGATGGGATAATAGAATGTCTTTGTTAATCATTGCAAAAGCATGGCATATCCTGGTTTCCTGATAAACATGAAAGCGAAATCATTTCACATTTCCTTAAGTTATTTTTCATGGAAGAGAATAAATATAAGAATTTGTCCTTTTAAAGGTAGAAAAGTGAATGATAATTATATTATACTGGACATGACTAAATTGTTTCCCTGTGCCCCAGGATCTAAAGAAATAGATTCATCACTTTAATAGGTTCATGCTTAAAATGAGGACTTGAGCTTTGGGCAACAGCTAAATATCTTGAAAACTTACAGTGAAAACCAGGGCTTTCCATTCATTAAAGTATTCTTTCTTAAATAACAATGTGTTTGTAAATTCAGAGGTTGGGGGTAGGCTTAGAAGAGATTTTTCTGAAGACTAAATAAATTATTGATGAAGCCAAAATGCTCTGTTGTAAGTAATCTGTTGAATCTGTTGAATCTCACTGGGCCTTCAAAACATCCCACGTGTGTATTTAGGTTGATATTTTTATATCACTTTATAGCATTTAAAAAGTAATCACAATGTATATGCATCTTATGCACATTTCCTTCTTGAAGCTTGTTAATAAGGAGTGGAGATTCTTAGTTATGGCGAAGTAGCATGAGCTTTGGACCTGATTAATGAATTTTCTAAAGAAAAAAAAATTGCAAGTAAATGTAAATGCATGAAGAGTCTGAAGCAAACCTCACGTTTCACTGATCCCCAATCATATGTGCTGAAGAAGGGAGGTTGGTTATGGAAACTTACCTTTGAGAGAGAGTATGTCCCTCAGTGTTGAGATTTTTAAATTCTGATTGATTTGCTAGGAATCTTAGGGCCTTGTAGAGGCAGTCGTTGACATATGGCTTTTTATTCTGTTTTACACTTTGGATATAATTATATTCACTTAATTTTTAAAGAGTCATATAATGGTTATGAGACTAACATGCATTCATTAATAAATACATTTAAAACAATACTTGGATTCTGATGCAGTTTCAGAATTATTTGACAAAGCATGCCTTTTGTTATACTGTGAACATTTATATAATGCTAGAAAGATTGGGCTAAGAGAAATTTTACTTCTATTTCATCAGAGATTTATAGTTAGATGCTGTATTTCTAAACTGATCTTTTTCGTTAAATACATTTTTATAGTTAGAGGAGAATAGTGGTTCCTAAATCAAAGGCCTGTAGGTTTGAGAATTAGGTAAATGTTCACATTTGCTTTTGAATATATTAGATTATTGTTATTTCATGTACCTGGTACATATTCAGCCTAATGCCTTTTGAAGTTCTGATTAGTAAATTAATTGAAAATGTTTGTTTGTTTGAGGAGATTAAATGTTATTAATTAAAAGTTTGGATACTGTTTCGTATCCTTCAGAATTGGAAGTAGGTTTTGGTGCAGGGACCACATTTCAATTTATTTAAATGACAGTAATTAAAACCTTGCTAGCTACTTATTTGTTTGCCTGTTACTATTTTGGCTTTTTCTTTCCACAGAAAGTTGATGTGAAAAAATGGGTATGTGTTTCCACGTATTTACAAAGAGATCGTGATATAAATGGGTGCATGTTTGCTGTTGCCCCTAATCTTTTTGTTTTGCTTCCTAGTGTGGCTGGTACTATGAGTATTCAAAATAACTGCTCTGTTGTAATCAACACATATTTTACCAGTCTCCAGTTAGAACCTTTATAGGTTTCTAGTTTTCTTCTTCTGAAATGGAATCTATTAAAATATTCTCTATCCCTGGAACATTATAGTCTCTATGTAATCAGCTTTATCGTTATGATAGGCTTCTGGTCAACGAGAAGGCTTTTATTATTAATATTGTGTATCTTTTACCGAAAAATCTTGAATCCTACTGCTTAGCTCTCATATTTTTCCATGTGCTATAGGAAAAGGCTTTATACATATTCATACAATCTTAAAAAGTGAAGGTGAATGAGAAGATATCACAAAGAAAGTTAACAGTTGCAGGATTCTGGAGGCTAATTTGGAGACCAACAGTGTGACAAAGTGTGAAGTAGCCAAATTATGTTACTATTCTTTTTTTTTTTTTTTTTTTCCCTGTGTTACGCGGGCCTCTCACTGTTGTGGCCTCTCCCGTTGCAGAGCACAGGCTCCGGACGCGCAGGCTCAGCGCCCATGGCTCACAGGCCCAGCCGCTCGTGGCATGTGGGATCTTCCCAGACCGGGGCACGAACCCGTGTCCCCTGCATCGGCAGGCGGACTCTCAACCACTGCACCACCAGGGAAGCCCTATGTTACTATTATTGGTCTCAGTTTCTTCAACTATTGAGAGAGAGGGAGGGAGGGAGGGAGGGGGACAGAGGGAAAGGGAAAGATCCTTCCAATTCTGAACTCCTTGTAATTCTGAGTGGAAATGAGGGTTTCACCAACATTGATGTTCCTGATTCACTTTGTGTGCAAAACAGTGAAGCCCTTCACTGTTGTGTTGTTTTGTTCTTATTTGCCCTGTGACTTAGTATGATGAATCAGCTAATACTGGCTTACTTGATGGCTTCATTTTACTTTCATTATTTTCCCTGATTCTGGGATGCAGTTCCGCTGAGGCAACATCTTGAGACTTTTGCTGTCTTTTCAGTAGCCTTTCACTTGTGTTTCCCAAACAATTGCCCTGTTTTCTAAACTTCTTTCAGCCCTTTATACTTAAAGAAAGTTTTGTTTATTAAATTTACCATTTCCATGATGATGACACCCATGTATGGATTTTTGAGAACTACTACTTCTATGTTATAACTCTGGAAATAATTTTAATTCATCATCTGTTTCTTCATAACTAAGCTATTATTAATTTTGTTCAACTCTTTCTTTTTGAAATTTCCTCTCTTCTCTGCCTCTAGTTAAAATTCTGATCCGAATTCTTGTCTTGGGAATGGAAACCTGTTTCTAAGAACATGTGTTTCACCTTTTTGTGCTCCTTCCCCAAGATTAGCCATCCTCAAAGAAGTCCCTGTCTCATCTTTTTATCCCTTCACTTCCGTTCCAGTATTCCTGTGCTGTATCCAAATCAGTAGTTCTTGAGCCAGCCACTCAAGCCACTTTAGTTCCTTTGGAAATAGAATATTTAAATGAATAAACCCCCTTTCTACCACTGTCTAGAAGCATCCCCATTGTTTCCTCTGCATTTGGTTGCTTTTTTGAAGTGCCTTGCTATGTGGATTTTCTCCCTCTCATTTTCATAGGGATTTCTCATCTCAGAATTTATTCTTAGTAGGTTTATTTGCATACCTTTACCTTAGAGATTGCTTTCTAGTTCTGAGAAAGTATTGGAGGTAACATTGAGCTGACAGTCATGCAGTTTAGCTCTGTGACTCACTTCATAACCTATGTCAGCTATTTGTGGACATTCGTCTCGTCTCCTTGTTTATAGGATTAGAATCTGGGCTAGCCCCTTCTGGTTCTAAAATATTACTGTTATGTTAATGATAAGACATATCAATGCTGAAATGTACCTTCATTGAGATATCATATAATGAAAATATCCAGCTGGATTTGCTCTAGGTAACTGATAATCACTATATGTATAGGTCTCAGTAAATTTTAGATTTGAGCTGTTTCTTTCTTTGAAGACCCGTATAGGTCAAATCTTATGCACTTGCCATAGGGAGCTTGAAAGTCTACTGTCACAGGTAGAACTTGTTACCTTTTTCTGTTACTTGCAGGGTAACAGAAAACAGTTTAATCCCCTGCCTACCTACCTGCTCTGGGGGCTTATTCTCCTGTGTGCCCTGGGTTAAATTAGGACGGGTTCTATGTTTTCTCATAGACCATGAAACACCCCCCCAGCCATTTCAAGTCACACAAGTCTCATTTCAGTAATTAAAATGCCCAGTCCTGCGTAGTGGAGCACTATTGATGTTAATTCTAGTTAAGGGTCTGGGACAGCTCAGGCCTCTCCCGGCAGGAGCCCGGAGGGGGTGGGGGGTAGGGAGGAATCTGCATCTCACTTCCCTCTGCCAGTTTCCACACACGCCTGGGCATTGCTTGCGGCTTCTGACCCTCTTAGGGTGTCCTGGCAAGGAGAAGAGGAAAGTTGGCAGGCAGGTCTTCTTTGATGAGCCTGTCATTCATCGGGCTGGTCAGGTGTTTTCAGCTGACTTTCTCTCTGGGTAGTTGGGAGGTGACCAGTGGAGATTCTGTCATGGGAAGCCTCTGAGCTGGGGTTCTCTTGCTGCATCCACATGCCCCATCCTCTAGCTGATCAGTGGTGATTACTTCCTCATCCCTGGTCTCTTGGTGGCATTGAAGGCAGTCCCAGGCTGGCTCCATCTAGTGTGGCCCCCATTTGCTCTTGGCAGTGTGGTCACTTCCCAGTTGTAACGTTACTCTGTTGGGACACAGGTATCCCTGAAGCCACCCTTTCTAGGCTTGAGCTGAGGGCAAGCTCTGGGGAAACAGGACTCCAAGCCAACCAACAGCTCTCTCTAAGAAACCATGTCTTTGCTCTCCAACCTCTCCTGATAGACTGGAGCTGGGGGCCAGCTTAGGGCAGCAGTTGGATTTTCAGCCACCTGCTTTGGTGTCCCTGTTTGGGTGGTATCACAGTGTGATTTGGAATATGAGAGTATTTGCCACTACTTTGTTCTGAAACAGGTGTCCTATTTTAACACCCCGTTATATTTGCTTGTCTACAGAACACAGGTGACAACCCCAGATTGAGACTTTTAGAAGCCTTATAAAACTTAAATATATTGAAAATTAGATTTGCTTCTTTATAAATTTTCTCATAGCATCATTCTGGAAACTTCATCACATGTCAGTCAATCTCTCTCTCCCCGCCCCCCTTCCACCCTCTAGCTGTTTTCCAGTGCCTCTTTGAGCACCTTTGGGCATTTGTGCTTAATCAAGAGCTCATTGAGTAATCAAATGCTGCTCTTCATACTTCAAGAGCAAATAACATTTGTGAGTTCTGGATTAAAACGTGATGAATTGTTATTTCCATCTACTCCACCCTCAGCCCTCTAGCCCCCTAACCTCTAGCATTGGTTTCTAACATGGAGGCCTGGGATTGCAGTCATGGATGGAGCTGGGGACAATAAAGGGATGGAAAACATTGTCATATTGATGTATGTGGAGCATTGTCTGTAGACCAAATGATGTCTCATACATATTAAAAAATATGTTGATGCTGTTGGAATTATTAAAATACAAAATCCTTTCAAATGTTTCTGAGAGTAGTTTTAATAATGCATTTTTTTGTGTAGCTACTATGATGTGAGGGTCTATGAAGTGCTCTCATGTTATCAAGATTCAATCATGTTTGAAATGGTTTTGAAAAAAATATACAGAATCTTCTATATCCTGAGAAAGACAATTTTTTCTAGGTAGGTGGTGCTCTGAGTATAGGGCAGGCTTTATAGGTCCTCAGGTCGTTATAATCCACATACTCTCTGTAGAGATCAATTTGTTGGTTTTTGATTGAGAGAAAGGTGGGAAAGGAAGAAAGCCCTCAATAGCTTTTCTACTTCATGTTTTAGGCATTCATGCAGCTCAGTGATTTATAAATGTGTCACAGAGATAAAAGATGAGGATTTATAGTAGCTTATCAGAATTGTTTATTTTCCTTTACTCTTCTAAAGAAGAACTGGATAATTATATATACATATATATGTCAGACCCTTACACATGAGAGAAAAGACAGTCCATTTAGACACTATCTGTAAAGAGTTGATAGGTTGAAAAAGACAACAGTTACTCCCAATCTGCCCCCAAATTATGCCGAGTTCTTATAAAAAAAAATACCAGCATACACATATCACTAGCTGCCAGTGATGGTCATTAATATGAGTAATGCAAGAGCATTGCCATGGGCTGTATCATTATATGTATAATTGCTTTTTCATGGGCTAAAAGTGGAACCCTCTTTTAGATGCTTTCTGGGCCCACCATCAACATGTCTGTCAATCAGTGCAGTCTTGAGTATTTTCAGTGGGGAAGTCTTAGAAAGTTAAGCATTTACATAGGATATCTTCATCATAAGAGAAATTGTTAACGTTTTTCACAAAGATATACCCACATATGCTATTAGATAGTATATATTGATATATGTTTGGAACTTGGAATTGTTAATCTTAAATTTCTTTTGCCCTCCAAAATTCTGGGGGAGCATGGTTAATTTTTAAAAAGCCACCAACAGGGCTTCCCTGGTGGCGCAGTGGTTGAGAGTCCGCCTGCCGATGCAAGGGACACGGGCTCGTGCCCCGGTCCGGGAGGATCCCACAGGCCGCGGAGCGGCTGGGCCCGTGAGCCATGGCCGCTGAGCCTGCGTGTCCGGAGCCTGTGCTCTGCAACTGGAGAGGCCGCAACAGTGAGAGGCCCGCGCACCACAAAAATAAATAAATAAATAAATAAATAAATAAATAAATAAATAAATAGTTGATTTCCTTATTAAACTTATTGTAAGCATAAAAATGATAATGCTTTACACCTAAATTGAGGCTGTTTCAATATTTATCTTCATGCATGAGTTTCTTTTCTCTTTCTATCACATCATCAACTTGTAAAGGATTTTAATTTTCATTCTTTTTCTGTTGCTCTTTATCATACTTAAGCAGTGTCTACATTGAGATTAAATAATATATTTTTCCTTTATATATTAATACATTTTGACTTCTTCTTTGCCCTTGAATGATCCCTTTTGAATATCTTCTAATGTAATAAGCAGATAGATGGACCAATAGATGATTTGTACAAAAAGTTAATCTCAATAATGCCACAAATAATCTTTCATGTTCCTGATTGTCTTGAAAATAATGCGTGTCTGTTACATCTGCTCTTCTTTCTCATTCTATAGATGGCCATCTTAGTTTTTGCTAATTTACAGTGTTCATTTTATTTTATCCTGTATACAGATTACTCTTCTCTGTGACTTGTTCATCCTGTATTCACACACAACTAAAAATTATGAAAAGCAGTCCTCAGTAACTAGATGACTTTTTTTTTTCTATTTTCTACAATTCTAAAGTAGTTCAACCTAGGTAACTGACAAAATCAGGCTGAAGACATTTCTGAAAGAAAAATCTCTAAAACCTAAATCAGTTAAAAACCCCAAAATCTCATGAAGAAAGTATCTATTATAAACCATTTTCTGTAGCAAAATTTTGGATTTTTGTTTTTCTTTGAATTAAGGCTTAAATGATTTTCCCAAATTCCTCAGTGATATCTGCATCACTAGTGGTCACAGGTAGGCATGTGATTAGTCAGTATCAACATGGAGTAAAGTTCCTTGATATCATTTATCTTGATACCATATTAGCTACAAGAATGTACACAGCCTATATTTTCTAAGCTGAGAATGAAACGGTTCTTTACAATTTTTCCTTAACATTATAATATTGAAAATGAAAAAATCAGTCATAATAGAATTGCCATTTAGTAATATACATATATTACTATGTATGTATGTTTCAGGGAAACAAGTGTGGTATTTAACATCTATGTTAGAAAGCTTTCCCTTGCTGTTTTCTTTAAGACTAATGTGGATGTGTGTATTTTTTCCTCTGTAGGACTTATATGCACCTGACAGCTAAATTTAGCCTTAAGTTTGGAAACATGCTATCATTTTTCCTTCTTTGCTCTTTTTCATCTGTTTACCTCTCCCAGGAGTAAGAAGTCAAAGAAACTTTATGGGTCTAAAGAAAAAGGAAGGAATATATCGATATGTACATATTATGTTTTGTAGAAGAAAAAAAGAGCTGTTACAATGTAAATCATGAGAAGTGGCTGAGTCAAGAGAAAAAGAGAAAAGTTTTGTAGTTTTTCTTTGAAATTCACATATCACAATATTTAGTATCTAAAGAATTGCTTTTTGTCATTTTTGCATGAAATATGGGCAGCTCATCACAGCATATTAATTGATGGTCTACTGTACCTGTTTCTAATCCACTATTTTTACTTAAGTTAGTTGGGTTGCTGTTTATATTATGCATTTTTATGCAACAGATGAGACGAAAAATTTTTTAAAGCATTGTCAGAGTATAATTTTAAGATTATACCTTTTTTTGGGTGCTTAAGTACGCTGTAAATTGAATCACGCATTAAAGTTAAGTAGCATGTTTTCACAGAAAAGAAAGAACTAATGTAAAAGCATTCTAAAAAAGAGTTTTGCTTGCTACACCTTTTCTCTAGCATGTAGTTGATATTAAGTTTTGTTGTGACAACACGGTGAATGTTTTTTTGTTTATTGTTCATGTAACTCCATTTAGAACAGAGGAGTCTAAAAATAAGATATTTTAAAATGTCTTTGAAATAATGTATATTTAATATTTTCTCTCTTTTCCTTATGCCCCTACAGAAATTCATGATGAAGGTAAGGCATTGGATCATCTGCTGTATATGTAATACTTTGTATGTTTTGTGTTTGGTTACTCATATTTAATTTTTGAATTCATGGCACTTTTCTTCACATTTTAAAGTTTTCAAAAATTAAATCAAAACTTTTAAACTTTTAAATTTCAGTAAATACATCCCATGTTTACATTTATTGACATTTGACATCTTTGGGTCATATTGTGACATACTAAGTCTTACTTAGCCAACGTTAGGAATTTCTCCCATTGAAACATTTTTTTTCTGTCGTTCTCCATCTAGAATTTTCACTGTGGGAATTATATTGGCTGTTTTGTGTTTATGCACTGTTGCATGAATACAATAGGAAATTCATACACTGGAAAATTAGAAGAGGCACGAAGAAGCTCCTAGTGAACTACTTACTCCAGGAGATGTGAAAATAATTCGACTTCTTTTTATTCCTCAACCAAATTAGAAAAAAAGTTTTTAAGAGAGACAAACTAAAAGAGAAGAGCAAAATCCATGGTTATGTCATTGAAGGACACATGTAGGGAAAGGAGAGGAAGAGCAGAATGTCATTATTTGAGACAAAAAGTAGAAATGTTTTGTTTCATTTTTATATACCTGCTACATTTCTCATGTAACATTCATGAAATTTAATTTTTATCCTAAAAGCTGAGGAAGATTGTGTAGAGAAATTGATTGTGTTCAGGTAATGAAGGGTTAATATATTTAAACATTTCAAAAGATATAAACTCTGAAAAGTGTGAAATCAAAATTCTGGATGTAGATTTAAAAGGTTGCTTAGAAGAAAAGGAAGCAAAGGATTCATTTTCTGTGGAGTTACATTCATATTTGACAGAACTTTGAACCAGGAGTGTTGTACTGACACATGGACCTATTCGTTAACATGAAGAATTTGACAGTTTGGATAGGGTGACAGAGCAGAACACTTACGTGAAGTCCCTATCAACAAGGACCCAAAACATTTTCCAAAATTTCAAATAATTCCAGCCATTATTTTTCAGTGGAAACTATTGTTATTACCTTGGGAAGCGAGGACATGAACTGCTCAATGAGGCAGATCACGAAACAAGGGATTTGGTTGGGAAAATGTTATCAACTGCTGAAAACACGAATATGTTCTCTCTTTGCAAATATTAATAAATAATGAAGGGGACTTCCCTGGCGGTCCAGTGGTTAAGACTCTGCAGGGGGTACAGGGCTCACAGGTTCGATCCCTGGTAGGGGAACTAAGATACTGCATGCCGCGCGGCGAGGCTAAATAAATAAATAATGAAATTGGGTTTGATTTTTTTAAAATTAGCAGTTTTGCTTGTTAAATCTGCATTTACTGTACTCATTTTTATCATCTCACTCCTATTCAAATCCTTTGTCTATGCCATTTCTATGGTTCCTTGGAGAACAGTAAATGGCTTAGTTCCTGAAGCATGTACCTCAAGCTCTTTCATGAGAGCAGATTCATATAAAAATCAGTGCAAATAGAAAAATGATGTCCATTTGGTTTAAACCAGGTGGTGTACCTGAAGTAATTTAATTAAGCTCCAACTTCTTTTAACCGCAAGGCCAGAAACCCAATGACTTATTTTCATACCTGCATTGGATCATCTGGAAAGGTTAGAATTTGACTAAGCGAGGGCCTATGCATTAAACTATAGTAATTTAAACCAATTACAAGGAAAAGGATGCTAAATTTTATGCAGCTTTTTCACTTTTCAGTCGTGACTTGCTTTGGTTTTCAGACCTGGACACACATCGTTAGAACCTCCTAGAACCAGCCAGATGCTTCCTTGTCACAGGTGCTCATTTCTGCTGGTGGCACTGAGCAGTGATCAGTTAGTCCTGTCCTAGGCCTGGTCTGTTCCCTCTGGAGACCTTTGGTTAAGACACCCTCCCTCATAAGTTAGCCGTCTAATGCCAAGTGGCTGTCTCGACAGTGGTCAGCTGGTTTGTCAAACATATTTATTTTGCACTGAAGCCAGATTTCTCATTAATTATTATAATCATCCTTTGAACCTGTTATATGATTCACTACTGAAGATGGCAGGGCTGTTTGCATGGCTCCTGCTGCCGGGGACCCCAGGTGGACCAGATGCCAGGCCCAGCAATTCTGTGCTCCTCCTCTGTCTAGTGCTGTTCACATTTGCGTTGGAAAGTCATGTTCAGATGATGTGAAGGCTTATGCACAGCGATATTTTTTTTGTTTTTCTCCCTGAAACAACTCATTACCCAAGTATCACTCTTTGTATTTGAAGGTAAATTTAAAAGCTTCCCTGCTTAAATATCTGAGCACTATGAAAGAAGTTCTCTAAGGCAAATTCCTTTTTGTTGTTGTCTATCGTTTTAAATGTTGGTTGTGTAGCTTAGTATTACCTAAGCAGTAAACTCTTTTTAAGATTTCATTGTTTTTCTTCTGAAATGGTGTGTTATGATGATCAAGGGATATAGAAAAGTTCTCCTGTAGAGTCTGATTTATTTTTTATTTTATTTTATTTATTTTATTTATTATTTTTTTTGCGGTACGTGGGCCTCTCACTGTTGTGGCCTCTCCCGTTGTGGAGAGCAGGCTCAGCGGCCATGGCTCACGGGCCCAGCTGCTTCGCAGCATGTGGGATCCTCCTGGACTGGAGCATGAACCCGCGTCCCCTGCAACTGCAGGCAGACTCTCAACCACTGCGCCACCAGGGAAGCCCTGATTTATTTTTTTAAAAAAAAAAAACCTCTCGAATAATAAGGGCCTGGAATTATGAGAAATGTCCTACATTGATTAGCATAGCATTTTTGTACAGAAAAAATGATTAGTAAAACAGAAAACCTTATAATATTTGGATGTTATACAGTTAATAAATTAAACGGTTTTAAATAGCAATGACACTGAAGACGCATTAAGCAAATATGTGGTACAAACATATTTTATTAAACACAGAGGAGGAAAAAAACCCCAAACAGCAGAAACACATAGCCAGTAATGTTTATGCATGTTTAAACCTCTTGAGTTGATCTTAGTCATTACTATTCTGGTTTTATGTACTATGCTTTTCTGCTGTTGTATTTTAAGCTTGTAACAGTGGTACCTCAAAGGTAGCTACAATGATCCAATTTTCCACTCCCCACAGAGGAGGATAACAGATTAATAAATGATACCTTATGACTGCATATTATTCTAAATAAATATAAATGTAGAATTATTTCCATCAGAGCTTCTGCTTACGATATGGGTACCCTGATTGCACATTTTGGGCCAAGATCCTGGAAAGCTCAAGGCATAGGAATACCTAATAATACCAAATTGGTATTAAAATAATCTGTGGAAAAATTGAAGTGTGGTTTGTTTAGAATACGTACAGCTTTGTTGCTTAGCTTTTGTTTGAACGTACTCTGAACTTTTTTTATCCACTTACAGTTCACCAGTTCACCTTTTTTACACTATCGTTTAATATTAGCCCTGTCAGTCATCTCAGGGGTCCTGGGATCAAACCTACGCACAGAACTGAAAAAACTTTTTTAACTGATATTTTCAGAAAGTCCAATTTTACCCATTATTAAATGATTCTTAGCTCTCTGACACCAGAAATATTTAGAGGGAGGAGTTTGGAAATGGTAGTTGTTACTTTGGGTTGGTGGTGTTTTTCCCTGAAAGAACAACAGCCCCTTAGCGTAAACCCCCTTCGCCTATGGGAGACTACAGTAGTCTAGCAGAAGCCAACTTCAGGATCTGCAGAGGGGCCATAGGGGGCTGTTCACAGCTCACCAACCATACCACAGGCCCAGCCAGTCACAGGGGAGAGCTGGGGTGTGAGGGACAGACCGTTGCATTTTCAGAAACAGGTAGGGCCCAAGTCACACTTGGAAATGTATGTCAAGGACATGTAAGTTCCAGGTAATACTTTTACTAAAAAGACCTGATAATCTGACATGTAGTTGGAGGTGGTAAGAAATGCAGAGAGAATTAGTTCTTAAACTTCTGTTTTATTTGCTGTTAGTGTGCAAGTCTTTGGAAGGGAAACACATGGGATTCAGTTTATAATTGTTGAATGAATGAATAATTAGAGAAAACTCTCATTTTGAAGGCAGAGGAAAACAAGCTGTGAGCTTATTATGCATCATACCCTTGACATCAGATAGTTTACCTCTCAGATATAGTATTTGAAGATACCCGATAAATATCTTTTGAATGAATAGAAAAAAGTATTTCTTTTGTATAATGTTTACTGGAGAGTCAGTAGGACTAAAGTATAGGTGACATGAATGTGAACACAAGGTTTGTTACAGAAAATTTAACTTTCTACTTTTTCTCTTAACTGGTGCAATGGAAAGCACCACTTACTTTGCCTGTGTTTTAGAGTCCAAGGAACAATGAACATGTTAACTTCAGAAAACACCAAGGTATTTTTCCAAAGTGCGATTTTGAGGGGTGGGCTAGCCTTGAGCTTTTTGGTCCATTAGCTTGATTGGTTCTATCTAGTTGGTCCTGGCTGGATTCCCAAAGGTTATGATGGTTATAGCACTGTGAGCTTGTAAGGTTCTGGTTTGGGTGGCTGGAGGAGAAATGGACCCCTTGTTCCAGAGTACTGAATTACTACTGCTTGTGATGTTATTACCCAGCAGTGATGAACTTTTTCTCATTGAAATTGCCCTGGGGGATGACCCAGTCCACCTTAAGGCAGCGTGCTGTAGAGTCTTGAAGGAATAACCCTGGACGTGGCTAAGCCAGTGTAACCGGTACTTTAACAGGTGTAACCATCCTCTTAAAATACCGGTAGTTCCTTACATCAGAGGAAGTCCATAAATATTTGTTCACTTAAAGCAAGGACCAGGCCAAATTTAACAAGAAAATTGATATGATTGATTGACCAAATCAGAAAGCACAAATAAAGAACCAGGGTACATCTTTGGATGCATCCCACAAACACAATTCTTTTGATAAATGTTTGTTGAATAAGTTATCCAACCTGCCCAAGAGTGGAAATTATACATTTTATTTGTCCTGAATCAGAGCCAATCACAATAGTATTATTTAAAATGACAAGTGAGAGGACAAGGACTACAGACCATGTGACAGAAATTGTATTCACTTGTGTTAACAGTGCTCTCTTAAGTAACAAAGTTAATTTAGTGTGGATTATTTGCATACTTTTACAGGAATTGTATTAAAACTAAATTTGTGACATAAATTAGCATTTGAGTAGTGAGGAAATCTGTAGTGTTAAATCCATAATAGACAACTGTGTAAAATCTCTATCTATAAAATCTTTGAAAGAAAATTCAGATACTAAAATATCTCCACTTAACCAATTTGAACATTTATGTATATATGTGCATATGAACACATGAAATGCACAGGCAAAGCTTTATAGCAAAAACAGCACTCTGGTTAAATCTAAAGCTTGTTCTTCATTTTAAAACATCTTGTTTTGGTTGGTATGACTATCTAGTGTCATTAAAGTTCAGCTGGATCTTGTAGCTTTGGAACTTATATCTGGTAGGGAAAGGTAAGCTCCTACCAAACTAGTCCCAATCAGACAAGGTAAATAAGTTGTTCTTGGCCACAATAAATCAAATATATTATAGAAAATAAAAGTACTCTCTAAACAGGGCCTCATTCTTAGGAGGAATATAATTTTGCAGAGTAGATTTTTCCCTTTTTTCACTCTGGAGGTGAAAAAGTAACTTTCCTTTTTTGTAAAGCAGTTTTTTTCTCATAATTTTAGTACCTTTTAATACCTATTTTTAAATGGTTTGGAAGTCTTCTAAGCATAACATGTAAATAAAGTTATTTTAAGAAATTATGTGGAACAATAGGAAGGGGATATATTTTTAGTAAAAAAGGTATAATAATAATAAATATTAAAGTACTTTCTCCTGTACTTCTTAGAGTATGTATAAGTCAATAACATCACAGTCATCCTTAAAGACCTCTTTTTCCTACAGAAAAAAAGGGCAGCCTCCTTGGCATAATGTTCTGTACCTCCCGTGATGTTACCTTGATCTAATTTTATGGCTCCTGTTTAGTTTCTCTGCGACCCAGCACTGCAATCCCGTGGTCCCTTCCTTGTTTCCTATGACACCTGTACTCACCTGGATCGGGGAACCCATCTAGCTTCTCAAATTTAGCTCAGGTTGTAGCTTCATAGAAGAGGGAGCCCTTAACCTGAGTTTAAAACAGTCAACGAGGTGGAAAAGACTACAGAGGGACGGAGTATTGTGTTCTAAGACAGCAGTAAGAAAGCTCAGGGCAGGGAAAGTGTGTCCGTTTGGAGCACAAGGGATTTGGGGGCGAGGCTAGAAAGGGCTGAGACTAAAGTTCTCTATGTGTGTACTACTCACTGTTGTCTGCAAAACAACAGCACCTTGGTCATCTGGAAAATTTTTGAAATGAAACATCTCTGTATTTACCCCAGACCTACTGGATCAGAATCTTGGGAGTAGGCCCAGGGTTCTGTGTTTTAACAAGCTCTCCAGGTGATTTGTAAGCATGCTAGAATTTGAGAAGCATTCCTCTATCTCATATAAAGGAATTTGGACTCTTTTTCTATAAACAGTTGGAAGATATGAAAGGTTTTTAAGCCTGAAGATGATTTGATGAATTTTGTGTTTTAAGAAGACTCATTCACTGAAGAAGTATTTATTTAGTCCTTAGTATGTGGCAGGCATTTTGCAAGGAGTCTGGTATACCACGGTGCCCAAAGTACCATAGCCCCTGCTCGACGCGGACCACAGCGTAATGGGAAATACAGACAACAAATACCTAGGAATCAAAAATTACAAATTATGGTATTTACTGAACTCGAGTTCATTCTTTAAGAACTAGATCAACTGCTAGCCCCCCACCCCACACACAGGAGAAGGTTTTCTTGGTAGCTTTGTCCCAATTTAAGCATTCTTTCCACAGCACTTTGCTCATCTGTAATAGCTCTTATTTTATTTTTTCCCATTAAACTTTTCCATGAGAACAAGAGAGCATTTTATGGACTTAGTTAAATTTACTCTGTTTTCTTTTTTTCCTTGTCGACCCTTTCTCTGCTCTATGCAGACCGCTCAAGGTGGTGGCCACCGAACGCTCCTCTATGGACATGCCATATTGCTGCGCCATTCCTACAGCGGCATGGTGAGTACATGTGTAGACTGCATCTCCCCTGTGGTCATGCTGATCCATTTGTGCATATGTGATCAGGAAATATTTGGTAATCCCATTTCGTTGATGGCTTTAACAAGCTTGGTTGTATGTATTTTTTAATATGTTTATATCCTGCTTAGTTTTCTCATTTATAAGATGACAGTTAGCTTAGAGGACCTTTAAGGTCCTTCAGTTCTACCATTATGTGACTTCTGTTTTTCATATTTACTTTTTTTTTTTTTTTTTTTTTTTTTTGTGGTACGCGGGCCTCTCACTGCTGTGGCCTCTCCCGTTGCGGAGCACAGGCTCCGGACGCGCAGGCCCAGTGGCCATGGCTCACGGGCCCAGCCGCTCCGCGGCATGTGGGATCCTCCCAGACCGGGGCACGAACCCGTGTCCCCTGCATCGGCAGGCGGACTCTCAACCACTGCGCCACCAGGGAAGCCCCATATTTACTTTTGAAAGACTAGGTTTAGGAGGAGAGAGGTGTCAAGAGTCAAGTAAGAAATAGTTCTCATTTCTGATTTTATTTCAAACAGTTTATTTGTTAGAGAATTAAAGCATCCTTACTGAAAAATAGTATAAAAAACTGCCTGCGAGTCCCACCTTCAACTCTCCACTAACTTCTTTTCCTTCTTAACTAGTTGTTCTCTTTGTTTTTCCATATCAGCTCCTCTTATACCCAGTTATCCATTTATCCACTGGGTTCCTCTCAGGCACAATTTACTCATTCTCATTTATATATGCATGTGTGTGTGTGTGTGTGTGTGTAAAATATGTTTAAAATAAAATATATAAATATTCCATTCTTTTAAAAGCTTTATTAAGTTATAAAAACACTACATATTCATTCTGTAAGATTTGGAAATTACAGAAGAAAAAAATCTTCATGATCACACTAGTGAGAGAAAACTGTTGGGGACTTTTAAAAAATTTTCAATCTTTGCTGTTGTTAAAATTTTTTTAACATAATTGAGATCTTGTTATATAACCAAATTTATATCCAGATTTTTTTACATATTATCACAGTATAAGTATTATCCATATTATTTAAATTTTCCATCAAGTTTATTTTAGTGACTACACAATAGTCCAATACCTGGAAGTATAAAATAATCATGTCTTTTAAGAAGGAGATAATTCCCAAAATGTGTAAACTGTTCCTGAGCAAAAACTTAAGCATAGCCTCAATATCAATACCAAAAAAAACAGAAAAAAAATCATCAATCTTCATCATCATGAATATTGATGTGAAAAATCTGGTCAATGGAATTGAAAATTAGAGGAAGAGAAGTAAAGTATAGATGTGATTTTAATAATGACTTAATATCATTTATGTTAATGTGCTACATCACATTAGTAGGTCAGATGAGAAAAACTGTGATCATCTTAACAGGTGCTGAAACAGGTTTTTAATAAAAATACCAATTCCTAATAAAAACTAAGCATTGATGATTATTTTCTCAGTGATAAAGAAAATATTTATGTCACATCAGTGACCTCATACTTGATTGTCAAACACTGAATCCATTCTTGACAAAACTAAAAGAAAAAAACCTCCCAAGAATATGCTAGCTATCTAACATTGTTCTGGAAATCTTGGCTGACTCAGTAAGATATGAAATAAAATAAAGGAGAACACTTTAGGTGGCTGGATAGAAGACAAATGTATAAAAACAACCTTTTTGCATAGAGCACTCACACATTAGAACTTCATGGAAGGAATTCCACTTTCAATAGCAATCAAAACACATAAAATAATAAATATGAGAGTCAGTTTTCAGAAAAATACCCTCGATACATAGTAGATGGGTAAGAGCCTGAACTTGGTTGGTAGATCTGGGTTCAGGCTCACTTTCCTGTATGCTGTACAGCCTTGGATACCTTGCCAAACTTCTTTAAGCCTGTAATTGCATCTGAGAATTTTATCCATTCAGTCAATAAATATTATTTAGCACCTCCTGTGTACTAGATATAGTAGTAAATAAGACCAAGTCTTTACCCTTAACAGAATTTAATTATTTAGTGAAATAATTATAGTGTGTGCCTCACAGTTGCTGTGAACGTTAGGAGAGAATGTACGCGAACAGTTGCAGTGCCTGGTACTGTAACATTATCGAGAAATATTGCAGAAGCCTTTAGTAGAGATCACTAAGTTTTTACCTGGGAGATCAGTATTATAACATTGTTACTTTTTCTCAAATAAAGGCAGATATTTAATATGCTTAGATCTAAGGTCTGTAACCCTCAGGCAGGGGCCACCATGGGCTGCCTGTCTTGAGGTCAGACTCATACTCCTGACTAGCTAGGAAAATGTTTGGGGACCCTTGAAGCCTTGTTTCTATAACTTGGGAAGTCAGTGGTTTGCAGTCAAGAGACAGAGGCTCCAGGTCAGTTGGTTTTTACATCCTCAGGGCACCGAATTCCATGTAACGTGCCAGTACATCTGTTCCCAATCCGTGCATCACCTGCCTCCTTACCCTCACAGGCATCCCCTGAGCTGGGTGAACCCTATTCCATCATAGGGGTTTTCTAGGCTTCTCGTTACTTGTTCCATGATTCTGGGACGTCTGTGCTTGCTTAGTCCCCAGCATTGTCCCTGAGTCCTGTTTGCAGGGCTCCTGTTCTTTCCGGCACTGCACTTGGTTGGTGTAGGTGGCAGTGTATCTTGAGCTCATACCACATTCATCTTTGTGTTCTCATTCTTGCAACACTTAATGAGGATTTTGAGGTTGGGGTGGGGATATAGGAGTTGCCCTGAAAAATTATCCTAAACTTTATGTCCAAGAATATATAGTTAGGAAAACTCAAGAGGGAGAGAAAGAAATCAGGAGATGGTGGTGTTGGGAGAGTTCCATTCCTCCTAGGGAAACACATGTTGGTATACACGTGACAAACCCTCACTGCAGTGAAGCGACAGGCTACACACACACCATTTGAAATTCAATTCTGGATAAATTTCAGAGAGTTAAAAATTTAAAAATGAAAACAAAACTAGAAGATAAAAGTGAATAGTGTTTAAATTTCTGCTTGGGAGAAAGATTTCCAACTGACAGATCAGGTTGTCCTTTTGCTTATGATCGTGAATATCAGATGAAGTGAGAGATGTACAGACATATGCCCAATTACTTGTCTTCTTTTACCGACAGGACATATTTCTGCAGTCTTTCTGTGAGGGGGGATAAAAACCACATTTCCTCTACAGCATTGTTCCTCATTTAGGCTGTGTAAGTGCTCAGAATTAGACTTGGAATGGACAATAAATGTTTAGTGACAGCTACTGATTCTGTGTCTTTTAGTATCTGTGCTGCCTGTCCACCTCTCGGTCTTCAACTGATAAACTGGCCTTTGATGTTGGCTTGCAAGAGGACACAACAGGTGAGCACCTTGGCCCATGATGAAGCTGCATTCAGATCGTGGCAGGGATTGGATTGGGAGACGTATTGAGACACGATGGAAGATAAACTGGTTGAATATTCTGGAAGATAAACTGGTTGAATATTCTTAGGGACGGATTCAGGAAAAAAACAAATGACTAACTCGGAAAGGTTTTAATAGAAGGAGGAAATGTACATTGTTTCTACTGGTGGGTCATCCCCACATAATTAGCTTGATGTGCAAACTAGACTTCAAACCTTATTCTTTTGTTGGAGTTGGGTAGGAAAACAGTACTTATGCTCTGCTGATCATTAACCATATTACTGTGCTCTGATTAGTTTGTAAAGTATTATTAATTCATATCTTTTCTACCTTTCAGCTTTCATCTTAAAATATTTTTAAGTGTACACATGTAACATTGTCAATGTCAACATTCAAACAAAAAAGTTGAAAATGAAAGCCTCCTTCATTTTCCCTGTCCACAGGTCATCATGCTCCATATCTATGTATTTACATATTTTTGAAACAAAAAACACATATTAACACGTTTATACTTTTGGAGACTCCAGATAGGAAAGTATAGGCTTTATTTTTGTTTTTATTCTCAAATCTTTGAGAACTTACACTTTATACACCCCTGTACAATTTAATGGCTTTATCTTTTACAATGAGCATGCCCGATTTTGGAATTAAAAATAAATAAAAGACCAACTAGAAAAAAGAATGGAAGGAAATAGAAATTAAAAATAAATAAAAGACCAACTAGAAAAAAGAATGGAAGGAAATAGACCAACTCATTAAGTTGTTGCTTTTTTGGGTGGGATCAAGCTCACACATGCCCTCCTTTTTAAAATACTTTCCCATACTCTAAAAGTTTCACTGATAACAAATGGATAAAAATAAAGTTCTGTTTACCAACCTAATTAACTTTTTAATGGACCAACACATCACCTTGTACAAGAAATTCCAAGAATCCCAGACACCAAAAAGATAAATGTATTCTTCTCATGTTTATTTCATTTTCTATAGGCTCCATTATTCCTCTGTATTTTGGCTAGTATTTTTAGTTTTCTCATTGTAATTAATTTACTTCAGCACATAGTTACATGAAAAAAAATATTCAGTTCCCTTTCTCAAAAGAAGTAAAAGACATGCACGATCTATAACTTGTTTTCATACATTGAGATGATTATATAATAGTGAAACCCACCAAACAAGGCAGTCTTTCACCCTACACCCTTATGCTGCTCTCTTTTCCCCATAGGTCTCTACTTCTTCTGAATTACTGAACTACTTACTATATTTATCATTTGTTGTGTGCCTGCCTTGATCAGAATGAAACTCACAAGGCAGATCATTTTTTCTTCCTTATTTGTTGAGGTATCCCCAGCTACTAAAGCAATGATTGACAAATAGTGTGTGCTTTATCAATATTTGAGTGAGTGAATGAAAAATGCCCTACAATTTTAAAAATGTGAGTTGAGTGGATGAAGGTAAGGAATTCTGCAACGTGACATTCAAGTAAGAATATGGTTTGTGTAAGAAAAGCAGTTCAGGGCATAGATTACGTATTGCCTGTTAAGTATGCTTAAGAAGTGTTATTTGCTGATTCATTTACTCATTTATGCAAAATGAATTGTTATTGAATGCCTACAAAATGCTAGTAGGAGCTGGGAAAACCCCAGTAAACAAAACATACAAATGCTCTGCTATCATGGAGTTTACATTTTGGCATTGGGCAATTAGTAAAGAAGCAAAAAAATAAGTTTTATGGAGAAATAATAAAGCTGGGCACAGAGAATGGTAATTATTATATAACAGATATCACTAAAACTATTCCCATTTTGCGGTAGAACTTAAAGGTTTCAAAAGGAACTGTGAACAGAGTGAAGAATTGTGTGCTTATGTTTATATCCTAGTTGATGAGACTGAAGTTTGAAGTATAGCTATATGGTTCATGAGGCTTATGCTTGACTTGTTCTAGAAGAAATTATTTGATTTTATGTATACCCAGATATTTTTATAATGTATCCCAGAAAATTCTGTAGGATTCTCTACTATTTTACTCCTAGATTAATAGAAACTACCACATTTAAAAATAACAAAATATTGTAAAATAAGGCACAGGATAGTAAAACTTAGGGGACAGTATTTGTACCTATTTTGCATCAGCATCCCTCAAAAAGTAGAGGTTTTTAAAATTGTTATAATGCAACTGTCGTGTCACAAAAACCCAAATCCTTTTGAAAATCAAGTGGCAAAAAAACTAGATGTTAATAGGAGAGAGCAATGTGAGCAGTGTAACAACATGTGATTGTGTAAGGAGCGAAGTTGGATCAGCCTGGCTGGTGAAATTGGCCTTGTCTTAGCATAAATAAACATCCTTTTAAAGCAATTCTTAGTGGGGGAAAGAGACACCAAACTTCCCCTAATGTCACAGCTAGTTTCTATGAGAAGAGTCTTTTCGTGTCAGTATGTCTTCCTCCCTCCCTCTCTCCCTCTTTCTTTCTTCCCCTTTCTTTCCTTTCTTTCTTCCCCTTTCTTTCCTTTCTTTCTAATTTTTATTGGGGTATAGTTGATTCACAATGTTCTGTTAGTTTCTGCTGGACAGCAAAGTGAATCAGTTATACATATGCCCACTATTTTTTTAGATTCTAAGCTAATTTGGCCTAATTCTTTTTGATTTTCATGGTCTAAGAGATGAATTTGCATTCTATTTCAAATTTCTGATGTTTGTGTGAATAGGACAGTTTCATTTTAAGAAGACTGATTTTGAGGACTTCATTTCCCTCTTGTATTTTGGAGTCACTGGCAAAGAACATCGAGTTTGAAACTGAGGCATTTCTTTGTGTTTCACATTTCAATCATTGTGCAGGTGAAGCTTGTTGGTGGACCATCCATCCTGCCTCCAAGCAGCGCTCAGAAGGAGAAAAAGTACGGGTTGGAGATGACCTCATCTTAGTTAGTGTGTCCTCCGAAAGGTACTTGGTAAGTGTGCAAAGTCGGATCATGTAGTTGGTGATATGATAAGTGACAGGTCAATAGAATGATCTTTTTAAAGCTGAAATTGCAAATTATCTAGGAAAATTGCTTAGAAACAAGCCTGTATCTCTATTTGATGAATTATACATAACTCCCTAAGTAGAAGAATGATGTGACATGTGTGGAAGTGTGGCTTACCAGGATTATTTAGACAGGCTTCCCTCGTGCCCTTGATATGTATGTTCGTGACATCGATAGTGCCTGTTCTTGGATTATTTTATTAATAGTGTGTAAATGCAGTCCAATCAGGAATTTGAAATTCCATGGACTTTATTTTGCACCCAATGAGAAGGTTATATTAATGAGGCATTGATTACCTATTTTGATATTTATGAAAGCAGATTATTATGTGAGAAACACTTGTCATGCTAAGAAAGGAGAAATAAACAAAATTAAAAAACGGTTTAATTCCCTCACTGACATTGCATTGTTTCAAAGGGAAGGGGCTAGAAATGGGAGATTGAAGAAAGAAGTTTATGCTTAATCGTTGAAGGTATTTTTTACTTTTGTGGTGAGGCCAATATCTATTTAACTTCTGTAGTAAATTATATTTTTGCTAAAGAATAATCATATGCAGAATTTCGCAGAATATTGAAATCAATGGAAGTGTGAAGGGTGTCAGTGAAAATATTCTTTCTATTTTAAGGTTGAGAAAGCAAACAAATATAAAATACGGTATTATAAACTTTACATGAATATCCACATTAAAAAAATCCCAGACATCCTAGTGGATGATGATTGAAACAAAAATCAGAAATAGAGCATCATTGCAGTTAAGCTCATGCTAGTTTATAGAAAGTGTATTCCTACTGCCTTAAATCAACATATTATTTGTGTGTAATTGATTTAGAATTAAGTACGTAGTTGGTACCCTTGGGCTCTGTGTATGTGTGTGTGTGTGTGTGTGTGTATACACACACACACACACACACACACACACTTGTTTATTGGTACGGAGCCTAAGAATGAGCCTGGGCCAATCATGTAACCTCTTCAAACCCTCAGTTTCTTCATCTGCAGTATGGGGGTAATAGCCTAGTTCACAGGGATATTAAGAGGATTGAATGCTTAATCAAGACAAGACTCTTAGCTCTATGAATGGCACATATAAAAATTGCTTAGTGAGTTGTCACTATTTACCCAGGAGATTTGTGCCTATTAAGAACTGTAGGGCTCCCCTCGTGGTGCAGTGGTTGAGAGTCTGCCTGCCGATGCAGGGGACACGGGTTCGTGCCCCGGTCCGGGAAGATCCCACATGCTGCGGAGCGGCTGGGCCCGTGAGCCATGGCCGCTGAGCCTGCGCGTCCGGAGCCTGTGCTCCGCAACGGGAGAGACCACAACAGGGAGAGGCCCGCATACCGCAAAAAGAAAAAAAAAAAAGAACTGTAGATATTTAACCAGAATAGGAGAAAGTTGGGAAGTGAGAAGTGAAGAGACAGTTACAGTTGATTTTAAATAAAAGGCTATCATGTGAAAGCCAGATTCATATTCTGAGAAGATGCTGACATGATTAAAAATAAATAAGAAATACGGCTGAAAACACATCCGTTAAAACTAACTACTAAAAATAAACATGTCCTGTCATTGACTTTGTAACTTATCATTTGTTAGTGTCTGTTGGCCTTTGATCTAATTTTTCTTCAAGGACAGTGATGGTTAAGCTACGGCTGAACTATCTAATTGTGTGTTTGCTGCTCTAATCAAGCGTACAAATATTGGGATGCTAAATTGATTAAAACTGATTGAAGGATTGATTTTCACTCTGTCCTCTGTGGAGGTGTCCTGTGGACTGTGCTGGGCTCTAGGAACCCAGGCTCTACCTAGGATGCTCCGCCCTTTTCTGCTTTATGTGATGAACCTTGTACATGATGTCTCAGGAATAAAAGGTTTTATCTCCAGAAAAGGTTGTAAGCCACTCAACCAAATAATGTCTTTTCTAATCTTGCTGTTTCATATTCTAATATGAAATGATATTCTAATCCTCTTTTCAGGAATATCTAAGAGGAAGAAAAATTCCTTTGACCTATTGGAATGACTTATTTTTTTTCTTTTAAAGGAGGCTTTATCAAAGCAGCTTAAATATAAGAGAAAGATACAATTTAAAAGAGAGGAAATATGGTCAAATAGGTATTGCTGTGAATCTCTTTCAAACTAAACAAAATAAGGTAAAGCACTCAAAATGTGTGTTAGAAAGATATAAAAATCACCATGGTATGCACAAGAGTTTTCAACCCATGGATTGGATTGCTCTCATTTGAAACATTGATTTTTGAATAATTTTCTCTGTCACCTATAGAAACGGACAGATTTTTAAAAAA
This sequence comes from Hyperoodon ampullatus, assembly GCF_949752795.1. Lineage (NCBI taxonomy): Eukaryota > Metazoa > Chordata > Mammalia > Artiodactyla > Ziphiidae > Hyperoodon > Hyperoodon ampullatus. The sequence continues at coordinate 116,737,390 of NC_136914.1, read as the reverse complement.
ATTTTTATTGGAGTATAGTTAATTTACGATGTTGTGTTAGTTTCAGGTGTATAGCATAGTGAATCAGTTATACATATACATATATCCACTCTTTTTTAGATTCTTTTCCCATATAGGTTATTACAGAGTACTGAGTAGAGTTCCCTGTGCTATACAGTAGCAGACAGATTTTTAAAATCCATGAAAACATTACCAAACAACTGTCTAAAAGTAAATTAGGAAAAGCAAAACTCCACAATCTAAAAAGTGATGAAAAATGCTTAAAAGAAAGCTATTCTAGGGCTCATAAAAATTTACTTCTCTCATACCCACCTCTGAATTTCCAATAAATGCTAGGTGTTCTGATTGCATAGTAAGTTACCGAACTCCCTCAAGTTGCTTAAAATTACTGATAGCTAAAAAGACAGTGATCATAAATATTTTCAAGCTCTTTATCGTATCAACCAATTTATTTATTTATTTATTTATTTATTTTTAACATCTTTATTGGAGTATAATTGCTTTACAATGGTGTGTTAGTTTCTGCTTTATAACAGAGTGAATTAGTTATACATATGTCCCCATATCTCTTCCCTCTTGCGTCTCCCTCCCTCCCACCCTCCCTATCCCACCCCTCTAGGTGGTCACAAACCACTGAGCTGATCTCCCTGTGCTATGTGGCTGCTTCCCACTAGCTATCTATTTTACGTTTGGTAGTGTATATATGTCCATACCACTCTCTCACTTTATCACGGCTTACCCTTCCCCCTCCCCATATCCTCAAGTCCATGCTCCAGTAGGTCTGTGTCTTATTCCCGTCTTACCCCTAGGTTCTTCATGACCTTTTTTTTCCCCTTTTTTTTCCTTAGATTCCATCCAATTTATTTTTTATTTATTTACCTTGAGCCTTTTTTTTTTCTCTCTGTGGCTCAGGTGATGGAATCATAGACTGTTCCATTTGGAAAGAGCATCTATTCTGTGTCCCTCGTTTTTTTCTCAGAATAAAAAAGTGAATTCTGAGGGGGTGATATATCTTGTTTACTTGTGTTCCCTGTCACTGGAGGATCATTTTTCTAGTGTGTTGCATCACCAGGGTCAAGTGCCTGACACTTAATATGAGAGAAATAAATGAGTGAATAAATGCATCAGATAAGGGTTGAATTCGGATATTCTTAGAAATTCTTGTGCCTTGGACCTTTCGGACAGTCGGAGAAAGCTTACTGACTCTTTGTTTCATTATCTTTTAAAATGCATAAAATATATACACTGGATTACAAAGGAAACTACAAGTATCAAAGTGGAGTCCAGGTTGAGAACTCCTGGGAGGTGATTTATAATAATATCTTTTCTATTCCTGAGATTTTGTGCTTCTATCATATTACATGTTACTCAAAATATGCTTCTTGAACCAGTGGCCTTGGTTGGCCCCCCTTCACACCTCCTGAATTCAAATTTGCCTTTTTTTGACAAGATCCTCAGGTGATCTGTGTGTCCATGAGAACTTGAGCGTCACTAACATGAGAATCAAGGTGATAGGAGAGAGCAGATCACTCTCCAAAGTGCCTGCAGTGCTCCTGGCGGGCGTGTAAATTGTAGAGCAGTTACATATTTCAGCCTAAGGCCAGCTTTGCTTTCAACCTCTGACAACATCTGTTTTGGCTCTAAGGATAACCCATCTTAGTTAGTGTCAGTAACTGAAATTGTTACTGCATTCTGAATATTTAATATCACAAGCCTGTGTGGTTCTTACTCAGATTTCCCTTTGTTGCTTAAGCGGCAAAATTAAATAGAAGCATCCAAAATAGTTATGCCTAGAGAATATTTTCTTGAGAAGAGTGGACATGATTTAGATAACTTTAAATGGTGTAATATGATCTTAAGGACATTTTTTTTTTTTACTTTCTCCAACAGACTGAAATTTTCCTTTTTTTATGGTTTTATTTATTGTGTACCTTTAGGCTTAGATATGATTTGAAGATTGCATTTTTGTCCTCCCCCAACCCCGACTGTTTTTTCACTTCAGTAGCTCCTTATTGCCTATAAGGTCCTTGATCTGACACCTGCTTTGTCTGCAGGCCTATCTCTCACTCTCTTTCTAAGTATATGCTGTAAGCCCCAAAGAGGAAACTCTCTGCTGAGCTGTATGTTCCCTTATCTCTGCCCCTTTGGGTACCATTTCCCTTATTAGAGCCTACAGCACCAAAAAAGCCCAGGCCACTTCTGATTACGAGGTTTCTGGTGTATTAAGAATGAGAATCTCTAAAGTAGTTTATAAAAGTTTTGGTATTTTTAAAAAAATACTTACACTTAGAGCATTAACGTTATTAATACACATACGCAAATTCAGCGTATGTACAAAATTTTGGAGACAGCATCTCTTAAGTATATAAATGTGACGCTCAGGCCAAGTGATCCTACTGGCTCTTCAAATGCCTCGTCCCACATGGAACCCTCTCTCCTGTGGAAATACCACCTGTCCTCAAGGCCCAGGACAATGAACTCTGTTCCAGTTAGGCTGGTCCAAGTGTTCTTTTCTCTCAATTCCTGTAGCACTTTGATTACAATTCAGCTAACATTTTCAAAACACTGACTCACAGCATTTTGTGGATATATTTTACTTACCTTTCTAGCTTATGAGCACCCTCATGGTGGGGAATGTGTTCTATTAATGTTTAGCACAATGCTTTATACATAGTGTATTCAATGAACAAGGATGAACAAATCTATTTATCGTAATATGGCATGAGCTTTCACTTGAATTCAAAAGTAAAAATATAAGCATTGGTATTTTGAATCGTCTTCTGATGGTTTGATAAAATCCATATGGTTTTACAGGTTTCTTTCTTTTTTTTTTTTTGTTTGGTGTGTATGTGCTGTTAGTTTGGCTCAGGTCATTGAAATAGGAACATTTATGGAATAACTTAAAATATTTTTTTAAAGTTTACACTTTGATTGTAAAGGTTTGGTTCACTTCTGCACATACTTCTTTATTGAGTAACCCTGCTAGATGCTAGGGATACAGTTGTGAGCCTGTGTCAGCATACAAGAGGGAGAATGAAAAATACACTAAATGATCACATTGTGATAAGGGCTATGAAGGAAAATATATTTTTCTTGTTTGTGGAAGCAGATGGCATATGATTTATTTGTAAATAGTTAAAGAATTTTAATATATTAGGGAAGGAATTAATTCAGTAAAGACATCTTAGCTGGATTTTTGTATAAGAATGACAGGTCCAGGTAGAAAGGAGGTTGTACAAAGACAGACAGCTGGTTGAGATGGGAGAGGGATAAGAGCAGGTTATTGCTAAACCTGAAACATCCACTTTGAATCTTATTGATTGGAAAATTGCTGATAAGATAATTACATACATGTCAAATGTCACAAATTTCTCAGGTTTTGTTTTTAAGAGAAAGAAAATGAAATGCCTACCTATGCTGGTGACTTGAGATTAGTATATTTAGGCAGAAGAGACCTTTGGCTGTTGAAAGGCTTGTGGCATATGCCAGTGTGACTCTGCATGCTGTGACTGCTGTTTGTCTAACTAGGAAGGTCAGATATCTGGGGAAGTTCTAGTGCAATTGAAGTCTTTAAAAGCTTAGGCTGTCATCAGCATTGGAAAGTGTTCCAGGAAAATTATAGGAATATTGGTGATGTTGACTCAGATGACTCCAAGAAAAAAAGTGGTTGTTCTTTGCATGTTTGAAATTCTAGCAGCAGCCAGGTAATGGTTAGTGAAATAAGCAAGTCATTTGTCTGTACTCATAATTTTGTTTTTCTTTACTTATTATTTCAGAACTCATCAATTATGGCTCTCAAAGATGTGAAATATGATGTTTTTTTAATACACTTGACTTAAGAAGGAACATCTGAAATTTGTAATGTCTGAATTTTGAAGGACATGTATTGTCTTGGTTTTTGATACCTATTAGGAAATATTGCCATCTAATGGCTATTACATCAGATTGTAGATAAAAGTTCCTAAAGGACCCCATGAAACTAACACATTAGTCCAGTAGGTTTAACCTACTTCATTGTCAACACACTGTCACAGTGTGATATGTAAAAACTTAATTATAATTTTAATGGTAAGGGCCTACTATCTGTACAAATTTGCCCATCAATAAGCCTTTAAAACAAAATAGTCTGTTTTCACAAATAAATTTATTTTATTTGTGTTTTCAGATTAGTGGCTTAAGTAGTAACTCTTAGAAGGAAGCTGAAAAATACCTAAAGTCAAATATAAACTCTAATTTTTTTCCTACTAGTCTCTTCATTTTTGAGTGACAGGATTGCAACAGAGGCTCTCTGTGGACAGTCCCACGTTGGCAGAGTTCAACTTGAGTTGCCAGAAGCACTTCGTGTTGAGACTTACCCAGAGCCTGTAGTGATGCCTTCTTTTGCTTCTAATGCAGCACTTGTCTTATGGCAACGGCAGCTTGCACGTGGACGCCGCTTTCCAGCAGACCCTCTGGAGCGTGGCCCCAATCAGCTCAGGAAGTGAAGCAGCCCAAGGTAAGAACTCCACTTCCATTAGGGAGCTGGTCCCTGATGCAGAGTTGGCAGTCATCTTTGGGATTGTGAAAATGAGTAGATTAATTAGAGCTGTTTGTGTCAAAATATTCTGTAATGCAGATACATAACATTTAAGAAACTCATTTGAATTGCTATTTAAAAGTGAAGTTTGTGTTAAGGTTTATCTCCTCTTATTTTTATGCTATCGTCAGCTTTAGCTTATTTTTGTGTGTGTTTTACATGCTAGCTTTCTAGGGGTTATTTTCTCCAGTGTTTTGGCCTCAGGGTATTGCTTAGTTAGGCAACTGTCAAGATTTCTCATCTTCCAGGGCGCGTGACTTAGAACTGGATCACAGCAGTGCTTGTACATCAGGGTTTTCCCAGGAAATATCTGTGTGTTCTGGTTGTTCTCACTTATGTAAGTTCAAATCGGAGCCTATCCAGGCTTGCATGTTTAGTGGAGGGTTTTATGAGGCTGAGGTCATGTATAATAGTGGGAACATCACTAACTGGGGGACTTGGGAACCCAGGGCTCAGAGGTGGCAGGCAGGTGGCACCATCCATCTCTGATTTTGACCAGGTACTTAAGCCTTGCTGGACTTCTGTGTCTCTGTCTATGAAAATAGGAGATTGGAGCCGATGATCTGTTCAGCTGTCAACATGTGATGATGACAGTTCAAACGTGACTGCATTTCAATCCTTCTAGGGTATCTGATTGGTGGTGACGTCCTCAGGTTGCTTCATGGACACATGGATGAATGCCTCACGGTCCCTTCAGGAGAACACGGTGAAGAGCAGCGAAGGTTGGTACCTGAGCCCAGTGCCTTGAGCCTTGCATTTTCTTGTTTTGATATAAGTTTTGTAAATTAAGGATTTGTTAGTTCAGGCCATTAGCATAGGAGAAAGTGGGCCACTATCATTCATCTGTCCACTGAAGTGATCCATTGCTGGCCTCCTCTGAAGTAGTTTTTTTCTCACGTACGGTTTTGACTACCTATGAATAGAGTTGCAGAAAATTCTTGTATAATTAAAACATGGTGAGAAGCAGTGAATACAATAAACTGAGTGGGAGGAATGAACACATTCACCTACTTAAAACTTCGTGAAATGTTCATTCGTTTTGATGAATCCTCTTTCTGGAATGTTTAGTCTCCAGTTCAGTTTTAGACTTGTCAAATTGCCCAAAGGTTTAGGACCCTTTTCTGTTACCTCTCATTTACTGAGATAGATGATAAAATTGAGCACTTTCCCAAATATTTTATGTGATTTTAATACCTCTCCTATGTTAATATTATTTGGCATTGGGCCAAGATGGCAGTAGCCTGGATCATGGGGAAAAGTGCACAAATAATACAAAACCATAAAAATATTGAGGGTGATTTGAATGTTCCATTTTGCCTCACAAGTTAATGGATGAATATGGTAAGTGGAATGCATAAATAAGCGATTATTGTGAGAGAAGGCGTGATCCGGGTGATTTATTACGTGGCTTTAAGTCTTTTAGTGGAGGTTTCTCGTAATATTAGCATATCCCTTAGATAACTATTATTGATAAATATTTATTTTTGTAATTTAAAGAAAGATACAGAGAACATTTAGAAAGTTAATAGTTCTTTAATTAGCTGTTTAACCTTGGGAAAAGTCACTGTGAGACCTGGGTACTAGTCTTACCTCTCCCCAGGTAGACCTAGCTTATGGTGAAGCATGAAATGCAGAGCCTCAAAAAATTCCCTAAATGAAAAGTGCTGCTTTTAGTAGGTTAGGAAGAAGATGTTAATGGTGTGTTGATAGGGTTTATATAAAAGATGAGAGGGAATTCAAAAGACGGTTTATTTGAGGAATTAATTCAGAAGATTCATCCCTCAGAAGACTCAGAGGGGATGCAGTGTACAATGGGAATTGCAGTTATTCCCGAGTGATGAGGGGCAGGATGGAAGAAGCATGGAAACTAGACAGGAGGGAGTAGTTTGGTCAGCTTTTTTTTTTTTTTGCGGTACGCGGGCCTCTCACTGCTGCGGCCTCTCCCGTTGCAGAGCACAGGCTCCGGACGCGCAGGCTCAGCGCCCATGGCTCACGGGCCCAGCCGCTCCGCGGCACGTGGGATCTTCCCGGACAGGGGCACAAACCCATGTCCCCTGCATCGGCAGGCGGACTCTCAACCACTGCGCCACCAGGGAAGCCCAGTTTGTTCAGCTTTTGAAGTCTCCTTAGTGCCATTCCCACGGGTTGGCTTTTACCCTGAGATAGTTGGGAAGGAGTGTGTGGGGAGGGGTGACGTGGTCAGAGCTCTTTGAAAAGAGTGTCTCTGACAAACAAGAAGAACTTAGATCGGAGGTGGAGAGATTCTGGAGCAGGGAAACCAACTCGGAGAAGGCTGATGAAGTCATTCATGTGAGAGAAATGGAGAAGCTTATCCTAGAGAGTGGCTGTTAGAATAGGACAGCCTGGCCCAGAAACATTTCAGGTCAGATTAACTCGTTTAAGGATGAACTCTATGTGGTTGGTGAGAGAATGTATCAGATTTAAGGGCGAGAAACTCCCTAGAGTTTCTGACTCTAGGGAAGAGAGATGGTGTTAAAGATTGTGGGAGATGGACAGATTTGATACAAAGGACCGAGTGAGATTTTGGACACTGGTGAGTACAGAGGGTCTATGGGAAATAAAATAAAGGGTTTATGGGAAATTGGAATTTTTGAGTCTTTAACTTAGACAAAGCTTGGGTTGGATATAAAACACAAGTGCACAGGTGGTAGTTGAAAGAATGGGAGCCCTAGGTAGAGAGGGAGGAACAGTGACTAGAGTGTTATGTTTAGCAACTTGGGCATTGCTTTAAAAGGCTGCAAAGCCTTGGAATAGACTAACTAGAGAGGAGGCTGAGGATGGAATCCTAGATAAGTCTGATATTTAGGACACTGACAGGTGAAGGAAAGGCACAAGAGAGGCAGAATGGTGGTTAAGTGGAGAGCCAGGGAAATTAGTTATGGAACCCAAAGGAGGCTTGGGGTGTAGGTGTGTTCAATGATATAATATCATCATAGAGACTTAGGAGCAAAACGAGGTTGTGCCATAGCCTTTTGGATCTTTAGTCTCTGACTTGTTAAATGAAACACTTGAAACAAAGTGATTCTTTGAGCCCGTCTGCTCTTTCTACGGACACTGTAGAGATTTGTAATTAAGAGAATGGGCTGTAGACCTGGGTTTGGGCCTCGCCTCTGCCACAAATAGTTGTGTGACTTGTGTGACTTAATTTCTTTAAACCTGATTTTTCTCCTCTGTGAAATGCGGCTTAAATGTTAGCTGTTACTTCATGGGATTATTGTGAAGGTTCAGTAGGAAAATGCATGTAAAACCTTGATGCATATTAAGAGATCAACAAATGTATTATCGTTGTTGTTATCTTATCACTATTGTTTAGACAGAAGAGCAGCATTTAGTCAGATATGGAAACGTTTGAGGGACCCTGGGCATGCGGGTGAAAGTATGGTAGAGCCTAGATTTTAGGGGAAGAGACGCTAAACTATATCAAAGAAAACCCTCTTCTGTTTTGAAATGAATGTGGTAGGTGAGTGGTGGGGAAGGGCTCCTCCTTCTTGCTAAGCTTTAGAAGCGAGGAATGGATGAGCATAGTTTTTAACAGTTGGGTGTTTTCATTTCCAAATGAGAATATCCAGCGTCGGATAGATCCCAGATTTCTTGGACTAAGCTCGCGGGCAGTGACTGCAGTTTTCCACCTCTCCTGCACATTAGAGAGTCTGTATGTTAAAGAGGGGTTTTATTAAACATGATACTTATAGAGCAGATTTCCTGCTAATTGGTTTTTTTTGGGGGGATGCCTTTTATTTATTTTTTTAATTTTTATTTTATATTGGAGTATAGTTGATTTTCAATGTTGTGTTAGTTTCAGGTGTACAACAAAGTGAATCAGTTATACATATACATATATCTATTCTTTTTCAGATTCTTTTCCCATATAGGTTATTGCAGAATATTGAGTGGAGTTCCCTGTGCTCTACAGTAGGCCCTTGTTGGTTATCTATGTTATATATAGTAGTGTGTGTATGTTAAGCTCAACCTCCTAATTTATCCTTCCCTGCCATCTTTCCCCTTTGGTAACCATAAGTTTGTTTCCTAAGTCTGTGAGTCTCTTTCTGTTTTGTAAATAAGTTCATTTGTGTCATTTTTGTAGAGTCCACATGTAAGTGATAGCATACAGTATTTGTCTTTCTCTGTCTGACTTAACTTCGCTTAGTATGATCATCTCTCCTGCTGGTTATTATTACATTGCTGTAGTTCTTTACATTGCTGGTTATCGCAGAGAAAACTAGGGGAAATGTCAAAGACATTTTGGTATTGTTCTGGGTCTGCTTTCCCATTGCATGCATGTTGCAGGCTGCTCCCGCCCCCACTCCTGTATTATTCTTGATTTAATGTTATTCATTTCTGTGTCAAATTAATCTCAGTATGTATTCAGATCAACACATTGCAGCTCTTTCTAGGTAGTGATGTCAGTAAGAACACATCCTTAGTGCCCCCTTGTATGGCGTGTTTACATGGGTGAAATTAGATTAAAATGGATGTCAGACTTGACATGCCTCATGACATCCCTCTCTCCCTCATGACTTGAGGGAGAAAGTGAGTCAGAAATAGGCAGCAGGAGCCTGAGGGATGTTGCTTAAGACTGAAAGTTATCTATGTCTTGATTACACAGTGAGATTGAACAATTTTTTGCATGTAACGATAAAAGTAATTCCTTAAATTTTACATTTATAGAGCCCTTTATTCTTTCAAGTCTTCTTAATATCAGTGTGTAGAAATTTCTTTATCTTCCCCTGTCCTCATGCTAAGTCACTTCAATGTCTTACAGAACGAGGGGAAGGCAAAGGACTGTACAGCCAGGAGGCAGCCTTTCTTTAATTGATGTGAATCTGTATTGGGGGAAAAACGCATAGTGATAACCTTAAAAATGTATTCTGATTCATTTTTTAAAAAGAAGTAAAAATAATTTGACTTTTTTTTTTTTTGGTCTAGCCTTGTCATATATAAAGATTTCTTTTAACTCATAATTCTTCACTGTAATTATGATCTGGCTACACTCAATTATATTCTGTTATTAAAGTTAAATAACTAAAGTCAAATCAGGTTTGTTACAAGAAGTAGTGGAATTGATTAAGGAGATGGCCAGAAGTGACAGTTGCTTCTGAGTAATTTAGGACCATTTTGGTCGTAAATGCTGGGTTAGTAAGTGGATTTGTCAATCTGCTCATGCCTCCTTCCCATGACAAGTTTTGAATATACATAATAGAACTGTAATTGTAGCAGTTGAAAATGCAGTTCAACGATGGGTACTGTAGTTCTAGATACCGATGCAGTGATCTTTTATTATTATTATTTTATAATCTATTTTATGGAAGTATAGTTGATTTACAGTGTTGTGTTCATTTCTGCTGTACAGCACAGTGACTCCGTTATACATATATACACATTCTTTTTCATATTCTTTTCCATTATGGTTTATCGCAGGATGTTGAATATAGTTCCCTGTGCTCTACAGTAGGACCTTGTTGTTTATCCATCCTACAGATAATAGTTTGCATCTGCTAATCCCAAACTCCCACTCCATCCCTCCCCACCATCCCCACCCACCCTTGGCAACCACAAGTCTGTTCTCTCTCTGATGGAGTGATCTTTAACTTCCTCTTCACACTTAGATTTGTATATGTATGTGGTTTCCTGTGCATCTCATGGGAGTGTTAACCAGACCCCCAGAATGAAGAGCATATATTGTCCCATTCACTGAAGTGGAATTGAATTGGAGAATGAAGCCTACCAAAGTTAAATTAAACATATATTTTCCCCACACTTCCTGCTCATGTTGCTTTTACGGATTGAATTCTGACATGTTTGTGAAGTAAAGCATCACTATGGTTTTACTTTAAATTTCTTGAGATTTTTCCAGAAAGATGTGTGACTCTAAAATTACCAGTATACAACTGGTCTAAACAACAATAAAAGTCGTAAAATCATCATCTATAGACGTTGTAAGCAGGCGGGGGAAAGGGAGAAATGCACGGAACGTTAACTGTAGAATTGTAATTTCTTTGTTCTTTCTCAAACTTTTCAAATAGTGAGATGGGATAAATTAAGGAGAAACAAGTTCTGCTACTTGGCAAGAGATCTGTTGGATGCCACACAGCTTTTAAATTATTGCTTTAAAAAAAGATTTCATTCTGGAGCCTTGAAATTTGATTATCAGTTTTCATTTCAAGCATGAAGTCTTTTATATGGGGAATGTTTTCTGTTCTAGATTCTGTCTCTGGATTGCACCTTATTACTTCCATCCATTTTTATGTGAATACAATAAAATGTCAACAAAGGCATTTACTTTATGTGCACACATGCTTACTAATGGATTAAATATGCACTACCTGAATTAAGTATGTCATACTTTTAAATTAATAAGTTTTAAGAAAGATGAGTTAGGGGAGTGTTATTCAGAATTATTATGTGAGATCTCTGATGTGGAAACCGGTATTAAGGGAACGTTTTTTGAAAAGCATTATTTGTATGTTAAAACAGTTTTTACCACATAGCTCATAGGTAATTTTATTCATTTAATAAAAATCTGTGGAATGACCACCGTGTTCTGGGTGCTGGGGTTGTTAGTATCTAAAAAAGATACAAAGTCTCTTTTCTCAAGGAGTTTACATTCTAGTGGGGATATGTAACAATAAAAACTTAAATATGCTTGTTTATAAACGCACACACATACCCATGCATGCATAGATAAAATACACCTGATGGTGTGTGTGTCTGTGTGTGTGTGCGTGTATGAGAGAGAGAGAGAGAGAGAGAGCGTAAGCAGGCTTGAGTGTGGATAGAGAAGTTGTCCTGTTTCCATCTTACCAGGCATTACTCTCGGCATATACTTGCTCTGTCTTGTTCCTTTCAAACTCAGGACCATTAAGTCATTGTTTCTGACAGTGTCTGGAAATAAATGTTACATCTGCTTTCCAGAATGTGACTCAGCAGGCAAAAGCCATGCCGTATGTATGCATGACAATATTTTTGCCTTCATGCCCCTTTTAATATTATGATTCAGTGAGCTTTACTTGTGAATAATTGATAAGGCATGAGATGCGTTTGATCTAATGAATTAAGTGTCTCTCAGTCTGGCTTAGAAGGAGAGGCATGGTTTATGTCTACGTACACAATTGGATGACTAATACCCCGCAGGGTTTGTATGCCGTCAGTCACCTACCTCGGCTCAAGCTTCTGAAGCTGTGCTGTTTTGCTCCAAAACGGTCAAGTTTGGGTTATATAAGAATTTTCTTCCTTCTCTTCATGTCCTGTTTATACCTCTGTAGCCTGCATCTGGGGATAGGACAGATTTCCCAAATAGTTTTGCTAGAAGAATAAGCACGTGAAGGAGAGCTATTTTTTTCTTCTTTGCCTCTTCTCCCTGGAGAGAGATGCAGTCTTTCCCCTGAACCTAACCTCCCTGCTGATTGCAGAGAGCACCCTGGCCTTGCTTCAGCCTGTCATTATTTAGCAGCCTGACTTGGTCGAGAGCCACACTCTCAAGGAACGACTGGGCTAGAAGGCACTGTTTTCCAAAATACAAGCTTTGAAGGCAAAGGATTAAAAATATTCACAGAAATTGGAGCCACTGGATAAGAGTAAAAATGAAAAAAAACAATTGAGGTGTCGGATGCACTGAAAGTGAGTGACTGGCAAGAGACAATAGATTAAAAATCAACACTGAGAGAAACCTCCCAGTTATTTTCTCAGTGAAAATTTAAGACCGTTTTTACTGGTCCACGTTTAGTTTCTTAACTTAATCTAGGTGTAAGCAATATCTTTCAGGAAGAAAAGAAAAGCTTCCTCTTTTTTTTAATTTCCAAATTCCTTTGTGGTTGTGTTATATTCCGTACGGAGTGAGAAGTAAAAGTAGCAAATGTTTGTTGTTGTTTTTCTGCTCTAGTCCTATTTATATGACTGTTTAATATGGATTCGGAGTGTAAGGATGTTATTGTTTTTAATCCACGATTATTCATTTATATTTTATGCAGACGTGACATCTCAAAACATACTGATCTTGGGTGGCCTCGGCCTGCAGCGGCTTGAAGCAGGATTTCAGTTCCCGGCCAGAGATTGAGGTTGCGCAGAGCGCTGAATCCTAATCACTAGACCACCAGGGACCAGTGGCCAGTGACGAGGCCCTGGCCCATCAGCTGCGTAGAAATGAATTTCCACATAGAGGTGGAAAGCAGTGAAGCAAGTAAAGTGTTTATTAGGAGGAAAAAGAGTACAGTACGTGTGGATAGACACACGGGTGGGCTCAGGGAGAGAGAGTCGCACCCTTGTGGTAGTTTGAATCACTGTTATGGGACATTTCTTCCAGATTTCCTTTGACCAGTCATCTTTCTTTGCCTGGTTCTGAGTCCGTATTTGGTCTACCTCAGGGTCCTCCTCTGTGTGCGTGCACATCTCTCAGCCAAGATGGATTCTAGCAAAGAGGCCTATGGGTAGTTGGCATCACTTACTGTGGGGTGGCGCCGCTTCCCTTTTTGACCTCCAAGGAGCCTTTCTGTGCATGTGTAGTCAGGAAGGTCTCCTTGACTTTGAGGATGAGGATTATGTGGTCTTTTATCTGGGCAGGGCCCAGCCTCCTCTATCATCCTGCTTTTATGGAGTTTCTGCTGTTACGGAGTTTCTGTCCACAAGGGAGAAACTGCTCAGCCTGAGGCCCATCCATGTCCTGTCTCAATACCTGTTTCTCTTTGTGCAGCAACTTGAATAGAAATATCACAAACTCAGTCCTGAGTAAATACGTGATGCTTCTCTAAGTGTTGTATAGGCGTATACTTTTGATTTCTCTGTTACTATGAAGAGGTTCCTGGGAGCTTGCCTGGGGCTTAGGTGCTCAGCCAAACACTCTCTTAGGCCCTTACGTAGTAGACTGGTGTGCAAGCAGAAATTCTACTGAGAAAAGGTGTAAACTGAAACACTTAAAATTTCTCTCTGCAATAATCTTTTAATCCTGGGTCTATTTTTCAATTCCTTTAATGCTTATTGAGGGCTTGTTTGTTCTAGGCATTTTGATGTGTGCTGGCTATAAAAAAATGAGATTGTAGAAAACGTATCTTACTATTCTACCCATTGAGGAGGATTAGACAAGGAGGAATCTGTGCTGACCTTTGATTTTGAGGTGGTATTTTCGCCAGCCTGTAAGGTAGTAGAACAAGCTTCTCTTCCCCATAATTGTTTTGAACCTGCCATTCAGTATCAACTCTCAATGGAAATTGTGTGTGAGTAATTTTTCTGTTTTTCAAAGGATTCATAGGTGAATCCTCAACATCCAGGGTCTGGTAATACATTACCACACAGAACTTAATTTGGTTGAGGACGTGTTGGTAGTAGAATCGTCTGTGTCTTTAACTGCCCCAGGTAAATGGCATATATCACGTACTGCCATTTTTTATCTTTACTGGTGTGTGTGTTCATCTGTTCTGTTTAGTTTTCAGCCAGGATTGTATCATTCATTTTTGTACCCCTTTCATAGAGTGACAAATATATGGGAATCTGCATACAAATGCTGATTGTTTTGTGTTTGTGAAAGAAATTAATGGAGAAAAAAAAGTCATGCACTTCCCTGTAGGTTGTTTAAGGAGAGCAGTGGGATGCATGCCTTGAGAACCGCTCTGGTTAATTCAGATGGGTTTGAGGTCCCCGTTTGTAGGATTTCAGTGACTCCTAAAAGATGATTGTCTGCTTGCAATTCCAGGAGGGAAGAAACCAGCCGACCAACCTGAATGAACAGAACACTATTTTGAGGCCTATAAGTCCCACATCCTTGGCTTAGAGCCTTCTCTATTGGAAGCATCTTGACTTCATGTCACTCCACAGGGAAGAATCCCTATTTCTACAGCAGGAATCTGAGCCTTGAAGACAGTGATTTAAACAAACTGGGGGTGGTTTGTGGATATTTTGACAGTATGATGTATGTTATAGATTTTTTTCAGAGAAAACTCACATACTTGCCAGCATGCAAAACTTTTGCCTGCGAGGTAATTTTCGTGATGTTAACGTATGTTTTCTCCCAGTATTTTTCCCCACTTAAGCAGCTAGCAGTCCCAGTGCACTTTTCTCCTCAGGGGAGGTTTGAGAGTTGGCAGAAAGCTTAACTTTTCTAGATGGCGCTTCCCTTCCTGACTTTTATTCCCTAAAGACTAAGTCCAAGGAGGTTGTTAGGCTTAGTGTCTTGCACACAGGGAGAGAGAGATTCCCTCTGACAGAGAAAGAAGAGAAGAAAGGATTTTGCCACAGACTCAGAAGACACTCACATGGAGCAAATGGATGACCATAAGGCAAAAATATATGAACCACAGCCCAAACCTCACACTTCATATGAAATCTAATTCAAATGGATCATGGGCTTAAATGTAAAACATAAAACTATAAAACATTTAGGAAAAGATCTTTGAGATCATAGTTTATAACTTGACATCAAAAACATGTCCATGAAAGGAAAACATCAATAAATTGATCTCCTGAAAATGAGAAAATTTTATTCTGTAAAAGTCCCTGTGAAGAGGATGAAAAGATAAGTTATAGACTGGCCAAAGATATTTGCAAATCATATGTCCAACAAAGGACAAATAATCTGAAAATACAGAAAGAACTCTCAAAGCTCAACAGTAACAGACAACCTAATTAGAAAATGGGTGCAAAACATGGACGGTGGTTTCACTTAAAGGACATACAGTTTGCAAGTAAGCACAGGGAAAGATGTTCAACGTCATTAGCGATTATGGAAATACAAGGCCACCAGGTGCTATCACTACACACTTATCAGAATGGCTAAAACAAAACAAAATACTGATAACCAAATGTTGGCGAGGATGCAGAGAAACTGGATCGCTCATAAATTGCTTGTAAATGGTATAGCCACTCTGGGAAACATTTTGACAGTTGCTTAAAAAACTAAACATGCACTGCCATACGACCTAGCAATTGCATTTTTCGGTGTTTATCTCAAAGAAACAAAAACTGTGTTCACAAAAATACTTCTTCACAAATACTTAGTGTAAAGCAGCTTTATTTGTAATAGCCGAAAACTGGAATCAGCCCAGATGTCCTTCACCAAGGGAATGGTTATCCAGTCTGCAGTACAACCATAGCATGGGATGCTGCTCGGCAATAAAAAGGAATGGCCTATTGATACATAACAATTGGGATGGATCTCCCAGCGGTTAGGCTGAGTGAAAATTGTCAATCCCAGAAGATCCCATACTGTGTGAGTCCATGTTTATAACATTTTTGAAATGAATCTTAGAACTGGAGGACAGATTAGTGGTTATCCAGGGTTAGGGAAGCAAGAGAGGGGAGCGGGAGGGAGGTAGGTTTAGTTAGAAGAGGGCAATGTGAGGCATCCTTGTGGTGTAGGACCTTTACAATGATGGGGTTCCAGGAAGTTACACAGTTAATAAAATGGTATAGAATTTAATACACACACACAGACACACACTCAAATGAATATAAGCAAAACTGGAGAAATTTAATAAGGTCAGGGGATTGTATCAAAGTCAATATCTTCCTTATAAAACCGTAATATATATATATATATTCAATTACATATGTATGTAACTTGAATATATGTGTAGTTACATATATGTGTAACTATTATACTATAGTTTTAAAATATAGTTACATATATAATAGTACATTACATATGTAACTATTAGTTACATATATATTACATATATAATAGTTACACATATGTAACTATTAAGGTTATGTATATATGTAACTATTATATTATAGTTGAAAATATTACTATTAAGGGAAACCAGACAGATGTTCAAGAGATTTTTCTGTATTCTCACAACAGCATGTGAATCTATGGTTATCTTAAAAAAATTTTTTTAAAGCATTCATAGAGACGGGGGAGGGAGCAGCGTGTTCTGAGTTCCCCTTTCAGGCTGACCAGTACTCTGCTCCCTGACAACTTGCTACTCCCCATTTCATCCTGGCTTATCAGGAGATGGCAAGACTCAGAGGGCAGTGGCTGTGGGGTTTTTCACTTGAGCAAAATGTCCTGAGCCTCTCAAGTGAGTGGAAAGCGTCAGCCCTCAGACTGGACAGGAGCATGTAAGTAGAGACCCTGCACTTAGAAGATCTAACAAGTGAACTGGGCTTACTCCCCAAGGTCTGAGATTACTGTACAACTCCAGCAACGATAATAAGTGCTTGGGGGCTTCCCTGGTGGTACAGTGGTTGAGAGTCCGCCTGCCGATGCAGGGGACACGGGTTCGTGCCCCGGTCCGGGAAGATCCCACATGCCACGGAGCGGCTAGGCCTGTGAGCCATGGCCGCTGAGCCTGCGCGTCCGGAGCCTGTGCTCCGCAACGGGAGAGGCCACAACAGTGAGAGGCCCGCGTACCGCAAAAACAAAACAAAACAAAAACAAACAAAAAAATAAGTGTTGAATTCCGCACTAGCTTGATGGACTCAAAGTTGAAAATAATTGTATTTTAAAGAGAATTTTTTAAAGTGATGGTGATAACAATAGTAGATGAGGTTATTCCAAGCCATGTTTCCCTCTGAGAAAAACCAAAAATCTGTTCAAAGATAATTGAGAGCTAAAAAAGTAGTGAAAATGTGTGGAGCCAGGTTCCCAGAATAGGAGACGGAGGAGTGAGTTCGGCATCTGAGGAAGCCTCTTCTCTCCAGGGGATTGCAGTGGCTGAGTGGCTTAGAAGTGGGGCAGAGCTGTTGGAAGCATCAGAGTGCAAGTGGATCAAAAGTGGTAGTACAGGACCCACCAAACAAGAGGCACTTTAGGAGGGAATTCAAAGAACTATACCCTTGAAGCAGTGATGAACTGGAAAAAGAGCATCCCTTGCAAGTATTGAAACTCAGCCTCAAATAATATTAATTACCATTTGGATTAAGATGATGTGGGATTGCTGGTGCCCCTAGATTACTTTACCTGCAAGAAGCAAAAGTACATCTTTGGGGGGTGGGGGACTAACACAAAGAACTCAAGTGATTTCTGTGTTTTACATATACTGAATCTAATAATCAAAATTAAACACGCTATTCTGTTTCAACCCTGACTGATGTACTGCAGTACAGTTCTGGCACCAACTCCCCAGAATTAATAGATCATACAAATTACAGGCTTTGTTCCCTACAAAACTACCCTTATCTCAGACAACAGCCCCAAGGAGAGGGGTGGTCCTCAGACCATCTGTATTACTGTACAACTGGCTACAAATTTGGGGGTTCCCATAACCCCTTTAGATTTAAGAACTCAGGAAAGTGCTATACTTACGATTACAATTTTATTATAAAGGATTACAAATCCGACCAGATGTAGCTATGTATAGGGCGAGGTCTGGGAGGGTTTCAAATGTAGAGTTTCTTTTCCCTGTACCTGTGGATCAAGATATCTTACCCTCCTGGCACATCATCGTGTCCATCATCCAGGAAGCTCAGCCAGGCTTTTGTCTTAGAGTGTTTTTCTTGGGGTTTTGTTATGTAGGAATGTTTGAGTTCAATCATGTACTCAATTATTTAATTAATCTCTTCCACACTTTCACTCCTCAGAGGTCAGGCTGGATCAAACTTCCAACCCTCTGGTCATCTGATTTGTCTTTCCAGCATGGCCAACCCTCTTACTGAAGCTATCTAGTGGCCCACCACGAGTGCCCCCATTACCATAAATGAAGGTGTGATCTAAGAGGCTCATGAAAAACATAGTCTCTTATATCACTTGGGAAATTCCAAGGGTTTAGAATCTCCCTTCTAGGAACCAGGGGCATTGGTCAGCCAAATTCTTTGTTATACAGCACAGGCATATAAGATAGGACCCACCTGAAAAGCAAAGGCAAACACACACTATAGAAAAAGGCATACAGGTCCTGGATACATAGATAATAGTGTTATCACAAGTAGAATTTAAAATATTTATGATTATTATCTAAGAATGAAAAGACCAGGTGAATAAATTTGGTGGAGAACTGGTAACTATAAGAAGGGGTCATACAGACATTCTAAAACTGAAAATTAAAATAACTGATATTAGAACAGATAGATTTAATATCAGCTTAGACATAGCTGAAAAGAGAATTATTGAACTGGAAATAATGTCAGAAGAAATATTCTGACCTCATACTGAAACACTGATAGTCAAAAGATTGGGAAATATGAAAAAGAGCATACAAAGTACATGGTAAATGATGAATGGTCTATCATACATGTATTGGAGTTCCAAAATAAAAGGATAGAGAAGGGAGGGAGGCAGCAGGAGAAGGAAAGCAGGAGGGAGACAGAGAACAGGAAAAAGAGTGCTGGCAAGTACACAAGTCACAGGCAATGTTTAATACAGTTGCTTAAGAATTCTCCACAACTGACTAAGTATATTAAGCCACAGATTCAAGAACTATGAACCCTAAGTAAGACAAATGAAAAGAAACCACACTTACATCAGACTAAAAGTACTGAAAAGTAAACACAAAATTAAACACTTAAAAACATAGAAAAAAAGATGTGATATCTTTAAGGGGACAACAGTAAGATTTACAGCTCACTTCAAGTAAGAGACATTTGGAGACATTGGATGTAAGCTTAAAAGTGATTAAAGAAAATAACTGCCAACCTAAAATTTTTAAATCTAGTAAAATGTGATATTTTTCAAAACAAAAGAAAAGCATAAAAGTGGCTAAATTTTATAATCATCTTCTTCATTTTCTTCCTAGTATAGTCCTAGTATATTTTCTCCTAATATATAAATATTTTAAAAAAACATTAAGTGATTTTAAAAATTAAGACTTGAAATTGAAGCATAGTTGATTTATAATATTGTGTTAGTTTCAGGTGTACAACATAGTGATTCAGTTATTTTTTTTATTATGTTCCAGTATAGGTTATTACAAGATATTGAATATAATTCCCTGTAATATACAGTAAATCCTTGTTGCTTATCTATTTTATGTATAATAGTTTGTATCTGTTAAATACCATATCCCTAATTTGTCCCTCCCCACCTTTCCCTTTTGGTAACCATAAGTTTGTTTTCTGTGTCTGTGAGTCTGTTTCTGTTTTGTATATAGATTCATTTGCATTATATTTTAGATTCCCCATAAAAGTGATAACATATAGTATTTGTCTTTCTCTGTCTGACTTATTTCACTAAGCATAATGTTCTTTGGCCCATCCATGTTGCAAATGGCAATATTTCATTCTTTTTATGGCTGAGTAGTATTCCATTGTATACATATACCACACCTTCTTAAGCCAGTGCTCTGTTGATGGGCACTTGGTTGTTTCCATTGTTTTGGCTCTTGTAAATAGTGTTGCTGTGAACATTGAGGTGCATATATCTTTTCAAATTAAGAGTTTTTATTTTCTCAGGATATATACGCAGGAGTTGGATTGCTACATCATATGTTAGCTTTATTTTTAGTTTTTTGAGGAAACTTTATACTGTTTTCCATGGTGGCTGCATCAATTTAGATTCCCACCAACAGTGTACAAGGGTTCCCTTTTCTCCACACCCTCTCCAGCATTTATTATTTGTAGACTTTTTGATGATAGCCATTCTGACACGTGTGAGTTGATATCTCATTGTGGTTTTGATTTGCATTTTTCTAATAATTACCGATGTTGAGCATATTTTTATGTGCCTTTTGACCATCTATAACTCTTCTTTGGAAAAATGTCTCTTTAGGTCTTCTGCCCATTTTTTGATTGGATCGTTTGTTTTTTCCATATTGAGTTGTATGAGCCCTTCGCGTATTTTGGATATTAACCCCTTGTTGGTCACACGGTTTGCAAATATTTTCTCCCATTCCGTATGTTGTCTTTTTGTTTTGTTGATGGTTTCCTTTGCTGTGCAAAAGCTTTTAAGTTTGATTAGGTCCCATTTGTTTATTTTTGTTTTTATTTCTTTTGCCTTGGGAAAATGCTGTAAGAAGACATTGGTACGATTTATGTCAGAGAATGTTTTTCCTATGTTCTCTTCTAGGAGTTTTTTGGTGTCATGTCATATATTTAGATCTTTAAACCATTTGGAGCTTTTTTTTTTTTTGGCAGTACGCAAGCCTCTCACTGCTGTGGCCTCCCCCGTCGCGGAGCACAGGCTCCGGACGCGCAGGCTCAGCGGCCATGGCCCACGGGCCCAGCCGCTCCGCGGCATGCGGGACCCTCCCGGACCGGGTCACGAACCCGTGTCCCCTGCATCGGCAGGCAGACTCTCAACCACTGCGCCACCAGGGAAGCCCTGGAGCTTATTTTTGTATATGGTGTGAGGGAGTGTTCTAATTTCTTTGATTTACATGTAGCTGTCCAGCTTTCCCAGTACCACTTGTTGAAGAGATTGTCTTTTCTCCATTGTATATTCCTGCATCCTTTGTCATAGATTAATTGACCATAGATGCATTGGTTTATTTCTGGGCTCCCTAATCTCTTCCATTGATCTATATATCTGTTTTTGTGCTAATAACATGCTATTTTGATTACTGTGGCTTTAATAAGCATTATTTTTTAGAGGAGTTTCAGATTTACAAAGGAATTGAGCAGAAAGTACAGATACTTCCCACATATCCCTTCCAGACCTTCCTCTGCAGTTTTCCTATTATTAAAATGTTGCTTTAGTGTGGTACTTCCTTCACAACTGATAAGTCAATATGGACACATTAGTATTAATTAAAGTCCATTATTTACATTAGGATTCACTTTTAGTTTTGTATATTTTCTGGGTTTTGACAAATGTATAATGACATATATCCACCCTTGTAATGCACACAGAATAGTTTCAGTCCTTAAAAATCTCCTGTACTTTACCTAT
Organism: Hyperoodon ampullatus; assembly: GCF_949752795.1. Taxonomy (NCBI): domain Eukaryota; kingdom Metazoa; phylum Chordata; class Mammalia; order Artiodactyla; family Ziphiidae; genus Hyperoodon; species Hyperoodon ampullatus. The sequence continues at coordinate 116,716,043 of NC_136914.1, read as the reverse complement.
TTAAGACTATATCCTTTTTTTCATTGAAAGGAATGGAGCACCTTTGTGCCTTTGTCAAAGGTCAATTGACTATATTTGTATGAGCCTATTTTAAGGCTCTCTGCTTTGTTCCATTTATCTATTTGTCTGCTCTTTCACCAGGACCACACCATCTTGATTACTGTAGCTTTATAGTAAGTCTTGAAGTTTGGTAGTGTCATTCTTCCAATTTTGTTCTCCTTTAATATTGTGTTCGGTATTCTGGGTCTTTGGCCTTTCTGTATAAACTTTAGATTTGCTTTGAAGATAACTGATTAGTTTCCTAGGGTTATTGATTGGGTTTGAGTTGAATCTATGGATCAGATTGAGAAGAGCTGATATCTTGACAGTATTGAGTCTTCCTGTTTGTATATGTGGAATGTTTCTCCAATTATTTACTCTTTGATTTCTTGCATCAGACTTTTGTAGTTTTTCTCATATAGATCTTGTACATATTTTGTAAGAAATATACCTTTCTTTTCCTTTTGGTGATAATATAAATAGTATTGTGTTTTAATTCCAAATTTCTGTTGTTCATCACTGGTATATAAGAAAGTTGAGTTTGTCCATTAATTGTTCCATTAATCTTGTATCCTGTAACCTTCCTGTAATTGCTTCTTAGTTTCAGGAGTTTTATTTTTGATGTTGATTCTTTGGGATTTTCTACATAGACCGTCATGTCATCTGCAAAAGAAAACAGTTTTTTTTTTTTCCTCTCTCCTCAATTCACATACCTTCTTTTCCTTGTTTTATTGCATTAGCTAATACTTCTAGTACAGTGTTGAAAAGGATTGGTGAGAGGGGAAATTCTTGCCTTGTTCTGTATCTTAGGGGGAAATTATTTAGTTTCTCACTATTAAGAATGATGTTGATTGTAGATGATCTTCATGAAGTTGAGGACGTTCCCTCCTATTCCTAGTTTTCTAAGAGTTTTCACTGAATGGATGTGGGATTCTGTCAAATGCTTTTTGCATTTATTGATATGATAACATGGTTTTTATTTTTTAGCCTGTGCATGTGATGGATTTTATGAATGTTTAAATTAATAAACTTATGTGTACAAAAGGAGAAAAGTAATCATTTTTGCTACATGTATTAAAGCAGCACATTTCTTTTGAGGTAAAAAGTAGTGATAGTTCCTATGGATACCAATTATGACTTTTAAAATCTATTTTGTTAGGATTTAAAAACACATTTTTCAAAAGAGAATTTAGTTCTGTGGTCCGTCATTCATTTATTGAACATCAAGTTTGGAAAAATGAATAATTCTGATATTATTTTACTGCCCTTCATTGCAGTAACTAAAATACAGTGATATGACTTTTTTTGTCCCTACTGAATTCTACATAAACATGTCATAAGCACTTGAATTGGCACGGCAATCTTTAGAAGCCAGTAAACTACTACTCTTTATTTTCAACTTGTGTAATTGATTCACCATCAAAATTGGATGTGACTGATTAAATTTCCTTGTATTATTTTTGTTCCCTCTTTTGTTGTTCAGTGTTTGTTACACACTGTAGCCTCTCTCTGGACAAAAAAGAAACCAGTATGTGTTCAAAAAGTAGAACACTAATGACAACATCCCTTATCCCCATTGCTTTAAGGTCATATGGTAAATGTTAAAAAAAAAAAAATAGTTCACTTGGAGGAAAAAAAAAAGGTGGTGTCTGTGGTACTGCAGTAATAATTGACTATGAGCTGTCCAGTGTTAAAATAATGTACTAAATTTAAGCCTTTTTTATGTTGAAGAAACAAAAGTAAATTGAAAATGACCTAATTGTTATTTTTGTAATTCATGTATAAGACAATTATTTTGCTCATGCTTCACTGATCAAACTAATGCTTTTGGGATGATCCAAGTGTTCTGAAACACTCTGAATTTATCTGTAGTTATCTTGGGGAGAAAAAAAAAGGTATCACTTACAATGTAGATATTAATTCCAGATTTAGAAATATAGTTAGATAAGTTGGACTTTCAGTTATTATGATGTTTAATTTTATGTGTCAACTTGACTGGGCCACACAGTAGCCAGATATTTGATCAGACTATTTGATCAAATTATTCTGGGTGTTTCTGTGAGAGTGTTTTTAGATGAGTTTACCACTTAAATCTATAGACTGAGTAAAGCAGATTGCTCTCCCTCGTGTGGGTGGGCCTCATAATCCGTTAAAGGCCTGAATAGAACAGAAAGGCTGACTCTTCATGAATCAGAGGGACCTCTTTCTGCCTAACTGCCTTTGAGCTGAGACATCAATTATTTCTTACCTTTGAACTGAAACTGAAACATCAGTTCTTCTTGGGTCTTGAACCTGTCAGTCTTTGGAATGGGACTATACCATTGGCTCTCCTGGTTTTCAGTCATTTGGGCTTGGACTGGAACTTATATCATCAGCTCTCCTGGGTCTCCAGCAGATCCTGGGACTTGTCAGCCTCCATGATTGCATGAGCAGACTCCTTATAGTAAATCCTTTCTATAAAATTATATATATACACACACACAGACACACACATATATGAATGTATTTTTATATAACATATATTCTATATATTAAGATTTATATATATATATATCTCCACAACTTGGGTCACAGCTTGGATGGCTACTGTTGGTGTGTAGTGGGTAGAGGCCAGGGATGTGGGAAATATCCTACAGTGCACAGGACAGCCCCCCACAGCAAAGAATTACCTGGACCAAAGTGTCAGTAGTGCTACTGTTTAGAGACAGGTATAGACCATAGTTTCCTAACTTTGGCTCCCCCTTACGACCAGCTGGGGAGCTTTTAAAACACCTGACTCCAAATTTGGTTTAATTGGCCAGTGGTGAGGGCAAGGTTTCAGGATTTTAAAAGCTATCCACATGATTATATTCACAACCACCATTAAAAGCCCCTACTGAGGACCCTGGTCATTGATGTACCTAAAATTCTTAGGTTATAATGGATGGATCAGGGTGATCCTGAATCAATTTTAATGTAAAAAGATAAACAAGTAGTCATTATTACCTCCTGATGTGATGTAATAGGAAGGCAAACACCAATTTCTGAAATGTTCTTGCTGAAGAATCACAAACTTGAATCTGAGCAAGTTTCTAGATTTCTAGATCTACCACGTAGAGGCAGATGTTAAAAAAGACTGTGAGGATGTCATCAGCAAAATTCAGAATGTAGAAAATACTCCAGGACAAATGATACAGTTTTTTTGTAAACAAATAAATGGCAAGAAGGAAAAAAAAAGAGGAAGGGAGAACTGTTCTAGAATAAAATAAAGACACCAAACCAATTTATGCATCTCATTTGGATCTTGATTTGAAAAAGCAACAGAAAGAAGACATTTTTTTCCTTGGAGAACAATTTATTCAGATTTTTCCCATCCTGTGACATGATGGATAAAAGTAGATTCATTATTAAAAAAGAATAAAATTTGAAAGCAAGTTAACCTGAGAATGATTACCTCATGCTTCTCGGTAGGATTCCTGATCATCCTGTTTTCTATGGCTTTTGCTACATTTAAAAAACTTTTTATTTTATATTGGAGTATAGTTGATTAACAATGTTGTGTTAGTTTCAGGTGTACAGCAAAGTGATTCAGTTGTACATATACGTGTATCTATTCTTTTTCAAATTCTTTTCCCATTTAGGTTATTACAGAGTATTGAGCAGAGTTCCCTGTGCTATACAGTAGCTCCTTGTTGGTTATCTATTTTAAATATAGTAGTGTGTATATGTCAATCCCAAACTCCCTAACTATCCCTACCCCCAACCCTTCCCTCCTGGTAACCATAAGTTCCTTCTCCAAGTCTCTGAGTCTGTTTGTGTTGCATAAATAAGTTCATTTGTATCTTTTTTTTAAGATTCTGCATATAAGTGATATCATGATTTTTGTTTCTCTGTCTGACTTCACATAGTATGGTAATCTCCAGGTCCATCCTTGTTGCTACAAATGGCATTACTTCAATCTGAAAAAGACATTTTTGAGACAATTGGGAAAATTTGAACAGTGAATGGGTATTTCATAAAAACAATTTTTTTTTTTTTGGCCGTATGCGCGCCTCTCACTGTTGTGGCCTCTCCTGTTGCGGAGCACAGGCTCCGGATGCGCAGGCTCAGCGGCCATGGCTCACGGGCCCAGCCACTCTGCGGCATGTGGGATCTTCCCGGACCAGGGCACGAACCCATGTCCCCTGCATCGGCAGGCGGACTCTCAACCACTGCGCCACCAGGGAAGCCCAATAAAAACAAATTTTATATATATGTATATCAAGTATAGAAAAATACTTTTGTATTGTTTTATGTGGAGGTTGTATGTCGAAGGATAACTTGTGGTTATAGGTAAAACAAGGTTGGCCCTATATTGATCACCGTTGAAGCTATGTACTGGGTGTATTGGGGTTTATTATAATATTCTCTGTACTTTTGTGTGTCTTTGAAAAGTTCCACAATAAAAATAGAATGAGAAGGAATATCTGAGTAGTTAAGAGGAATGCAGGCGAGAATGGTGTTAGGAAAACTGTCAAAGCAGTAGAGTTTTTGAAAGTGTTTAAACAAAATAGGTCCACTGGATTTGGGAACATGAAGGTCATTTGATGGCCTCAGCTAAATCTGTCTCAGTGGAGAAGTGGGTCTGCAGACAAGATTGAGTGCACTGAGGTTTAAGAGGAGGTGGTAATGAGGCAGAAAAGCAAGGGAAGCAGGGGAGGAAAATATGGTCACACGTTATTATGTTTGTGACAGGACAGGGTCATGTGTGTTTGGATGATGAAGAGATCCAGTGGAGAGGGAGATGGTGAGCACTTGGGAAAGAAACAGGAAACAAGTTGTGGTTTCCTTAAACCAATCTCAAGGGGATGGTATAGAGACCAATTTGGATAATGTATACACATTACTTAGCATCACGTCTGGCAGATTAACAAATCGTTATTACGAGAGCTTTGGAATTTTGGTATGTGTGATGTACATCCAAAGAAATTTCTGTGTGTGTGTGTATGACTTTTTGTTGTTATTTACATTTTATTGATGTTTACATTTTCCTATCTCTTATCATTTAACAGATTGTCATGGAAACATTAAAATTAATGTGTTTTTACATTTCTTTAAAATGTTTTAAATGTCTAAAAGAATTTAGAATTGCAAATAATTATACACATGTGTTGAAATATATTAAACTACACCTAAACTCATAGTGGAGTACGTTTATGGACTTAAGTTTAATGATGAAAGTATTCACTGGGATAAAGAGAGAAAAATGGCCAGGGTGAGGGAGAGGGGATGAAGGGGATGAGAGGGAGTAAAAGACAAAGGAATGTGTTTAAATCAAATGTTTATTCAGGTCACTGTTGTTATTTTTATTTCCAGTTATATTGTCTCCTACCAAAAAGTAGCTTTTACTGTTTCTCCAAAGCCTTCCCATTTACTTTTCTCTGTGAATTGGCTTGAAAAATTGAGTCCAAGAATGCAACGTTAAAATTGGGCTTTTTATTTCTTTTAACAGAACTGTTCATTACGAAGGCGGTGCTGTATCTGTTCACGCACGTTCCCTGTGGAGACTAGAGACGCTAAGAGTTGCGTAAGTAGAACTTCTAAATACAGCCTGACGCTCCGGGTACAAAGTACATCGAGTGCTCTTGTGCTTTTATGTGAGATGGTCATGCTAACAACCAGCAAGCAAATGAAACCCTGAGAAAGTGGAGAGTCTCTCCTCTTTTACCTTCTGCCTGCCTTTATTTATCTTCCACTAGCCTACATTCACCAGGTAGTAAGCAACAATTTTATACCATCTGCTTTTGCGTTTAGCCTCATTTGTTTTTATAATATCGTCTTGTCCCAGTCTGTGCATCTCCTGGCAGGAAGAGCTCCCAGAGCAGAGTGATGTAAGGTTTGGAGACAGGACAAATTGTTTGCAACCCTGTCGCACATTTCAGGTCTGGGTTTAACCTTGTAAAGTCACATGTAAAACAGTGGAAACTTGAACCTGAGTGAGATGTGACAGTTATAACTGGCAGTCACTATCTTTACTTACAAATAGCTTGATAGCTGAGTGAGAAATGTAGATTGCAAACAAGTCACTGTGTATTCATTATAGAAACAATGACCTTTTTTTCTGGTGACTTCAAAAAGCTGTCCAGAGATTGACTTTTAGTTCCTTTATGTAAATGCAATACTGATGGTAAAGGTGTCATTTTGAACTATTTTAAATAGAATTTAAATATCAGTTAAATTAAAAATAAAAGGTTGGAAGTTTTAGTCCTTTACCTAAAAATCATTAAGTTTTCAATGTATGTCCCCTATTATATGACACTTTAAAAAATTATTGATTTAGGGTAACAGACTTCATGGATGGCTGTAGGGAACTATCTTATTATGGAATAGCTGTCTTTGTCAACCTGATATTTTGAGATTAATGCTTATCTAATGATGATTAAAATGGTTCAGTGGTCTTCAGTTTTTTGTCTTTTTGTTTTTTCTGCTCACATATCACATACAATGATTTCGAAAAACTTTGTATTTCTTTGATCATTGTTAGGCTTGACATAGAAATTTTTCATTATCAGTTTAAATAGATGCATAGAATATAACTTACAGTGTATCGTAAGTAGTGACATTTTAAGATAAAATGGTTACACCACTCTTATAAAAGTATCCCATTGTCTCTAAGTACTGCTGTGATTTAATAACCATCTTTGTTTATTTAAAAATACTTGAACATGGTCTCTTTAACAGTGAAAAAATACGTTATTCATCTTTCTCATTGAAATCATATTTCCTTTACTCTCCCATGACAGAATAGTACCCCAATTGGATTTTTTTTATGATTGAAAGACTTTTCTGGTCATTGTGTCATACCCCTCTTCAACAAAAAAAATTCATGTAAATTAAATTTATTTTTTATATTTTCTCTGATTGTAAGTTTGTGACTTTAAAAAAGTGCTTCTATATTAACCCCATTAATTCTTAATTAATTGATGATATTAAATTTCTCCTGTATAAATACATAGATGATCAAATGCACTGAAATATTAAAACTTTTGATAAACATTGAACTTAAAAGTAAAATTTTATGGGAAGTGCGCCTCTTAATGTGATGGAAAAAGAAGAGATGACTTATAAAGGAAAGGGAAGAAAACTCATAGCTTTTGTGTGCTTCATAAATTATTCAGAGAATTTAGGGAAAAGAATTTCAAATATATACATGTATTTTTGTAATTTGCCTTGTGTATTATAAAAATGACAGCTTAATTAGAGAAATGAAATAGTCCAAAAAAGTGAAATTTAGAGAAGTTTTTTTGCCTTTAAAAAACAGACTCCAGATGTGTTTTCACATTTATAGATCTACCTACCCTTCGCAATTGTGTGCTTAAAGAAATGATTTTTTTTTTTTTTGAGGAAACCAGGACCTAAATCTGTCTCAATTTATAGACTTAAAAAAAAAAAAAAAAAAGATGAGAGCTCCTGAAAGCCCAACAAGAGTTCCTTTTTATTGTCAACAATGTTGTTGATGAACTGCAATTACATAAATCCCATTATTCAGCACGTGTTTCTATCCCATGGTCTTAATTCCATTCCTCTGCTGTTGCCTAATGTTTGAAGTTTGAAAGGGGGAAGTTTGGAGTTTGTTTTAACTTTGAATTTGGTTGACTGATATATAGAAAGAGCCTGAGCCTTCTTCAAATAATGGAGATGAAAGGGGGTACTTTATCACCATGTGTTTGTAGCTGTGCCTCTCAGAATCTAGATGACAGCAAGGGGGCTTGACAGCCAAGGTGGATCAGGGACTTTTTCAACCATTTAAAAAATTAAAGAGAGGTGTTTTGATTCTACTCTATGACCCTTGATGTATATCTACAGTAGGAAAGCAGGAGGTTCATATGTAACAAATGTAATTATTTAAAAAAAATTTTTTTTTTAGATTTTGTTGCATCTTTGACCTACTTTGGCCTCACTGTAAATTTACAAATTAGATTGCATTTAATTTGCATGTCTTATTATATGCAATGGCCACATAATTAATTTTTCTTTTTACTTAGGAAGCAGTAGTCAAAGATCCTGCTTATGTTTGTTTATGACAGAAGTTTATTTCCAAAGGTCAATGTTTGTATTATAATCTTTGGGATACCATATGGTTTTTTTTCCTCCAATGAGGCCCCAAACTATGTATTTGTTATAATTTATGTAGTCCAGTAATTATATATTTTATATTGCTTACTTACATAACATTAATGTTGTCAAAAGTTTTTCCGTATTATGAACATTTTAATAAGGTAAGTTTTAATTTTGGGAGTCAAATGTAATAGAAAACACATTCCTGTATTGTACCCCAGTACAAAGTTGTCAGAACACTGTAAGTAGGATATATGTTCGTTTCTGTAATGGGCATGATCACTGCAATTATAAATATGCATTTTGTATTTTAAGTAAAATTCCACTTTCTTATATGTTACAAATTTTAAAAAAATTAACATGTCATGACAGGTGACCAAATACTCCTAATTTCTTTGACATAATTACAAGTAAATATAGATAATACATATGGAACAGTTTTCTAATAACATAGGAAGCTGCTTTATATAACTTCTTTACTATAACTATTTTCAGTTTTTACTGAAATATTATTTTCTTGCCCTTGATTCTCCTGGGCTTTTCCTCTTTTCTTTTGGACCTGTGAGCTAAAGAAAATGTGTTTAGACTTCACAAAGTTTGGCTGATGATTGGCCAGATTCATTCCATTTCTAACAGTGGCTTGAGAGGAGTGCTTATGTATATGAGCCCTATTAAATAGATTTGAACATGGTATCCAGAATACCGTATAGAAATTCTGGTAAAAAGTATACACTATTACCAGACTAGAAATGCTTTAACATGCTGTTGTCGGTAAATGAACCTTAATTTCATTTTTAAGACAATACCGTGTTATTATCAGGGTTTATTGGTACTTGATTATTAATTTAGTAGGAGGACTTTTCCAAAGTAATTGTCTTTATAAACAAATCCATGAACTTATTACAATATCACTCTACTGTTAATTTTCCAGGCTAATAGTTCAGGTCAAAAATCCAGGTTGGGAAACAGCATAAAATTGACTTGTAGTTCACTAAGATTGGTGAATTCTTTTTAAAGTGTTCTTAATTTGTAGAATATAAAAGTTTATAATGCTTCTGTATTAAAACTGGTTTATTAATTAATAAAATCATATTGAAATCCTCCATACCTTTACTTTTTATTTATTTGATTCCTTACATAGTGGTAAAGCTTCCACTATAATTGTCTTTTAAAAAATTATCCTTGTGTTTCTTTTGTTTCATTTTCTGTTTGCCATTGACATGTGAAGCTTCATAACATAGTACATTCTTTTTATAGTATATCTTTCTCATTATAAAATACCCGACAGTGTCCCCTTTATACTTTTTTGCCTTGAATTCTAATTTCTCTACTATCAACTTTACCATCACTATTTTCTTTTGATTTTGTATGCATGGTAAATCCTTTTTATTTGTATTTTTAAAATTTGATTTTACATCATTGATAAGAGGCTGTCCTCGTTTTGCACACTAGCATGATAACTGAAAGTCACCACTATCAGAACCTTTTTTCCACTCTGTACTGTAGTAAGGGCAAGGCTCTGATAATGACGGCTTTCAGTTAACACAGTACTGTGCAAAGCAAGGATGGTCTGTATCTTAATTTTTCTTTTCTACCCTATCTGAAAGTCATTATTTTTAAAAGCAGACTTTAATGATCACAACTTTGCTTTTTATCTTTTTTCTGCAATCTTAGTTTATATTTTCTCTGTGTTGCATTCAATTTTGCTTTCCCGTTTTTCCTCTTGACTCTATTAGAATTTATATTCTTGGTTTGTCTTTCTTGTTCATTTGTTTTTAATGACATAATTGTTCCACATTATTAAAATTTAAAGCATAGGAAGAGATTTCTGTTTTCAGATAAATACATACTTCAGTTTATATATATGAATTCCAGTTAATCATAATTAGGCATTGACTCTAATATCACTAGTTTTCAAGTCTGTGCAAATCCAAAAATAACTAGTAAATGCTAAGGTATCATTTAAACTCATAATGTCTATATCTGTGACTAGCGATTAGAGGTTAACCTGGAACACAAGTTCTTGGTCATCTTTGCATGGAGTAGTGTTTGGTGTGGATGGTATTACACTTAATGTCGGAAGACCTTGAGTTAAATTCGCTTCTACTTACTGTTAGCTCTGTGACATGGAATATTACCTAATCATTCTGAATAACCATTTTGTTATTTGTGATACGAAATTAATAACACCAACATCATAAGGTTTGGGGGATCATTAAAGAAGACAGTGTATGCAAAGCACCTTTGTTCATTGTCCGACACATACATTTTAATTGCTGTTTCTCCTGTCATTGTATTTGCTATTGGATCAAGTCTTAACTGTTTTTGCTAGGTGGAGTGGAAGCCACATAAGATGGGGCCAGCCTTTCCGACTACGCCATGTCACAACAGGAAAATACTTGAGCCTCATGGAAGACAAAAGCCTTCTACTCATGGACAAAGAAAAAGCTGATGTCAAATCAACAGCATTTACCTTCCGATCTTCCAAGGTAAGACAGAAATGTATAATTTTCGATTTCCTTTAAGTACATCCCTACTGCATTTCCTTTGATGTTAGAAATGCAAAAAGAAATGATGAATGTTTTACATGTATTTCCAAATTCCCATTTTCTCTTCGATGCCTTCCTCTTCAGTAAAGTCTATTTCCTAAACCACTAACACCTTCCCAGGTGTTGCACCTGGCTTATAGTTCTTTGGTTATTTACGTGTAGCACATTGATCCAGCCCCTTTTAGCTTTCGTAGGTGTTGACAGTGCAGTAAGCACAGACCTTGTGCTGTTGTTGTATAGCAATGTGATGGGCACACCAGAACGTTCACACAGATGCTCTTACATACAGACCTTTCTTCTTACGTTCTTGACTCATTTGTAAGAACAGAACCCCTGAGAGAATCCTTAATATCTTTCATGAGAATCCCTCTGAACTAGATGATGAGTAGAATAGAAAAAAAAATAAGTGCACATCAAAGTCAAGTTGGAATGCTGGTGCTGTAGCACAGCTAGGCCCACGTAGTACCTCATGAAAGATTCGTAACTCACCAACCCCACAGTGCAATGGATTGCTAACCATGCCTCAGGAAAACAGTAGATGTCCTGAATAGTGAAGTGTCTCAAGAATAGTTGAAAATCACTTGTTCATGTGACACATGCCAAGCATCGATTATATGCATTTTTGTGATAATTGTGTATTTCTGTCCTTAATTAAATGAAGAATGTGAAACTTGGGCATCATGATAGGAATGGTATTAACTTACTGGTTAGCTTTTGTCTCAGAGATGGAAAACTTTACACCCCTGTTACAGATAAAGGTAAGTTTGAGCAAGACCAGAAGTAACTCTAAAAAGACAGTAGCCTCAGTTTACATCCCTAGTGCCACGCTCTCAGTTTTCTTGCTTTGGAGGACACAGAATGGTAGAAGATGCTTCTGATTTGATGAATTCTCCTGAGATCTCCTGGAAAGACAGCCAGTGTAGGTCCCCATCCTTTATGGTGAAAACACACAAAGCTGATCAACTCCAGTGGATAACCTGAGACAGGGTTGGCATCTATAATTTGTTGTAGGGACCCATAGAGGGGCTCTGGAGAGGGTACCTGGGTGGACCTCAGGTGGGCAGTTAGTTGCTCCTTGTGTCTGTAGTTGGAAAGCACAGTTGATTGCACTGTGAACAAACTTGGCGCTGATGGGCTTCTTCCTCAAGACTTTAACCAGGGTGGTGGGAATTTGCTAGTTTGTCCACTGATAACACCTTAGTCCAGAAAGAAAAAAAAAATCAACCCACCAAAGACGCATCAGTTATCTGATGGTGGAAGCCCTTTTCAAATAAAAAAGATAGTGTAAAATGACATACAGCTTAATGGTAGGAAATCGGAAAAGTGAAAAGAAATGCACGACATCCCAGCAAAATATAATCTACCAAAATAAAATCCCAAAGAAGTAGAAAAAGCTGAACAGCCATATCACAATGAAAGATGTTAGAAAAAATTTCAGTATATGGCATTTAAAAAGGAAAAATACATCTAACAAAAACTAGAGGAGAAAGAGGAAAAATGAAAGGTACTCTGATTGCTTCCAATGAAGCAGTGAAAAGTCAAATAATATTTTCTTAAAACTCCAAAATCAAGTAACAAATAAGATATTTATAGTAAAAAGCCAAACACTAAACAATATTTTTATTGTAGTAAAATTTACTAAAGTAAGGTGGTGGAAGAGAGGGGAGGTTTGTGAAAGAAGGGAAGTGGACATTTATTCACCCAGGAATATTTAAGGGCTGACTTGACCTTGGCTGGGAGCTGGGAACGTACTGACAGTGCGTGCCCTCCTAAAGCTTGTTGACGGCACTGGGAAGCGGGACCCTTTCTTCCCTAATTTCTTGGCCTTTTAAAGATAATAATTGCTACCATTCTCTGTTTCTTGTAAGTCTGCCAGTTGAGCTGAATATTCTCTGTAACTGATCTCTCTGAGAATCAGGATCCCCATTTTACAGATGGAAAAACTAAAGGCAGGAGAGATGAACCACTTGTCCATGTCACTTGGCTGAGCACATAAGAAGATCCAGTGAACATGAGATTACCTCTGCTCCATACCACTAGCCAGGGTGGGTTTCAGTAACCAGGTCTGACTTCCAGGCCTGGAACCCTGGACTGGCTAGTCATTCATTTACCCCCAGGCTGTCAGGGCTGCCCAGGGGCCTGGAGGTACACCAGGGCCTCATGTAGGGCCTCCCGGGTAGGTGCCTGACTCTATTGTCTAACTGTGGTCTCCCTAGTTCCTGCTATTGCTGGAGAAATCTGAATGCTGAGTTCATCTTTCTCTTTTCATTATTTCTGTAGCAATCATATTCCCATGGTCTCCAAAAATCCTATTTTGCTATAGAAAGATGAATACCTACATGATCTTTCTCTTTTCACTCTTTGACAATCCTAATTCTCCAGGAGGTAAATGGATGCCTCTAGCAAAATGGGCTAGATTATTCCAATGGAAATGTAAGTGCAAAAGAGACAAGTATGAACATATTTCAATAATTTCTTTCTTGCATACATGCAGCCACTGATCTAGCAGTCTTCTATATAAATGTATTTTTAATGAGAGGAGTTTTCTTACAGAAATAAAATAAAACTGTGCACATTATCATTCTTTGTCATGGCAAAAAAATTGGTAGACTCAAATGTTTAACGAATAGACTTGATAGCTAAGTGGTATTAGCTATCAGAATATATTGATCTGGAAAGATACCCATCATAATATTGTTGAGTGAAGAAAAAAACAAATTGTAATGCAATTTTAAAATCTTATTATTTTTTTACTTAAGAAAAAGATCCGTGTGTGTGTGTTTATATATGATTATATATTAGATGTGGAAGAATCTACGCTAATCTTTTAACTTTGGCTGCTTTAGAAAGATGAAAATGGGGAAGGGGGGTGGGAGAGGGAAGGGTTGGGAGTTTGGGATTAGCGGATGCAAACTATTATATAGAAAATGGATAAACAACAAGGTCCTACTGTATAGCATAGGGAACTATATTCAATATCCTGTGATAAACCATAATGGAAAAGAACATGAAAAAGAATGTGTGTGTGTGTGTGTATATATATATGTATAACTGAATCATTTTGCTATACAGCAGAAATTAACAACATTGTAAATCAACTATACTTCAATAAAATATAAAAAAATAAAATAAAACTAATAAAAAGAAAGATCAAAATGGAAGGTGTATGGGAGTATGAGTGCAAGGGGAAAGCATTTTCTTTAACTTAAAAAAAAAATCTCTGGACTATTTTGCCTATTATGAAGCCATTTTTCCTTTGTAACAAAAAAATCAGTTACAAAATTCATCCATTGTACTGATATACTTGGACATAAGTTTTGTGCACAGTTTAAATTTATTTATTTAGGGCTAGACCTAGAAACAGAAATACTCAAAAGCTATGAATATTTTCAAAATCTCTTGATAATGGTTCTTGCCCAAAGCAATAGCTTTTGAAACATTTCCCCCCAAATATCTCTGCTTATGTTCTGTCAGTGTTAGAGTATAGTTTGTATTTGAAGAGTTTTTACTGACCAGCTCCTTCTGTGGTCTCTGCTCAGAGGTTCTGTTGCTGGCTTTTGGTGATTGTGTAATGTCATAGGTTACACTGAAAGTACAGAGACCTAGGATTCTAACATTGCCTTTTTAAAAAAAATAAATGTATTTATTTTTGGCTGCATTGGGTCTTCGTTGCTGTGCGTGGGCTTTCTCTAGTTGCATCGAGCGGGGGCTACTCTTTGTCACGGTGCGCGGGCTTCTCATTGCAGTGGCTTCTCTTGTTGCGGAGCATGGGCTCTAGGCACGAGGGCTTCAGTAGCTGTGGAGTGCAGGCTCAGTAGTTGTGGCGCATGGGCTTAGTCGCTCCATGGCATGTGGGATCTTCCCGGACCAGGGCTCGAACCCATGTCCCCTGCATTGGCAGGAGGGTTCTTAACCACTGCGCCACCAGGGAAGCCCTCCAACGTTGCCTTTTAATAAACTGTTTGGTTTCTCTAAAACTAGTCTCCTACATGGACCTCACATTTATGGAACAACTGTAATACACAGGTTGTTAATAACCCACTGTCATTTACCACTATGATAATTGTATATAACATGGTTGAGAGTCGTGAAGGTGGAAGTGAAATCCAGGAAAACATTTTATTTTTATTTTTTATTTTCTTTAATTTATTTTATCGAAGTACAGTTGATTTACAGTGTTGTGTTAATTTCTGCTGTATAGCACAGTGATTCACTTATACATATATATATATTCTTTTTCATATTCTTTTCCATTATGGTTTATCACTGGATATTGAATATAGTTCCCTGTGCTATACAGTAGATTGTTGTTTATACATCTTATATATAATAGTTTGCATCTGCTAATCCCAAACTCCCAATCCATCCCTTCCCCATCCCCTCCCCATCCCCTCCCCATCCCCTCCCCCTTGGCAACCACAAGTCTGTTCTCTACGTCTGCAAGTCTGTTTCTGTTTTGTAAATAAGTTCATTTGTGTCAGATTTTAGATTCCATATATAAGTGATATCATATGGTATTTGTCTTTCTCTTTCTGACTTACTTCACTTAGTATGATAATCTCTCTGTCCATCCATGTTGCTGCAAATGGCATGTATTCTTTTTTATGGCTGAGTAGTATTCCATTGTATATATGTACCACATCCTCTTTACCCATTCATCTGTTGATACACATTTAGGTTGTTTCCATGTCTTGACTATTGTGAACAGTACTACGGTGAACACAGGGGTGCATGTATTTTTCTGAATTAGAGTTTTTTCTGGATATATGCCCAGGAGTGGGAGTGCTGGATCATGACAACTATATTTTTAGTTTTTGGAGGACATCTTATTTTTAAAATCAAAGAATTTTCATTTTAAAATCACTGACAGAGTAGGTAATAAAGTGTTTCCTATGAAGTCAAGATAGTAACTCTATTATTTCTTTCTAAAATTACTTTTTCATTATATGTAATGTGTAGTCATTATAGACGATTTTAAAAGGGAATACTGCAAAAATGAGGTAAGGGGAAAATTAAAATCATGTACTATCCATCACTCAGAAACAACTGTATTGTGTGTGTATTTCAGTTTTTAACAAATATATACATATTTTGATACTAATAGGGCTAATTACTAAAATTAAAAATTATTCATGATGAAAAGTACAATTACATAATAAAAAAAGCATTGAACTTAGAACAAACTAAACTAGAATAAAAGTACAGTCCTTAATTATAGATGAAATTGTATGTTTTAAAAATAAAATAGTTTTTATACTGTCAACATTTTGGAGAAGATGGTATGGCTAAACAGTTTCTTTCATCCTTTTGTTAATCATCACATTTGGTCATGGCCCCTGGTTTTTGAAATAAATAATCAGATTTACATAAAGGTGTATTTGATTCTTTTTTTTTTCCCTTAGTGCCACTGACAAGTTGAAAATGCTTGTCATATCTTTATGTATCTTTGCTATACTGTTTCCAGTGAAAATAAAGAGTACTTATATTTCTGGAAGGCAAAGACTTGTGTGTGTAAGATACTTCTTCAATTTTGGTATATTTTGAGTATACAATTAATAAACGACTATTGATTGACATAATTACTGTGTTGCAAATCAAGTTTTCATTACTGATGAAAAATTTAACTTTTAAAATTGGGATTGACATATTAGTGTATAATATGTATAAAATGGATAATAAGAACCTGCTGTATATAAAAATAAATAAAATAAAATTCAAAAATTCAACAACAAAAAAAGTCAAACTCAAAAAAAAAAAGAACCCTTACATTTACAGTAGCATTCCCTTACCTATGATTGTGTGAGACTGTTTTGAAAATATATTCTTGAAACATACCTTTTTTTTTTTTTTACAAATCATTAAGATCATTCTTACTTAAAATTATGAGAATGGCTTTAAAAACCTGTTCTACTAGCTAATATAAGGAGCAGTTGTTTTGATTGTCATTGGGATATCTTTGCACTAACGTGAACACTCACTAGCCAATCTCAAATTCAGGATTTGCAGAATAATCAACAATTGTTGATGACTATATATATTCAGAATAAACAGAATAAAGTGGAAGACAGTTTATAAGATCACTGATGTTGGTCCTCTTTTTTCCCCTAGCTTTATTGTGATATAATTGACATTTAATAATGTATGAAATTAAGGTGTACTATGTGATGATTTGATGCACATATATATTGCAAAATGCTTATGCTGGTCTTTTCTTAAAACATTTTATATCATGAAGAATTCAATTTGAATCATGCAGGTTTTCTTAGACCTATTCTTCACTTTCTCTACTCCTAGAATTTTTAACCATTACGTTAGTGTGTTGAAATGTCAGTTTTCATCATAAGGTAGGTCTTGCCAATCACCCACGTATTATACTACCCACAAGATGTCATTTTTTTGTTAGCTTAAAATGCCCTAAAAATATTCCTCTGTGGGTGATTTCCTCCAGTTTTTTCCCTCTCACGCCCCATGAATAGAAACCTTTTGCTGCTGAAATGATGGAATACCAACCTCAAATAAGACTGCCAATGAGATTACAAGGATTATGGAGCAAATGGCAAAAATAGAAAGAACAAAATATTTTTAGGACACAGTTTTAGTATGTTGTTTTATTTGAGATTTTTATTCTTGGCTCAAAAAATGTTTAAGATACAAGTTAGGGAGACTAAGAGGTAAAAACTTACAGTTACAGATAAATAAGTCACCGGGATGATATGTGCAGCATGGGGAATATAGTTAATAATATTGTAGTATCTTTGGTGACAGATGGTAGCTAGACATCATGGTGACGATTTTGTAATGTATAGCAATATTGAATCACTGTGTTATATACCTGGAGCTAACATAGTATTGTAGGCCAATTATACTTCAATTTTTTAGAAAATGGAGATACTGGGAGGAAATGCATCAAGATGCTAATGATGGTTATCTCTGGGAGGGATGGGCTATGGGTGATCATTAATTTTTACTTTATACTTTTAGGTATCTTTCGTTGTCTGCAGTGAACATGTATTGCTTGTAAAATTAGAAAGCAATGAATGTCCTTAAAAATGAAAAAAAACAAACAAAAACAAAAATGAAAAAAAGATGAGGTGTATGGGTCAGAGTTTAACGAGAGGTAGAGCCAGCATGAGATACGTATACATGAAGGGATGTGTTACATGGACTCGCTTTCTGAGATTATGAGGCTGGCTGAGTAAGCCTGGAGTCCATAGTGCAAGTGGCCTGGAAAGGAAGATTGTAAGCAGAATGGAACCCATGGGACGCACTGTTTGTAGTTGCTGAGCTCAGAGAAAGCCTAAACCCTCCTTAAAGACCTCACCTGATTAAGCATGACTCACCCAGGAGAACCTCCCATTTTATTTGCTCAAAGTCAATTAAATAGAGACCTTAATTACATCTCCAAGATCCTCTCACCTTTACCATATAACATAACCTAATTGCAGGAGTGATGTCCCAACATATTCGTTGGCTCCACCCACACTCCAGAGGAGGGAAGTATAGTACAAGATATGAGAGGGCTTCTCCTAAGGCTCTGTGACCTTGTTTCACTGCCCCATGGAAGCCCCTCAAAGACCCTCCATTACTGAATCAGGTCCAGCTGCTCTCTGCTTACAAAATCGATACTCACAAATGCTGATAGAAGGGAAAGTTGCCTTTAATCAGAGTGCTGACAGTCTGGGGAGATGGTGGATTCAGTGTCCCCCAGAAAGTACCTCTGAAGATTCTGCTCAACCATGGAAGCCTTTAAAAAGAAACAGGGAAGTCATCTCAGTGAATCATTGAGATAGGGGGTCAGAGTCCTCGCCATCCCCCACTGCGTGCAGGCGTGTGTGCAGGCTTGTTGATTCCTCGTGATCTTTCTTTAGATGCTGTTTTGTTCACACAGTTTGTTGGCGAGATTACTGACGCAGAAGCTAGGGAAGAGATTTGGTCATCTGTTAATTACTTATCCTTCATTTCTACTTCTTTGATCTATGGAAAGAACCAACAGATTAGGCAAGGTATTGTGTAGTCAAAAGATTTGAAAGGTGTGCTAGAGCCGGAGACGAATAGAGCATGGGGGGCACCTGGTGTAAGGTTAGTGACAAGACAGAGGGGCCCCCTGTAGAGAGCTCTTTCCTGCAAAGAGCTTTTTCCTGCCAAAAGCTGCTGACACCTCCCAATATAAGAAAAGTTTTAAAACCCTTCTGGCCACAAACTCACCCACCAGAGTGTCTCCTTATGAAGTTTCTGAACACCAGGGCTAAAGCAAGCTGTTTTTTTTTGCAGCCCTGCCCTGGATGGGCTAAGCTTGGCCTGGTGTGTCAGTCCCAGCAATTTCTCTGACCCTGTAGCATTTTTAGACTCATATTTCACAGTGACCAACTATCTGTGCCAAAATGTGGCCCCATAAAGAAGCAAATAAATAAAAATTTTTTGACCTTTTAACTCTCCTAACTTTAGCCATTATTTGTTTTAAGGAGACCTGGCTATTACCAAAAGAAACACTCCATCATCTAAGGGTAAAGGCCTTTGTTTTCTTCATATCAGCCACTTGACAGAATAATTTGGAGACATTTAAGGAAGATTTCAATTAATGCTAGAAGACTCTCTTTGAACCACCTTGTCCATATAATAAAGACATAATCCTATGGGACTAGTTTAAATTTCTTAATGAGTCTACTTTATCCAATGAGTATATCCAATGCGTATGTATCATTTAACGAAGACAGTTGTTCAGAAATAGTTTTGACTTAGTCATGAGCCAGTTTGGTGTACTCAATGCCAAAATATCACTTATTATTTTTCAGGCTGATCTTTTTTGCTTCCGGAAGCATTTTGATACTCAGTTGAAAATTAGATTTGCCAAGCATTCATGAGTAGGATTGTTTGAAGGCTGGGATTGGGAGTAGGTTTTTTTTTTTTTTTCTCTGAAGAGTGACTATGGTTTTGGTAGGCAGTGAACCTTGCTCGAGTGAAACTCTGGTTTCTTTCTCTCTTTGGCAGTGGGCTGTTGCTTGTACTACTTATTTGTGCTCAGTTATTTCGATTCCTAGCGGCTGCCATTAACTGGGCCTTCCCTGAGCATGCATAGTATAGTGGTCAGCAAGAATTGAGGCAAATTTTTTATTTTATTTTATTTATTTTGGGCTGCATTGGATCTTTGTTGCTGCACGCAGGCGTTCTCTAGTTGTGGTGATCGGGGGCTACTCTTCCTTGCAGTGCACGGGCTTCTCGCTGCGGTGGCTTCTCGTTGCAGAGGCTTCTTGTTGCGGAGCACGAGCTCTAGGCGCTCAGGCTTCAGTAGTTGCAGCACGCGGGCTCTAGAGTGCACGCTCGGTAGTTGCGGCGCACGGGCTTAGTTACTCCTCAGCATGTGGAATCTTCCCGGACCAGGGCTCGAACCCGTGTCCCGTGCATTGGCAGGCGGATTCTTAACCACTGCACCACCAGGGAAGTCCCTGGGACAAATTTTATAAACAGATCTTGTGGCTACTTTTCTTATCCAGGATTTAGCTTATCTAATTTTCTGTCTGCTTGTGAGCCCCAAACTGTGTACTCTGATACCTCAAGTATCAATACCACAGCAGCTTTCTTCTGCCTGAGCTCCAGGCAGATTGGATGGGCCATGCCCCAAGGCAAAGGCTGCTTTTTACAAATCACTTGGGTACTCTGTCTTTGGAGAGAAGTCTGCTGTTCACTTTCTCTCTGCTTTTGGTCCCTCTTAAGTGCCTTCCAGTAGATTCTGAAAAATATTTTTTCCAAATTTTCTGTTATCTGTGGGAGGATTAGCCCAACTAAACCACACCGTCATTTCCCAAAGCCAGAATAACTCAAAAGAAAAATAAATCTAGATGATTTATAAAGTAAATCAAAGCAATGCTGAAACTAAAGGCCACTGATTTAGATATAAGGTAGCTAATATAGGGTTTTAGGAAGATTACTACTCGCCTAAGCTGGACACTTTATTTCTAGTAATAAATTATCTGTTAGAAGCTTCTACCAGCTGTCACGTTTTCTTGACTTGGTGGTTGGTCACAGCATCTAGATGATTTTCACCTGAAATTCTCCTAAGTCTGAGCTACAGAAAATGATAGGAAATAAAAGAAGGAAAGAGCATGACTGGCCTTTATTGGTGTTTCTTCAGCAAATAATCACATTTCTTTTTTTCTTCTCTAATGTCATTTTAGCAGCTCTTACCTGAGTTGAGGATCAGAGTAATTATGAAAACCTGGTCATCATGAAGTTTCACAATTAAAATTTCTAATCCAGAGAGAGATGTGAACTACTTCAGTAAAAAAGCAAACACAGCATACCTTTGCACTTAGTAACTGAAGCTTCTCAAAGCACAATCCACAAGCCTATAAATAGACTACATAGTCATTTCCTGGGATAAAAGACAAACAAAAAGAATGTTACAGGCTCATTGTTTTATTTTGAGGAGATAATTGCATTGTTATATATTTTCCCTAGAATTTAATTTTCCTATTTATAGGGTTGGTATAAGTAGATTAGTAGTTTATCTGGTTTGATAGAATGAAATTGGAATGGTTTAGTATCTGTTTTATTGCACATTCTTAGAATAGTGTTTCAAGTTATTTGCTTAATGGTTAAATCAACTTAACTCATGATTGCATTTACTTATATGACCTTGACCCTTTTTGCATTAAGAATTGCAGCTCATTTAAATTTTAATTTTCAATTGTTGGCAGAGTGTCCGTAATTATTTTGGAGTTGCTAACTATTAGTATGGTGCAATAATACCATGAGAAATAAAAAATCTGTTTTACTTGGATTGTTCCTTTTTGTTTAACAGACTTCCAACGTAATCTTCAAAAACATTTGTGTAACTGGTACTAACTTCACACGACAGTCAAATAGCCAAAGAAATAGACAAAACTTAGTAAATTTAACAAGGAAAGTTAGACCAAAGAGAAGAATAAGAAACCACAAATGGAGGTATTGTAACCAAAAGAACATTAGGTTTTTTTTGTTTTGTTTTGTGTTTTTGCTGTTGTTTTAAGAACTCTACAGAACTTCAAGACATAATGAGTTCTTAAAGATCAGAATGATGCATGGGAGGGAAAATTGAAGGAAGAAGCATTAAAATAAATAGGGATTTAGGAGCTTCCCTGGTGGTGCAATGGTTAAGAATCCGCCTGCCAATGCAGGGGACATGGGTTCGAGCCCTGGTCTGCGAAGATCCCACAAGCCACAGGGCAGCTAAGCCCGTGCGGCACAACTACTGAGCCCACGTGCCACAACTGCTGAGGCTCGTGCGCCTAGAGCCCATGCTCTGCAACAAGAGAAGCCACCGCAGTGAGAAGCCCGTGCACCACAAGGAAGAGTAGCCCCCGCTCGCTACAACTGGAGAAAGCCCACGCACAGCAACAAAGACCCAATGCAGCCAAAAATAAATAAATAATTTTATAAAAAATAAATAGGGGTTTAAAAGAAACATTTAGTTGGTATCAGAGGACTGATTGCTTCTTCATAGCATAGGGAGCTGAGCATGGCAGCCCTTTAGGGGTGAATACCTCTGGGGTCCAAGTTAGAAACTGCAAGTAGTTGAAACTGAATTATAGCCTTGATTAGTTTGAAAGAAATCATCATTATGTCTAACATACTTATTAAGAAGGAAATCATCATCACCATTATCAATACCATTTTCATGGTCAAAATCATTAGAATTTATTGAAGTGTTTATTTTATCTCAGGCACTGTGCTGAGAACTTTGCATTCATTATCTCATGTTTTCCGATACTCTGGGGGAGAGTCTCTTGTTAGCTGTATTTACAGATGAGAAAATGGAGACTTAAAACGTTTAATTAACTTATCCTAAGGTCACAGACGTAATAAGTGGTGGAGATTGGACTCAAAATTGGCTTTTCTGTCCCTCAATCCTATGCTCTTAGTCATTCAGTCACAAAAATAATAATCTGGAAAGAATATGAAGCCTAAATTACTGATTTTAAGATCTCTGGTTTGGAGTTTGCCATGAAGCAATATAAAATTTTGTGTTATGGCCAAAATAGTTTTCTGCCAGTATGAATAATTCAGGAATATGTTATTTATCTCTGCAATCTCCTACTTCAGTTTCCAGTAGAGGTTGAACTGCTAGCATGGAACATTTGACCATTATTATTTCAGAGGATGGCAGAGAGTTGCATTTTTTAAGGAACATTATTTACAGCGAGGCAAAGTTTTTTCGTTATAAACTAGTATTTTTAAAACCTTTTCTTATCTTTTTTTTTCTCTCTCTCTTAGGAAAAATTGGATGTAGGGGTGAGAAAAGAAGTTGATGGCATGGGAACCTCTGAAATAAAATATGGAGACTCAGTATGCTATATACAGCATATCAATACGGGCTTGTGGCTAACTTACCAGTCTGTGGATGTGAAATCTGTGAGAATGGGATCCATACAACGTAAGGTAAGAGTATTTCAAAACAGTATTTATGGCAGTCATTATTAATGAACGAAAAACACAAATGCATAACAAAAAGAAGTAGCTAACCCTTTCAGCCACCTGCTAATGTTTGTAATTTACATGCTAGAGGTCCAGTCCCACCCTAATAAACTCTCTGGTTTTTGTAAGTGAACAGCGCTGGATGTTATATCACTGATTTAAATACTAAGTGAAGAAATACGCTACTCTTTTTTGGATCCTAGCTTGGTCTGCCTAATTCACTGTGTCCTCTGTGATGCTGCTGGGATTGTGTGTACAGTATCTTTTTTACAATGCTCAATACTGCTCATGCATAGAAATGTTTAGTGTTTGTGAGTTTCGTTTCTGTTATTTCCCCAAACTCATTTGCAGACGTGCTCATACACTCACCTCTGAGTTCTTCACTGACACCCCATCACTTACAAGACGACAGTTATGCCTTTTGATAGTATGTGACGCCCTTCCTGACCTGCCTCCCATCTGTCTCTGCCCCATTCTCCTATTCTTTGTCCAGTCTCTAGGTGTCTTCAGGTTCCCCAGCACACCAGCCACTTACAGCACATTCCTTCCAAAGCCTCAAAGAAACATGGCTTTTCCACATCTGTGCCTTTTCACATACCATTTCCTCTGTTTGGAATGCCCTTTTAAATTTCTTTTTTTCCTCCATCCAGTTCCTATCCATCCCCCAGGGATTAAGTTTAAAGATGACCTTAGACATTCTTCCTATCTAAGTTCATCTAGTACACCCTCCTTTGTGTTCTCGTAATATTTGTGTATTATTAAATTTTATATACACTCTCTGTGCTATTTTATTCACTAGGCTACATCTCTCTCTCTCTCTCTAATTTGTGAGCTTCCTTATGGCAAGTACATAGCATTGATACTAGATTGTTCACATTTCATGTTTTTACACCGCCATGTAACAGTACGCAGAATCAGATAATGGGATAACTATTATTTCTATAATAGACCTTGGAAGGGAAGTAGTGGGGAAGAAATTTTTATTTTCAGTAGATTTCCTAATCGTAACATATACACATTCCAGTATGGATTGTTCAAGGCTATTGCTATCTTTTTAGAGTGACCAGTGCTGATATTAGTGGAGTGGGAAGCTAATCCTTCTTTGATGGAGTTGGGCTTAAGTGCATCCCTGTACCACCTTCCTCAGAGCTTCGGATGGAGAGCCTGGGACAACTCTCCTGCAGACCCGTATAATCGTTATAATAGGATCGCTTGTCTCTGGGGTCTTTGATCTAGGCTCATAAATTTAAATGTGTTTGTATTCAGTATTTGTATAGCGTTCATTCTGTCCCACGACTGAGCCTCACTGTTTTTAACTTTTTATTATAGAAATTCAAATATATGCAAAGAGAACAAAAGGGTACAGTGGACCCTGTGTATCCATCCATCAGTCACCTTCAACATTTTCAATGCTCTCCACTCATTTCATTTATCCCTCACCCTGTTGTCATTATTATTACTCCACTGTCTTATTCCTTAACCATGGATTAAAGTCAGAGTGGGACTTACATTCTACATCATAGGCTAACAAAGACCTTGCTTTATAGAAGAATTTGACAGGGGTGTTGAGAAGCTAACCAGTCTTATTTACATTAGTAAAGTAACATGTGAAACAGACTTTATAGGCCATAGAAGAGATAATCTAATACAATCTCTACTGTAAATGTATTACTACTTCTAGAACCATCTGTTATATTAAATCTTTATCGAGAGACCTCAGTGTGGTCATGACAGGTGAGGACTTCTCAGTCTAGGTCTCCTAATTTTTATACACTTCCCAGTTAGCTAGTATCTTCAAATCATTTTATTTTTCGAGAAAAGCATGTTGGTGGTATATTCACCAAATCTTTACATATTTGAAACTGACTTCCTGTTGTTGTTTCATATGAATAAAACCTTGGTTAGCTAAAAAAATGTCTGAATCACTTTTCATAGGTTTTATGTGTCCCACTTAGTGTGGATATTCATGTTTTGCTGCAGACATATAAATTCATTGATTATGCTGTGATGCACCTACCATATTGTGTGTTCCACACGTACAGTTTATACATTGTATTACATTTTTAAAAACCCCTGAAAACTCTGAATTATGAAATGCATCTGTCACCAAGGATTTTCTAAAATTTATTTTATTGAAGTATAGTTGATTTACAATTTTGTGTTTGTTTCTGTTGTACAGCAAAGTGATTCAGTTATACATATACATACATTTTCCATTAAGGTTTATCACAGGTTATTGAATATAGTTCCCTGTGCTATACAGTAGGACCTTGTTGTTTATCCATTCTCTGTATAATAGTTTGCATCTGCTAACCCCAAACTCCCAATCCTCTCCCGCCCCTCCTCAGCGACCACAGGTCTGTTCTCTATGTCTGTGTCACCAAGGATTTTTAATCAGCACACATAGGTCTTTTAAAACTGAGGGGAGAATTGTGCAGTGTATCTTTGGCCTCCTTTTCTTACAGTTGTAATTTCTTTCTCAGGAGCACAGATAGTTTCTCTCCTCCAGGTCAGCCGTCTTCCCCTTTGGCATTCCTATCGTTCTTACCCAGTCTCTGCATTTTGCTTCGCAAATGTGTCCCCCAAATCACTCACTTTGTTTTCTTTGATGCAGTTCTGTTCCTTAATGTCTTTCCGTGCCTTTGAAATTTTAGTTTTCTTGTCTTTTTCGTTATCTCACCCAGGTCACTTTTTATCTCAGCTTGCTGTCTTTTCATCTATTCTGGTTGCTCATCCCAGTATGACTTCTTATTGCGAATTTTCACAGAAGTTATGCCTTCTTGCATCCTGTGGACAATTGAAATAGTTTATATATTTAAATAATATCTTGCTATTTCTATTTTATCCGACTTTTTAGAAAATTAGCAATGATTGCTAAATTTTATCAGTTGTAGAGAAAAAATCATGTTTTAGTGTCTTTTACTTTGTTGATAAATAGGTTAATAATCATGATATTGAAGAATCCTTACATTCATAGACTAAACCCAATTTGACCTAGTTTATTATTCTTTTGAAATCTTATTAGATTCTATTTATGTTTTATTTAGAATTTATCTAGAATTATCATATATATTCACTTTATATATGAAATTTATATATTAATTTTTCTTTGTTTATGGGTACTGAAATTTGAATTTCATATAATTTTCAGGTTTCATGAAATATTCTTTTCTTGGTCTTTTTTCAGCCATTAAAATTGTAGACCATTCATAGCTCATAGGCTATATAAAAATAGGCAGCGGTCGTAGTTCACTGACTAGTCTACCATTAAGAGTATCATTTCTTTGAAGGTTCATTAGAGCTCACTTGTAAAACTGTCTAGTCCTATAATCTTTTAAAAATTGGATCTTAAATTTCCTTTTCAATCTCTGTTTAATAAATTGGTATCTTCAAATTTTCTACTTTGTTGGGCAGATTCCTTTTGATGATTTTCAACTTGCTGGGAAGCCATCCTTGTCCTCTGGAGTAGTCAGTTTTGTTCTTAAATTAAAAAAAATTTTTTTTGGCCATTAAGTTCCATATAGCATTGTCTTATTATCATTTTATAATTTTAATGTCTTTTGTATCTTATATTCTTTTCTCTGTGTTTTTTTCTTTCTTTCCATTTTATCCTTAGCCTGGTTTGTGAGAGGTTTAACTATTTTATTTATCTTCTGAAAAAATAAACATTTTGTGTTTATTCATCCTTTTCTCGTATTTTATTTGATTTCTAGTTCATTAAATTCTCTTTTTATCTTCATTAATTCCCCATTTCTATTCAATTTGTTTTTCTTTTTTAGAGTCTTGAAGTGAGTAATACGTTCCTTCACTTTAGTCATTTTTTTCTTTGTCAGTGAAGGCATTTAAAGCTACAAAATTGACTTTGAATACAGATGTATCTGTCTCATTGATTTTGGTATTAGGAGTTCCTCTTTACATTGCTTTCTAGGTAGTTTATGATTTTTAGTTCTAGTTGCTAATTTTAGTTCAGTATACCTGATTAAATGTTCTAGAAACATCTTGCTGTTAGTGTTGAGTGAAGGAAGTTAGGCACAAATGGTTCCATTTACATATAGTACACAAGTGACCTTTGCTGTTGAAAGTCATGAAGATGGGGAACATTGTGGTGGATGGGGCAGGAAGGGAACTCCAGGGCAGGTTTTAAGGTGCCATATTGTTCTCTTTGTTGATCTGGGTGTTAGTTACGTGGTTTGTTCACTTTGTGAAATTGATTCAGCTGTTCACTTAATATTTTGCACTTATCTCTTCATGTTGTTCTTTCATAGAGTGTTCAAAAACATAAAGCTAACAAAAGAACTAATAAAAACACATTTTTTTTTTTTTTTTTTTTCCGGTACGCGGGCCTCTCACCGCCGTGGCCTCTCCCGTTGCGGAGCACAGGCTCCGGATGCGCAGGCTCCGGATGCGCAGGCTCAGCGGCCATGGCCCACGGGCCCAGCCGCTCCGCGGCATATGGGATCCTCCCGGACCGGGGCACGAACCCGTATCCCCTGCACCGGCAGGCGGACTCTCAACCACTGCGCCACCAGGGAGGCCCAAAAACACATTTTTTTAAAAGAACTGAGGTGCCTTAGAAGCATTGCTCAGTACTTATTAATGAACCCAGCTATGTTCAGAACTACCAAATAACTGGTATCCCATGTAATGTTTTCCTTTGCTTCTTTGTTCAGAGTTTGCTTAGACTATGGATGAATCATTGAACATAGATATGTGAAAACATTCTAGTGATTGTTTTTCAAATCAATATATGTATTGATTGGTTCTTTAAAACAACAACTGATTCATCTTTAAAACAATAGCTGAATAAATATATTGAATGATTAATTTGTACAGGGACCTGTGCATATTATTTTACCTGAACCTGACAGCTTACAGTTCCCTTCACCTGTCTTTTGACTCTGTTTATTGTCATGGCTTACCTTTTTGAGTTGCCTACTTCTTAACACCCATTTGAAAAAGAGATATTGGGAGTAATGGTGTTATTTCTGCTTTCGTGCAGGCTATTATGCATCATGAGGGTCACATGGATGATGGCCTAAATTTATCCAGATCTCAGCATGAAGAATCACGGACAGCACGTGTCATCCGGAGCACAGTCTTCCTTTTCAATAGATTTATTAGGTACATTGTCCTTTGTTGTGGTGGTTGTTTAATATTTTATTTTAATTTTCTTATCAGATTTACAAGTAAACAATTCTAAAATATACTATGGTGGTAAATCTCATACAATTTGGCAGTTCTGCAGAACCCGTTAGAAAATGCTAGTTAGATGATTTTATGTCTTTCTTTGAAATGAATTTTTAAAAAAAGACTGTGGTTTTAAAAATTATATATGTAACTTATAATTGATAGCTGTATGTCAGAATTATTCTATAACATATCCCTGTGCTAGCCCTTTCACACTGGAGGTAGTACAGCCTACATACTTTGTGAGTTTTGAACTCAAAAAAATGATTCTTGCAATAAGTAACCTTTCCCACCCTAATAATGGAAACAATTGCATATCTACAAAACGAAATCAAACTTGTGTCCAATGTGTTCTCTGGGAACATTATACCAATATATACTCTGGTTGGTGATGGATATTACATATCTCTTTAAGCTTACCAATTTGATGGGGAAAAGTGATATATATGTGTATATGTATTTATTTATAGTAGGTACATATTTACTTATAATTATTTAAAAAATTTGCATTTATGTGAGAATTGTGAAAAATGGGTGTTGACCAATTTTCTTCATTTATTTTTTTCTTTGTGATTTACCCTATTATTTGATAATATTTCTATTAGGCTGTTAATGAGCTTTTGTTATGTTAGAGATACTAATTTCCTATAATCATATAAATTGCAAATATTTTCCCAACTTACTGGTTTGGAAAGATTTTAAAGAGTTTTTTCATCATAGTTTACTCTATAAATCAGCATATGAAAGACCTTTGCCACCCAAGATTATATAAATATTCACTTAATTATTCTCTGCTTCTTTTATAAACCATCCCACTGTGTGTATGTGCATTTGTGTGCATACTTTCATGAAGTCAAAGAATATGCACAGCATTCAGCTTCATCATATCCTTAGTATTTATCTCACATCTCTGCCTCATCTAAACTCTAACCCTTTTTAGATGGAGTAAAGGCTTAAAGATGGGGTAAGCATCAGATTCTTATCATTTTTTATGGTACTTATTTCTTGTAATAAATAAATTTTTGACTTTGAAATTATAACTTATTTTAGGATCAGTTCAACTTAGATTTTTTTCCATCTTGTTCTTTCCATGGTTCTTTTTGACTACAGCCTAATCAGTTCTATAAGGATTGAGGAAAATAATCATAAATCTTTAAAATAGTCTGTTTTCTATGTAATTATATACATCAGTACTGACTTCTTCAACTACAAAATGACAAATTTTTATTACATTGTGACTTGTGTGGTATTTTCAGAGGCACTATGGAGATTCCATTTGGCAAGCAAGAGCTAAATTAATACTAGAGAAAAAACTGATTATTTGTTTTAAAACATATTTTGTCAGAAAGATACTATATCCGTGTTTAGACTTAACGTAGTGATGGTATGTCTTAAATGGCATTTGTATGTTGATCAAGATACTGTAATTCATCATGGATGTGATTTGCTTTTGCACATTTGTTCCTTGCCCAAGACCAATCATATATTTTTTTTAAAAAAGTAGTGTCTGTGATTTGGAAGCTTAATTTTAGAATCTAACACTTGCTTAATTGATTAGATAGAGAACCAAACATGGGAAATTTGGATTCTGTGGCAAAAGTACTTACTGAATTATATATTTGGTGCTTCATATTGAAATTGTTTTTGTTTGGGTTATTTGAATGAAATTCATTTATTATACTTATCTTGATAAAACAGGTTAGTTATATAACCTATATTTAACTATAGTTAGCTCTCTGTATCTAAGGATTTTGCATCTGTGTATTCAACCAACCATGGATCAAAAATATTAGGAAAGAAATTCCAGAATGTTTCAAAAAGCAAAACTTGAATTTGAAGCATGATGACAACTACTTACATAGCATTTACATTGTATTTACAACTATTTACATAGTATTTACATTGTATTATGTAGGTTAGCTAGAGATGATATAAAGTATACAGGAGAGTATGTGTAGGTTATATGTAAATACTACACCATTTTATATAAGGGACTTGAACGTCCACAGATTTTGATATCTGAGAGAGGTCCTGGAACCAGTAGATACTGAGGGAGGGATGATCATTTAAAAAGATTATCTGATTCCCATTCTGATCTTTAATCTTTTTTTCTGTTTGCCTTGGGTTTGAATTTACTCTTCTTTTTTTGGTTTCAGAGGATGCAGGCTGACATCATTGATTTGAGACCTTTCTTACGTCATTTAGTGCTAAAATATCTGTCCTTAGTGGCATCTCTCACTCTTTGTTGTGTTGTGTTTCAGTTTCCCTTTTTTTTTTTCTGCGGTACGCGGGCCTCTCACTGTTGTGGCCTCTCCCGTTGCGGAGCACAGGCTCCGGACACGCAGGCCCAGCAGCCATGGCTCACGGGCCCAGCCGCTCCGCGGCATGTGGGATCTTCCCGGACCGGGGCACGAACCCGCATCCCCTGCATCGGCAGGCGGACTCTCAACCACTGCGCCACCAGGGAAGCCCCAGTTTCCCTTTTAATTGCTTCTTTGACCAATAGGTTGTTTAGTTTCCAAATATTTGGGGTTTTCCAAAGATCTTTCTGTTACTGATTTCTAATTTAATATCACTGTGGTCAGAGAATATACTTTGTAAAACTGAATGCTTTTAAATTTATTGAGACATGTTTTATGGCCCAGGAAGATCCAAAAAGCAAAACCTGAATTTGCTGCATGCTGGGAACTGTTTATATAAATAGCATTTACATTGTATTTACCACTATTTACATAGTATTTACATTGTATTGTGTCCTATAAGTAATCTAGAGATGGTTTAAGGTGCACAGGAGGATGTATGTAGGTTGCATGGAGAGACAGGCATGGCTACTCCGAGGCAGCCTGAACAAATTATAGCCCTTACTCTGTCGCTGAACCAAGAACAGTGTTATAACTCAGTCTAAGCACCGGTCCCTTTTTTGTTACCTTCATAGCCAAGGTCATACTAATCAACTCAATTACAAGTCCTCTCAGACATTTTCATAATGTTTTCTGTTAGTTGCTCTACCAGAATATGTTCTATCTTGGTAAATGTTCTGTGTGCACTGGAAAATAAATGTTCCATGTGCCCATTCACCTTTAATTGGGTGGAGTGCTAAAGAATGCAGTTTGATCTAATTGGGAGATAGTGTTGTTTAGATCTTCTGCTTCCTTACTGATGTTCAGTCTGTATGTTCTATTCATTATTGAGAGAAGGGTGTTGAAATCTGGCTATAATTGGATTTTTCTGTTTCTCCTTGGCAGTTCTGTCATTTTTTTCTTCATGTATTTTGAAGCTCTGTTATTAGGTTCAGCAAAATATTTAGGATATAATAAACTGACCCCTTTATTATGAAATCACCTTTTTAAAATCCCTAGTGATATTTGCTATAACATCAACTTTGTATGAAGTTAATATAGCACTTCTGCTCTCTTGTTTTCTTTGGTGTTAGCATTGTATATTTAAAAAAAAATCTTTTACTTTTGACTTACTATTGTCTTTAGAGTCAAAGTACATTTCTTTTAGGCAGTATGTACTTGGGTTTTGATTTTTTATCCAATTTGGCAATCACCGCCTTTTAATTGTGAAGTTTAGTCCATTTATATTCATGTGATAATTGATATATAAGTTTGCCTGCCATCTTATTATTTGTTTAGTATTTGTCCCTTCTGGTCTTTGTCCCTTTTCCTTCTTTTTCTACCTTCTTTTGGATTGAGAATTTTCTGCAATTCCATCTTATCTCCTTTTTTTGTTGGCTTATTAGTTATAATTCCTTTTTTGGTTATTTTAGTGGTTGCTTAAGATGTTTAGCATACAACTTTAACTTATCACAGCCTACTTTCAGGTCATTTTACCTTTGTGAGTAATATAAGAACATTTCAATAGTATACTTCTCTCCCAGTCTTTGTGATTTTTTTTTTTTTTGCAGTACACAGGCCTCTCACCGCTGTGGCCTCTCCCGTTGCGGAGCACAGGCTCCGGACGCACAGGCCCAGCGGCCATGGCTCACAGGCCCAGCCGCCCCGCGGCATGTGGGATCCTCCCAGACCAGGGTACGAACCCGCGTCCCCTGCATCGGCAGGCGGACTCCCAACCACTGCGACACCAGGGAAGCCCCTTTGTGATGTTTTTGTCATACGTTTTGCTTTTATAGATGTTATAAACCCCACACTACATTTTTATCATTTTTATTTAAGGTCAATTAGATTTCAAAAAGATTTAAATAATAACAAATGCACCTAATATTTTGTGCATATATTTACCATTTCAGGTGTTTTAATCTTTATTATTTTTTTGAGGATTTGCATTTCCTATGGGTAGTTTATCTTTATTCCCAAAGTGCTTCTTTTAACATTTCTTATGGTGCAGGTCTCCTGGAGATGGAAACTTTGGCTACTGTATGTCTGAAAATGTCCTATTTTACCTTCATTTTAAGTGATTTTTTTTCTGGGTATAACATTCTAGGCTGACTTTTTTTTTTTCTTTTGGTTCATTGATTTTTCTTCTTATTGATGATTATATTTTATTCTTCTTTACTTTTCTGGTCATTTTTGTTTAGTTGTCAGACATTGTAAATTTGTTGGGTACTGGATATTTTTGTCTTCCTGTCAATATTTTTGAGTTTTTCTGGGAAGCAGTTAAGTTACTTGGTTAAGTTTGATTCTTCTGGAATTTGCTTTTAGGATTTTTGGGGTGGGTGCAGATCCGTGTTAAATCTAGGGCTAATTATTCCCCACTCTTGAAGCAAGACCATCTGTATACTCAACCTGATGCCCCATGAATTATGAGGGTTCCCAATCTGACTGATGGGAAAAGGCACCATTTCACATCCTGTGTGAGTACCGGTTACTGTTTTCTCTAATTATTTCAGAAGGCTTTATTCCCTGCCCTGGGTAGTTTTCTCACGTGTATGTGTTCATCAACCCTCTGCTGAATATTTGAGGGGGACCCTCTGTATTTCTCTAGAGTCCACTCCTATGTAGCGGTCTCCTCTTTGGTACTATGTCCTGCAAGCTCTAGTAACCTTGGTCTCCCAGACTCTCAGCAATGTCTCCTCAACTCAGGGAGTCTTCTTTGCCTCACCTGGGTTCCCATACCTGTATCATAGCCTAGAAATTGTCCTAAAGCAAAGTGGAGCCATTGTAGGACTCACCTTGGTTGTTACCATATCTATCCTTTATTTCTTGATGTCCAGTGTCTTGAAATGTGTTCTTCTCCAAATATTTTGTCTTGTGTTTTTTTTGGAGGGGGAGGAGGGTTGTTTCACTTTATCTTGGCTGAAAGCAACTCAGATGTAGTTGACACATGAAATTTGTATTTTGAGATGCGATTCCATGTTTCCCCTGGCAAATGTAGTCTAATCTTTGCTAGTTCTATATTGGTATTTTTTTTCTCCTTCAGATTTCTAATCACAAGCCCATCATCAAACTACCATCTTTTCCTGGTTATCCAGCATCTCCTTTTAAAAGTGTGTCTCTTTCCTGTGGTCATGTAACAGATGCTATGGATGAAGATAATGAGCCTGTTTCTCTTTTTTACACTTAACTGACCTTAATTATGTATTAGTTTTTCAAAAATTAAATTTTAATTTAGCTTTATTTTTTCTCTTCTTTTCTATACTCACCTGCTGGTTATATTATTTAATTCATCATTTATATATATATTTCTATATATATGGATTTTACTTATGTGCTTGTTAATATTACTGAATTATTTGAATTCCTGAATTTATATAGCTTTAATAGAGCTTAATGTAATTTAATATAGCTTCTTTAATATAGCTTAGAAACTTTGAAAAGTTTTACATAATTACAGAACACTGTAAAGGGTATGTTATTTTAAGTAACAGTTTGATCCTTCTATCACATTCATAAAAGCACTAAAAGTATTTAAAACCTCAATATCTTTATAATATTTTACAATATCCATATATTTTTCAAAGTAAAATTTTTTAGGTATTCATTTTATTAATGTAGATTTATATACTATTAAGAGACTCATTTAAAAAATGTAAATTCAGACCTTTCTTTTTTACTTCTTAGAGTGGAAGTTGAGATCTATTTTGTTTTTGTTCATTTGTATTTTTCTTATGCAGTTTATTTTCTGTGACCCTTCTGGTCTCTCTCCCCAAGGTTAGGGTAGTGGTGGTGGTGTGGTGTGTGCGAGGGTGTGTGTGTGTTTGCATTTGTTTTCATGTATAGGGGAAAGGGTTCTATTCTTCTGCACTGTTAAAAAAAAAAAGGTATAGCTTTTTTTCCTCCAGGTATATTAATAAATGTATTCTTTTTAAACTTTTTTTTTAATTTTTGAATTTATTTTTATACAGCATGTTCTTATTAGTTATCCATTTTATACATATTAGTGAATAAATATATTCTTGAAGTAAATGAGATAAGGGAGGAGTGTATGTTTGTAATGTGATTTAATCTTCAAATTATAAAATGTAGAGCTGGAATTCATGGCTTTAATTTTTGTTGTGACATAGCGTGCTTCTACCACCTTTGATTTCCCCTAATTATTTTTTTTTTCATTTTTTTGTCCTTGATAAATTAAGATGAAAAATGTCTCTTTATTGGAGAGTCCTAAAACTTAGAATCATTAACATTTTTAAAACTTTTTATTTTATATTGGAGTATAGCCAATTAACAATGTTGTAATAGTTGCAGGTGCACAGCAAAGTGACCCAACCACATATATACATGTATCCATTCTCCATCAATCTCCTCTCCCTTCCAGGCTACCACATAACATTGAGAAGAGTTCCCTGTGCTGTACAGTAGGTCCTTGTTGGTTATCCATTTTAAATATAGCAGTGTGTACATGTCAATCCCAAACTCCCTATCCCTTCCCCTCTGGTAACCATAAGTTCGTTCTCTAAGTCTGTGAATCTGTTTCTGTTTTGTGAATAGTTCATCTGTATCATTTCTTTTTTAGATTCCACATATAAGGGATATCATATGATATTTCTCTTTCTCTGTCTTATTTCACTCAGTATGACAATCTCTAGGTCTATCCATTTTGCTGTAAATGGCATTATTTCATTCTTTTTAATGGCTGAGTAATATTCCATTGCATATATGTACCACGTCTTCTTTATCCATTCCTCTGTCGATGGACATTTAGGTTGCTTCTATGTCTTGGCTGTTGTAAACAGTGCTGCAGTGAACACTGGGGTGCATGTATCCTTTCAGACCGTGTTTTTCTCTAGATACATGCCCAGGAGTGGGATTGCAGGGTCACATGGTAGCTCTACTTTTAGATTTTTAAGGAACCTCCATACTGTTCTCCATAGTGGCTGTACCAATTTACATTCCCACCAACAGTGTAGGAGGGTGCCTTTCTCTCCACACCCTCTCCAGCATTCATTGTGTGTGGTAGCCATTTTGGCTGGTATGAGGTGATATCTCATTGTAGTTTTGACTTGCATTTCTCTAATAATTAGCAATATTGAACATCTTTTCAGTATGCCTCTTGGCCATCTGTATGTCTTCTTTGGAGAAATA
The DNA here is from genome assembly GCF_949752795.1 of Hyperoodon ampullatus. Lineage (NCBI taxonomy): Eukaryota > Metazoa > Chordata > Mammalia > Artiodactyla > Ziphiidae > Hyperoodon > Hyperoodon ampullatus. Next base: position 116,680,258 of record NC_136914.1, on the reverse strand, counting down.
TCTATTTAGGTCTTCTGCCCATTTTTTGATTGGGTTGTTTGTTTTGATGATATTAAGTCTCATGAGCTCTTGGTAAATTTTGGAGACTAATCCCTTGTTGGTCATATCATTTACAAATATTTTCTCCCAATCTGTGGGTTGTCTTTTCATTTTGTTTATGATTTCCTTAGCTGTGCAAAAGGTTTTGCGTTTAATTAAGTCCCATTTGTTTATTTTTTAAAATTTCCATTATGCTGGGAGATGGATTGAAAAAGATATGGCTGCAATATCATTAACAGTTTTAAGAGTCTTGGATAGCATTTGTCTGACAAGAGGCTTCTCCTGGAAAGCAATTGAATGGTTACATTTCTGATAGCAGATACATTCAACCTAATAACCTAAAAACTGATTTGCTATTATTTCTCTTTAGGTTTGAAAATGTAGATATTACATTTGAATTACTTATGAATTTTATTTACTTTTACATGATAGGATTTGAATTTGACTTTGTTATATTTATCATTCAACTAGAATTAATGGGTTAAATGTTTAGAACCAGCAATGTTACATTGCATATGAGTATTCATTTTAGAAAGGGAGAAATAATTTTCTTCTGACAAGTCATTTCTGTTGCTTTTTGGGCATAGAAGGCCTTGTAGAGATGGCAAGACAAGGTAATAGATGAATTTCATTGATGTACTTGATTTGGAATTACAGGTAGAAACTTTAAGATAGTCATGCAGTTTTACCATTTGAACTGTTTATAAAGCTGAAGTATAATATTCCAAAATTATTAGTAATATTTATGTAAATGATATATTTTAAATAATAGCATCATAAAGTTCAAAGATAAGCTAATTTTTCATTTATAAGGTTTTTATTGTTTTTTAAAATAAAAATTGTAATACAGTCAGATAACTAGAAAGAAATATTTCCTTGGAATAAAATATTGACATATAATTTTGCCAATGCAGAGGGCAGAAAAGGAAGTATAATATTTTATGCATCAAATTTTGTCATGACTAATATGAATGTTACTATATCAACTATAGTATAGGCATTTTCCCATTCTTTTATGGTATCTGTTGGGTATTTTTTTACTGAGCTTTTTATTTTGGAATAATTCTGATTTACAAACATTATGCTTTAAAGTGTTTCTTTCCAGATACATACAAAGCTATGAGTTTTAAAATTCAGAGTCTCAGAAGACCAACAAATTAACACATTTACATGCCAGCCATATGCTTTTCTTCAAAGGCTAGAAAATGCAACTTGATGCTGTTTCTTAATCTACTTCTTAAATACATCTCTTTTAGACAATGGAAAAGCATGTTAATATATTGTTTTCTGATTAATAAGTGAATTTCCTAAATTATTATCATTGGGATATATCTTTAAATTGGCAGGAATTAGGCAGGATGGCAGTGAGTGTCAGTGATAGCATAGCAGTTAACGGTGTTTACGCCAAAAACAAAACAAAACAGAACAAGTAAATGTCAGAATTATGAGCCTGGGAAATTGCATCTCAAACGGTGAAGTATATAGTGTTTTAAAATGAAAATCAGTTGGTTTCTAAATATTTAGACCATTGGTTTTGTAGGCATTGGTTCTCCAGATCCTTTAGATTTTCTTCTAGATGAGTTTCTCTTGATACTGGTGTTTAGCATTATATATACTTGACGGCATACAACATTTCTCATTTGAATATATTCATTATTTTTGTTTGAGGAAAATTAGGGCCTTTCTTATATGTTCCTTTTACAGGCATATAGGGAGAGAGAGTAAAGCTTTCAATCATCTATAGACTAAAAAAGAATAAAACAAAATTGTGAATCACTGATGTGGAGAAACATTTGTTATTTATTTTAGGGGCCTTGATGCTCTCAGCAAAAAAGCAAAGGCTTCCACTGTAGACTTACCTATAGAGTCTGTAAGTCTAAGTCTGCAGGACCTGATTGGCTACTTCCACCCACCAGATGAGCACTTAGAGCATGAAGATAAGCAGAATAGATTACGAGCTCTAAAAAATCGGCAGAATCTCTTCCAGGAAGAGGTGAGTTTCTACCAAAGATCGTTTCTTTTCTGTCGTTGTCTTGGGGAAACAACTTCTTGGTGGGGAAGATTCTCTATCTATTTGACATCTGCATTTTGAGATATACATGAGCAGATGTACTACTATACAAAGGGAACAAGGGAACCAGGCCTTGGGGGAATCCTGTAACGGTTTTTATTTCTTTCTCAGTAAGTATTAATTTTAAAAGATGACACTCTTCGCTTCTCTGGCAAAAGACGTTTTATTTTACTCTCTGCTCAGCTTCCATTCTGATCATTGTTGCACAGTAGTTTGCTTTATGCTTGTTATATAAAAACAGATTCTCAAAAGCGTCTAAATGGGTACAGGCTTTGGAACGTACAAGGGTTTTCGAAGTGTTCAGCAGGTTCCTTGGGGCTCCTTGGAAGTGCTTCAGGATCCACTGGAGCTTTGGGTTGGGGATGGAAGTTGCCTGGGAGAGGGCCACCTGGGAGGCAGGCTGCAGACTCCCTGCTTGGACAGAGCACCCCCATTTTTTCTTTTTGCGTATGTTAAGATTCTGTGTATGATTTTATTTTCCGGAAGTTCCCCTGCTAAAAAGAGCTCAAGTGCATATTTTATAGGCAGAATAACAGAAGGACCAAGTGATACATCTAATGGTCCTGATGCTAGTGTCCAAACTAGTACCATGTATTCAAGAATTTCAGTGGGAGGATGTCAGAGTTGAGCTGGCAAATCAGGCCAGATCAGCAAGTGTTCCCATTCTTCTCAGTGCTCCCTGTATGTGGATTAATGCATTTTTCTGAGTGAAAGTATCTTTGTAAAAAGTATTTAAGAAAAAACGTTAGTGGACATGGTTGAGTTCCCATAGTTCCTAAATCTATGTTCTTCTAGTTTTAAAACTGTTTCCTAATTTTCCATCAAAAGCCGTTGAACCGTACATTAACTTTTGAGGATTTTTTTCACTGCGTACAAAAGAAATGACCTATCTAGAGCTCATAATGGCATGAAAGCACAGGAAATGTCAACATAAACCTATAATAGCAACATGGAATAGTTTATTGAGATCATTTCTTTTTGTACATACCAAACTGTTAGGTATACTACACTTATTTAATATCTAGAAAAAGAAAATGAAATATTGGGTTGTGAAAATTTTAAATATTGACTTGGAGTAGTGTTTTTCTCAATTTCTCATATAAGACAATCTGAATGGGAACCTAGAAATGTTCTTAGGGTCATAATGCCTCTTACATTCTTTGTGTGAAGTTAATTTAATTTGTCAACTCTTTATAGCTCTTCCTTTCATGGGCTTTGCCTCCCTCATTTTGACAACCTTGATCTAGAAAGTATAATTTAAAAAGTAAAAGCATAATTAAAAGCGTAATTTGAAAAGTAGACAGCTTCTTACAAAGTTCTGTAATGGATTTTTGATTTGCTTTAAAGATGTGTTTTCATGAGCTTTTCTTTATTAAGTTACTATATCTTCAGTTTACTGTTAAAAAGGAATGATTGATGATGATGGTGGTGGTGTCCTCCCTAAAAGTAAGGATCTTCTCTTATGCTTTTGCAGGGTAGGGGAAAAAATCATTTTCCTCTACTCAGGTTCACTGGTTGGGGCCCTGCAGTTTAGACCGACAAAAGACAGATGTACAAGAGAACAACAAATAGATTATTAACATGTGCATCATGTGTATACATGGGAGTACTCAGTGATGGGTAACTCCAAGGAGTGGTTAGAACTCAGGTTTACATAGCATCTTAACACAAAGAATAATAAATTTGTAGGGAAGTGATAAGACAAAAGGAATTTTGAGCTTGGAGGGGCAACAAATTGTAGGAAGGAAATATATGGGAGAAACTAGTGGACGGTAAGGGCTAGTTTGATGTGTAGATCAAACGTCGTCTCAAGCATCCTCCTGCCCTTCCTGGTGGAACAGAGAAGGGTAGGGAATTTTTCGTGTCCGCTTTTTCTCAATTGCCTTCAGCCCCAAAAAATCCTTATGCCAAAGTGGCATATTTTGGGGTGGCACACTCCGAACCCTTGCACTTATGGTAGAATACTGTTATGATGGATTCTTCATTCTACTACTAAGCCTTGCAAATGTAAGTATGAAGTACATATTTTTATATTGTTCTGCTTCTATTTGAGAATAGCACTCAGGATTTAAAAACCACTCGAATCATTTCAAGAACATTTTATTTCACATGCAAGTGTGTTTCTTCCTGTCCTTTGAGTAAATGAGCTCAGTGTTCTTTATGATTAACAGACTTACTTTGCGCCAGGCTTTTTAAAAAAAACCAACTTAGCATTTTTTTTTTCCCCTGTGAGCAGAATCGCAGTTTCTGATGGGGATTTTTCTACCCTTCCAGGGAATGATCAACCTTGTGCTCGAGTGTATAGACAGGCTGCACGTGTACAGCAGCGCTGCACACTTTGCGGATGTCGCTGGGAGAGAAGCAGGGGAATCTTGGAAATCGATTCTGAATTCTCTGTATGAGTTGCTGGGTAAGAAGTATGATTGGGCTTTCAAGGCACCCAACTTATGTCTATTTAACATGATCGTGTAACAGTTACAGCAGCTTTATAACATGCTTTTTAATTGAGGCTTTCAAGTTTTACTTTAGTTGCACTAAAGTCAATGATGTTTAGTATTTAAATCCATCTCTGAGCGTGACAGGTGGCCAGAGCAGTAGTTTTGCCTTTGGTTAAAGGGGGCGAGTCATCTAGGGTGGAGATCTGTATCTGCAACTCCTAGGTAACTTGGCATATGCTCAGCAAAAATTGCAGTGGTATGATGCATTCCTGTTCACGCTTTGCAGACATTCATAAGGTTGTTGGATGGCTTCAATGTGATGATGTACATCAGAGGCTTAACATTAGCATATTATTGTTCTTATCATATATGCCCACTTCTTCTGGATACTTTCATTGTCATCTTCTCCCTCATTAACATAGTCATGCTTTCTTCTTCCACTTCTGTTTTTGTTCTTGTTGTTTCTGTCATTTAAATATGTCTTAGAAAAGGAACTTTAGTTGGAACTGTTGGATATAGCAAGGAAAGTTCTGGATTAGCTGATAGAAGGCCGTAGCATCATGATTATTGCAGATACACCCTCCTCTTGGTTTCCTCCTCAGGAAATGGAGGAACAAAGTTTCTTTTGTAGTTGCCTCCAGGCTGAAATGCTACATTCTGTTACTTCACCCATTCTTTGAACCCAGCATCACACACCTCATACATTGGTAGCTTCCATCTCTGGTGCGTAGACGGTGCTCAGCAGATGTTTGAGATGTAAACACCTGAGACCGTGTTGCTAGCTGGCTATTGTGAGATTTCTGGTTAATCTCTGTGCTTCCACTTCTTTTCTCCACCAATCTTTTAGACTCTGGGAAGCCCTCACACACTTCCGCATGCACTTTCATTGACTCTCTGACACTTGGTGTATAACTTCTTGTTCTAGTCTTCCGAGTACTCAAGCCCCATGGCTGCTCTGTCCCTTCCTTTTCACCTGTGACTTCAGCCAATTTATCTCTAGTCATTCGGCATTATGTCCTGCCCGTCCTTACCTCCAATCCACTACTATCCCTCCAGACTGTCTAGAATTATTTTATATCAGAGACTTGATATACAGGAAATATATATTTCTATTTAAAAAATATATTCTATATTAAGTATGTATGTATGTATGTATACAGCATATATTTCTTAAGTATATGCATTTATTTCCTTAATTCTTTACATCCCATTTGATTAAAGAAGGATTTAAGGGAGCTATTACTTAAAATTGACATAATTAGGACCCCCTAGAACTCACACCATAATGGAAGATAGCATAATAACCATATATGTCACTAAGAGAGCACACAGTGATTTCAGGCAGTGCATGCTTTGTGGCTTTTAAATTAATTTTTTCATGCAATGGGAGACATAAATTCTGAATGTACTTTCCACGTGTACACACACACACACACACACACACACACTCTTAACTTTAACTTCTATAGTTTCACACTGCTATTCCTCAGAGGGTTTTTGTTAATCCCCTACTCCCGTGTATGTGTGTGTGCGTGCAAGTATGTATGTGTGTGTGTATATATGTATTATATATATGAGACAAAACACTTGAGAGATATATATACATACATATATATATCTCTTCAGAAAAGCTTCCTTTTCTCTTTTATCTGTTTTCTCAAATATCTTTCCTCTTAATTGCTTGTATAGTCTCCTGAAGGGGCATCCTTGGTAACAGAGACTGCTGGGAGTCCAATGGACCTGGGTTTTGATAGAAGCTTCATCCATTCATCAAAGATTAATTGAGTGTCTACTAGGGGATATGCCACAATCTGGGCAATGAGGTGCAGTTGTTAGCAGGATGTAGTCCCTGCTCTCATGAAGCTTATGGTTGAGTAAGAGAGACAGGTGGTGTAAATAGCACAGCTAGCCACAGTGCTGTGCAGTTATTGCCTCAACCATCTCAGTACACGTTACTGTTAAATCATGTTAGTAAGTGATTAGTAAAAGACTGATAAATTTGACTACATGAAAATTAAAACTTTTAGGATAAATAATATCATTACAAAATAAAAAACAGATGGGAATTTTGTAAAATATTCAATCTATATGAAAGACAAAGGCCTAGTGTCTGTAATATACAGAGTTTTCATAAATGTATAAGAAAAGGGAATATCGCCTAATAGGAAAACAGACAACAGATGGCAACGGGTAGTTCACAGAACAATGAATAAAATAATAAAAGATTCTCAACATGGCAAATAAAGAAATGGAAATTAAACTAATAAGTAGAGATCATATTTCACTTATTAGATTGGCACAGGCAAAAAAATGGTAATATCCATCATTGGTGAAAATGTTGCAAAACATCTTCTTGGTGGGAGTATAAATTGATGAAATTTAAAGAAACCAAACAAACCTCAGTCAACAATACACGTAAAACTTTAAATGTATATATCCTTTTACTCTCAGAATTTCTACTTTAAGAAGTGTATTCTAGAGATATATTTGTGCAACTGTGGAAAGGATGTCCACTGAAAAATTGTTTACAAGTAGAATAAAATTGAAAACAATTTTTCTATCAACAGGGGGTTGGTTACATAAGTAATAGTATACCTATAGAGTGTAAAACTGTGTTATTGAAAATTGAGATAAGTATACCATTTGGAAAACTGTATGAAACAGGCTTGGTTTCTGGTCTTTTTAGTATGGCAATCTAGGATATGGGGTTAAGGGGAAAAAAGCACAAGATGCTTACTGTATGCATAGTTAGATTCCAGCTGCATAAAATTAAAAGTATGTAGAGACATATACATTCTTGTATATATATGGGACATTTCTGAAAGGATGCACAGAAAGCTGTTAGGTGGCTGCTTCTTGGAGAGAACTTTTATTTTTCTGTGTGTTCTAATGAACATTTATTCTTAACCTATTTACATGTATTACTTTTATAATTAAAAAATAGGTAACAGAAATTTGTAATGCTAGATAATTGATAATGAAAGGAAAAGTTAATATATTCATTCCAGTTGAGTTTAAAAATAGAATATGTCAGTGCATATAAAGAGAATCTTTTTCAATATATACATGGTAGTTTTAATAATGGTTGTTTTGGGTGAATAGAATTATGAGAGATTTTGTGGCTTAAATGTTCCTTTGAGCACTCTTGATAATCTGTTTTTATTGTAGTGATTTCATGATCAGGAAAAAAATAGTGAATAAAATCTTATGTTGACTGAAGAACCATCTGACACCAGTAGTTTTTATTGAAGTCGGTGTAATCATAAGCTAGGTAGACATGTATATGTAAGTGTATATTTCACCTTGGCTGGAGAAGTCTCAGAACGGCAGCAGTACTTGGAGTTCAATGTGATATTTATATCTCATTGTCCCTCTTTACCCAGCTATCAGAAAGTTTGCTGCAAGTATCATTAACTTCAAATTTATTAAGCCTCCTCCCCATTCTTGCAAAAAGGTAGACAGTAGGTTCTTTCATGAGGTTATGTGTGAAATAAACCTTCTTCTTTTACTTCAGCAGGTTTATTTAGCATGGAGAGAAAAGGGAGAAGGTGGGAATGATAATCTGTAACAGTTTAAAAATTTGACGTGGATATATTTAATATGTGTTTAAGTGGAGAATGACAAAAGCAGATTTATGAGCCTGCCATCTGGAAGACCTAAGGATCTTACAGACACCGATATTCATAGTTTGAAACGCATCGCTGTGGCATGCTTTCATACATCTTTTCTGACATCCACACAATTAATCTACAGGAGGCTTGCAAGCCAGAATGATTTTCTAAAGATGTCCTGAGAAATGCTCTTTGGCAAATTCTCCCTGTGATTACTCATGTTATGAAAATTCAGAGTATGAAACAAACAGGATAGACAGCTACTCTTTTAGGATGGGAGAAGTTACCAGTTTCTGAGTCCTTAATAAAATTGGCACGAGACAGATTAACAGGAGAAAAAGAAATAGATTTTAATTCATGTCCATGGAGGTCATAGAAATGAGACCTAAGAAGTGGCCAAAGCAGGCAGCTTTTATACTTTTTAGACAAAGAAACAATAAATTTGTGAGGAATTGACAGGACAAAGAAACCTGGGTTTTGAGTGCCCAATTAATGAAGAATCTAAACAGAGTTTGGGCTATGGGTTGTCAGTTATAGAAGTAACAGGGTTTGTTTACAAAGGTTTCTTGACCCAGGCTCCCTGTTTCTGGTGGTAAGCTTGTCCTTATACCTCCAGATGCAGGAAATGTGAATGAATCTTTCATGTGAGAGATTTATTTCCTGCTTTCAGGGAGACAGAAAGGAGGGTCAGAGTGTCCCTCTTGCTTTGGCCATTTCTTAAGTAACTTTAATTCAAAATACTCAATATGCCATAGAGGCACATTTTGGGGCAGCCTACTCTGGGAACCCACAGACTACACTCTTAAATTCTTCAACAACATTCTGAGGGTTTCTTTTGTTTTGTTTGTTTTTGTCTTTTATGGTTTTCAAGATTTAGGAGTATTCACTTGTTAATCTGAATATTATAAATATCTTTCTGGATTCTAGTTCTGTTGCCTCCTCATTTGTCTGTGCTGTTTAAGGCCTATTCACTTAGTATCTCTAGGCTTTGAAAGTAAACTCCAAGAGGAAACATAGTTTTATTTCCTGTGTGTCTCCAGCACCTAGAACAGTGCCTGATACAAAGCAGGTAATCGGTATTTGTTGAATAAATTTTTAAAGTGAGAGTTATCATGGAAGTTATATCTCAGTCCGTCTGTAATTTTCTGATTCTGTTAGTATTTTGAGAAATTTTGAGTCAGAGTTTAAAACACAAAAGCATGAAGACATAGGGATGTTATGATACTAGTAAGAAATACAGAATAGAGTATTTTTAACAGTAATGATTTTTCGGTTAAGTGCCAATATTACTTGCATTTCGTATTCTGATTGATAAAAGTTTAAGGATTTAATGAGTTACTCAACACCAAAAGAAGTTTGGTTCACTGAACTAGCACTTCCATCATATGCACTTAGTTCAAAATGTGTTTATAGTATTTAAATTGGGACTTCCCTGGTGGTGCAGTGGTTAAGAATCCGCCTGCCAACGCAGGAGACACGGGTTCGAGCCCTGGTCCGGGAAGATCCCACATGCTACAGAGCAACTAAGCCTGTGTGCCACAACTACTGAGCCTGTGCTCTAGAGCCCATGCACCACAACTACTGAAGCCCATGCGCCTAGAACCTGTGCTCCACAACAAGAGAAGCCGCCGCAATGAGAAGCCCGCGCACCGCATCGAAGAGTAGCCCCTGCTCACCGCAACTAAAGAAAGCCCCGTGTGCAGCAATGAAGACCCAATGCGGCCATAAATACATAAATAAATTTATTTTTAAAAATATATAAATAAAATTTGCACTTACAACCAATGTTATTCTGTAAGAGAATGGATCCTATTTATTCCTTAAGAAATAACATACCTCTAAGTGTCAGGCAATGTGCAAAAGTGTAATAAGACAGAGTGGCAGATCTAAAGGAGCTTAGAATATGCTAGAAGAAGACCTGCAAACCATTGTATTATATTCACACGTTATTCAAGCTTATATTTGCAGGGCCAACCATAGTGCCTGATGCATTAACGTCAATATTTCTTAAATAAATGAGGAAAAATAGTATGGCGGGTGAAAGGTCTTAACTTTCTTCCAGGACAATTAGGCAGCAATAACAGTATTTTAAGGTATAGCGTGCATGAAACGACATTTGTCTTGAGTTTGTTTCTGTACCTTGAGGTACAATGTAAAGTGGCCATTGTTCTTTGGCCATGAGAGTGGCGCTCCGAGCCATCTGATAGCTACTGCCACTGTCGGTATTAATGGCATTGTTTTCCTTTCTCTTTTTAAAAAGAAAGTAACTTTATTGTGTTCTTTAACTTAAAAATGAATACATCTTCATGATAAAAAACTTAGATAATTGACCAAAAAAAGAAGGTAGAAACGACTTTTAAATGTAACCACCCATTTTGGTGTATAACCTTTAAAAAATATTTCTTTGACTCTAAATACAACATTAAGTACACGTAAAACATTTCACACACCCACATACATACATAAACAATGGCAAATCCCTGCTAGTGGACATTAGCTGTGGTCTGATCCCCTGAAGCTTTAGTTGACTTGGTCCACATTCCAGTTTCATGGACTGGGGCAGACTTAAGATTTCCCTTTGATGTCTGACACTTTAGGGGCATTATTTGGTTACACTGTCTCCCACTTGCATGCTTCTTCCTTATTATCTGATGTTTCTCTGAGGTTACATAATATCTTGCTGCAGACCACCACCTCCTCACTGGTTCGTACAAACTTCCATTCTTATCCAGCCTTTGTGAGTTATTTGTTTGCTTGTTTATTTATTTTACAGAATTTACTGTGGCTTCAGAGGGTCCCTGTGCAGAATTGTATCACAGAGGGTGACCCTTTTTCCTCCCAGCTCCATTCATTCCTTCCCCCCACCCCCCATTTTAGAATAAGAGAATTTCCCCTTTTGACCTGGGGAGAGCTCTCCCACCCTTATCAATGTTCCTCAAGGTCTGTTTCTATCCCAGCAACTTATCATGATCTGTTTCTCAAAAAGTGAGCTCTCATTCTCTAAGAAATATTCTAAAAAACTCAATTTCTCCATTCTGTGCACATGCATATCGAGTATATACATTTACTTCACCAAAATGGGATCACAGTCTCAGTATTCTTTTATAGCATTTGTTTCCACTGACTTCTGTATTGTGGACATCTTTCCTCAGCAGTGACTATAAACCTTCATCAGGCTTTAGTGGATGTACTCCACCCTACTGAAGGGATGTGTCATCATTTATTTAGCCCACACTCAAGCTGTTTCCAGTGCTTTGCTATTATAAATAGTGTTAGGATGAGCTTTCTTGTATTTCTCTGTATATTTTTCCATTACTTTAGAAACTCAGCTGATTTTTTCATGGGTAACTTGCTGAATTATAATAAGTCACACACTCTGTTTATTTGGGAAACATACTCTGCACGTGCACACACATGCACACACACATTCATAATGCTCAGGAGGCATTCTGTTTGACTGAGTTCAATTTTCTTTTGATTAGAAGTACATACAGAGTCTATTGAGATCATCATCTGTTTCATGTGACTTATTAATAGATTTCCTAATACATTTCTGTCTCACTGGAGTATTGAAGCCCCACTTGAGTTAATGCTGCTAATGCACTGCTGAATATGGTTTGTAAATACCATCCTTGTGTAAGACTTTGGGATCTGCTTTCATAAGTAAGAGTTCCCTCTAGTTTTCCTTTTGTTACAGAATTTTTATTGGAGTCTAGTTGATTTAAAATGTTGTGTTAGTTTCTGCTGCACAGCAAAGTGAATCAGTTATACATATACATATATCCCCTCTTTGTTAGATTCTTTTCCCATTCCCTCTAGTTTTCTTATATGCATACTCTTTTTGGTAGGCACTGATATCAAAGTTATACTGCCTTTGTAAAAAAGTAGGGAGATTTTCTTACTTTCTTTACTTTGGAACAGTTTATTATAGAAATGACTTAATTCTTGAATGTAAAAAAAGTTTTTGGTTTTGACATACTGCTCAATATTACTTGTGGTTTGTTACTCTATTTAGATTTTCTTCTTTGGTCATTTCTGGTGAAAAAAAATATATATTTGGAGGCCATCCTCTTTCCTAAATGTTCAAAAATTCCAGTACAGAGATATATAAAGTAGCTGTGTTTATAATTCCTTTTTCTTCTTAACTTTGTTCTTTTTCTCTTTTCTTCTTGATTAATGTCTTTGATATTTAGCTTATATTTAAAAAAAGAATCTTGACCATATTGATCAATCATATTTCAATTTATTACATAGATCACTTCTATTTCTAACATTAATTTCTGCTTTTATTGCTCTCTATTTTTCCTATTCTAATATTTTTGATATTCTTTTTGTATATTTTGAAAGGAGTGTTTAGTTAACATTTTTCACCCCGTTACTTAGCGATTAAAGTGTTTAGTTTATTTTTCCTTAAGTACAGTTTTGACCATCGACCATTGATTGTATAAGGTAGCATTGCTATTTTTGATGTTTACTAGATATTCTAAAATTGTGGTATTGATTCCCTCATTGACTAAAAAATTACTTAGGAGAGAGTTTAAATTTTTATGTAGGTTTTATTTTTGTTTCTGCTTTTCTTACTAATTTCAAATTTCATTACATTGTTGTCAGAGAACTTAGTCTGTATACCATTTCTGTTTGTAGTAAGTTTAGTGAAGTTTTCTTTGTGGCTTACTGTAGGATTTTCTTAAACGTTCCATGGTTTATTAAAAGGGTTTATTTGTGTGTTATTAGTTTCTTCAAGAATTACCTTATCTCTAACATTTGACCTCTAGAAAATAGTTAATATATTTAATTTTAAAAACCAGAAGTCAAAATTAAAGGAGTGGGTTAAATTTTAAACAAATGAAACTCTATAAAGATTCAAAAACTTCACCGTTTACTTTCCCCCAGTTGCTGCTGTTCTAAGTCAGGAACAGATGTTCCTACAGGTTAAAATTAGAAGTCCCACTGAGCATATAGGACTCCTCATTCCTCTACTACACCTCATCCTTGACACATTTGTCCCTCTGTGTGTGTGTGTGTAGCTGGTTCTTCTTGGTCCCAGAGCTGGAAGAGAGCCTAAGTAATTGAATACATCACCTTGTAATATTTGTACAAATGTTATGGGGGCTCCACTCAGAAAAGAGCTTTTCTTATGCAGTTGCAAGAACTGAAGGCTTCCTGTCTTTTCTGTCATTATTTCTTTTCTTACTTTCAGGCGAGGTAACAACATTTTGGGGAGGAAAGAGGAAATGTGAAGGAAGTCTTTAAGTTTAATTTAACTCTGTTGCTGCAGGGTCTCCTTTGTTTTGCTCTTAATAAGGAGATGAAAAGGTGGTAGTCTCAAACTTTAGTTCTTCAAACTGTTTCCTAGCACTACTATACTTTAAATAGTGATTTTTCTTATAGCAGCATCTTTTTCACATTAAACATTTTTTATATAAAAACCTCATCAGCCCTTTATAAACAGTTATACAGTTTCTGAACAGTCTTATAGGTGTAAGGGTAGAATTTACATAAAATATTTACCACATTTGCTTTGAAAGAAGTGAATGATTTAGAAAAAATAAAAGTATTAAATTGAGTATATCAGTTGGGTTGAAAGAGATCCTAAGGGTCACATAGGAATTTCATGTAAGATGGGTTCTTTGGTCAAAGAAGTGTAGAAAACACTAGGTTAAGCAAAGTTAGAATAGATGACTTTATTGCAGGGGTTAGTTCTTAGAGTCTTTAATGTGCATTGTGAATCTCTAAATGGAAAGAAGAGATATAGGGGGGAAAATGGTTTCAAACTTACTAGCCGTCTGCCCTCCCACCCTCTTTTTCCTGTAACATTTAATGATATATCTTTGCGTGTCTGTTATAGTTACCAGTTCTATCTCCTAGTATTTTGTGCCACATTTTCTGGTAAACTGATGTTTTCTTAACTTCTTCATTATATAGGTGAGAAAATTGAGCTCTAGGGAAATTAAATAATTTAGTCTCACAGCTAATTAAAAGAAAGGAATATTGGAATCCAAGTGGGGAAACTCCCAGGACACTGTTTTTTTCCATTACCCTTCATTATGACTTTCCAATGAAATGTTACTTTCTCAAAATATAGTCCTTCTAATAAGCAGTATTTTTTCAGTCTCCATTAATAAATATCAGTTCTTTTTTAAATGTCTCAATTTTTGTGTATGTATATATGTATGTATTTGTATGTGTTTTAGGTATAAAATAAAGGTATTTTGTTTTTGATCCAACATTTTATGGCTACTATTAGCTTACTTTGGTTTTGAACTAGAAAATCACGTAACTGTGAAATCTGCTTTTTGTTTTGCAGCGGCTCTAATTAGAGGAAATCGTAAAAACTGTGCTCAATTTTCTGGCTCCCTCGACTGGTTAATCAGCCGATTGGAAAGACTGGAAGCTTCTTCTGGTATGTTTTCCACTATCTCCTTTTTATGATATATTATTCCTGGGTTTTTTTTTTTCTATTTTATGTCCCTTAAGACATTAAAAACTGAGATTCAGTGCAATATAAACGTTTTCCTTTTACTAGGTTAGAAAGTTTACTGATTGCTAAAATCATTGGTATTTTCATTAGTTATTTCTGAAAAGCAGTCTAACCATATCTTCATTTACATTTAAAAAAGAATGAAGTTCGGAAAGCCACTGAAGAGCCAGCATTCCCATTACTTTTCAAATCAATTGTTCCTAATGCATTAGTACATTACAGTACCATACAGATAACAGGATTGGTTTGGGTGAATTGTTTTTGTTCTTTAGTTTAAGTGAATTGAATTTGAAAAAAAAGGATTGGTTTGGAATTCACATTTTTAACTTGTCTTCAAATGATTATGTGGACAGATTTGGAAAAAAAATTAGTTTTCCAAATCATGTAGCACAATAGTTTATTTTAAAGGGATTTAATAAATACCAATAAACAGTCTGCATCATTGTAAAATAGTTAAAGGCAATAAATCTGATACATCTGTCTCTAACAAGTATGTTACTTTTACATTGTTGTGGAGATGTACCTGTGCTTACCAGGCCTGCCTGAACTCTGGCACCGCAGATTGCCTCAGGGACACCCCAAACTGAATCTATTGCTCCTCCATCTGTTTGCATAGTGTTCCATTAGCTGCCCTTCTATAGCACTGCTGCCCATTTCTGTTATTTATTTTTCCTCTCCATCTCCTACATTAGTAGTGAACTCCTTGAAGGTAGGGCCTCAGTTTTATTGATCTTTGTATTCTCTGGACCTGCCATACCATCTGGCGCTTAGTAGGGGCTTGATAGTATTTGTTGATTGAATGAATGACAGTTTGAATTCACTTAATAATATACCTGTCAATACAGGAATAATTCCATGACTTTTCATGATGAAGACCCATTCAGGGACAGGTTTGTTGGAATTGAATGGATAGAGAGGTAGAAGAACAGATAGCTATGGTCAAAGGAGGTTACTTTTAAGTCACAGAGTGAAATTTCAAAGTTTAAGATTCAGGAACTTAAATCTAAGTTAAGAGAAATTTGAGTAACGATGAGTTCTGAGACATTCCTGGATTGTTGGGTGGCAAAAATAGAAAAGGAGATTGTTGAGGTAAAAAAGGTGCAAGAATTATGACACAAGGGTTTTCAGGGTATCACAGCATGAATGAGATAACTATGAATCAATATGGAATATATTCAGTAAGGAAAAACTGAATAGCTACTAGGAGGAAGTGATCAAATAGTAGTAAGATGATGGCAGGGATTGAGAAATGGATAAATTCTTGGTTCAAAGCATCTAGAATTGTTGGCAAGCTCCAGTAGATACAAAAAGTATGCTGGTCTCTTTCCCTGGCCCAGAGAGTATCTGGAAAGAGAAAGGAACAGAACAACCTTCAGGATGCAGTATGAATTCTGGACAAATCAGCTGCTTCACTTTTAAAAAAATGCACAGCAAAAAAAGCTCAAAGGAAAAGAGGAGAGAGAGAGAGAAGGAAAGAACAGAGCAGAGCATCCTTTAAGCTTGTTACAGGACCAAACTTGGGTTCGCTCACTGGCGTGCAGTAAAGCCAGTCTACCGACACTGGGCTGTGGTGAAGGAAAGTGCAGCGTTTATTGCAGGACACGAAGCCAGGAGAATGGGCAGCTCACTCTCAAAAGACCCAAGCTTCCCAGTGGCTTTCAGGGAAGGCATTGTGAGGGAGAGGGCTGCAGGGTGTGTGATCAGCTCATGCACGGGTCTTGGATTGGTTGGCATCAAGGTGAACTTTCAAGCATCATCAACCTTCTGGTTTCAAACACTGTTGAGTGTATGCACTTGCGGTCAGCAATTTTCATCTGGTTGGGGTCCGCTTCCTATAAAAACAATCTAGGAATGTGTGTTGGGCCTTTATGTGTATCTTTCAGGGAACTGGGAGTTTGTGATTCTGCTATGTGGCAGATTTATAGTCTACATTGTTACTAGTTTCTGGGCCCAAGGCTGTTCTTTGTTTCTGCATCTTCACATTTCCTAATCTTTAACTCTTGAACCACCCTTTTGAGACTTAAGGGAGGCCTGGGAGACTAAAGCAAAAGCCTTTTACTTCAAAGGACAGGGACACAGAGGCTTGCATATGGTTTCAAGCTCAGCCACACAGAGTCCAGTGTTTACAGTCTTCAATTTAGTCAGTTATAGGCACAGTTGCATTGGCTACAGATCGCTACTTGCTATGATCATTTCCCAATCCAGGTGTTGGTCGCAGGCATTTCTACTTAAAATAGAAGGCTTGTGCCCTGAGAGAGCAGGGTGAAAGTCAAGAGTAGGAAGGACCCTTAGAGAATGCTTCACCTAACATTCTTACTTTGGAGGAAGAAAATTGAGGCATAGAACCTTGAAACGACTGCTTTGAGATGCTAGAATTAACTTTTATAGCCAAGATGAAAACGAGCTCCCTCACAATCAGGCTTGAAATATGTTCACTATACCTTGTAGCCTCCTAGTTTTTAAGTATCTAAAATTTTTTTCACTGAACAGGTTTCTCTGCTGTAGTTACATTTATTCTTTTAGTGAACTGCGTTTTTTCCCTAGAGGAAGTAGAATGTTGCTTAGTTTTTAAAAGAGACAGTAACAATAAGGACATGCATATATATGTATATGCACACACAGAAATAATATAAATGTATTTCAATCATGCTGTATTGTTTACTGAGTGCTTTCGTATGCATCATCTTAGTTTCTCTCTATATGGGATTGCTGAATACACACTCTCCTCTGCTTGTCAATCTCCCAGCTGTATGAGTAGCTTCTGTGTCTGTATATGAGCAGCAGAGCAGAGCTGGGGGTCTACGAGCTCTCAGTTGCCTTCAGAAAAGGGCAATGGACAAAACTCAAAATAAACTGGTGCAAACTTAAGTAGAAATCTGGTGAAGACATGAAAAGAGTCAGCAAAAGGATGTGTCAGTGAAAAAGCTTACCTTAGTTTGGGTTCCACCAGAAGTGGACCTTGAGACAAGGGTCGAAGGGCAAGTTTATCTGGGGCGTGAGTGGACATGAGCCAAGGTAGAGAAGGGGCCAGAGAGGGTGTGTTGATAAGCAGGTTACCGCCGTGGGAATCGAGCTACTTGGGGGCGGGGTGCTTCTGCGGACCCGTGCCTTAGAGTTATCCCACCTGAGAGGCGAGGGGGTTGGAGTGTTAATAACCAGCTTCTCATTGGCTGGTGCTGCTCCCTGGAGACGTTAGCTCTGGGGCTCCTCCGGCTACCACTGTGGTCACAACAAATCTCGAAGCAAAGAAATGTAGACACTGGCAGTTGGAAATCAGGCAGTGTTCACTGAATGGAGAGGATGAGAGTCTGACCAGGGCCCTGGCAGCATCTACTACCCAGCCAACTGCTCTTTCACTGTATGATATGGAGAGGCAGCTGATTTTTTGGTTCACATTCTGCATTATCTAAAGTTGACCAGTATCGCTACTGCATAAAGCCTTCTTAGAATATCTGATCAGTTTTAAGAACAGCCACTATGAATTTCTTGCGGGGGAGGGGAGATAAATCGGACATTGGCCCAGACTTCATGTGTGACTATGTCTCTGGGCCAAATTTAATTGAAAAGACAAAAGACTTGTATGAGCAAGTACACTGATTGAGTTGATGTATTTCTGAAGGCTGGGTGTTTCTTTAGGATGTTCTTAACCCTTGAAATACTTTTTGAGCATTTCAGGAGATGGCTAAGAACAGTCTGCTGGTTAGGAGGCTGCATATTTTTTCTAAGTCTTATTTTTTACACAGTCTATTCCCCCAGATAGTTTTGCAGGGAATCAAAATGGCCTTCTTAGGGATTCCTGCCAATTCCTCCCACTCTTAGCAAGTGCCGTGAGTGAAGCTCCCTCTGGGGCTAAGCAGGATAAGGGGCTTTGAGTAGTTGTGAATTGCCAGAGCTTTGCGCTCATGTCCAATCCAGCTTTTGCTACCTGGAAACATGATAGTTTAAAGCTTCCAAAGATGGCACAGCTATTTCTTGCAAAGCATAAACTCATCATTTTTCAAAGGGAAAAATTTGTAACCAGTGGAATAATTTGTCCCAGAATCTTGTGTGTAGGAAACTCTTCCACCTTAGTATCTACTTAGGTGTGAGCAATTGAGTTAGAAAGAATATGAGTTCACAGGATATTATATGAGATCCACTGTTAGGGATGCAGAAATCACAGCTAACCTTTTTAAGGGATACCAACAATTCATACAACACTAATGCTAACAGAGAAAGGGACAGTGTTCTAGGAGATAGCCATGGAGAAGGCAACTTAAGCTCTTGATTGAAAGCTTTTGATTTTTCAGAAAGTCAGCTATGTTAAACCCAGGAGTTTATGTACCTGAACCTTATAAGAAGCTCTAAATCAGAATCATGATGATACTGGAGACCTTTTAAAGAAAATCTTTTATAATAGCTGTTGGGATCAATATGTGTTTGACTCTGTAACCCCACACTGTAATCATCCATTTGCATCCAGAGATTCACCTAGAGCACGTTAAAATGATTAGTGTTTTTAATAATGATCTTGGGTCATCAGGATATGTAAATTATGTTTAATGCTGATGGGTCACTTAAGACAGGGAAGCAGAGAATACATTTTTCAAAGATATCCCCTCTAAATGTTTGAAATCATGTATTAGAAATTAAAGGTTACTAATTTAATAGTTAGCTAAGGGGCTTCCCTGGTGGCACAGTGGTTAAGAATCCACCTGCCAATATAGGGGACATGGGTCCAGCTCTGGTCCTGGAAGATCCCATGTGCCGCGGAGCAACTAAGCCCATGCGCCACAACTACTGAGCCTGCGTGCCACAGCTACTGAAGCCCATGCGCCTAGAGCCCGTGCTCCGCAACAAGAGAAGCCACCGCAGTGAGGAGCCCGCACACAGCAACGAAGAGTAGCCCCCGCTCCCAGTAAATTTAAAAAAATAATAGCTAAGACCCTTGTCAAAATTACTCACTTTTGAATGATGCTAGAAAACTTAGTATACAGCCATACTTCTTCCTTTCTGAGTAAAGCGTTAAGTTGTAGCTGGAAAGAAGAAAGAGGGGACAGAGATCCGGATTTGGAGGGCTTCCTGTATTTTGAAATATCTCACCAGCAATGGGAAAAATGAAGAAAGAATTCCCCCAAAGTAAAGTCCAAATGAATGAGAACATTCTTTTCTGAATGCAAACTTGATCCAAGTCGCTAGGTTATCCAAAATCTGTGTCCTTTTCAGAATGCTTTTCTAAAAATCCATGTGTGGGATTGATGGCAAATTACATTTCTAGAAAATGGTTCTTGAAAAAAATCTTCGACTATCTCATATTTGAGAAAAAAAATTTAGTGCTTTGCAACATAGAATTGATTTTATAATCATTTTCCATAGTTACCATTTAACCACATTACTAATTTCTAGCAGTAGACATTAAAGTGTGAAGGATACCAGAAGTGACCAGGCTGAGAGCATCCCTGGCTTTTATAGAGAGATGGCTTTGTAGGCCAGGGCTTTAAACCCCAGAAAGGAGCATAATATACAAAGGTGGTCTCCCTAGGCTTTAATTAACCAGCCACCTGAATATTTGGATGAGAAACATGCAAAAGGTTGATTGCCCAAGGACAGGGGTCAGTTGGCACCTGTTTTGGTCACTTCCCTGACCTTGGAGGGCTGTAATGCTCTCCTGACATTACTCCACGCTGGCCCCAGTGGCCTGGGCTGCTGCTGCTGATTTTGCAGCCAAGGTCAAGCAGTTGTTTTATGGCAGCCTTACACTTGTCTTGCCTGTCCTGGGTGCCTGGTCTCCATCCATGCTGCAGTAGCCACCTCCCACCAATTGGAGAGAGCCTTTGTCTC
Organism: Hyperoodon ampullatus; assembly: GCF_949752795.1. Classification (NCBI taxonomy): domain Eukaryota; kingdom Metazoa; phylum Chordata; class Mammalia; order Artiodactyla; family Ziphiidae; genus Hyperoodon; species Hyperoodon ampullatus. The sequence goes on along the minus strand of NC_136914.1, from coordinate 116,659,798 downwards.
CCAGGGGTTTTCTTGGGCGGTTCCTGGAATTCATGTTTCCATCCTGCTTCCTTAGATTCTCCACAGTTGGTTTGGAGATGGGAGTGTTCCCCACTTTTACTTATTGTATTTTTCTCAGCACACAGCCCTTTAGGGTGGCATTCTACAAAATCCTGGTTAGCGAGAGGAAGTCTTGTCTCAGAGAAACTATATTATCCAGGGAGGGCTCACTTGAGAAAAACTGCTTATTAAAAACAAAACCACAGTGATCTCTGCATTTCACCTGGTTGGTTTCTAGTCCTCTTCAGGTACTGAACTTCTTCTGTCTCATTGTCATGGACAGAACTGACGTTTCAGCGCTTTTTCGTTTTTTTCAAAAATTTTATCGGAGTATAATTGATTTACATCAGCTCTTCTGCTTTGCTGCTGATAGATGACTGTTTAATGCCAGCGTCTCGTCTGTTTGAGTTTTGCTCATGCCATTCTGTTTATTAAATATTCTTTAGCGTCATCTTTGGTGAAATAATTACACTGTGTCACTTGCAGTATGGCTCTATTTCATGCTCTTTCCCTTCATGATAGATGCCCCTCTGGTGGGAGGAAGCAAATGATTATGTGCAATTGTATTCTTCTAATACCATGAGGGAGAATAATAACCCTTTCATATAAATAGATCAGCTCACTTGACAGAGATTTGTAGAATTTCTGAGGTGGAAGTGATTTTGGGGGGTATCTTAACCCGGCTAACCTTCTTGGGCATCACTGCCCTGTGTCCCGTCTTTCTTTTGCTCTCTTGAATCACATTACACAATGGAGTTTAGAATTGAATGATCTAAAATACTACTTTCCATCATGTGACTAAGTATTTTGAAGTTCTCTGCCAGTACTTTCTGATATTCTCTGGTCGGAAGCAGTTGCTTACCCTCCTAAAACTATATCCACTTTTAACTGCATTTTTAAGCTGTTCTTTGCTCTACGCATATTGATATATCTCAGGACTGCATACCATTCTGCACTTAACACCCTGTCTGAAATTGTGGTTTTTCATTAAATGATGTATCGTGTAACTTTTCTCCTTCCCCTTTTTTCACACTTGCCAAGTATCAGAATTAGTTTATTCTATTCCTTTGTATTTGTTTCTTTTGTGCTTATCGGAAGGAATACCCCTGACTTGTCCTCATGCTGCAAGAGAACTTTCACAATTGACATAAAGCTCAGGCAGATGCTATGATCATTTTACATTTCTGCCCAGAATAATTTTCTCAATAAATATTTGCTGCTTTGAGGCAAGTATCTTTTTGAAGAGTTGATTAATCTGTATTTCTCTTGTCTTGGAGAAATCCATCTTGAAGATGGCAAAATGTGTAGATCTTCTAAATATTTATTTAAAAGGCATTAGAGCAGTTAATTACATCTGCCAGAATTTCTATAGATACTAATATTTCACAGAGAGACACAGTTGTTGGATTTGTATACATTTTAATGACTGTATGGTGTGGCCAAGGAAATCTTAATTTAGGGCACTGTGCTGAGAATGTCATATGTATTATTTCACTGGATTCCCCCAGTAACCCTATAAGGTATGTTCCATTATAATTTCCATTTTATAAATGAAGAATCTGAGGATAAGAAGCTCAGAGGTAATTTTTTTAAGATCAAAGAAAGTAATGGAGTTAGAACTGAACTTGCATGGTCTGTAAACTTGACAAGAGCAGGGCTTGTATCAATTTTTGCTCTGCACTTTACTCATACCCAGGACCTAACACTGAGAATGGCCCATTTTATGTACTCAGTGATAAATGAACAAATAAATGAAAAAAAATAAATAGCAAGATAAGACTGTCTTAAAGTATTGATGATGTCTTGTCTGGCACTCAGCACTTCATAGGCCTTGAGACATGACAATTTATACAAACATATTTATATAGCATAAAATTTCTAACATTATTATTTAACTCTGCTGTATCATAAACTGCCTTTAATTGACATTTTCTTTTCTTCTTTTAGCTGTCCTTTAACTTCTCTAGTTTGTCTATCTTTTATAAATCATTGCTCCCTAAACTGAAGGCAGCAAACCATCAGAGGCCTAACTAAGGCAGGATGGTACATTATAATTACATTACTGATTTTATGTGTTTTATTTCAGCTTATTTACCATGGGAAACTTTTGACTCATGTTCATCTTATCTTCCAAGAAAATGCCCTAGGTCCAACTTTTTTGTTTTTCTTGCTGAAGCATTCCTAATATTCTACCTTTCTGTATATGAATAACAGTGCAACAATACCTTTACCTGGACTAACTTCCATTTTTATTAATTTTCCTCTCATTTTCCTATTTTTGTCAACTTCTGTTATATTTTAATCTCATTCCTGTCACTTCTCTCTCCCTCTCAGCTTTATGTTAGCTCAGGATTTAATGAGACCATTTTCTTCTCTAGCCTCAAAACCATTATTATAAATTGTAAGTATATGCCATTATGTGTTTTCCCGATTTGGCTTGTGACCATATCTCTTAAGATCATTATTTTTAAGCCTTTATATATTTTAATATTGATGTCAATTTAATTCATTTTTTTTTCTCTATTTGAGTGAGATACAGAAACCCTATTTAGGGTGACTTCTCTTTATTTCACAAGTTAGCCCTCTGTTACGGAAAGAAAGCAAAATTTGTATTACTTTTTTTGTTTCTTTTCTCCCTCTCTGTTTGTTTTAAAAAGTGAAAAAAATAAATTTAGCCGTTCATCTCATACTGAAACTGAAATGGTTCCTTGAATTCAAATTTATACCCATAAAATGGTATAATAACAAGTTATTCCTTTCTCAGCGCTTCAATCTGTAACCTGCAGAATTCACTGTAAATGTTAAAAAAGATGTGTTGTAATTATGCTAAATACTGATTCATTATTCAACTCCTGCTGTTTGTTCTGGGTGAGGGCCAACTGAGCTCCCAACCAGTTCAAACTAGAAGTTTCTGCCATTTCTAGTTCCATGTTCGTGCCCACCCATGAAAGAAGGATGGCTTGGATGGGATATGGGAGTTGTGACTCATTGGCAGTTTAGTTTAAATTAGTGGAACAAAACAACAGATGTCTCTACAGAACCCTCTCAGATGCACAGGCCCAGGTACAAATGCATCCCTTTACACCTGTCATATTCTTTCTTTCATGGCTTCACATTTGGTGTGTACCCCAAAAACCTCCCAGACTCCTCGGACGTTTAGTCAACATGGCGTTAGCTGGACTTGTCTTCTGCTCTCTCTAACCAGTGATTATTTGCATATTTTTCTTTTCTCATAATGGTAATAATATCATGAGAAGGGCTTCCTGTCCACCAGGAATGCTTTATGTCTTATTTTAGCATTCGTAAGGTTGTAAGGCTACTTGGTTAATCTTTCACTGTATTTTTGGCCCAACAGTCCTGCTGTCTCAAGAAAGAAAAATTTTCTGCCATTGAGTCTACTTGCCCTTCTTGCTCTCTTACCGCAGTCCCAGATATACTACCTTAACTAATTTTATTTTAATAACTAACCTTTATTTTATTTCTTCCTGCTGATCAATAAATATTTTCCCTGAATTTTTCTTCTAATCAGTGTTGTCCATTTGGCATTTCCCTACCTTTTCCTATTTTTTTAATTTTTAGCCTCTGTTTAAAAAGAAGCATATTTATAATGTTTCCCTGTTGATCCTTTTTATTTCACTTTATTTGTCTTTTATGTTATTTTGTTACAGCCATAAAATAATAGCAGGTGATCATATAGCACTGCTCAGATCCAGGCCCTGTTCTAAATGCTTTCCACATATTCTCACAACAGACCCCCAGGGTGGGCACCATTATTGTCCCCATTTTAGAGACGAGGACACTGGAGCATAGAGAGGTTAAGTAATGTGCCTAAAATCTGCCAGGACTAAAATCTGGGCACGTTGGCTTTAGACTGTGTTTGTAACCAGTACATAAAACAGCAGAATAATAACGGTATCTTATTATTATATTTCCTCATTAAGCCTTGTAAATATTGAGTAGACCAGTCCCTCTGTTAAAAGCATGACAGTCTACTGCATATCTTGTTACTGATTCTGGAAACAGTCTCCCATAACCTCTATAGATAGCTTTGGTCTGCTTGTTTCACGTTTGTGCGTTTTCATGTTTTTTTTCTGTCATTTCCCAGTGTCTTGCCCCCAGTCTTTTTACTTGTTGTGTCGCTTTGTTTAAATTTCATTACCCAGGGCAAAAATAGAAATTTCCTTATTTCCTTTTGCCTTCAGTGAGCCCTGAGGACACTAATAATAAGGTCTGACCAAAACGTTGCAAAAAATCTTAACTCCTAGAAAGAGAGAAAAGAAAAAACCAGGCTGTGGTTGGAATAATTTGGAATTCATGGCTTCTCTAATTATAGCTGTCACTGATCCTGCAGTGGATACCACCCTTCTGTGTGTTTTGCATGTGCCCTGTCCCCAGTGTTTCCTTAACTAGGGAGCAGTGTGATTCATACCAGTTAGCACCCAGGCCTTCCTGTTTGCTCACCACTAGCTTAGCCCAAGGGGTTTCTATGTTGAAATCTTCACCTGAGGCCATGGACTCCTTCTGGAGTTGCTTGCAGTAGAGATGTAAGTGATAATTCCTTTCTCTCAAATCTGAATCACACCCATGTTACCCCTAATGCATTGAGAACTAGGTTCCATCTAAACCTACATCTACCTCGGTGTTCTGGGATTATTTTAATTTTGTTTTATTTTGCAAGACTCTTGTGACCATAGGTGAGAAAATAATTTCCTGGGGGGGATTGACGTTGTGCTTTCCAGGTCAGTTGGTTCTCCTTGTTGTCCTGTGACGAAACTGGGAGCACAAGTACCATGGCTTGGCTCTAGCTTCTCCTTGGCCTTCTATGCTGGAGTGGCTCCAAGTCTGATTCTATTCACTCCTTCTCTCAAGTGGACAAGGTTCACCAGGGAGCTTGTGCCTACTTGGTATGAGGTGAAATCCCCAGACTAGATTCCTCCTGGTAGGTAAAGTCAGACCAAATACAGCACTTCTGCTCTGTGGCTTGTTTCCAGTTTTTCCATACAGACCCTTGACAAATTTTGTCCAACCGTGGACAGCCCTGGGCATGACCCGTGAATAGAAAATAGCCCAGTCAACTTTGATCCCAGATGGAGAGCTTCCCCAGTTTTGGAAGCCGGGTAACAAACGTGTAAGTCTATCGATAAAAAGCAAACTGGGGAGGGCTTCCCTGGTGGCGCAGTGGTTGAGAGTCTGCCTGCCGATGCGGGGGACACGGGTTCGTGCCCCGGTCCGGGAAGATCCCACATGCCGTGGAGCGGCTGGGCCCGTGAGCCATGGCTGCTGAGCCTAAGCGTCCGGAGCCTGTGCTCCACAACGGGAGAGGCCACAGTAGTGAGAAGCCCGTGTACTGCACAAAAAAAAAAAAAAAAAAAAAGCAAACTGGGCCATTGTACTTTGATTACAGAAAACAAGGTGAGGAACATTCTCTACCATCCCAGCCCTTGGATGCTCCCATTACCATCAAGTTCTTTCCAGCCATTTTGTTATATCCTCAGAGATTTTTCTTGCTCATGAGAATATAAATGATTCAGAAAGTTACAGCCATAAAAGTTTTAAGGCAAATAGCTGAATGTTGCTTGTATTATACATATAATGCCTTGCCCCTCAATTTTGCATTAGGCACAGTTAAACCAGTCCCTGCCCTTAAGGGCTCATTGTCTCATGGGAGATAGAAATGAAAGTAAATAATTTTAATAAAATGTGATCAATACTGCAAAGAAGGAATAATTCATCCCCAGACGTTAGTAAAGACTCACCATGTGAGGTGACTTTTTGCCTTTGCAAGATGGTTCAGATTTTGCAGTCTCAGAAAAGGAAAGTGTGTTTAAATCTGAGATCAATATGTGTGAAGGGTTGAAGGTGAGAAAGATCCTACAAGCTCCACCAGGGCTTTGCAGGCCTTGTTTACTGCTCATCCCCGTTGTTTGGAACAGTGCCTGGTAGGTACTTAATAAATATTTATGATTAATATTTAAATAAAAGTATGTATTAATCATTCTTTGTAGGAGGAAGTGGTGGGAATTGAGGCAATAAAGGAAGGTTAAACCATCTAGAAAAGGGACTGACATGCTTTTAATGTATTGTTGAATTTGTTTCGGTTATATTTTGTTGAGGATTTTTACATCTGTGTTCATCAGGGATATTGACCTGCAATTTTCTTTTCTTGTGGTGTCCTTGTCTGTTTTCGGTATCACAGTAATGCTGGCCTTATAAAATGAGTTCAGAAATGTTCCCTTCTCTTCTGTTTTTTGGAAGAGATTGAAAAGGATTATATTAATCCTTCTTTAAATGTTAGGTAGAATTCATCAGTGAAACCAGCTGGTCCTGGACTTGTGTTTGCTGGGAGGTTTTTTGGTTACTAATTCAATCTTATTACTATTAATCAGTCTACTCACAATTTCTGTTTCTTCATAATTCAGTTTTGGTGTATTTTATGTTTCTATGAATTCATTTTTTTAACATATTTCTCAATTTGTTTCTGTGGTATCAGTTGTAACATCTCCTCTTTCATTTCTGATTTTATTTATTTGAGTCCCTTCTCTTTTTCTCTTGGTGAGTCTAGCTAAAGGTTTGTCTGTTTTGTTCCTCTTTTCCAAAAGCCAGCTTTTAGTTAAATTGACCTTCTCTGTTGTCTTTTAGTCTCTATTTCATTGATTTCCACTTTGATCTTTGTTATTTTCTTCCTTGTGCTGACTTGGGCTTTGTTTCTTCTTTTTCTAGTTTGTTGAAGTGTAAAGTTAAGCGGTTTATTTGAGATTTTTCTCATTATAGGCATTTATCACTGTGAAATTCCCTCTTAGAACTGCCTTTGCTGTGTCCCATAAGTTTTGGTATGTTGTATTTCCATTTTCATTTGCTGCTCTGTTTTTTGCTTTTTCTTTTGATTTCCTCTTTGACCCACTGGTTGTTGAGTAACCTGTTGTTTGATCTCCACATATTTATGAATATCCCAGTTTTCTTCTTGTAACTAATTTCTAGTTTCATACCATTGTGCTCAGAAATGATGCTTGATATGATTTTAATCTTCTTAAACTTATTAAGACTTGTTTTGTGGCCCAGCATATTATCTATCCTGGAGAATGCTCCACATGTGCTTGAGAAGAATGTGTTTTCTGTTTCTTTTTGTTGGAATGTTCTGTATATGTTAGTTCAGTTCATCTGGTCTAGTGCGTCATTTAAGGGCAATTTTCCTTATTGCTTTTCTGTCTGGATGATCTATCCGTTGATGAAATTGGGCCATTAAAGTCTCCTGCTATTATTGTACTACTATCTGTTTCTCCCTTTAGGTCTTTTTATATTTGCTTTATATATTCAGTTGCTTCTATGTTGGGTGCATAAATATGTACAAACATTATAGTTGGATTGACCCCTTTATCATTATATAATGACCTTCTTTGTCTCTAATTACAGTCTTTGTCTTAAAGTGTATTTTGTCTGATATAGGTATAGCTATCCCAGCTTTCTTTGGTTTCCGTTTGTCTGAAATTTCTTTTTCCATCTGTTCTCTTTCAGTCTGTGTGTGTCCTTACATCTGAAGTGAGTCTCTTGTAGGCAGCATATAGATGGCTTGGTTTCTTTATTTTTAGAGAGTATGCCAAGACCTGTCAGCATCTCAAAGAGGAGGATCTCGGAACCTAGATTCAGGCTGATTGAAAGCCAGACCCTCAGGCAGCAGCCTTTAAAATATGCAAATATACCTCATTCAGGGGAAGACTGGGAGATGGGCATTTCTGTCTGCTCTCTCAGTGTCAAATCCTGGGGTGATAGCTAGGTAAGAACTGTTTCTTTCTTTGCTACTGTCCCACTGAAGCCTTGAACATAAGCCCCACTGGCACCAGAGCCAAGCTGAACACATCAAGGGATGTGTCCTTTGGTTCACAGCCATAAGAGCAGGTGCGTCAGACATGTACACAAGCTCCTTTCTCAGACACCGATGATCTGGGGTCTCGAGATGTGTGCCAGACCAGAAACCTTCCCCTCCAGCCAAAGCTCCAAGACAGCAAATAGGCCTTTTTACAGAAAATTGGGGTGGGTTTCAGTTGGCTCTGTCTGTTCTGTGCCCTGGGCAGGGTGTTATGCTTTCATGGAACACACGAGCACAGGCCCTGATGGCCATCACAGCCAGGTGATGAAGGGGCGTCCCTGTGCATCAGGGCACTAGGTGTAAAACTGGGGCACCAGTCATGCACAGAAGCTCCCTCCAGGAAATACCCACGAGCTGAAGCAAGTCAGTTGGGGAGCACAAAGGTGGTGCCCGCCAACCTCCATCTCTGGAGAGAATTTCAGTTGGTCCCAGATTTGTGTTAAATTAGATGCCTGCCCCTCAGGCCAAAGCTTTAAGGTAAGCAAATAAGCCTTTTACAGAAAGACTGGGTATTTTTGGCTGCCTCTGTGCTGGGCCCTGGGGTAGGTGAGTTCCTGCTGTCCCTTTAGGGACTTTTTCTCAATTTGCTATAGCCTCATGGGTCTCGTGGACGCAAGCCCCATTGGCTTTCAAAGCTAGATGTTTGGGGCACTTGCTCTCAGGTGCAGGTCTTAAAGTAGGGGTGCCAGATATGGGGTTCCAAGCCCTTTGCTACTCAGGGAGAAGCTCGGGGTTGTGAGTTACTTGCCGATTGTGGGTTGCTGCTTGGGAGTGGGGTTTATAGCAAGATTGTGTCTCAGCCTCTCCTACCTGATTCAATGCGGGTTTTTTTGTTGTGTTTGCCTGATGTATAGGATTCACTCAGTAAAGTTTTGAGTTTCTTTCAGAGGAAGTTGTTCCATATATAAATGTAGATTTGGTGTATTCTTGGGAGGAGTTGAGTTTAGAATCCTCCAATGTCACTACCTTGAACCAGGACCTAGAAATGTTTCTTACTTTAAGAGTTAGGTGTGCTTATATCATAGAGTGTATGTAGTATTGTGATAGAAGTACAGTTGACCCTTGAACAACACAGGGGTTGGGGGCACCGACTCTCTGGGCTGTTGAAAATCCATATGTATCTTTACAGTTGGCTCTGTATCCACAGTTCCACATCCACGAATTGAACAACTGTGGATCATGTAGCACTCTGGTATGTATTTAGTGGAAAAAAAAAATCCGTGTGTAAGTGGACTTGTGCAGTTCAAACCCATGTTGTTCAAGGGTCTCCCTCATAGCCAAGCAATAACTAGCACTGACATCCTGATGTAATAACTTCTGGTGTTTTTATTAGGACTGCAACTATGTAAATAAGTATACTTTACATAGTTGCAGTCCTAATATATATCCAATTTTGTATTTACTCTTAAAAGTTTACATTATACATTATGCATTTCTGTGTTATTATTAAAATTTCATGAATCATTTCTATAAGTTTATTAAACTTATCAAAACGTTTTGTCTTACTAGTTTGGGTGGGTTTTTATTTTTTATTTTACACTTTATAACATGTTCATAATTCTTTCATTCCGGTAATCCTGTTATGATCTACTTACTAAGTGTTACAATTTTTCTTTGAGAATCTGACCATAAGTGTTCTGTACTGTTGCCATTCCTGGGTCTCACTCAGTGAATTTAAATTTTAAATGTCAAATGATCTTTAGTCAACTATTGGCACTTAATATTAAGCACTGTATCTCTGTCTCATTTTTTTTACCTAAGTGTTTGAGGCATATATCAGTATGATTTAAATATATACATAAAGCAGTCTAGCTAGTTTTTATTTTTGAAAATGTCTCTTTTGGTGTTTCCAATTGTTTTCCTTTAGGAATTTCTTGCTATTAAAAGCAAAAGCAGTTTATTTGCAGTTTATTCCAACAGTTAAAATTAAAAATAGTTTTCTCTGACATTTTATTGTCGGCATTAGAGGCAGTAGTTCTTTTCATCTAGGTGTTTATTTGTTGGCTCTGACCTGGTCCCACTGAAAAAAAAAATTAATGTTAAACCCAAAACTCTGAAACCCTTCCATTAGAATAGGCTGAATATGAGAAAAATCAGATTTATTTTCACATTGCCATTCTTGCATTTTGTGATACGTGCTGTTCTTTTCAAAAATCTAGTCTTTAATCTTTTCTGATATATTTAGGTTTATGAATGCTGTGGGCTTTCGTGAATGTTTATTTACACGAAGGATTTATTTTTCTTGATCTTCTACTTGTTTTTTTCTTAATGATTATGTTTTATAGCAGAGATTGGCAGACTCTTTCTGTAAAAGGCCAGATAGTAAATATTTTAGGTTGTGGGACTATAGGACTTTGTTGTTGCATTGCTCAGCTCTGCCTTTTTAATGCGAGAGCACCATTTGTATATTTCTCTTGTTTTGGAGACTAAGAAACATTTTCTACTATAAACCTCCAGGAAAGTGAAATGATCTCTATTAGTTAGGATGCACTGCCACAGAGTCATACTTCTAGTTCCAAGAAGATATGTGAACAAACGTGTATGTAAACACAATACAACTTTATTTATAAACATAGGCAGCCACGTGCTCTATAGTAATAATAGGGAGAAAACAAAAAACATAAGGATAACATATGACTAATCTATTAAAAATGCTTTTCCCAGGACTTCCCTGGCGGTCCAGTGGTTAAGACACTGCGCTTCCACTGCAGGAAGCGTGGGTTCCACTCCTGGTCAGGGAACTAAGATTCCCACATGCCGCACGGTACAGCCAAAAAAAAAAAAAAAAAAAAAAAATGCTGTTCCCTTTCTGTTATTTTAGTTTCTTTTAGCTTAGAATGATGGAGTTTATTTTATTGCTTACCTTTTTAATAATAGCAGAAATAGTTTCCATACCCTTATATAAAAGCAGCCTGTTGTATTATTATTTTCTGCTCTCTTTGATTTTTAACAGGCACATATTGTTGGAATACAGCAACAGATTTTGAACCACACCAAAAATTAACTTACCTTTTAGGGTATTTTTTCATTGAGTGTGCATTTATATTTCAAAAAATTAAGTCATTGGTGAAGAAATTAGTATTAACAGCCCTTGTCTTGGTTTGGATCAAGTGTCAATTGTGACAGTAATAGTGAATTACTCTATACTCTACCATTTGTAAACCTGAGCGCTTTACATTTCTTTTCCAAGAAAGTGATCTCCATCTGAAATGAATAAACCTTTCTACAAGGTTCTTCTGGGACCCTTCTCAATACTCTCAGAGTTGTCAGACAGTAGCTCTCAGACAGAGATCACACTTTCTAAGTGTTATGTCTAATTGCTACAAATGAACTACATTCTCATCGTTGACAAGGCAGACTTGCTCTGAAAAAATAAATATATGTGTACCCATTTAGCTTTTCAAGTTCACCCTAAAGATTCTGATAATGAGACTTATTTTCTAATTTCTGTTTTAGACTTTAAGAGAAGATGTATTCCATTTTATCTTCTCTGATAGCTAATACCTAAAAACATTACCCTTCTTTTTCAGGTTTTGTATATTGTATATTTCTATTTAGTTTTGTGTTAACTTGTATATTTCTCTTGTTCTGCAAACCAAGAAACATTTTCTGCTATAAACCTCCAGGAGAATGTAATGATCTCCATGGGTTAGGATGCATTATTGCAGGGTTATGCTTTCAGTGTCCAGAAGCTTCGTAAGCTGGCCCTAACCTACCTGTCCCATCCCCTATTGGCTTTGTACCCCAGGCTCATGAGGTATGCCCCCCATTCAAGACTTCATTCAACACTTTACCGCCATCTTTTCCTGTCTGGAAAATGGCCATGAATGAGTTCTCTGTGGCCCCACTTAAATGTTGCTTTCTTTCATTTCTCTGTAGGCAGAATTACCTGCTTACTCAGCTGAACACTGTATCTTTGCCTTGTCCTCACTTGACATCACCTTTGGTTATCAGTCCTGTGTTCCAAACACCACCTGTCCCCTATCACAGGTGCCCTGTGATATTATGCATTATGCCCAAATGCATTGAGCACATAATAATTATATTATGTTCAGTCAACACCTGAATAAACACATAGAGAAGAGGAAAGCCACTGATCATTGTAGATTGGTTAATCATATTTCCCCCCTTTCTTTGTTTTCTCTTTAGGTATTCTTGAAGCTTTACACTGTGTGTTAGTAGAAAGTCCAGAAGCTCTAAATATTATTAAAGAAGGCCATATTAAATCCATTATCTCACTTTTAGACAAGCATGGAAGAAATCACAAGGTAAGTGAACCATTTTATTGCCAGAAATAAATTCTGGAATAATTTTAAAACTATTTTTTTTAAAAAGATAATTTTTAAAAGGTGTGTCAAATTTTTTTGTGAGTGTTTTTCACCTTTTAATTCCAATCAGGTAATATTGCTTAGTGCTTATGCATAGCCTCAATGGGAGGATGGAGCAGTTCTCAATTGGTGTATGAAGGAAAGTTGGAAAATAAGTGGACACATAGCTGTAATGTTTAAAGTGACTGGGTCAGAGGTAACTGGAGGAAGTGTGTTTGTGGAAATTGCTGCTGACACTTGAACCTGAGAAGGGAATGAGAGTCTGAAGGTGGCTTCTCTTTTCAGGTTCTGGACGTCTTATGCTCCCTCTGTGTTTGCCATGGGGTAGCAGTCCGTTCTAACCAGCATCTCATCTGTGACAATCTTCTGCCAGGAAGAGACCTGTTACTGCAGACACGCCTTGTGAACCACGTCAGCAGGTAGGTTCAGCGAGCCCGCGTCGCCAGATTGGTGGCATAACAAAAAATGCACGTTCTAGCTTTGTCGCTAAAACATCGTATGGTCTGTTTCTTTGATGAGAATCTTTTACATATTTCCCCAGGGAATAGTGTAGGAATTTTTTCTACCCATCAGATGAGATAACAACAATAGATGACCCAAGCAAAATACACATTTATTACAAAAAAATGTATAAGAGCTCTCATTCACGTTCATATATAGCCGAATTGTCGTTGTCATCCTCAGGAGCAGGCTGACAATGATACAGGGATATAATTATATATAATTATGTTTTACATCTTCTTAGAACATAACTAAAAACACTATATCCTTCAATACCAATGGTGAAGTGCCTACTATGTATAATAAAGACACTGAATTCAAATGTCCAAAGTATAATAAATTCTACAAATAAGCAATAAAACAGCATTTTTTTTTTTTTTTTTTTTTTTGCGGTACGCAGGCCTCTCACTGCTGTGGCCTCTCCCATTGGGGAGCACAGGCCCTGGACGCGCAGGCCCAGCGGCCATGGCTCATGGGCCCAGCTGCTCCGTGGCACGTGGGATCCGCCTGGACTCGGGCACGAACCCATGTCCCGTGCATCCACAGGCGGACTCTCAACCACAGTGCCACCAGGGAAGCCCCCTTTGTGGTTCTTTATATAATAGACCTGTCGTTAATGAGCAGTATTTTCTGAGACTTTCACTAATCCCTAGTATTAACTTAGGGTAAAAGTTCTTCCGTAAAATGCAATTAAATACAACTAACTAGAAATTATTCTTTTCACAGCAAAGCATAGAGAACAACAAAGATGACTGATCACCTTGGTTCCTTCACTAAGACTATGACTTGCTTCAGCCTCAAACTCTGTATGACACAAAGCTTAGCTTAGGAAAATGTCTCTATGTCCTGGATTAATAGTAACTCCATTAGGTCCGAGGGCCCGCTGTGCTATCCTGAGTGCCTCCCCTTAAATATGATTAATGATATAAAATATGCTGAAGAGCAATTAAGAAAAAATAATAGACCCTTGAGTGACATTGCTAAGTTATCCCAGAAGCACACATCAGTCTCTGAATGTTAACTGTAAGGTTGGCTGTCACTGCAGACTTCAGTGATTGCTTCAATAATTTGTTGTACTTAAGGAAACATATTTAATATGTAATATATGTCTTTGAGAAGCAGGACTAATTCAAAATAGCACGATGTAAGTTAAGACAATGAAAGGTTTATTCAGATTTTCTCACATGCTATTCCCATCTCTTTAAAGCATGAGACCCAATATTTTTCTGGGTGTCAGCGAAGGGTCTGCGCAATATAAGAAATGGTACTATGAGTTGATGGTGGACCACACCGAGCCATTTGTGACCGCCGAAGCCACTCACCTGCGAGTGGGCTGGGCTTCAACGGAGGGGTACTCTCCCTACCCTGGAGGGGGCGAGGAGTGGGGTGGAAATGGTGTCGGAGATGACCTCTTCTCCTATGGATTTGATGGCCTTCACCTCTGGTCAGGTACGTAGTATCCATTGTCTTTCATAGTGTTTTTGAAGGAAATCTTTTGCCCTCACTGGACATTTCTAAAAGCTGTTGGTATTGGTGCTGTTCATATCAGGTGCATTTATTTCAGAAACGTAACACTGAAATGATGAGAGTGTCACGTAAAAAGCAGAATTTCACTAGGGGAAAAAGAAAACTCTTACAATTATAGTACCTCTCCAAAAGACTTCTTTGCCTTTGAATGGTATACTTCAGACGTGGCTTTCTGATTCATGAATCAAGTGCAAAAACTTAAATGTTTCCTACTTGTTTTAATTGGTATATGTGAAGCTTTAGCTTCCAATATAAAAAAGAACCAAAACCAAATCCTGCAAAATAATTGGAATAAATAGACTAAGTTCCATCTTCTGGTGGGTAATGTAATGTCAGGAATTGGTAATTGGTCAAGTGTATTGTGAGGAGTCAGCTCATAATAAAATGATGCTTTGTTTCAGAAGTGTGGAACGGTTTAAAAATGAATGAATAGTTCATTTCACTAGCTACCACCGCAAAGCTTTGATGGTTGAAAGTATATTAAAAATGAGTAATATATAAAAATAAAAATAGTACTCTTTTTTCAGATTTATTAAAACATGTATTTTGATTGGCTCTATTTAAAAGTTTACCGTTTGATTATGTAGATATTGGAATTCATTTGGATTCTGCAGACATATGCTTGTATTCATAAAGCTGCATTTAGAATGAACCTGATATATTTTATAGCACATTTAACATACAGAAAATAGAGAGAGGTTCCTTACATTACAGAAAGCTGAACTTTGCCTCTCATGGGCAAATCAAGTGGTATTCATTTATTAATGCTTTATAGGCCTCATAAATTATGAAAAGAACATTTTTAATTAAATTTAATTAAACCTAAGAGTTTATGGTAAGGAATTTATAAAGAAAAGCACTCCATGTAGTTGTATCGAACAATAATACTTACTAAATTTTTCCTTTATTTGGTGCCAATAGCTCAGTAGCCTGGAGGAGATGAAGCTGTATGTTGGATATTTCATCTAACCTGTGGGGCACTGGTTGGGACCCAGGCTGTAGTGTGGTGTGCCTTAACACAGGTGTACTGCGCTGGTCAGAAGAGAGTCACAATGCTTGTTACAGAATTTTTCTACCCACCAAACGAAGACAAAGAGCCCTACCTTCAGAAGACCTGACAAAGATGAAATAGGGTTAATGTCTGTTTGATTATACATTTATAATATATAATATATAATATAACTATCATCTTCAGATATTATCCCCTCTCTCTACCTTCGAGTATCACTCCACACAAAATGGGCCCTTAGGTGAATGAATGAAGCATGTTCACTTGTTTTCCCATTACACAGAGATTAGGGGAAAAACGAAACAAAACATTACACTGGTAAAAAAAAAAAAGTGCTGAATTGCATCTCATTATTTTAGCCATATAACGCCACTTCACCATTTTCATGTTCGCATTTAGTTTGAAGCTTTTTCTGTCAACACAGAGGAAGAACCCAGAGCTTCTGGAGTTGAAAGTGTATGCAATATGCCTTTCATGGCAAAGTATCTTTTAAACAGAGTGATAAGAGCAACAAAAATATTGAGTGACTCTATGCAGGTATCACAGAAAAGAGGATACATTGTGGAATTTCAAGAGAAATTTATCCTGAAACTTTGTATCAGGAGAAAATATTTGACTGTTTTTTCAAATGGCAAGAAAATATGCACTCTACCATACCTGTAGTTGAAAGCTATGTTCTCTCAAGCCCTGGGATCTATTGCTAATTTTAGATTCAGGATCAACAAAGATAAATGTAAACTAATGGGCTTCTGACTGAGTTATGTGGTTAAATCCACTGTAATTCACATAATCTTTTTGGGTTCACTCTCCTATTCCTTTTCTTTTTAATAGTTGAAGTAGAATTTAAAGTATCAACTATCTGTGATTTCTGAGAGAGAACACTTAACTTTTTGTGATTGGAGGGTGGAGATATTCCTTGTAACCAGAATTTGGCTCATCAGCAAAAGTTTTGAGCTCTGTCTTCATTTCTTCTTCCCAACTTAAACTTTGCATAGCATTGCTATGTTCCCCTTGTGTGAATGAGAATTGGATTGGGGCAGCAGTCCCCATCCTTTTTGGCCCCAGGGACCGGTTTCATGGAATACAGTTTTTCCGCAGACGGGGCTGGGGGTGGGAGATGGTTCAGGCGGTCATGGGAGCGATGGGGAGCGGCAGATGAAGCTTCGCTCGCTCGCCCACTGCTCACCTCCTGCTGTGCAGCCCGATGCCGGCCCTGGGGTTGGGGACCCCTGGATTGGGGCATCCACATCCTGTGTTTGTAAGGACCAAAAGTGTGAAAAAACCTTGGTGATTTTGGAGAATTTAAGTATAAAAGTATGGAGGAATGTCATAGAACAGTATGGGAAAGCTGGGTAAGGATTCTCTTACAGGACCTATGAATCAGACCACTGCTATCGTCTTTTCTGGCTAATGCAGTGAACAGGAATATAGTTCTTATATGGATTTGATCTGAGTTTATGTAAATGCAACCTTAAAATGCTTCCTAGTGGATTCAGCAGTGTGAGTGCCATTGAAACTGTGGACTTAGGCTGGTCACTAGTGACCTTATCTCTCTTACCTGTTTCTTTCAGGCATTGCAAAACAGTTAACCATGGTCATTAGTATTAGCATTACAGTATCCCTCAGATTGAGCAATATATTTGGATTATAGTAAATATGTTTAATAACATTATCAGCTACAGATCTTGATACAAACAGGGATATCGACCTTTATCTGTGAGTTCTGTTGCTTTTGTATGACTTTTTTTTAACAAGCTGCCTTTATTATATCCAGGGAATTCTAGAGGGACCACCTGATAATGAATGTATTGCTTGCAGATTTGAATATTGGTAAAATTTTTAAAAAGTACACAGTTTAAAATGTAGATATGCTCTACTACTGGCATTTCAGATATGCTGTTGGTAGAAATCTTGGCATGCTAGAAATTTTAAAAAGGTGTTATAAAGAATGCAAAGCTTGCATCATCAAATCTATTTTTGTCTTTGCTCAAATTGAGAAATTTTGTATGTTTGCATTTGTGAGCATGTGTGTTTGGGAGGACCTTACCTTCTTGTTTTCCATTGTGCCCATGGGACTAATCGGCCAAGGAGTATGACACAGTCAAGAATGGGCATAGGTTATAGGCTGGCTAGGGCAAGAAATGACATTTATCAAATATCATTTTCATGCCTCAACTTGTATCCTGCTGTATCCTACTTAAGAAGCCAACCAAGACCTTGTATGAAATAAGTTATAGAACAGAAACAAACCAGTTGACATGTATTGTCTCTCAATAAACAATGCACAAATGAGCACATTTTCTGCTTTCATTATCCCTTTATATTTTTATTTTATAAAACAAAATGGATTTAATCTTTGAGAAGGGGACTGAAATAAATACCTGCTGTGTCTGAGACTATTCTTATAAACCATTAATTTAATCATCATAACAACTCTGCAAGGTGATGGAATTTGGTTTACAAGAAATCAAGGTTTATAGAGCTTAAGTAATGTGCTGAAGGTCATACAAGTAGTAGGTGATAAAGTTGCAATTTGACCTCAAGCCTTTCGCTAGAGATTTTCCCCTGACATCATTATATTATCAGCTGTAAGATGATATCAGCATCAAATACCATCCATCTGCATGCAAAAATTTCTGCATGTCAGAAGGACCATTTTACAATAAAGATAACAGCATGGCTCCTGAAAAAAACAACAATTTTTTTGGTAAAGGATTTGACATATAACATTAATACGCATTCAAGATTTAGTCTAGTCCAGTACCGTTTGTTGATTGTCACTGCCTACTCAGATCTTTGACTCAGGTTCTGAAGATGATTCTCTGAGATAAAGATGCATTACCCTCCTTAATGTGTTTCCCCATAGGTTGTATTGCCCGTACTGTCAGCTCACCAAACCAGCATCTGTTGAGAACTGATGATGTCATCAGTTGCTGTTTAGATCTAAGTGCCCCAAGCATCTCCTTCCGAATTAACGGACAACCTGTTCAAGGCATGTTTGAGAATTTCAACATTGATGGCCTCTTCTTTCCAGTTGTCAGTTTCTCTGCAGGAATCAAGTTAGTATTTCTATGTTTTTTGGTCTGTTTGCCTCCTCACTTCTCATTCTTTCATGGAAGACTCTGCACTGCCATCGCACTTGCTTTGCTTACCTTCTCTCTCTCACTCCTGGGCGTCTGTCCACAGGGCATTTTGCCCCTTCCTTGAAGGGTGAAGATAAGATTCACCTAAGAGGGGAATCTCAGGAGGCTGAATCCTTTGTTCATATTCCAACCATTTAGATATGCAATCTGCTGACTATCCTTCTATCCAGTGTTCCTGAAATATTTCGAGTCCATTTAAGTTCACTTTTTTATTTAGTAAGGGTAAATAAACAATGTTGCATTAAAAATACCATTTATTTTCTCATATTTATTTTCATTAATTTTTCTTTTCATTACATTCTGCCACCCTACTCCAAACCCCCTCACTTCTACAGAAACCACATGTTTTTTGGTTGATCAGGTCAAGATGACTCCTTTCCATGTCACCCTCTACCTGCTATACTTGTAAATTATCTGCGTATGGTCAGCTGGGTCAAGGTAGTTTCCTCTAACCCTTTGCTTTTTTGCTACTACCAGATGGAAGAGAAATTAAAGTGATAATTTAGTATGTAGAAGTATCATTTGAGTCCCCTTTAAGGAATTTCACAGGGAACTTGGACTGTGACTGTTTTTTCTTTTTATCAGATCTCATCCAGCCCTGCAATTTTAAGTATACAGATATTTAGATCAAGTCTATTCTTTCTCTGTTGATTATTTGGGCACCTTGAGACATTAAATGACCAAATACTATGAACAGGTATTTCATTCACATAGGAATACGGTGCATATGCTTTTATTATTTCTCCAGAGAGTGGTAAGTTTTTGCTGAGCCATTAACATAATTTAATCCGGTTTTACTTTTATAATTAGAGGCTCTTAATCTCTAAGGTACTGACATTATGGTGGTACTTAGGGAAAAAATGTGGCTTCTGACAAAGCTAATTTTGTACTCATAATTTATTCCTCTATTCTATTGATTAGGAAACTTTTCTGTATGCCAGGGATATAACCGACCCCGACATGCATCCTTTTCAGGGTACGCTTTCTGCTTGGGGGGAGACATGGAGAATTTAAGTTCCTTCCTCCGCCCGGGTATGCTCCTTGTTATGAAGCTGTTCTGCCAAAAGAAAAGTTGAAAGTGGAACACAGCCGAGATTACAAGCAAGAAAGGACTTATACACGGGACCTCCTGGGTCCCACAGTTTCCCTGACACAAGCCGCCTTCACACCGATCCCCGTGGATACCAGCCAGGTACCCAGATCGTCAGCTGTGATGGCAACATTTGAAGTGCAGTCATTCCCATATGCAGTGGCTTTCAAACTTTTGCCTGCATACGAATGCATTTTACAATAATACAATTTATGTGTATAATTGGTTTCATAAACTAATGCTTACCCTTACCATGTCCACTTAGCCATTTGCCTACTCTATTCTGTTTTGTTTTTTAAGGGCGGTTTCAAGCCAGTAAATTGACTTTATAATGTACTAATGGGCCACAACCTGAGGTAATGCATACTGATTTTAGAGTGTTTTTTTTTTACCTAGGGTAGTGGTGGAGTTTTCAATTTCTTCTCCCATCTAGATACATTTGGTGTTTTGAAGTGATTAACTGACTTTTATCTTGGGTAGAGATTGAGATCGTGAGCTCTAGGATTATGATCAGAATGCCTGGGATCGAATGTATGCTCTGGAACTTGAGAAAATTACTCATCACATTCATTGGGATGTTCAGAGTACGTTTGACATAGTTAATAAATAACACATTGGCACAATACTTTGCAAATAAGCACCCAAGCAATGTTAGCAGTTACTCTTGCTTTTCTCTTTCATAGACTTGAAAGTATCCTGACATTGACAATGAATTAAGTATTGCTCTATTTTAATGGTGAAGTAACTTCATTCCGGTTAGATATTCATAGTTTGTTCATTAGCTTTTGAAGATCAGAGAAATGTCTGAAGTCTGAAATAGAATTAATAGCAGGCCTCAGAAGCTTCCGTTGTTTGGTTCCTTGAACCATATTTCTTGTCTCTCCCTGCTGGCTTTGTATATGATGCCATCACATAAACAAACAAACTTTGTTCATGGCTAAAATTCAGTGTGTGTTGCCATCGCTGGAACATGGCAGGGTGTGTATGGTGCTACCAGAGTTGAGTGGTCAGCACGATTGGAGGATGGAAATGGACTGGAATGGACAGTGGGATTCTGTGCTGTCACTAGCACAGTTAGGATTTCCTGAGCCCTGGATAACCTCTACTGTTTGGAGAGAAGGAGACAGGGATGGCCTGCCCCCTGTGGAAACTCTGCCGCATCCATGGGCATGGTGGGCAGTTGCCTGCTCTCTGTGTTGAGGGACTGCTTGTGGGGCACATGCCAGTGCATCGCCAGGTGTGCACAGCCAACCCGTCACCTGGAAAACCATTTTGTGTTATGAAGAGGCCGTTAAACTTCCCCTTTTTAATGGGAACAGGTTCAGATTTTTTCACCTGAGGCTTATATTTGGAAACCACTAAAAGTAACAGAGTTAGGGAAAACATAAGTAACTGCCATCAGATAGTTCTAGACACAGAGAGCGAGCAGATTATCTTTTGGACACTGAATTGCCTTCATTCTAGCTGGTGGGTGCTGGCCAGTTTGGTTTAAGAACTCTGGGATGATTTCTGTTTTTAAATAATGCATATTCTGGTGGTTATACCAAATCCATTAGGACTTTTTTCTTAATGATGGCCATCCTCAGCAATACTCTGTTTTCTTTCTTTCTAACTTTCATTCATAATTTCCCCAAATTTACCTATTAATTGCTTAGATACCTAGTTTTACAAATTTAGATTAGATGGTTTGGAACCTTGTTATATGATTATATTTTAATGGTTGATGAGACTGTTTTATTTGGTTCAACTCACAATGAGGACAATTAACACTGCATTTTCTTGCATTTCTTTCTGATGTGTTTTCTTTTTCTTTTTTTCAATTTTAGGTTGTGTTGCCTCCCCACCTGGAGAGGATAAGAGAAAAACTGGCAGAGAATATCCATGAACTCTGGGTTATGAATAAAATTGAACTTGGCTGGCAGTATGGTCCGGTACATAATTTTGTAAATTATTTTTAGATTCTGTTAATACATCTTTCTGAAAACATAACTTCTTCTCACTCATCCTGCTACGTGGTGACATGAGTCGATCCGATTGATTTTTTTCCCCTACACTTTAGTTTTTGGGCATTTTTTATTTACGAGAGGGAATGACATTAGTGGCAGGTTCATTGAAGGATGGCTTAGTTGCCTAGACAATTGAAAAGTTACCAGTCTTCAGGCTGAAAGTTACATTTTTAAATCAAGGTTAACATATACAGACAATAGGCATTGATTTCTAAGGAACTCAGGAAAAAAACTGATATTGAAAGTGAAAACTGAAAATGGAAAGAAGTCAGTTTACTCTCCTCCTCCGATGTTTCACTTCTTTTAGTCCCAATTGTACGTAGCAGTGTAAGTCCTCTTGGCAAAGATTCAAGATGGTTTCGTAAGTGGAAGAGAGGCTGAGAAATAATGACTGCATGCGTTTCCAAATGATTGTTTTTCAGAGAACTTAGTTTACAGTTTATCTATAAAATTTAGATGAAATAAAACCAAAACAACTCCCCGTGTAATCCCAGTGTAGCATATATCGTTTTTTAGCAGGACTGTGGCAACACTTTCATTTTTATGATATTAATAGCCTAAGTATCCCAAAGGTTGTTAACACTTTCTTACATTTGACTGAATATAGAAATGAGTGTATTCAGCCAGTCATACTTATTACATTGAGCTTTGAATAATGACATTTATTATTAGTATTAGTGATAATACCATATGATACTTTATACTAATTAGTATGTTTGTTTATTTAGAGCTTTGCCTTTTTACGTATACTCCCGATTACAAGTAATAGGTTAATTTTCCTAACAACACACTGGGCTGTGTGTTATTACTTCAGTTTGACCAGTGATGTCACAGCTGGGGATTCTCATAGAGCTGTCAAATGCCCTGACAGCTAGTTAGTAGCTGTGCTAAGACTAGGATGTATGTTCTCTAGCTTCTAGTACAGAATTGTTTTTCACTATTAAAACTTACTGATGCATGATCAGAGAATGGGATCCTTTCATTAATTGAGTAATGGTTAGACAGTTGTCAAATCAGCAAGCACTTACAAAGTTACCGTGTTAAGTATATAGTTTTGTGCTATATTCATGGACTTCTAAAAATAGAGGAAATGAATAAATGCTAGACAAGATATTTACCATATTTAAAGTCAGTAAGAGGAGAGATATCATGAAGGTGTACCTAGTCAATTGCCAGAGGAGTTACTGACAGAATTTACCACAAGATTCACGATGAGGCAGAGATTTGAGTTATGGACAAAATTTGGAGAAAGATAATTACAGGCTAAGATTTAAAAACATCTCATAACAATTCCCCTCCAAAAAAAAAACAAAAAACCCGTACAGTAACAGGAACTGTTTAACAGGCTTACGCTCAAGAAAGATGATTTCTATTGCAAGCTTCTAAAGGTTGCCTAAATGATGACGTTCTACAGTGAACTTACTTATGTTTCTTCTTTTAAAAAAAGAGGAAATATAAGGTCTCATTATTATCTATTTTTGCAGTTAAATCCAGTTCATTTCAATACCATATCTTCTAATGCTGCTAGTCTGTAGATGCTGAAAGAGAATACGGTGCCTCTGAGCCATCCTGGTTGCTGCCAGTTACCCTTCACCTGGTCCTGTCTGGTTAAAGCAACCTTGGGCTTTATGTTTATTGGGCCTCCAGGGTGGAGATTAAGCACTTAGTCTGTTGCTGGCATCTGGCACCTTTCCTGGGACAGGGAACATACTCAAGTACTTGCTGATAGGACGAAACGGTTGTTTTCTTAGGGCTCATTCTGGGCAGGCACAGCTCCAGGTA
The DNA here is from genome assembly GCF_949752795.1 of Hyperoodon ampullatus. Lineage (NCBI taxonomy): Eukaryota > Metazoa > Chordata > Mammalia > Artiodactyla > Ziphiidae > Hyperoodon > Hyperoodon ampullatus. The sequence continues at coordinate 116,636,509 of NC_136914.1, read as the reverse complement.
TCATATCAGAGGGTCAACAATTTGGGAGAGTCTCAAACTGACACATGAGGAGATTTCACATTGTTCTACCATGTAATAATTGACCTTGTGTCCTGCTTCTTTTACAAGGGCTTTCCTAAAACTCCTTCCAGATTAGTGGCCACCATCCCTGACTTTATGATCTCTGTTAGTCTAGACTTAGGTACATCCCTGTTATTGAGACTAATTCCATAAATTCTTTGACATTTTAAATGAAGTGTTCAACTGTGTTTTACTTTAGAGCAATTTGAACTGTTGAATAAGTTGGGGTTTTTTGTTTGTTTTTACTTTTTGGAAATAACTTAGTTTCTTTAAATGTCTTTGCGATGTGTTTCACAGGAGCATCATGTAAGAGCTCTGTTTTATGGAATAACATCAGGCCTGTCCATTCAGGCATTCGTGCGTCCCTTTTGCCTGATGTGCTTGGTACTGGGGTCACCAAATGGAAAAGACCTTGTTTTAGTCAGTTTGCCTTTTTTAAGAGCTTCTGGTTTAGCTGAGTGATAGATACACAAACAATAAGCTAAGTACTGTAGTGGAGATGCTAACTGTGAGGGAGGAATATTTACAGCTTTTCTGGTGAAATCAGGGAGGGCTTCCAGGAGGTGGTACATATTTGCTCTGTTGTTTCTGTGGAAGAGCAGTGAGCCTGGAGGCAGGAAAAGGGGTCAGGGAGAAGAGTCAGGTGGCCCAGGTGAAAGGTTGTGAGTTTCCCAACTGTGTGCCAGCAGTGGGGCTGGAGAGACATGACTGCAGATGTTTTGAAGTTCCACTATGGGATGTGGATAAGAGAGGGAAGGAAATCTGGGTAGATTTCTGGTTTTAGCTTGGACACCAGAGAGGATGATGGGGTGAGTTACTCTCTGGCGTAGAGAATAGAGGGGAAGTGGAAATTACACGAACACAGATTAAATTATCTCCGGAATTGGACATGTTCATTTTTACCTTTATGTTTAGAATTTAGTGTTACATTTTGTAATTCTAGATTTCATTTCCAAAGTTACACACTTGAATAAGTAAATAAACAGTGCTTTTGTGTAAGTCCTGTTCATTTGCAATGATCACTGGAAAGAAAGGAATAACTATCTTGTTTTTAACTTGGCGACTCCTGAAAACTTAAAAAAAAAAATTCTTACTCATGTTTACCTACTTTTTATGAGGCATTTATAAAGCCTGGTAATTATTACCATGGAGTAATTTGTTCCCTGACAGCATATGGCTGTGATCGTGGTGTCACCACGGCAGTAATGCCTGTGTAATTTTGGTCTCTAAGAAGATAAAAACCTAATTACTAATGCAAGGGTACAGAACATCTTTCTCATTAATTCATCCCTAAAATCTTGAATTTAGTTTATTCTGATTGCTAATCCATGTTTTCAAGGATTAATATGAAAAATGGCTGTGGGATGTTAACTGACTTTGGTAAAGCACTGGAGAGATTTGTGAGAGCAGAAGTAGCTTACGTGGGGTGAAATGAACAGCTGGAACCACCTCCAAGAGTCTGTATCAATCAGTCCTGATGTTAATTGATGTCTCTAATCTGTTTGGCTCTAAACACGTAAAACTTCCTGCACATCAAAACCAAGTGATTACTGCACCTTCTTACCTAGAATTCATTTCAGTTTACAAAATATTTGTTCTGTGCCTGCCATGTACCTGGCATGTTCTAGGTGCTGGGAACACATTGTCAAAAAGCAAAAGAGATCAAATTCCTGTTCCTTTGGTCATACATTCTAGTTGCAGGGAGATAGACAGTAATGCAATAAATAAAGACCTAGTCTGTTCACAGGTGGTAACTGTTACGGGAAAAAAAAAAAGTAGGGTGGGTGGGCAGATTGGCATATTAGGAAGGCAGGCAGGATGAGCCTCATTGAGAAAGTAAGATTTAAGCAAATGCTGGAAGTTGCTGGGAGAGTGGGCATGGGGGATTCAGGGTAGAGCAGGCATGGACACTGGGGCCAGGAACGGTGCCAAATGGAAGACATCAGGAAGCCCAGACAATGCCAGGCTTGACCACTGACCTCGAATATTAGCCGTGCCTGGGAGATGACAGAGGCAGCTTAGCTGGGGTGATGGTCTGGGTTTCCCTTCTTGCTTCCCCCTTCGCTTTCCTCCATGCAATTAGATTACCATCGCTAGTATCTGACCTTAGAAACTATTATATGTCGATATCCTGTTCTGTTTCAGGTTAGAGATGACAATAAGAGACAGCACCCGTGTCTGGTGGAGTTCTCCAAGCTGCCTGAACAGGAACGCAATTACAATTTACAGATGTCGCTTGAGACCCTGAAGTGAGTGTCTTAAATTTCCTATTTTCCTATCTGTATTACACAAAAGAAACCAAGTGTTGATATTATGCTTTAATTCATTTTAATTCCGGTTAGAAATTTCCATAATGCATTGGTTAGATTGAATCAATATTTGTTTGGAACAGACTTTGAGCATATTACTTTATGTCTTTGTGCTCTATGTAAGTATTTCCCAAAGAGTATTCTACAGATGTTTATGGGTATTTCGGAATACAAGGATTTTGGCATCGGATGCAGTGCTCCTCAGAATGTCAGTCATAAATTGTTACCAGTGTGTGACTAGGTAAATGAAGGTTTGAACAAGTGTTTAGAAATTTTTATACCAATTTAAGGTATTGCACTGCGCTTTGAATAATGGCATTTATTATTAGTGTTAGTGGTAATACCATATGATACTTTATACTAATTGGTATGTTTATTTATTTAGAGCTTTGCCTTTTCACATACACTCTCACTTACAGGTATTGGGTTAATCTTCCTAGCAGCACACTGGGCTGTGAGTGTTATTATTTCAGATTTACCAGTGATGTCACAGCCGAGGATTCTCATAGAGCTGTCAGATGCCCTGACAGCTAGTTAGTAGCTGTGCTGGGACTGGGATCCAGCTTCTCTAGCTTCTAGTTTAGAACAGTTTTTCACTGTAAGACTTGGTGATGCATGATCAGAAAATGGGGTCCTTTCATTAACTCAGTAATGGTTAGACAACTGTCAAATCAGCAAGTACTTAGGAAGTACCTTATTAAGTATATAGTTTTGCACTTTTCCATCCTTGATGGCCTCGAAGAACTGGATTTGTTCCAACAGGTCACTTATCTCAAAACCTGCTTATATTAGGAATAAACCAATACTTTTGTCCTTTCTCTGTTTTGTTTCAGTTTTGTTAAGTGCAAAGAGCTAGTTCTATTGAAGTTATTTTACCAAAGACCCAGAACATAAAACTTAGACACTGTTTCAAATTCTAGGATTTGGGTCCAGGTATATATCTTCAAAGATCTGGTAGTGATTTTCCTTATGAAAGTTAACAAATTGGGCCTAGAATGAGTTTAGGTTCTACTAGTAACTTAAAAGGAAAAGGAGTATATACAAATCGAGTGAATTGAGAAACCACTACAGGTAAAAAATGACAAAGCTTTCCTGTAATAAGGAATGCAGAACACATCACTGTGACCTCCTCTTCAGGGTCTCCTATCTTCCTTTGTGGTCTTGATGTGAAGCTTGTACATTTAGCTTGCTAATTCACGGCAGCCCATTATTTGCCCATCTTTTACAACAAAATGTTTTTATTGAAAGTTCATGGCCTAAGATATTTTAGTTAAATTTGCAGTACATTCCCTATAATTTTAGCAATTGACAGCTAAGCTAGCTAGGCAAATCCTGGGAAGACTGGAATGTAGAGATCTCCATACCAGTCTCCTTGGTATGTTGAGCCTTTGACTGCTACACATAACCTAATCTCATTCCTAACAGCTACTGGTGGCTGGTTTGATTAATCGTCAGACTGCACGTACCATGGTGCCGTTGCCTATGGCGAATGCTAATAACCCTTTTCATATTTGTTAATATTTATATGGTTTTATGATGAACTAATTTCACTTGTTTCTTTAAACTTTAAATTAGGGGAAAAAGAGCTCCTATTTCTCCAAAATTCACACTATGCCCAATTCCAGTAGTTAAAGAAAGTACAGTACTTTATGTATTTCCTTTATTCACTTGGTTAGTTGATAGGCAGTAGAGCAGAGTGGGTAAGAACATAGAGTCTAGATGGTTGGATGGTCTAGATTTAAGGACTTGCTCCTACAAAGGGAATCTTAGGTTCTCTGAACCTTAGACTTTTTAGCATCAGTTTAAAATGGGGATCATAGTGTATCTACTTTATGGAATTGTAGTGGGGACTAAATGATACAATACTGATAAAGCCTTTAGCACCGTAATGTCTAACAGAAGAAGCACTCTGTAAAGTTCAGTTTTTTAAAAAAAAAATAAAGCACTGTGGGTGGGATTAGCAACTTTACTCATTTACATTCTGAGGAGTGCCAAGTGACAAATAAACAAATGATTATTACAGAATATTCCTTATTTTGGATGTTGGGTGATTTTGTGTGAATATGAATTTTTGTTGCTCTTTCTGTGATTTTTTTTATCACGTAAATTGTCGAAAAAGACAGCTTACTTCCGATTTGAATGATCATCTGTGTGCTGTACAGCACTGCAGAAATTCTGACACCCTCTTCCAGAACAGCACTGTACCACCCTAGCCTAAGCTACCATTTTTTTAAGTTGAAGTATAGTTGATTTACAATGTTGTGTTAGTTTCAGGTGCACAGCACAGTGATTCAGTTATACATGTATATATATATATATATATATATATATATATATATATATGTATGTATATGTATGTATATTCTTTTTCAGATTCTTTCCCATTATAGTTTATTACAAGATACTGACTCTAGTTCCCTGTGCTCTACGGTAGGTCCTTGCTGGTTATCTATGTTATATACAGTAATATGTACAAATCCCAACCTCCTAATTTACCCCTTCCCCCCTTTCCCCTTTGATAACCATAAGTTTGTTTTGTATGTCTGTGGGTCTGTTTCTGTTCTGTAAATAAGTTCATTTGTGTCTTTCTTTCTTTTTTTTTTTTAGATTCCATGTATAAGTCAAATGCTATGATATTTGTCTTTCTCTTTCTGACTTACTTCACTTAGTATGATAATCTCTAGGTCTATCCATGTTGCTGTAAATGGCATTATTTCATTCTTTTTTATGGCTGAGTAATATTACACTGTGTATATGTACCACATCCTCTTTATCCATTCATCTGTTGAGGGACATTTAGGTTGCTTCCATGTCTTTAGCCTAAGCTACCATTATTCCCCACCTGAAACTATAAAACTGTCCCAACAGATCCAGTTGAAATATTAAGCTAGCTCTTCTCTTACCCATTCTGTACTCTGATCTTTTTCAAATATTTAGTGTCATTTCTCCCTATTTGAATTCCTTTAATGGCTTCCCATTGCTCTTAAGATAAAGGCAGTACCTTAATTTGCCCAGTGGTCCTGCAAGGTCTTGCTCCCCTTCTCACCACCATCATCATGTAGGAGGTACTCTGCTTTTTCCTTGCTTGCCGTCACACTAGTCTTTGTTTTGCACACCTGTTTGCATGTTCCTTCCCCCTTCTTTATGTCCATTTCCTGGAATGCTCCCCTCCATGCCCTGTTCTCATCCTTTACATCTCAGGTCACTTCTTCGGGAAACATTTGCTGAGCTCCTTGACTCAATAAAGCCCCCTTTCATAGGCACTCAGCCTGTTTATATCTCTCAGCCTAGAAACTGTCCAGTTATGTATAATGACAGGATAGCCTCTCTACTCCACCAGACCTAAGTTTCTTGAGGGCAGGCATCTGATTTTGATTTTATTCACCATCTTTTGAACTTTACACAGAGCTCAGTAAATATTTCTCGAATGAATGAACCAACGAATAAGCAATAAAGCTCAGTCTCTAGCCAGGCTTTTGTATACCAAGTGGTTATCATGGACAGGGTGCGTCCTGTTTTCTCTGTGGCTTTGTGCCAGTATGTTTCCTCTTCTTGTCGGTGGTCATATACTTGAAGTGCTAAATTGCATCACGAACCAATTATTGCCACTTAATCTTGTAGCAATATGTGCTGAATGCATATGCAGGTTACTGTGGGAAGCACAGGGATCAGATGGAGAGCCCACCTCCAGCTCATCCTTTTCCACTTCCCATACTCTGTTCCTCTCTGCTAACCTCTGCGCAAGCTCCACAGCTCACACTGCTCTCTCCCCACCCTCTGCAGACTTTAAAACCATTTTAAATGGGTGAGTTGAATGGTGTTAAGTCAAATAAAATGGTTTTAATAAAGATAATATAAAGACAAAAGAGTTCTTATTCAGAGAACTTGGTGTGGTTGATAGCATTGAATAGATATTTTAAATGATCTGTTGTTCTCATTTAAAAGTCTCTTTGGGTTAGACATAGAGTTCTTAGGTATGATACCAAAAATGCGATCTATAAAAGAAAACAAAATCAATACACTGGATTTCATTGAAAGTAAAACCTTTTGTAATACAAAAGAAACCACATAGGAGATGGAGACTCAGGCCACAGATAGGGAAAAAATATTTATAAATCATGTAAGTTTACATTTATAGGGTTTGTAGTAAATCGTACAAGTCCTGGTAAAGAACTTGTATACAGAATATATAGGTAACTCTTACAACTCTGTAATAAGAATACATACGACCCAAGTAAAAAACAGACAAAACGCTTGAGTATATATTTTAATAAAGAAGATATGTGAATGGCTAATAAGCACATGAAAAGATGCTCAACATCATTAGTCATTAGGAAAATGCAAACTGAATCACAATGAGATACTACCGCACACATGCTGGAATAGCCATAATCAAAATGACAGATATACTCAGTGTTGGTGCAGATATAGAAAAAACTGAAATCTACATGTATTACTGATGGGAATGTAAAATGGCCCTGCCACTTGGTGGTTTCTTAAAACGTTAAACATAAATTTATGATACAGCCTAGCAATTCTACTCCTACATACGTACCCAAGAGAAATGAAAGCCTATGTTGACACAAAGACATGTTCATAGAAGCGTTATACATAACATCCCCAAACTGGAAAAACTGCAAACATCCATCAGCTGATGAATGGATAAACAAAATGTAATGGAGCCATACAATGCAATACTATTTAGCAATAAAAGGAAATAAACTACTAATGTGCATTACAGCATGGATCAACCTAAAGAACGTGGTAAGTCAAAGAAGCCTGACATGAAAGATTTAATACTGTATGATTCTATTTAGATGAAATGTCCAGAAAAGGCAATTCTTTTTTTTTTTTTTTTTTGCGGTACGCGGGCCTCTCACTGTCATGGCCTCTCCCGTTGCGGAACACAGGCTCCGGACGTGCAGGCTCAGCGGCCATGGCTCACGGGCCCAGCCGCTCCATGGCATGTGGGATCTTCCCGGACCAGGGCACGAACCCATGTCCCCTGCATCGGCAGGCGGACTCTCAACCACTGTGACACCAGGGAAGCCCAGAAAAGGCAATTCTTTAGAGACAGAAAGCACATTTATGATTGCATGAGGGTGGGTATGATCAATGACTGCAGACAGGCATGGAGAATCTGATGGGGTGATGGAAATATTCTAAAACTGGGTTGTAGCGTTGGTCATACAGTGCTAGCCATTATCGTCACTTAATGTATTAGGCAGGGTTCTCCATATGTTATAATCAGATTTCTTGGTAGGCGTGCACTCAGAAGTTTAACTACCTGGATTTAAGATAAGTCCCAATGTTATTGTCACCCTTGAGTTCCCTTAGAGCTGGGTTTGGGATCCTACTTGACCCTTCCATAGCCCTGTACATATGTCACTGCATGCAAGACACTGTGTTATAGTTAATTTTTGTCTTAGTTCTCACTGGCCTATAAGCTTATCCCCAGAACTTAGCACAGGACCTGGCTTTCAAAAGATACTTATTGAATAGATAAATGAATGGAGGATGATGGCAGGAAACTTCCTGTTCCTTGGACAGTGTTTGAATAAGCATAGCCTGTGTTTGTTCTGTGAGTCAATTTTTGGTTCTTCTGTTGCCAGTCAATCTCATTTGAAGTGGCACATTCTTTAGATAATTTCATAGCTTCAGTTAGCTCTTGCTCTATCCATATTTTTGCAGTTTAACACTCCAAAGGTAATTTCACGGGCTCATCTCAATTTTGCCATATATAACCTAAAATTTAACTTGATAACGGTGTGTGTAAGTGTGTGGGCTTGTGTGTGTGTGTGTGTGTGTGTATCTATATCTATATCTCCATATTGTCGTTTTTTAAATGTGATGGAGGGTAAGTATAGATGGATTTTAGATACTTGCTACCTTCCTTTTGCAACTAACCACACCTTAGAAATTCTGTCATCCACAGAGTTTATGCTGTTGCATCTTATTCTATTCAGATAGGTGGAACCACTCACTGTCATGAATAGTAAAGGATGTTGTTCTCCCTGAGTCTGGGGACTTTTAAGGTTGAGTTCTAAATGTGAATGGTGAGGATCTTTCTTGGGAAAATCAACAAAAGCTTATTCATTAAAGGGAGTAAAAAAATACAGTGTATCTAAACACTGGATAAACTGTTTCTGGCCAGTTGGAACCCTGATGTGTCATGTGAAAGGGAGATTTTTCTAGAGTAGAAAGTCCAGAAAAGGACTTAAAAACATATGGGGACTTCAGTATATCATAAAAGTAGCATTTCAAGTAAGTGATAAAAATGGATTATTCAGTAAATATTTTGTGGAGAACTGGGTATCCATCTGGGAAATAAAGTTAACTTTCTACCTTAAGATATATAGCCTCCCCTGCCCCACCCCTTCCCCGTCAAAAAAGCAAGGACGTTTCCTTCAAGTGATTTAACAATTGGGAAATCTCTTTCTAAGTATCACATAAAACTCAGAAGCCATTTTTAAAAGATAGAAAGATTCAGTTATGTAAAAACAAATTTAAAGCTCTACATAGAACAGCATAAAGAAAGTAAAAAGACAAATAACAAACTGGAGAAAATATTTGTAACTCATATCTCATATATTTGAAGAGCTTCTGAACTGCAACAACAAAGCCCAAATCTACCAGAAAAGTGAATAAGGAATGTTTTCACAGAAAAAAGGAAGTACAGATATCACCAAAGCATACGAAAAAGGTGCTCAAGTGCACTTATATTAAGAAAAATGCCAATTAAAACTGTAAATGAGACATCTCATTAGCATATTAATTGATAACTCTGTGTTGGACCAGGTATGGGAAATAGGCAGTGTCATAGCTTGCTGGTGGAAATATAAATGATTGCCAGCTCTATAGACATTTGGCAATATTTGTCAAACTCTGAAATGTACCACCCCTGTGACCCAGTAATTGCATGTAGGAATTTATCCTACAGATGAAGGATATAGTACATGTATTAAATGTATAAGGTTATTCATTGCATCATTGTTTGTAATAACAAAAGATTGTGAACAGAGAATTGGCTAAGACATTATGACACACTCAGTGAATGGAACACTTCAGAACTATTAAAAAATAAACCAGCTTTATATGAAGGAGAGTAAGTCAAAGTCATATATCAAAGTTATATTGTAAAGTCAAGATAGCAAATTGTGGAGAACTCTTACACATAACCAATGTGTAAAAGGAAAGCAGAAACAACAATGACACATACACACACACACATACACACACACCACAGCTGCTTTAGAATATGCATAGATTGTAGCAGGACATTCAGGAATTAGTAGCAATCAGTGCCTTTAGGCAAAGAAACAGGAATAGAAGGAAGGGATTGTAGAGAGACTTACTTTTCAGTATGTTCCTTTTTGTGTTTGAATTGAAACATTTAATTTTCAAATGTCCTACTCATTACTCAACAGTAAATAATTTACAACTAAGTAAGCTTTCCTTTTGCTTTAAAAAAAAATACTTCTCTCTGCATTTGAGGTGGACTGTTATACCTCATGCCTAGCTGCTATTATGTTGGGTTGTTCTGTACATAGGGAAGGAATTGTTGCAGCTTATGTCTGATTTTCTTTTCCAGGACTTTGTTGGCATTAGGATGTCATGTGGGTATATCAGATGAACACACCGAAGAAAAGGTGAAAAAAATGAAGCTGCCGAAGAAGTAAGTTGAATGTCTAAGCAATATTAAATAGTCTGTGCCTTACTTTAGTGTTACTGCACCCACAAAACTCTTGATGGAATCCTAGATGCCTTGCTTACACATAAGCTATAAAATTCAGATTCAAAATTTAAGCTTGCTGTATTACACTAGGGGCTGCATCAAGGCCATGGTGGGGTGAGAGTCCATCACAGTGCCCAGAGGGGAAACAAGCTCACAAAATATTTGATAGTGTGTTATGAGTTTGTTATTTTTGTTTTGTGTATGTGCGTGTGAACACGTGTGCCCACATCCTAACTGATTGGATATGGTTTCCCACTTTCCACCAGAAGGTGTATAATTTTGTTTATTTTTACAAAGAAAATCTATTTTAGGAGTAGTTATGCAGTCAGTGTTATCATTTCCACTTTAAGATGAAAAACCTGAGGCACTGGATGCTCTTGGAGTTATTTTGCTTGCTATGCTACAATCTCTGTGACCTTGTTTAACTTCTTAAACTTTAGCAGCTTTCTCATCTGCTAACAGGTATTAATACGGGAAGTTTTAGGGATTAAATGAGTATAAGTGCTTAATAAATGACAACTGTTACATATTGTTACTTTTTCTCTATTTAGTTTAGTTTAAGTATTCAAGCCACTCTTCCGAGGCCTGCATGTTGTAAATAGCAGGCCTGGAAATGTGCTAAGTAATATCATGGAGATAAAAACAAAGTAGCCACTCCATAATTTCTATCAGTCACCCCAGATAAACATAGAATTAAAGTAGAAACCATGAGCTTGCTATGCGAGTGCAAATTCTAGCAGGTCCTTTAGGCCACCAAACCTTTTTACTCAGGGCTTCCATTAAAAAAATATGTATAACAGCATATCCTACAAGGTTATATATATATAAAGTATAGGACTAGTTTTGAGGCTCAAACCATATATGCATAAAACATATGTACATATTTTTAGGGATATATGCTTATTTGATAAGACTTTTTGTAAAGCCGTGGCATCATAATTCTAGATAGTAACTACCTTTGTTGGAGTACAGGCAAGGGTGTTGAAAGGGGGGGAGCACAAAGATAAATACAAGGGTGTTGGTAATGTTCTAATTTTTAACATGGTGGTGGGTTAATGGAGTTCATTTCATTATAATGCTTTAAAGTATATTCTCTTGTGTGTATCCAAAAATAGTTATTTTTAAAAATAAAAATATGACAGGTATACATCCAAATATGTCATTAATCTCACTAAATGGAAATCAGTGAAATTCTCCAGGTGAGATATAGTGATTGTCAGATTAGATTCAGAAGGATAACTCATGTTGTATACACCTCACAAAAATAAAACCCAGCTACAGGAGACACATCGAGAAATTCAGAACGTGAAAAGTTGAAAAAAAATGAGAACATGATGTTCCAAGTAATATTATTCAAAAGGAAACTGCAATTTCCTTTTTGTCAGTTGCCTTATATAAGACAAAATAAGGCAAAATTAAGGAAAGAAGGACGCTGTATAAGGATCCACAAAATAAGCATTATGCTAATACTACTCATGTATGCACCAAGTAAAATGGCTTCAAAAAATCAAGAAAGCAAAATATTAATAGATTTTCCAAAATAAATAGACAAATGTAAAATCATAGTGATAATTCCTTACACAACTCCCAGAAACTAATATGTGTAACAGATAAATATTAATGAAGAATAATAAAAATTTAACCCCCTATAAATTAAAAGCTTGACATATATAGAACACTGAACACATAGAACATTTATAAAACTCAACATCCTTTACAACATGAGGACATTGATATTGTAAATATCATATTTATTGAATCACAGGAAATAACAGTAACAATAAAAAAAATCATGTAAAATCATGACATTTAAAACTTTTAAAACATAGTTCTAAATAGCTTATAGATCAAACATATCATTGTGAAAATTTAAAATACAAGAATAGCAAAGGCAAAGACTTCATATCAAAACATAAGAGTTGCATATTTAAATCAATACTTGGAGAAAGCATGTTTTAGAAACCTAATAAGCAGGAAGAAAAATCTCTGAAAAGATTGATAAAAGAAGAAGGAAATATTTCTTTTAGCAATTATAGGGATATTTTCAAGAGGGACCGCAAACTATAACAAATTTATTAATTAACAAATTAGTTTCTAAGTTAAATGATATTGACAATTGTATATAGTATTATCAAAACTGACCCATGAAGAAAGAAAATGTTAATAGAACTACAGCTATTAAAGGAATTGAATTAATAGTTTAAAATACACACACACATCCCAAACCACTATTCTATTGATTTCCAGCAAATATTTAAGAATGAGTAATCTCAAATGAAAAAGAAGCAGCACTTTACAGCTTATTATCTATGAATAAAATAAATAAAATAAAGCCCAGATGAGGGTAGTGTGAGGAAGGGAAATTGTAATCCAGTTTCACTTATGGGCATAGATACAAAAAAATGCTAAGCAAAATATTAGCAAACTTAGCAGTATATTATGGCCCAGCTAAATTTATTCCAGTAATAAAAAGATGGGTTAACGTTAGAAAATATATTTATTCACACTAGAGTGAAGGAGAAAATTCATATGATCATACCAGTATATTTAGTAATAAATATTTCATAAAATGTTTTACTTATAAGCATATGAACTCTTAGCAAACAATAATCTGAGAGAACCTTCTTAACCTGACAAAAGGCAAATAGCAACCAATAATCTATAAGGTAAAACCCCAAAGCTTTTCCTTTAGGATTCAGGAATAAAACATATAAACTACTATTACCTGATGTATTCAATATAGCCAATGCAGTGAGACAAGAGAAAAATTATGAGTTTTGGAAAGGAAGAAAACATACTGTTGTCAATAGCAGGTAATTTTATTGCATTGAAAACTCAGGAGGATCTACAGTATTATTTGCTGACAATAAGTACAGCAATATTGCTAGATCAGTACCTTTAAAATATCATTTAGAAGTGCAAAAAAAAAAACAAAAGAAAGAAAAAAAGAAATCCCTAAGGTAGATGAGAAATCTAACCAAAGAGGTGCGAGACCTCTGTAGACTAAATGTTAAAATTGGATTTAAAGTCTTTAAAGACTATCTAAATAAATAGAGATAGATCATGATCATGGATGGTACAACAAATATATCAGTTCTCCCCCAATTAATCTTAGAATCAATATTATTCCAGTCATTCTGCCAACAGAGGTTTTTAAGCAGCTTGCTAAGCTATTCTAAAATATATGTGGAATTTCAAAAGTTCAAGAATATCTAGAAGTCTTTTACAAAAGAAGATAAACTTGCTCTGCTAGATATCAAGACTTACGATAAAACTATGGTAATGAAGGAAGTGTTACAATGGTATTGGGATAGACAAATTGAGACAGAGTTCCCAAATATATACATGCATATATACAAATTTGACATATGCCAAAGGTCTTGTTATAGATAAGTGGGGAAAGGAAAACTGTTCCATCAATGGTATTCATGTAATTGACTAGCAAACTAGAAAAAAGTTAGGTCTCTACCTTATGCTATACACAAACATTTGCAGGTTAATTTAAGACCCAATTGCCCAAAACAAAAATACTTTTTGAAGACAAGTGGAATAACTTCATGACCATGAGGTGGAGAAGGACTTTTAAATCAGAAAAAAACACAAAACACAAAAGAACGCTCACTTCATTTAAGTCTTTGCTTAAGTATAAACTCCTCTGAGAGGTCTTCCTTAGGCATTCTATTTATAATGCTCTGATCATTTTCTTTAGCCTGCTTTATTTTTTCACTTACACTTCTACAGCTGACGTTATTTATTCGTTTAGCTTTTGGGTCACCTAAACTGAAATATGCACTCAATAAGAGGCCGGGGCTTTGTTTACTGCAAGGCCCCCAGTTTCTAAAATACCTAGTACAGGAGTGATGTCTGTAACATGACAGCATAAGATGTTCCTCCTTTTCATCCCCCTTTTATAAATCAGTGAATTAGATATCCGTACATGAGTAAGAGTCCCTTTGTGGGGTTTCTGCAATTTGCACCTAGCTCTCAGGGACCCAAGAGGAATCTTGCTCACCAGTGCATCTGGTAGGAGATAGAGAAACCTCCCGATAAGCTGCAGAACTAATGAAGCCAGTAAGGCTGCCTGGGCCCCTTTCCTGGCTGTGGGACCAGAATCTGGTGAGTGTGAATCAGGCAGGTACGCACCCGTGACAGACAACTTGCAGAAGTCCAGCCCTCCCAAAGGGAGATGCCACCACACCATTGGAGAAAAAAAGAACAAAGAAAACAAACAAACGAAAAAAGAAACAGGGGTTTGATCACAGCGGAAGCAGTAGGAGAAACTTTTCCCAGCACCACCCCACCCCCAAGAAGGTGGTTATCAGGCTGATTTATGTGGCAGAGACATCTCTTCCTTGGAGAAAGAGGAGGAGCATGAGAGTGCCCTACTGCCTTGGCTGGGTGGGACTTGGCTGGAGAAACCCATTTCTCTCCACTGGCACCTGGAGTACTAAGGTGGGAGCTTGCAGCTAGGGGCTGGGAAGACTTTGAAATAGAAGTAGATAAGAATTTCAAAAGGCCTTAAAGGGACTGCACTCTACAGAAAGTCTACCCACATGCCTTTGGGAGTGCCACTCTCGGGATCTCCCTACCAGGACTTTGGGCACCCCTAACTCACCAAGTGCTAAACCCACACCTCCCTCCCACTCTGCTGCCAGCTCCCTGTGCACACTTCTGGTCAAGGAGAGTGAGCTCCAGTAGACAGACCATGTGGATGTGCAAGGGAGAAACCACAAGCTTGAGCTATAGCGCCGCCTTCTGGAAAACAAAAGAGAGGTTTCTGATAGCCAGCCCTGGTGAGTTATAAGAACCAGAAAAGACATGAAAGCTCAGTTAAGGTGCTTTCTGCTACTTCAAATGCAAAAAGCAGAAACACATGACTACAACCAATGTGGGAAAGTCAAGGGAATATGGCATCACAAAAAGAGGATGGTAATTCTCCAGCAGCTGAGCTCAATGGCATGGAATATTGTGATCTAACTGATAAAGTATTCAAAATAGTATTAAGAAATTCAGCGAGCCACAGGAGAACTCAGAAGGGCAATTTAGTGAAATCAGAAATAAAATTAATGAATGGAAGGAGTACTCTAACAATTAGAGAATGAAATTATAAAAAGAGCCAAACAGAAATACTGGAACTAAAGTATTCAATGAATGAGATGAAGAAGGTAACACAGAACATGTGTAGCAGAGCAGACCATGTAGAAGAAAGAGTAAATGACTTGCAGGATAGGAATATAGAAATAATACAATTAGAAGAGGACGTGAAACTAAGATTTAAAAGAGTGATGAAAGCCTATAAGAGCTATCAGATTCTATCAGAAAAACAAATATCTGAATAATTGGGCTCCAGAAGGAGAGGAGAGGGAGAAGGGGGCAGGGACTTTGTTTAAAGAAATAATAGTTGAGAACTTCCCAGGCCTGGGAACAGACTTAGACATACAACTCCATGAAGCTAAAGAACACCCTATTATCTCAATGTAAAAAGACTTCCTCCAAGACACATTGTAATGAAACTGTCAAAAATCAGTCATAGGGCTTCCCTGGTGGCACAGTGGTTGGGAACCCGCCTGCCAATGCAGGGGACATGGGTTTGAGCCCTGGTCTGGGAAGATCCCACATGCTGTGGAGCAACTAAGCCCGGGCACCACAACTACTGAGCCTGCGCTCTGGGGCCCGTGAGCCACAACTACTGGGCCTGCGTGCCTAGAGCCCATGCTCCACAACAGGAGAGGCCCACACACTGCAACGAAGAGCAGCCCCCGCTTGACGCACCTAAAGAAAGCCCGTGTGCAGGAACGAGGACCCAAAGCAGCCCTAAATAAATAAATACATAAATAAATTAATTTTAAAAAATCAGTGATAAAGAAATTATCTTAAAGCACATCAGGGGAACAAAAAAAGTAAGGTACAGAGGAGCCCCATTAGGCTGTCAGCTGATTTCTCAGCAGAAACTCTACAGGCCAGGAGAGGGTAGAATGACATATTCAAAGTGTTGAAAGATTAAAATTGCCAGCCAAGAATAGTGTATGCAACAAAGTTACCTTTCAGATGAGAAGGAGAAATAAAGCCTTTCCCAGACAAAAGCTGAGGGAGTTCACCGCCAGTAGACCTGCCTTGCAAGAAATGCTGAAAGGAGTTCTTCAAGCTGGAATGAAAAGGTGCTGATGAGCAACAGGACAACATACAAAAGTATACAAGACACTGGTGATGGAGAAACAGGCAGTTTGACCCAGAGAGTTGTAACTCCATGTTAGGGAGGTGTGTTAGCCACTCAAGTATAGTATAAAAGTTAAAGGCAAAGAGTAGTAAAAAGAACTATAGCTACTATAAATCATTAATGAATATACAACATAAAAAGAGATAAGTTGTAACATCAGTAATATCAGTTGTAATATCAGTAATATGAGTAATATAAGATGGAGGAGTAAAGATGGAGCCTTCATAGGCTTTCACAGATGAGTTGTGATAGCTGATAAGCCTAAAATGGATTATTTTATCTATACGATTTTTAATGTAATTTACAAGGTTACCACAAGACAAAAGTCTATATAGAATGGATTCACAAAGACAAAGAAAGGGAAAACAGCACACCAACATGGAAAATAATCAATTTACGGAAGTAGACATAGAAGGAGAAAGAAACAATGGAAATACAAAGCAACCAGAGAGCCATTAATAAGATGGCATTAGTGTGCCCTTACATATCAATAATTACTCTAAATGTAAATGGATTGAATTTGCCATTCGAAAGGTATGGAGTGGTTAGGTGGGTAAAAACACAAGACCCAACTATATACTGCCTACAAGAGACCCATTTCAGATTTAAGGATACACATAGACTCAAACTGTAATTAGAATGATGTGCTACATTCCCTATTTGAAAATAGGCAATCTGAGTGTTAGGTGTTTTTTTTTTTTTTTTTTTTTTTCTGGTAATACAGATCATTTCACTTAAAATCCTTAAAGACTTTAAAAAAATATGTGATTGATTGTAACTCAGTTCTCCCTTTCTCCCTCTTCCTCCTCTCTAAACAAATCAGCAGGCAGCTGAATGGTACAGCACATAACGGTCTGTTCTTAAATTCATAAACCTTCCCACATTTGTTGTAAAATTAAGCTCTTGACCCACTGCAGAGTTTGATGAGCAGTGTCCAGTTGCCACAGGAATAAAGAAAAATGCAACTGAAAAAGAATCCAGTCCCAGAGCTTGTGGTTCCCAGTATCTCATATCCCTGAGTAGCTGAGATTTTTTTAAGATGTAAAGGTTTAAATGAAAATAAAATTCTTGTCTGAATACCAATGCCTTTTATTCAGACTTTTTGTTAGCACTCCTCTGCTGTTAAACCAAAACATAGGTCAGGACCTGGTTGCTTGTATGTATCACTGGGAAGTAAGAGGTAGTGTTGAATTGTGGAAGAACATATTCGAATCCTTTGAGAGGTATTTAAGACTAGTGCTAAATTTCCTCGCTCCTGCATCACTTCCTTCCCCCTCATGCTGTGTAGCCACTGTAGTGATGGGAAGTGGTATCTCTCAAGCATATTGGGGCAGATAGAAGGTTAAGAATGATACTCTCAATGCTTATATGTATATGTAAATTTAAAATGGCTTTCGGAAATGAATGCTTAGAGGGATACCGAATGTGCAGACCCATATTTATACTGTGCATATAGACACAAGCACATGCACAAAATTCAGTGTATGTAAATATTTACCTAAATGAAAAATAGTGTTACAAATGCAGCTGGATTTTTTTCTGTGAGGATGAGCACTGTGATTGTGAAGAAAAAATTATTTATATACGCTTTTTATGTGTAGCGAGTAAATTTCACAGACCACAAATTTTAAAATGTGCTCCTATGTAATGTTCTTCATTTGCTCTCGTCGGACTTAATTTCATATTTAAACCCAATGGGCCTTGCAGCCAGAATGCAGCTTGATAGTGGAAACCTAATCCTTGTCTGTTCAGTACAAACTCCATTAAAATCACTGTTTTCTGTGTTTATTCTCACCTTTAAGTTTTGATTCAAAGGTCACCTTCTCCAAGCTGTCTTTCTCTACCTCTTTAAAATTGCACCCTATTTTATTTTATTTTATTTTATTTTATTTTATTTTATTTTTTTTTTGCGGTACGCGGGCCTCTCACTGTTGTGGCCTCTCCCGTTGTGGAGCACAGGCTCTGGACGCACAGGGTCAGCAGTCACAGCTCACAGGCCCAGCCGCTCTACGGCATGTGGGATCTTCCCAGACCGGGGCACGAACCCGTGTCCCCTGCATCGGCAGGCGGACTCTCAACCACTGCGCCACCAGGGAAGCCCGCACCCTATTTTAAATTGTACTTCCTCTCATGCTTCCTTTTCTACTTGATTTTTCCTCATGGCACTTATATCCTCTGACATACTATTATTTTATGTTTATTTTGTTTATTGCCTGATTCCTCATCTAAACGTAATTTCTGTAAAGATACAGATTGTTTGTCCATGTTATTCAGTGTTATTAGTTCCTGGAACAGGACCTGAAATATTCGACTACAGAATGAATATTTGTTAAGTTTGAATTCAAGTTGTACCCCCGTCTTACTCCCAGGGCTCTACGTCTGTTTTGGACACTCACCTGATGGGGAGGGGACATTGGATCCTTGGGCATTCTCTTTTGAGTTTGCTGTCAGGGGCTGAATTACATCAAAGAAAACTAGAGCCAGACAGAAGCTAAAGCCATCAAGGCAAATTTTATTCCAGAACTATTGCAATAGGGGAAGAGAGACCTCAGTATTTACATACAGCAAGAACAAGTGGGGATTTGTAGCTCAGGACCAGAGTGGGGGACAGTGGATGGAAAATTGCTAAGAGGAAACATTAAGGAAAAGGGGGATTCTGGTAAAACCAACTTGATAGGGTTCTTGCTGAAGGCACACCAGAGTGATAGGATATCAAAGGCGGGGGATGAGGAGTGGGATTGGAGGTCACCGGTGGGGGATTTCCATTAACTTGACCTAGCAGGGTTCTTGCTGAAACTGGACTAAATGAAACAAGGACAGAGCCCAAGGTCAGAGGCCAGGTCAGAAAGAGGGCTCAGAGGAGCCTGACTCAAGTTTGGCCAAAGGGAAGTCTTTGTTAATTGTCTTCGTTCGTCTCTGCTGGCATCTTACTGATCTCGGGTGGCCTCGGCCTGCAGCGGCTTGAAGCAGGATTTCGATTCCTGGCCAGAGACTGAAGTCGGGCTGTGGCAGTGAGAGGGCTGAATCCTAACCCCTAGACCAGTGGTCAGTGACAAGGCCCCTGGCCCATCAGCTTTGTAGAAATGAATTCCCTCAAAGAGGTGGGAAGTAGTGAAACAGGTAAAATGTTTATTAGGAGGAAAAAGGGTACGTGTGAATAGACTAACACGGGCAGATGCAGAGAAAGAGTCGTGCCCTCATGGCAGTTTGAATCACTTATATGGGACATTTCTTCTGGGTTTCCTGTGGCCAATCATCTTGCTTTGCCTGGTTCTGAGTCTGTATTTGGTTCAACTCAGGGTCCTCCCGTGTGTGCACGTACATCTCTTAGCCAACATGGATTCTAGCGAAAAGGCCTATGGGTAGGTTGACATCACCTACCGTTGGGTGGCGCGCCCTCCCTTTTTGACTGCCGAGGAGGCTTTCTATGTATGTGTAGTTGAGAAGGCCTCCTTGGCTTCGAGAAAGGAAAATGTGGTCTCTCTACGTTTTTATCTGGGCAGGGCTCAGCTCCTCTCATTATCCTCCTGCTCTTGTCTTCATCTTGGAGTACCTGTCCACAGGGGACAGATTCCAGCTTCTCGGCCTGGGGCCCATCTATCTCCTGCCTCATTATGGGATGCGCGTTTTCCTGACTGATGTTTGGACCACACCCTGGGACTCTCCTCCTCATCTCTTTCTGAGACCTCCAGGTCCTTGCTCTACTTTTAGCTTCACTCATGCCTCTTTAAGAGGTGGCTGGAAACCTAGGAATGCTCTCTCTGGCAACTTGGGGACTGCAGTCTCTTGGTGGAGGGAGGAGGGAAGGTTGCCTGGCAGCCTAGACTTGGTTTGTTGCCAAATCTGTTCTCCTGAAACTGTGCTGCACAAGGGTTAGGGTGTGGGAGATTCTGGAACCTGGCCATTCTCCTGGGTCCAATCTGGTAAGCAAGACAGAAGTTCCCCTCAGCTCTGGATCTGTCTGGTCTCCATCTGGGCAGGGGGATGGAGAGCCCTGGCTTCCCTCCAGCTCTCCTCTCCTCCAGGCTCTGGAACATTCAGCCTGTCTGGGGCTGGACAGACTGGACTCTTTATCTGGTCTCCTTTTATGTTCTGACACATCAGGGCCTTGCGCTTTTGGTATTCATAAGTAGAGCTTTTAATATCAGAAGGCCTTTCTCTAAAGACTGTTGTCTCTGCAGTGAATTTTCAAAGCCTATTTTAAAAATCCAAAAGCCAAGAATGGCTTTTTTTTGGTCTCTCTTGAAATGATCCTCTCTTGGTTTTGTTTCAAACAGGCTGTGAGGTACAGGAAGGCCTTGGGTTAAAAAAGGAATTAGTGGTGGGGCACACACAAGGCATATCATCATATTACACATTTATTTAAAAACAAAACGAAGAATTGTACTAGTAGAAGAAATAGGTCCCTGTCCTTTTCCTTTCTAATTTCTACACTGAAATTATTTTCCTGTATTTGTTTTCTGGAGAAGGGTTTTTGAATATTCTCTCTCTCCTTTCTGTGAGAATGTCAGCCCAGTATTCATTTTTGATAGATGTGCTTCCAGCAAAACTTGTTCTTAATATCTCTGGCGTGCAGTCATCTGAGATTTTTCCCATTTGTTCCAAGGTACTTGAAGTGCTGATTTGGTTTTGAAATTTACAGCTAACATCCACTGAACTTGGACATAATCTTTTCATGTTTACTGTGCATCTTTCACAACGTAATGACTTCCAAGCTTCATTTAACCTGATTTATACTAAACAAGTAAGCTTGAGAGGTGGGAGAGGCTGGAAAAAAAGAAAAGGCTTGTTCCTCGGTGTTTTTGGTATTCTGCCACATTTTTGTTGCACCACTTTAATTGGCCCTTAAGTGATATTCTACTGAACACTTTTTTCAAAGGCTCATTTAGAATTCCTGCTTAGAAAAAAATGTGGGTCAGGTGGGAATGGAGCACAAAACTGAACTGCTGCTTCACATGACAGTTCATCAGTAGGGCTAAGTATTATCAGTTTTTTGTTTACATCTTTGGTAATTTGATGCAAATGAAACTGGCAGTTTGCCAGTAGGTTTTTCTTTTTTTCAGGCAAAGACGTATTTAAAAAGAGATTTTACTGTAAGAAAACTGACGCCCAGAGAGTTTATGTAATTTGTTAATCTCACTTTTAAAATATTATTGCATTATATACTACATCAAAATATAACTAAGAGCTAATAACTATAAAAGAACTTTGATGCTTTGGAAATGAACATATTGAATGTATTTGTTTAATACCATATATATTCCTCATCACCTAAATTTACAAAATGATTGTTAGCACTGCAACTTTGTATATTAAAGTAAGGGAAGTAAAAAACTACACTTACTAGACAAATAGATGGCAGAAGAAAGAGATCTATTAACTGATTCTGGCAGAATTTTCCCAGAAAGCTTGAGAAGGTGGACTGTAATACATAGATGTCTTTAATATGAGCTATATATATTTTGTATTAATATAATTACTAATGACATGCCTTTTCCCTATTATTTGGCCTACAGAATTCTACTTCCCAAGAATTGTTGTAGCAGTCTTTCCTTTATTTCTTTTAAATCTCTGGAAATCAATCTGAAGCTTTACTTGGAACCATTTAGCTTCCAAGATTCACATCAGTCACATTTTATTCAAAAGCTTTTGTTCTTCGTTCGTTTTCAATCACAAAAAGAAAATAGTTTATATTAGTAGTTAGTTGATCTTTATGTACCTAATTAACTTGTATTAATAAGATGAAATGGACATTATTTGCTGAAGTACATTTATGCACTTTTTAAAAATCTCATTTTGGTATAATGATTTGATACTTTGTCATGTCTCACATAATGAAAAATGGTCTTGAAAATCCTCATTGATGCCACTGGTTAAAGCATTCATGATGTCATCATTTTTATCAACCTACGGAGGTTGAAGTCTATTAATTTCAAAGATATTTGTATTTTTACTATAGAAGATGAAGTAAAACAGTGTGGAAATAAGGTTCAGGTGAAATGGGAATTAGTAACTTTAATTTGGTTGGGACTATTGGCCATTTAAAAGAACCACTTTAAATTCTTTCTTGCACAGGGCTATGAAGAAAAGCAAGTAAAATGAATCGTAGTCTACATCTGAAAATGAGTGTGAACTAATTATTCTGTTATTTCAAATCAACAGATGCAAATGTGTCTCCGTAGGTTTTCCTTGTGATCACAAATTAAAGCAACATTAGTAGATATTCTATATAGGAAGAGGAAAATTTAGAAAATAAAGAGAAATGCTTATGCCAATATTATCATATATACGTATACTATATATATTTACTATAGACATATAGTAGAATGTGTAGTTCTACTATAGATTAGTAAAACTTATCAATAATTGTTTATAGAAAATACCCCTCAAAAATTCCTCCCCATGTCAGACATGGCTGGCAAGTCTACCATTAGAATTGGTTGCAGGGGAAGGATCTTTCCTCTTTTAGAGGGCATATATCCCTCACTGAGGTAGCATAGGCTCTAGTCAACTATTCATAGATTAGCTTCAAAACTTGACCGTATGTGTATCCTCTGTGACAGGTAGGAGGGATTAGGACCACTGGAAAATGAGAGAAAAAAGAGAATTATGTACTGTTTTGCTACCATGTGCTGGGTTATTGTGGGGAAAGTCAAGAGGAGGGTGAGAAATAGAGGTGGGAAGATGGGAGAGTACAAAAGACCAAGTTGGTGTTTTTTTTCCCCAATTGAAGTGTAGTTGATTTACGATGTCCTGCCAATCTCTGCTGTACAGCAAAGTGACTCAGTTATACACATATATACATTCTTTTTTTGTATTTTTTTCCATTATGGTTTATCATAGGATATTGAGTGTAGTTCTCTGTGCTGTACAGTAGGACCTTGTTTATCTATTCTGTATATAATTGTTTACATCTATTAACCAAAAACTCCCAACCCATCCCTCTCCCTACCCTCCTCCCCTTTGGCAACCACAGAGTATTCTCTGTGTCCACGATTCTGTTTCTGTTTTCATAGATAGGTTCGTTTGTGCCATATTTTAGATTCCACATATAAATGATATCATATGGTATTTGTCTTTCTCTTTCTGACTTAGTATGATGATCTCTAGTTGCATCTATGTTGCTGCAAATGGCATTATTTCATTTTTTATGGCTGAGTAGTATTCCATTGTATATATGTACCACATCTTTTTTATCCATTCATCTGTTGAGGGACATTTAGGTTGTCTCCATGTTTTGGCTATTGTGAACAGTGCTGCCATGAACATAGGGGTGCATATATCTTTTTGAATTACAGTTTTGTCCAGGTATATGCCCGGAGTGGGATTGCTGGATCATATGGTAATTCTATTTTTAGTTTTCTGAGGAACCTCCATACTGTTTTCCATAGTGAGTGTACCAATTTATATTCCCACCAACAGTATATAGGAGGGTTCCCTTTTCTCCACATTCTCTCCAACGTTGGTTATTTGTAGACTTTTTAATGATGGCCATTCTGACTGGTATGAGGTGGTACCTCATTGTAGTTTTGATTTGCATTTCTCTAATACTTAGTGATGTTGAGCATCTTTTCATTTGCTTACTGGCCAGCTGTATGCAAAAGACCAAATTCTTTATCATTATCCTCAACCCTGCTTCCAGCAAATAATGTTAAACTTGGAAATTAGACAATGCTGGCTTGATCACCTCTTGGTGCATTTGAAACGCATTGAGAGCTCTTTCTTGAAGAAATTATTTTCCAAGTGAGAACTTGTGTATAGGCTGTGCTTACAGTTGACAGATTTGTCCATTTAAACATCAAAATTCTATAAAATACAGTGATTTGTGTGAGTGATTACAAAAATCCCATGTGGCTTCTTTATAGAAAAACAAAGAAAAAATATTGTTAATTACCCAAACATACAGAGTTCTGATTTAAAACAGAACAAAATTTCATGTCAATAAATTTAGCTCGTGGATGTAAATGAAGTGACATAAGGTGGTAATTAGCCATAATTTTTGCAGTTACCAGGCCAATCTGATCTATTTAAACCAAACAAAATATTCTCTAAAACTTTTGCCTGTAGATAAATCATTTATAAAATAGAAGATGCCTTATAATGAAGTAGGAGTATTTAAGGTAAAGTCAACTTTATTCAACCTTAAATTATTTATTGCTGTCATACATGGATTCATTTAACAAATTTTTATTGAATATCTACCATGTATCAGGCACTATTCTAGTTCCTGGGGATAGCTAGGAGCAAAGCAGTTCAACTCCCTGAATTAGAAGAAGAAAGATTATGTATAGTTTCTTAAAGACCATTTTCTCATTCTCTGATAATTTATTAAACTTAGCTTAATTATCTGGTGAATTTTCTTTACTTTGTTTGCACCAAAGGAGAATCTTTGAGATGAAGATGGATATCTCTTTATATTCATTCTGTAAATAAAGTTAATTCTTTCAAAAACTGTAGACTGAAAGACTGCTCTCTGCCGGGTATTCTTTTAAGTATAATGACAATTAGAAAAATGGATCAGAAGCAGATCCTGACCTTGAAGCATAGTTGAAGGGGACACAACAATGACAGAGAATGAAAGAGAAGCAACTGTACAATAGACTTTGTGCCAATCTCTCTAGTTAAATAGATGAGACAGCTCTGTGTGTGTGTGTGTGTGTGTGTGTGTGTTTGTAGCAGAGCAGTCCTATTGCCCTAATATATGTCTGTTGAAAACGTTTTATTTTCAATTTTATATTTCTCCCAAAAGGTTAAAACTTATACTTGTTTTAATACTTTTCCTCTCCAGCTCAGAGTGTGGAAATAGTCTCTGGTATGAGTTCCCTAAAATACAGGGCTTAATCATATTTTAGATGATTATATGCCTGGTATTTCCTAATGTCTATCTTATCTTGAGGCTTCCTAAATTATGTAACTAGGAATAGCAGTAGGGAAATAATGTATAAATGCATTAAAATTCCCCTGTAGAATAATGAATAGCTAGTATCTGAAAGCATATGCAGATTTATGAAATAAATATTACTTTACTATAACATGTAAATGTTGAAGAAAAATGAGGACTTAACAGGAAGAGAAATTTATCAGATGTTTTAATTACCGATACTTTGATTTATCCTGTAAAAAAAGCATCAACTGTTTGGAACACAAACCAAGATAAATCTTTCTCAACTTTGAGAGACAGGTGTTGCCTCTTTTCTGTTTTATTGGTATGAAAATGAAAACATAAAGATCGTGTGGCCTTTGCACCTGATGAGTTTTTAGCTTAAGTGAAAGGGGCTCAGGCTTCCTGGACACATTACCAGTGGTCACCACTGTGGTTTATGGAACAATAAGAATTAGGAACAATTGGAATTAACAGACTGTTATAGGGATTTTTCAACCTTGACTTTTTTGGACAGGTCCATTATATATTTCTTTGGCTTTGCTTTGTAGTTACCAGCTGACAAGTGGATACAAGCCTGCCCCGATGGACCTGAGCTTTATCAAGCTCACCCCGTCTCAGGAAGCAATGGTGGACAAGTTGGCAGAAAATGCCCATAACGTGTGGGCCCGGGATCGAATCCGGCAGGGCTGGACCTATGGCATCCAACAGGTACGTGGGAATTTAGCTCTACAGCACGTACTCTGAGATTGACTTAAGTAGGAATTAGTATAATTTGTAACAGGAGAGATTAAGTAATGACCATTGTAAAATTTACATCATATAGATATCTTTAATGTACATATGCACAGAAACGCCTGATTCAAGAAGTCAGGCCACCCCAAGTCTTGTTGTTATCATGAGGGGCACAGTGAATATTACCAGATGAGTGATTTATAACATTGTTTTGTGGCATTTCTCTCTCTAAGATTGTATTTTAGGAGAAGCTTTTGAAATACGAGAAGTTTGAGATAAACTAATAATAGAAGAGGTCCACAATTCCTTATTTATTTGTTTGTTTGTTTGTTTATTAATTTTTTGCTGCATTGGGTCTTCGTTGCTGCACGGGCTTTCTGTAGTTGCAGCAAGTGGGGTCTACTCTTTGTTGTGGTGCTCAGGCTTCTCACTGCAGTGGCTTCTCTTGTTGCGGAGCATGGGCTCTAGGCACATGGGCTTTAGTAGTTGTTGCACGCGGGCTCAGTAGTTGTGGCTCGCAGGCTCTAGAGTGCAGGCTCAGTAGTTGTGGCACACGGGCTTAGTTGCTCCGTGGCATGTGGGACCTTCCCGGACCAGGGCTCGAACCCGTGTCCCCTGCATTGGCAGGCGGATTTTTAACCACTGCGCCACTAGGGAAGTCCCACAATTCCTTATTTAACACCCCTGGGACCAGATGAATTTCAGAATCCAGATATTTCTTGGTTTTCAGAATGGTGATACATTGATCATGTTACATAGTGCCCTCAGCAGGGCAGCAGACTATATATAAATTATTCTTTGTTCAGCAGTGTAGGCTGATGATACCAAGAGGGGTAAGTAAAGATTATCCACAGCCTTGCATCAATTCAGATCATTTTTGCCACCAACTGAGTTTTTGTTAAACTTAGTAAAAAACCAACTTCTCTGAGTTTTCTGCATTTCAGAATCATGGATTTCTGTTAATGGTTGCACTCACAGGAGTAACTAACCGTCATTAGTCTGGGTCTGTACTGAGATAGCAAAGCAGAGCAAATTTAGCCTTGCCTCTTAGTGACTGTGGGACCTTGGGAAAGCTACTTAAATTAATTTTCTCTGTGCCACTGTTTTCCTCCTCACTGAATTATTAAACTTCATTATATAACTTATGTATAAGAAAGGCTACAGCAGTGCATTTCACCTAACAAATAATATAGAATACTTTGCTATTATTATAAGATGCCAGTCACTATGCATCGAGTTTTACATCTATTTTCTTCTTTAACTCTTGCAACAGTTCCATGAAGGATGAACAGTTTTTTTGTTTGTTTGTTTGTTTTTGCGGTACGCGGGCCTCTCACTGCTGTGGCCTCTCCCGTTGTGGAGCACAGGCTCTGGACACGCAGGCTCAGCGGCCATGGCTTACGGACCCAGCCGCTCCGCGGCATGTGGGATCCTCCCGGACCGGGGCACGAACCCATGACCCCTGCATTGGCAGGCAGACTCTCAACCACTGAGCCACCAGGGAAGCCCAGGATGAACAGTTTTTATTGCCAATTCACATATGATGTACAGGGAGCTTGAGAACAATTTGTCCAGCGCTACCCAGGTGGCAGAACCAGGTTGGAATCAAGCCTTTTGACTCCAGAGCCCAAATTCTTCTCTTGTTTATCACAGTGATTCTTGCCAGCTCATGGTGGGCAGTGCCTTTACTTAAAGAGTTTTAGGAATAAACTGGATTATTACTTATAAGCTTAGGCCATGGTTCAGGATAAAGGCTACATGTTGGTTTGAAAAATATGTTTCCAAAATTCTTCTTAACCGGTGACTTTTGTCATTTGCAAGGCTAAAGAAAACTCAGATAGCCTTCATTTCCTTCATAAAAGAAGCTATTTTTATATTGAATTAAACTGGTTGTAACTGATGAGATTGTCAGTACCCAATCCACTTGAGCATTGTGTGTGTGTGTGTGTGTGTATGAACCTGAACCATATACCACAGGGGGATAAGGGGTCACATTTGCTCTCTGCCAAAGGAGCGCTTACTTGCCTCGCAGACCGCATGACTCTGTGGGACAAACCAGAACCCCCCTGGTGTCTGCCTCTTCCTTGTGCATGAGGGTCCTCCTCATAAAAACACAGGGCTCTGTCTGAGCTGGCCAAAGCTCTCCTTGGAACCGTTTCTCCATCCCCTCCCCCAGTTCCCACTCCATCCCTCCACCCCATTCCCCACTGACAGAGCACACATTTGCTGGGTTGTCTGAATGAGCGTTGTCTTTAATTTTTCATCACCCTCTCCTTAACATAATCTGGTTCACAACTAGGTCGTAAACTCCTTGAGAGCAGGCATTTGCTTGAGGTCCCTCTTCTCTGCCTCTCCAGCACACTTGATTTCAAGCACTTGTGTATGTGGAAACCCCAGGGCAGCTCCTTTTCACAATCAGATTCCCAGGACAGCATTTCCAGAGAGTGCGATTCATCGGAGGCCTCTTAATTTCTCTACACGAAAAGTTGCAGGGCAGCACGGGGCAGCAACCAATGTTGCAAAGGAGGGGTGCTGGGTAATGTGTCTTGAAGCTGCACTGGCAGTGCAGGCACTCGGTTTACGCTGCTTGTGTATTTGGGGGTGGCTTTGGTGTGGGGTTCCCCATCAAGCAACCCAGATGATTTGGACTCCAGGTGTCAGTAGATGGTCATGTAGCCAGGATGAGGTATTTACTACAGATTTGCTAGAGAGGGGGAAGAAGAAATTAGGAAACAGTTTTCTTTGGTCTTCCCCAGCGAGAACAAACCCTGTCCACCACATACTATTTTTTTTTTTTTTTTTTTTTTTGGAGAAGGTTTGGGAATATCCACAGCCTCTGAGTTCTTCTTCGTGCTAAAGTAAATTGAGAATCGAGTACGCCTCCTAAAATACGGAAAGTTTGACAAAACCTGCAGCAGTGAGCGAGTGGAAAGAAGTAATTTCTTAAATGTTAGAGCCCTAAAGACTGGCAGCCCATGGGAGGCATCTCCACCTCCATGAGATTCAGTTTTGTACTTACTCGTAAATTAGGTATCCTTTTCCAAGGTCATAAGATAGACTGTCTTCTTGCTTGGTCAAAACCATTTTAATCACGTTTTAAACTTGGGGCCTCTTTTGTAAAAGATGAATTGTGAGGTTTGTAGCTATTTCAGTATTCCTGGCATTACCTGGTTTCACCAGTTGACAAAATCAACTTAATGCATACTTTCCAAGCTATTTGAAGTCCTGGGATGGCTGCCCATGCACTGAGTTTTCTCTGAAGAAGGCACAGCAGCCAGGTGTTGTCCTTTGGCTCAAAAATCAGATGTCAGGTAATAATTAGGCTCTTCTTGTAACAAAGACCTGTCAGTCAACTTGGCAAGGAAATGGTAGGTTCTCTTCAGTTAGCCCACTGCCTTGTGACCAGGGCAGATGGAAGATGATTACTGAGATCCTTCAAGTTGGCTTTTGTTACTGCTGTTATTTTTACGTTTTCTTCTCATGGAGAGGGCCTGATTTAAATTGATGCAGTTACTCACTTGATTAAATCTTTCATACTGATAGTATTTCAGTAACTCCTGCAGCCTGGGAAGACAAAGGGAAGGTAGAAGGCACAGTATCTACCTTCATATGCTTTATATTTTGATGTATTTGGTGGCTGTCTCATTTCCAAATGCTGTTGATCACTCTTTGATGATCATGCACCTTTTTTGTCTTCCTGTAGGATGTAAAGAACAGAAGAAACCCTCGCCTGGTTCCCTATGCCCTTCTAGATGACCGAACTAAGAAATCCAACAAGGACAGCCTCCGTGAGGCCGTGCGCACACTGCTGGGGTATGGCTACAACCTGGAGGCGCCCGATCAAGATCATGGTATTTTCATTTCGCTTTCTTCTCCTCTTGTTGCAAAATCACATAGTAAGTTCTTTAAAGCCAAATGCATGAATAAAAAGGGGGAGTGCAACATAGACTCCTTCAGTCGAAGTATGTAATTTAGGCCAGGAGTTGAGAGCATTTTTTGTCCTGAAGGACACTTGGAGGATTAGCTCATCTTTCAGCAGAGTGGCTCAGGACTGCAGTGATTCCGCAGGGGGAAGAAATGGGTTTACCTTCCCGAAGAATCTGAGGGAGCAGTTAACTCCATGATTCTGATATTGCCCCTCACTCCCACCTACCCCACCAGCTCTGCTTCAGAAGAGCTAGTTTTAGTTGTTTATGGGAGTAAACCTATAGTGGGAGCTAGTGTTTTCTAAACCTTCATTGTTTAGACTCTTACATATAGGCCATAGTAATTAATTAGTGCAATATTTTGCTTTAAGGAAAATACTCTAGAATAGGCACTCAATAAATATGTGTTGAATAAATGGATTTTTAAAGGGTCTATGAAGAACATATTTCCTTTGAATAATACCTTTTAAGAATATGGTTTAAGATGGTTAACTCCTTAATCCTTTGCTCCTGTACTTTGAGTTGGTGTTAATATCCATATTTTAAAGTTGCCAAAAATGACATGAGCTCTGCATGTTTCATTGTAGTGCCTGTATTTTTTGATAGAAAGTTTTTAAAATCTATGTCAGATATTCTCTAATGACTAATATTTTCAGTGTAGTATCTGTGTATAGGAATTCAATCTTAAGTAGTAATGATAGGTAATATTTATATAGTGCTTATGTGTAACAAGTGTTTAGAAGACCTTTGCAATTATTGTTTAATCTTCACAGTAACTCTATGAGGATGGTCTGTGTACTATGCTCATTTTACAGATAAGGAAACAGATTCAGATACTTCTGTGTCTTCCTATTTACTAAATGGTAGAGGCAGGATCCCAACCCCAGATTTCAGTCCTTTGAGTTGAGTCAGTATGTAGTTAGCATCTCCTTATATTTGCTACAAATAAAATTAGATACCTATTTAATAGCAATAATGTTCATAATCATAATGTAACTTCTTACAATGTAATGTATCTTGAAGTCAGCTTTATAGCAACAAATGCTTGGTAGATCTTATTATGAAGCAGATACTACTAGATATGCAAGATACAGAAAATATCCCTGCCTTAAAGGGTGTGCAGTCCACACGGCCCCTGGGATGGATAAACAATAAAACCCTGCCAAGTCAAGAAACAACAATTGGGAAGAGTTCTACAGCTGTCTGGTACAGAATAAGCCCTCAACGCTAATTGTTCTTTTTAAAATATTTTTAAAATGAGGTATAATTTTTATATAATAGAATGCACAGATCTTCAGTGTTCAATTTGGTAAATTTTGACAGTTGTATACACGAGAGAAACCACCACCCAAACGAACGTGCGGACCATTTTCTTCATCACAGAAAGTTCCCTCTGCCCCTGAAAAGTAACCACTTTCTAAATTCTATCATCACAGATTAATTTTGCCTCTTCTGATACTCTGCATAAATGTAATCACTATATATTTAAAAAAAATCTTTATTGGAGTATAATTCCTTTACAATGTTGTGTTAGTTTCTCCTGTACAACAAAGTGCATCAGCTATATGTATACACATATCCACTCCTTCTAGAGCCTCCCTCCCACCCTCCCCATCCCACCACTCTAGGTGGTCACAAAGCACCAAGCTGATCTCCCTGTGCTATGCGGCAGCTTCCCAGTAACTATCTATTTTACATTTGGTAGTGTATATATGTCAGTGCTTCTCTCACTTCGTCTCAGCTTCCCCACCCCCCCCCACCGTGTCCACAAGTCTGTTCTCTATGTCTGAGTCTTTATTCCTGCCCTACCACTTGGTTCATCAGTACCATTTTTCTAGATTCCATATATATGCATTAATATACAGTATTTGTTTTTCTCTTTCTGACTGAGTTCACTCTGTATGACAAACTCTAGGTTCACCCACATCACTACAAATTACCCAATTTCATTCCTTTTTATGGCTGAGTAATATTCCATTGTATATATATGTAGCACATCTTCTTTAGCCATTCATCTGTCGATGGACATTTAGGTTGCTTCTATGTCCTGGCTATTGTAAATAGTGCTGTAATGAACATTGGGGTACATGTATCTTTTTGAATTATGGTTTTCTCAGGCTATATGCCCAGTAGTGAGATTGCTGGGTTATATGGTAGTTCTATTGTTAGTTTTCTAAGGAACCTCCATACTGTTCTCCATAGTGGCTGTATCACTTTACATTCCCACCAACAGTAATCACTATATTTTTTATCTAACTTCTTTTGCTCAACATACTGTTTTTGTTTGTTATTTTATTTTATGTATTTATTTATTTATTTTGGCTGTGTCGGGTCCTAGTTGTGGCACGTGCGATCTTTCATTGCAGCGTGGGCTCTTCATTGTGGTGCACAGGCTTCTCCCTGGTTGCGGTGCACAGGCATCTCTCTAGTTGTGGCATGTGGGTTTTTCTCTCTCTAACTGTGGTGGGTGGGCTCCAGAGCACATGGGCCCTGTAGTTTGCAGCACTCAGGCTCTCTAGTTGTGGCACGTGGGCTTAGTTGCCCCGAGGCATGTGGGATCTTAGTTCCCCAACCAGAGATCAAACCTGTGTCCCCTGCATTGGAAGGTGGATTCTTTATGACTGGACCACCAGGGAGGTCCCTCAATGTACTGTTTTTGTGATCACCCATGTTTTTACAAGTATCACGAAATTAATTGCTGAGTAGCATTCCATTTGACTAATAAACCACAATTTTTTAAATCCATTCTCCTGTTGATATAGATTTGGGTTGTTTCCAGTTTTTGACTGTTATGAATAAAACTGCTATGAACATTTGTAGACAAGTCTTTGTGCAGATTCATACTTTCATTTCTTTTAGGGTAAATAGAAGTGAAATTGCTGGGTCATAGGACAAACGTACATTTCACTTTACAAGAAACTTCCAAACAGTTCTGCAAATATACTCCCATGACCAATTTGTGAAGGTATAGTTGCTCCCGCACCCTGGCCAAGAATTGGTAGTGAATCTTTCCGATTTTAGCCCTTACAGTAGGTGTGAAATGGTATCTTACTGTAGTTTTAATTTGCATTTTCCTTAAGAATAATAATGTTGGCATCTTTTCTTATACTCGTTAGCCATCAGTATATCTTTTTTTATGAAGTGTTTGTTCACATCTTTTATCCATTAAAAAACCTGGGTTGTTTTGTCTTCTTTTTATTAAACTGTGAAAATGTATATATTTATATATATAAACATATATGTATGTTTTTCTGGGTATAAGAACTATGTCAGATATTGGAAATATTTCCTCCCAGTTTGTGGATTGCTTTTTCATTATTTAAGTGCGATCTTCCATGGAGCAGACGTTGTTAATTTTGAAGACTTGTAAATCTTTTAAAGAGTTAATTGATCTTATTTTTTTTTGCTTAAACTTTCAGACATTTGTTTATCTTCCTGCATCATCAATTGTGGATTATTATTAGTAAACTATCATAATTATGAGTGGCTGTATCTAATATCTCCTTAGTGATTGTGGCATTCTATGGAGAACTTCAATCATTAGTCATAGTGACTCCTAGTTTCACAAAGCCACAATCTCTTTTTGTAATTACCTATTAAATGTACTCTTTAATGAACAATTGGATATATCAGGCATACAAATGTTTATTAATAATACCTTAGGATAGTATAGCATTTTCCAGTGTTTTTGCGTACTTTTTTTTTTTTTTTTTTTGCGGTATGCGGGCCTCTCACTGTTGTGGCCTCTCCCGTTGCGGAGCACAGGCTCCAGACGCGCAGGCCCAGCGGCCATGGCTCACGGGCCCAGCCTCTCCGCGGCATGTGGGATCTTCCCAGACCGGGGCACGAACCCGTGTCCCCTGCATCGGCAGGCGGACTCTCAACCACTGCGCCACCAGGGAAGCCCATGCGTACTTTTTTTAAAAATTATTTTTATTAATTAATTTATTTGTTTTTATTTTTGGCTGTGTTGGGTCTTCGTTGCTGCGTGAGGGCTTTCTCTGGTTGCGGCGAGTGGGGGCTACTCTTTGTTGTGGTGCGCGGACTTCTCGTTGTGGCTTCTCTTGTTGTGGAGCACAGGCTCTAGGTGTGCAGGCTTCAGTAGTTGTGGCACGTGGGCTCAGTAGTTGTGGCTCATGGGCTCTAGAGTGCAGCCTCAGTAGTTCTGGCACACTGGCTTAGTGGCTCTGCGGCATGTGGGATCTTCCCTGGCCAGTGATTGAACCAGTGTCCCCTGCATTGGCAGGCAGATTCTTAACCACTGTGCCACCAGGGAAGCCCTGCATACTTTTAAAATGTTTGATTCAACTGCTCTATTAGGTATATACCTAATATAAGTACAATAAATACCTAACAAGGATACAGTTGTCATAGAAGTTTTTGAGCTTCTTCCTGACTTTGTGTCTCCCTAGAGAGTATTAGATAAGAGAGATGACAGTCTGTATCTTTTCTGTTGGAAGATGTTATAATGATAATAATAAAGGTTTGGGGAAAAATCAACCGTGCTTTTAAAGTCTGACATATCAACCATTTGATATCCCTCAATTTTATTTTCATTCCTTCCCACATGAATATTTATATTTTGGGTATCTAGAGTCTTACCTACATTTATAGGTCTTTCCTCCACCATTGCTCTTCTGATACTCATTGAAAATTACATAGAAAGAATGCTGCCCAAGTTAGGCTGACTCAGTTCTAAAGTTATAGATGACAGCCAGTGAATTAAGGAGAAAACAGGAAAGAAACAAGCCCACTGTATAGCTCAGAGAAATGATTAATCATGGCTCTAACAATAACCTTAAGTCTTCAAGGAAATAGTTAATTGTGGTCAATATTCAAGGAGGAGAATACATTTAGCCCTGTACAAAGAAATAAGCAGTGTATGCCAGAGAAAAATAATGATGATTATATTTAAAAACATTATCAATTATGGGCATAAACTGTGTCAGATCTGATATATTCACTTTTAGTGAGAACTGCATTCAGAAGGATACTGGATAAGATGTTATTCTGATGACATACAGTGTTTTATATTATTTACAACCATAATAAAATTTCATCTTCTTAACGCCTTTGTGAGGCAATGTATTACTACCTTATGGTTACCTACTTTCTTGTGACTTATATGAATTTCGAGAAGGAAGAAAAGGAGCTTATATTTACTAAATCCATCTTTGGGTTTCATGTTACTTCCATATTTCAAATCATCCTCATTTTCATTTGATTTTAATACATAGTTATTGAACATCTCCCGTGCTTAGTTCTGGGGATTCACCAATGAATAAGACAGTTTTGCCCACAGGTAGCTTTCAGGATAGGCAGGGAAGGTAGACTAAGTAGTCAATGCTTTTATACAGTGTAAACATTAATGCCCAAGTGTCACAGCAGAGAGGATTTAACTGATCTTGGTGGTGTCAGAGAAATCTTCATAAAGGAGGTGTGTTAGTTATCTACTGCTGTGTAACAAATACCCCCTCCCTAAAATTTAATGGCTTAAACCAACAAATGTTTGTTATCTGAAAGTTTCTGTGGTTAGGGATTTGAGTGGATTAGTTAGGTCGTTCTGAATCATGGCCTCTCTTGAGGTTGCTGTCAAGTCGGCCAGGGCTGCAGTCATCTGAAGACTTCAGTGGGGCTGGAGGATTTGCTTCTCAGACAGTTCACTTGCATAGTTGTTGGTTAAAAGGCTCAGTTTGTCTCTGGATATTGGCAAGAGACCTAAGTTCCTTGTCACGTAGACCTCCTCAGAGAGGTGCTTCAGTGCCTTCACATGGCAGCTGGCTTCCCCCAGAGTTAGTAATCTAAGAGATAGTGCGAGGAGGAAGCCTCAATGCCTGTTACAGTTACTTCTGCCATATTCTGTTTGTTGGAAGTGAGTCACTAAATGCATTGCACCCTTAAGCCCACACTTTTTGAAGGGAAGTGTGACAAAATATTTGGAGACATGTTTTAAAACCATCAAAGCTAGGGTGAAATTTAGAGGAATGAGTAGGAATCAGTGAGGTTCATGTGTTCCAGACAGAGAGGATGGTTTGTGTAAAGGCTTGGAGTGACAAGGGAGGGTTGCACGTGGGAATCAGATAGCTTTACATGGCCGAATATAGAGTGAAGTTTGAGAACCAGGGGGAGATGAAGGAGAGAAGACAGAGACTGAAACAAGGGTTTTCTGTTTAAAAGAATTAGTCCAGTGGCTCTTTGGAGAATGGGCTGAAGGTGAACAAAATTAGAGGTGAGGACAGCAGTTTGGTGGCCATAAAAGAAGTATAGATGAGGAGTGTTGAAGGCCTGATCTTAGCCAATACTGTGAATAGAGAGAATTCACAGAATTCACAGGACAGAATTGTTTGACATTTAGAAGTAGAATCAGTAGAAGGACGAAGGAGTGTCTGGGATGGCTTCTGGGTTAGTAGCTGGTGAGTACCTTTGCATTCACTGGGAACACAGGAATTGGAGCAGACAGAGATGGGAAATTGGGGGGATTCTGAGTTTGATTTTAAATATGTTGAGTTTGAGATGCATGTGAGACAACTAGACAGAGCAACCAAGGCTCAATACATATGTATATATGTATACACACACACACTCACACACACACACATATATGAAGCTGAGACTATTGCTAGAGAGAAAAAGAGGGTTAAAGTTTTCATTTTTTTAAATAGGAGAAATTTGGACATTTTTAAATGCTAAGGAAAAGAATCAGAGGAAAGGCGAGTTGAAAGGAGAGGAGAGGAACTTGATGAAGTATGATCTGAGGATGGTTGGGGTGGGGAATGAAATTCACAACATGGGTAAAGGGTTTGGCCTTGTATAAAAGAGAGACCTAACATTTTTGTCTAATAAGTCCAGTAACTGGGCTTCCTCAGTGACAATTTCTATTGACTTTTTTCCCCTGTATATAAGATGTACTTTTTTGTCTCTTTGCATGTCTCACTACTTTTGTTGAAAACTGGACATTTTAAATAGTATAATATGGCAACTCTGGATTCTCCCTTCGGAGTTTGCTATTGTGCTTGTTGTAATTGTCGTTACTTATTTGTTTAATGAATTTTCTTAGCTAGTTCAGTAGAGTATGTTCTGTTTGAAACGTGTGGCTGCTGAAATCTCTATTTCATCAGCTTAGTGGTCAGCTTGTGATTAGACAGAGACTTCCATAAATGGGACCTATAAATCTCCCAGCTTT
Organism: Hyperoodon ampullatus; assembly: GCF_949752795.1. NCBI lineage: Eukaryota > Metazoa > Chordata > Mammalia > Artiodactyla > Ziphiidae > Hyperoodon > Hyperoodon ampullatus. Next base: position 116,599,463 of record NC_136914.1, on the reverse strand, counting down.
TGTCAAGGGAGGGACTCTGTGTGCATGTTGGGAGATGCCTTGGACACACAGCCAGCCAGTCCCCACCTTAGCCTTCACTTATGGCTTTTGCAGAACCTCAGGGTCTTCCAGACGTGAGAACTTAGGGCCTTCTCAGGTCTTTTCCTGAACCCAGAACCCTGGGTGTGAGCATGGCTTATTAGATCACCAGGATTATGTTGAAACCTTTCACAGCCTATTGTGGATATCTCATTCCGCAGCTTTTCTTTTCAAATATTTTGGACAGCTTGTTGTTTGCCTCAGCTGTTATTGCCACCTCAAGCAGCCGCAGTGTTAAAAAATGGCCTCTGGGCTTCCCTGGTGGCACAGTGGTTGAGAGTCCGCCTGCTGATGCAGGGGACACAGGTTCGTGCCCCGGTCCAGGAGGATCCCACATGCCGCGGAGCGGCTGGGCCCGTGAGCCATGGCCGCTGAGCCTGCGCGTCCGGAGCCTGTGCTCCACAACGGGAGAGGCCACAACAGTGAGAGGCCCGCGTACCGCACAAAAAAAAAAAAAAAAAAAAAAATGGCCTCTGATTTTCAACAAATGACCCTGGGGAAAAGATTGTTTGCATTGAGCAAACTCTAAATCAGGTCAAATAAAGGTAAGTATTGCCAGTGGAATTTTCCAAGGAACTACCAGAAAGGTGAAATAATGACAGTTATCCATGAATGGGGCTTTGAGGAGCTCCACTCTGCTCTGTCCGCTCCAGAGGCTTCTAGCTTGCTGATTTTCACTTTAATTGAAGGCCTGTTGGTTTTCATTGTACTGTGCATCTAGGAAGAAAGGAATAGCACTAAGTCAAGTTAAAGCACCACGAAGCTTGCTGTCCTTACAAATATTGAGCCATTTTTTATTGAAAAAACACTCCCCAGATTGCTGCCAGCCTTTAATTAATTTTTAGAGCTCTGAAAAAGTTGATTTTGACCATTTTTTCCATTGTTCTCATTGCTTTTACAGAGAAGAGTAGTTTTGGAGGTCCATACTCTGCTATTCCTTCTGATGTCACTCAGCAATAAAGATTAGAGAGAGATGTTTGTGGGATGGGACAGAGAGCAGGTTTCAGAGAGATAAAAAGCAGAGAAACATTAATGGTCCAATTGAGGTTAGAGACTTTGAGTTAGTAATGGTGCCAGTCTGTTGTGTGCTTGTGTTTTCCAGCAAGCTCAGCAGAGCAAGTATAGATGGTGAGAATGAGATAGTAAAATTAGACAAAGATTGGGGTTAACAGAGCAAGTGAGGAGAAGAGTAATAGGGCAGGAAGGTACTGAAAGCTGTATAGATAAAGAAGGGAAGCCACAGAGGAAATTAATGAGTTTGAAGAGTGAATGTGTTTGAATAAGGAAATGAGAAAACTGGGAGGAAAAATGGTGATCAGAGGATGGCATCGTTTCTGCATTTTAAGAATTTAAAGATAGAACCATTGATAGCTGATTTACAAGGTTCAATCTTACTGAAGTTATTTGATTAACGAACGGAGAGGCTCATGTAAAATATTCCACAATGGAGGCTGAGATCCTGTATTTTTTCTTTCTCTTTTTGGGCTGTGCTCCGTGGCTTGTGGGACCTTAGTTCCCAGACCAGGGATTGAACCTGGGGCCATGGCAATGAAAGCACCAAGTCCTAACCACTGGACTGCCAGGGAATTCCCTGAGATCCTGTTTTTCATTCACCAGTGTGTCCTGGAATCCAAGAGCCCGCCTACCTCTTAGTAGGGATTAAATTGATATATATGGAAAATATGTAAGAAAGATTCATTTTCCAATTGGAGGAATCAGTAAGGGGAAAAAATGGCATCTGAGTTAGCTGTTGAAGAGATGAAAATAGCAACAAGAAGAGGTTGGTGGGAGAAAGGACATTCCTGAAAGAGGGAAAGTATATCTGATGTCATTAAATTTAGAAAGAGTTGAGGGGAAATTGATTGTCTAGTTAGGCTAAATTATAGGGTATAAGTGAGGACAGAACAGTTATAAATGGAGATAGAAGGATTAGGCTAAAATATGGAATATTTTGAAAACCCAGTTGAGAAATACGGTAAAGTTGTACAAGGAGTTCTAGCGCCAGGAAGTTTTAAAGCAAAAGCTTGATTTGTGATCAGAGTTTAGAACAACAAAATAACTATGACAACAGTGGGAAGGAACAGATTGGAGGGGGAGAGTGCTTGGACACAGAGACCACTTGGGGGGCTTTGGGAATATTGTGATCTTCAGGACAAGGATAGTGAAAAATGGAAATTAATAGATAGATGTGAGATTTTATGGAATAAATCAAAATGGTGATCACTAAGATAAGATTTAAAACATTAATTTGTAATTGACTGTACTGCTTTTGCTGACATTAAAAAAGTTAAGGACATAAAATTTTTGATGAAACTGAATCTAACCTTATGTAATTGGTCAGGGCTATCATTTATTTTCTGTTAGTCGGAATGATGATTTATGTATTCCAGAATGAATATGAACTCAGTGTTTGAATTATACTATTTTTGGAGAATTGTTCTAAATAATATTTTAAAACATTTGAAAAAGTCATTTATTTTTATTCATTACAAAGTTTTATTGAGATTTGAATTGCTTACTTAGAAATATTACCAGGTTAAAAAGATAACTGGTTAATATCAATGATTTTTTAAGATTATTATACAGAAACACCTAAAGGATTCAAGATACGTATACAATTTTCAAGAGACTAGCCTGCCTGCCTTCATAGCTTATTATAAAAAACTTGTAATTCTAATACATGCTTAGCTCTTGACTGCCCTCTAGTGGTAATTGTCTTTTAAATGTATGGTTTAGAATGAAGCGTGTATAGATATTTTACATCCTATTTGAATGGTCGTTGGTGTTTGCCCTCTCCGTGCTAGGAGCAGTGAGGTACTAGGAACACAGTATATTATCAGATCTTGCCCTTAAAGTGGTTTGTTAAAGGCATAAATCCCAAATTTCTTCTTTGAGTAGCTTTGATAAGTGTGATAGAAATATATCTGCTAACTGTTCATTTTTAAAAAATGTCAATTAGTGTTATATTCATTATAACAATTTAAAAATCATTTATGTAACATACTTACATGAGCTTACATGAGCTTACATACTTACATGAGGTTCTCCTTGGATTTATCCCACATGGGACTCTCTATGCTTCCTGGACTTGATTGACTATTTCCTTTCCCATATTAGGGAAGTTTTCAACTATAATCTATTCAGATATTTTCTCAGTCCCTTTCTTTTTCTCTTCTTCTTCTGGGACCCCTATAATTTGAATGTTGGTGCGTTTAATGTTGTCCCAGAGGTCTCTGAGACTGTCCTCAATTCTTTTCATTCTTTGTTCTTTATTGTGCTCTGCAGTAGTTATTTCCAGTATTTTATCTTCCAGGTCACTTATATGTTCTTCTGACTCAGTTATTCTGCTATTGATTTCTTCTAGAGAATTTTTTTAGCATCTTTATTGGAGTATAATTGCTTTACAATGGTCTGTTAGTTTCTGCTTTATAACAAAGTGAATTAGTTATACATATACGTATGTTCCCATATCTCTTCCCTCTTACGTCTCCCTCCCTCCCACCCTCCCTATCCCACCCCTCTAGGTGGTCACAAAGCACTGAGCTGATCTCCCTGTGCTATGCGGCTGCTTCCCACTAGCTATCTATTTTACGTTTGGTAGTGTATATATGTCCATGCCTCTCTCTCACTTTGTCACAGCTTACCCTTCCCCCTCCCCATGTCCTCAAGTCCATTCTCTAGTAGGTCTGTGTCTTTATTCCCATCTTACTCTAGATAATTTTTAATTTCATTTTTATGTTGTTCATCATTGTTTTTGTGCTCCTTAGTTCTTCTTGGTCCTTGTTAAATGTTTCTTGTATTTTCTCCATTCTATTTCCAAGATTTTGGATCATCTTTACTATCATTACTCTGAATTCTTTTTCAGGTAGACTGCCTATTTCCTCTTCATTTGTTTGGTCTGGTGGGTTTTTACCTTGCTCCTTCATCTGCTGCATATTTCTCTGTCTTCTCATTTTGTTTAACTTACTGTGTTTGGGGTTTCCTTTTCACAGGCTGCAGGTTCATAGTTCCCGTTGTTTTTTGTGTCTGCCCCCAGTGATTGAAGTTGGTTCAGTGTCTTGTGTAGGCTTTCTGGTTGAGGGGACTGGTGCCTGAGTTCTGATGGGTGGGGCTGGATCTTGTCTTTCTATTGGGCAGGGTGGTGTCCGGTGGTGTGTTTTGGGGTGTCTGTGAACTTACTATGATTTTAGGCAGCCTCTCTGCTAATGGGTGGGGTTGTGTTCCTGTCTTGCTGTTGTTTGGCATGGGGCATCCAGCAGTGGTGCTTGCTGGCCGTTGGATGGAGCTGGATCGTCGCGTTGAGACAGAGGTCTCTGGGGGATCTCTTGCTGATTGATATTACATGAAGCCAGGTGGTCTCTGGTGGTCCAGTGTCCTGAACTCGGCTCTCCCACCTCAAAGGCTCAGGCCTGACAGCCAGCCAGAGCACCAAGACCCTGCCAGCCACATGGCTCAGAAGTAAAGGGAGAAAAATAAGAAAGAAAGAAAAAATAAAATAAAGTTATTAAAATAAAAATTTAAAAATATTATTAAAATAAAACAAGTAATAAAAAGATAAGAAGAGAGCAACTAAACCAATACCAGTTTATGTTTGAAACACTCAGTATCTGAGTCACATTTATGCAAACAATTGCTTGTAGGAATGCTCAAGGAAAATGTAATTTTGGAGATGACTTATACTTCATTCCAACTCGCAACAGTTTCATGTTATCTCTCCAGCGGCAACATTTTCTCTTGGGAAAATGACTGTCTTGGTAACTTTGTGTCTTTTCTAATTTATGGCATTTTTCCACTGTGGAAAATCAGAACTCTTACTATATTTATACCTTTAGATTGTTCTTTTCTAAAAACGTGCTGCTTAGAAGTTAACCCTTTGGCTTTAGGTAGAACTTCCAAATCTGGACAGGTGGCTGGGGGAGTTGCTCTCCTCTGTCATCACTTTATCTTCCTGCTCCAATTTGGAGATCAGACTGATCAGATTATCAGTTTGATTTCCTGGTCACATAGAAAACCACAGATCAGCGAGGACAGGTAGAACTTGAGGCTGTTTTCAAAACAAACTTGAGCTCCAGTGATGCTTTTCTTGTCGAGTTCTGCCTGCCATGCGGGCTTTGGCCAGGACACCACAATAAGAGTGGACCAGCTGCCCTGGGCGAGACTCCAGGCTCTGTAGTGAGCTTTTAAAGAAATTAAATAGTGGTTATATTTTTTTATACCACATTTTCCAATGTATTTGATTTAAGCTAATATTAACATTTATTTGCATTTCTTGAGCACACTGTGCATTTCGTGGAGTCCTATGTCCTGGAAACATAAAACAGGAAAAAAGACATGTGAATTTTTCAGCAGTTTAGATTTTTTAAAAACTGAGTGTTTCATACTCAGGAAATTGGGATTGAGTTTGTTAGTACATACTAGAATATAAGTATGATTGTATTTGCACATGTCGACATCACTAAAAATAAGGATAATATGTGAGAGCGTTTTATTTTCCTGAAAAGGAATCTCCCAATGTTTGTGTAGTTCAAAGCTTCTTTTCTGTACCTCTTAGATTAGTTTAGGGAAGATTACAGCCATGATTTAAAGAAGCAGTGGATCGGTGTGCTGTTTCTTGAGAAAATACTGACTCTGGAAATGTGGCTTTTCCTATTTTTTTTTAGTATTATGGCATTTAGAACTATCTCCTTAATAGTTAATTTTCTTGTCCTCAAAAAAGTAGTTTACTATTCTCCCTTTCAAAAATCATTCAGTTATTAAGTAACAGATGTGAGAATATTTTACCCTTCACCATGGAGATGTTTCTCTCACTCAAGCCCCTTTCCACTCCCACCTTGAATGTATCGAAAGCAAACTTTCTCTCTTCAGAGAATTTTGTACATGTTGTCTGCTCCATAGAGTAGTATAAATGTCTCATTTTTAAACTGTATTAATGCATTCATTTTTTCAGTAAGGTGTTTGAATGTATTGTATGATATGAGTGTGTGACATTTGAGGCTGTCACTGCTGGACACAGGAGATTTGCTTGGAGCAGACTAAGTCATTAGGTGTGAGCATGTGTGTATATGTGGGGAAAGGTGAAAAAACAAAATGTTGACTTATTCAGAAATTTAACCCAGTTTTTGAAAGGTTTATCAGCAGATGCAGTTCATCTACATGCCCTATAATCACCATAAAGTCATCAAAAAGTAATAATTGATCATTTCATTAAATCAGCTCCTATTATCTGCTGGGACCTCTTACTCCATTTTTCATTTCTTCAATCTAATCTTAAATTGTTAAAGATGATCTGTGTGTTTATCATCAACCTTTAGAGCTTATTGTGACTATATTTATTTGGTCACATCAGTAGTTTAGCTTTTAATAAACTTTTATTATTTATCAGGTCTTCCCTAACTCCTGAGAACAGATGAGCACTGATATTTAACTGGTACCTACTTATTCTGTGTGAGCTCCTGAAGGTAGAGTGGAGAGAACACAGGTTGTAGCGTTTGGCAGCTCCCGAATTCTGCCATTTGTTATTTGTGTGACTTCAGTCAAGTCACTTAAATTTGCTTTTCTGTATCTAACCCCGAACTTCATGGAGCTGACCATATCCTTTGCTATCAGTTCAGTGGACCCTTGTCCCCATGCGCTGTGATTTCCTAGGAGGTGACGTTCTCCAAGTCATTCTAGCTCCAGGTCCCCTGTTCCGAGGTTTTGTACCACTGGCACACTCTATCTCTGGTGCACCTCACGTCCTACAGATATTTTTTCCGCATCTCACCACACAGATCCTGATGTTGGACTTGACCCTTTTATTTTTTCCTCAAGTCACTTAAACACAGCATTTGTTTGTATAGTACATTACAGTGAAGAGGTGGGGTAGCAGAAGACTTATGCCCGTAAACATTCTGTCTGGGAAACTTATCAATGGTTCCCATTCTCTGCTAATGTATAGCTCTCTCTTGTTGTTTTCTTTCTCTCCTCCTCACTTCCTGGGTGCTTCTTCTCTCTTCTCTCCTACCCATAAATGTCTATTTATTTCCTATGCAGAACAGTTTAAACCTCTTTTATTGTCTTCTTCCCATTCTTGCCCTCAAGTTCATCTCATCTTCCACTACCAAACCACCAAGTGGCTGTTAGGCTTTTTTCTACAGGAAAAAAAAAAATTTTTTTTTTTTTTTACATCATCTGCCCTACAGCATTAGTGAAAGTTAACAACCAGCATCTCCCAAGGGAGGCCATGTACTTTCCACTTCACCCAGCTGGTTCTATCTGATATGAAAACACTTTGTCACATATGAACCAAGATAAGAATAGAAGGTATCATTAGCATCATCCCTGTGGGTTACGTGGTATCTGCCCTCCTCTTTCAATTCCCCATGCAACGATCACCAGAATCTCTTTCCATTCACAGCTGCCAGAGCTGAAGTGTGCAGCGGCACAGGAGAAAGGTTCCGAATCTTCCGTGCTGAGAAAACTTACTCTGTGAAGGCAGGAAGGTGGTATTTTGAATTTGAGGCTGTCACTGCTGGAGACATGAGAGTTGGCTGGAGCAGGCCAGGCTGTCAACCCGATCAGGAGCTTGGCTCGGATGAACGTGCCTTTGCTTTCGATGGCTTCAAGGTGAGTGTGCTTCGCTGGGCACCGGACACTGGAGTTTGTAGGTTCCTGGTTTTGTAGGCTGCTGTGCACCAGGCATCCACACACTGTGGGCTCCCACGCTGCCTGGCTTGATTTCCTCTGGTATTCCTTTTGGTGGTACAGTAATATTAGTACTTTCCTGAGCTCAACCTTGAGAAAATAGTTCCTAGGAAAACTTTTGTCCTTGTAGTCTCAAAACGTTTTCCCTCACCCTGTGAATAGTCAAGATTATTTAAAATTCAAGAAGTAAAATATTGATGCTGTATCATATCAAAAAGATGAATCATCCTTGTCTATCAAAAATGCTAAAAATCCATATGCTAATTTAAAATATATTCACTTTGACAGAGGAATTGCATAGAAGGAATTTATCCTCAAGCAATAATTAATGATAGGTATAAACATTTAATAGCCATAAGAATGCTGTTTGTTGTTTGCAATCACCAAGAGTTTTCATTTTCAACATTATTGGTAATTTTTATGTGTTAAGTTTGGTGGAAGCTGATCAGTTGCTTTTTTTTTTTAAATTTGGTGAGGCCTCGTGGCTTGTGGGATCCTAGTTCCCTGACCAGGGATTGAACTGGGCCCACGGCAGTGAAAGTGCAGAGTCCAAACCACTGGACCGCCAGGGAATTCCCCTCAATTGCTTCTTTTATTGTTTATTTATACATTATATAAGTGTTTAATGATAATTTTAGCTGCATAATATATTTTAAAATTAAAAATACAAAATATGGAGAGATTGGTTCAAGATGGCGAAGTAGAAGGATGTGTGCTCGCTCACTCTTGTGAGAACACCGGAATCACAACTAACTGCTGAACGGTCATCGACAGGAAGACAGTGGAACTCACCAAAAAAGATACCCCACATCCAGAGACAAAGGAGAAGCCACAGTGAGAGATGGTAGGAGGGGCGCAATCACGATAAAATCAAATCCCATAACTACAGGGTGGGTGACTCACAAACTGGAGAACACTTATACCACAGAAGTCCACCCACTGGAGTGAAGGTTCTGAGCCCCACATTAGGCTTCTCAACCTGGGGATCTGGAAACGGGAGGAAGAATTCCTAGAGAATCAGACTTTGAAGGCTAGCAACATTGGATTGCAGGACTTCGGCAGGACTGGGGGAAACAGGGACTCCACTCTTGGAGGGCACACACAAAGTAGTGTTGGGACCCAGAGGAAGGAGCAGTGACCCCACAGGAGACTGAACCAGACCTACCTCCTAGTGTTGGAGGGTCTCCTGCAGAGGTTGGGGGGTGGCTGTGCCTCACTATGAGGACAAGGACACTGGCGGAAGAAGTTCTGGGAAGTACTCCTTGGCATGAGCCCTCCCAGAGTCCACCATTAGCCCCACCAAAGAGCCGGGTAGGCTCCAGTGTTGGGTTGTCTCAGGCCAAACAACCAACAGGGAGGGAACCCAGCCACACCCATCAGCAGACAAGCAGATTAAAGTTTTACTGAGCTCTGCCCACCAGAGCAACACCCAGATCTACCCCCCACCAGTCCCTCCCATCAGAAAACTTGTGCAAACATCTTAGATGGTCTCATCCACCAGAGGGCAGACAGCAGAAGCAAGAAGAACTACAGTCCTGCCGCCTATGGAACAAAAAACACATTCACAGAAAGATACACAAGATGAAAAGGCAATGGGCTATGTAGCAGATGAAAGAACAAGATAAAACCCCAGAAAAACAACTAAATGAAGTGGAGATAGGCAACATTCCAGAAAAATAATTCAGAATAATGATAGTGAAGATGATCCAGGACCTCGGAAAAAGAATGGAGGCAAAGATCGAGAAGATGCAATAAATGTTTAACAAAAACCTAGAAGAATTAAAGAACAAACACCTAGAAGAATTAAAGAACAAACAGAGATGAACAATAAAATAACTGAAATGAAAACTACACTAGAAGGAATCAATAGCAGAAAAACTGAGGCAGAAGAATGGATAAGTGACCTGGAAGACAGAATGGTGGAATTCACTTCCATGGAACAGAATAAAGAAAAAAGAATGAAAAGAAATGAAGACAGCCTAAGAGACCTCTGGGACAACATTAAACGCAACAACATTTGCATTATAGGGGTCCCAGAAGGAGAAGAGACAGAGAAAGGACCTGAGAAAATATTTGAAGAGATTATAGTCAAAAACTTCCCTAACATGGGAAAGGAAATAGCCACCCAAGTCCAGGAAGCACAGAGAGTCCCATACAGTATAAACCCAAGGAGAAACATGCCAAGACACATACATAGTAATCAAACTGACAAAAATTAAAGACAAAGAAAAATTATTGAAAGCAACAAGGGCAAAATGACAAATAACGTACAAGGGAACTCCCATAAGGTTAACAGCTGATTCCTCAGCAGAAACTCTACAAGCCAGAAGGGAGTGGCATGATATATTTAAAGTGATGGAAGGGAAAAACCTACAACCAAGATTACTCTACCCGGCAAGGATCTCATTCAGATTCAACGGAGAAATCAAAAGCTTTACAGACAAGCAAAAGCTAAGAGAATTCAGCACCACCAAACCAGCTCTACAACAAATGCTAAAGGAACTTCTCTAAGTGGGAAACACAAGAGAACACAACAAAACAAACAAGCAACAAAAACAAACCCATAACAATTAAGAAGATGGTAATAGGAACATACATATTGATAATTACCTTAAACATGAATGGATTAAGTGCTCTAACCAAAAGACACAGGCTCGCTGAATGGATACAAAAACAGGACCCATATATATGCTGTCTACAAGAGACCCACTTCAGACCTAAGGACACATACAGACTGAAAGGGACGGTATGGAAAAGATAGTCCATGCAAATGGAAATCAAAAGAAAGCTGGAGTAGCAATACTCATATCAGATAAAATAGACTTTAAGATAAAGAATGTTACAAGAGACAAAGGACACTACATAATAATCAAGGGATCAATCCAAGAAGATATAACAATTATAAATATATATGCACCCAACATAGGAGCACCTCAATACATAAGGCAACTGCTAACAGCTATAAAAGAGGAAATTGACAGTCACACAATAATATTGGGGGACTTTAACACCTCACTTACACCAATGGACAGATCTTCCAAACAGAAAATTAATAAGGAAACACAAGCTTTAAATGATACAATAGACCGGATAGATTTAATTGATATTTATAGGACATTCCATTCAAAAACAGCAGATTACACTTTCTTCTCAAGTGCACATGGAACATTCTCTAGGATAGATCACATCTTGGGTCACAAATCAAGCCTCAGTAAATTTAAGAAAATTGAAATCATATCACGCATCTTTTCTGACCACAACACCGTGAGATTAGAAATGAATTACAGGGGAAAAAACGTAAAAAACACAAAATACATGGAGGCTAAATAATATGTTACTAAATATCCAAGAGATCACTGAAGAAATTAAAGAGGAAATCAAAAAATACCTAGAGACAAATTACAGTGAAAACACAATGATCCAAAACCTATGGGATGCAGCAAAAGCAGTTCTAAGAGGGAAGTTTATAGCAATACAAGCCTACCTCAATAAACAAGAAAAATTTCAAATAAGAAATCTAACCTTACACCTAAAGAAACTAGAGAAAGAAGGACAAACAAAATGCCAAGTTAGTAGAAGGAAAGAAATCATAAATATCCCAGCAGAAATAAATGAAATAGAAACAAAGAAAACAGTAGCAAAGATCAATAAAACTAAAAGCTGGTTCTTTGAGAAGATAAACAAAATTGATAAACCATTATCCACTCATCAAGAAAAAGAGGGAGAGGACTCAAATCAATAAAATTGGAAATGAAAAAGGAGAAGTGACAACATACACCGCAGAAATACAAAGCATCCTGAGACTACTTACAAGCAACTCTATGCGAATAAAATAGACAACCTGGAAGAAATGGACAAATTCTTAGAAATTTATAACCTTCCAAGACTGAACCAGGAAGAAGTAGAAAATATGAAGAGACCAATCACAAGTACTGAAGTTGAAACTGTGATTAAAAATCTTCCAACAGGGCTTCCCTGGTGGCACAGTGGTTGAGAGTCCACCTGCCAATGCAGGGGACATGGGTTCGTGCTCCGGTCCGGGAAGATCCCACGTGCCGCGGAGTGGCCAGACCCGTGAGCCATGGCCGCTGAGCCTGCGCATCCGGAGCCTGTGCTCCGCAACGGGAGAGGCCACAACAGTGAGAGGCCCGCATACCGCAAAAAAAAAAAAAAAAAAAAAAATCTTCCAACAAACAAACAAGGTCAGAACCAGATGGCTTCACAGGCGAATTCTATCAGACATTTAGAGAAGAGCTAACACCTGTCCTTCTCAAAGTCTTCGAAAAAATTGCAGAGGAAGGAATACTCCCGAACTCATTCTATGAGGCCACCATCACCCTGATACGAAAAGCAGACAAAGATATTACAGAAAAAGAAATTACAGACCAATATCACTGATGAATATAGATGCAAAATTCCTCAACAAAATACTAGCAAACAGAATCCAACAGCACACCAAAAGGATCATACACCATGAAGAAGTGGGATTTATCCCAGGGATGCAAGGATACTTCAATATACACAAATCAATTAATGTGATACACCATATTAACAAACTGAAGAATAAAACCCATATGATCATCTCAAGAGATGCAGAAAAAGCTTTTGACAAAATTCAACACCAATTCATGATAAAAACTCTCCAGAAAGTGGGCGTAGAGGGAACCTACCTCAACATAATAAAGGCTATATATGAGAAACCCACAGCAAACATCATTCTCAATTGTGAAAAACTGAAAGCATTTCCACTAAGATCAGGAACAAGACGAGCATGTCCACTCTGGCCACTATTAGTCAACATAGTTTTGCAAGTCCTAGCCACGGCAATCAGAGAAGAAAAAGAAATAAAAGGAATACATATTGGAAAAGAAGAAGTAAAGCTGTCACTGTTTGCAGATGACATGATATTATACATAGAGAATCCTAAAGATCCCACCAGAAAACTACTAAAGCTCATCAATGAATTTGGTAAAGTTGCAGGATACAAAATTAATGCACAGAAATCTCTTGCATTCCTATACACTAATGATGAAAAATCTGAAAGAGAAATTAAGGAAACATTCCTATTTACCACTGCAATAAAAAGAATAAAATACCTAGGAATAAACCTACCTAGGGAGACAAAAACCTGTATGCAGAAAACTATAAGACAGTGATGAAAGAAATTAAAAGTGATACCAACAGATGGAGAGATATACCATGTTCTTGGATTGGAAGAATCAATATTGTGAAAATGACTATACTACCCAAAGCAATCTACAGATTCAGTGCAATCCCTATCAAATTACTAATAGCATTTTTTACAGAACTAGAACAAAAAGTCTTAAAATTTGTATGGAGACACAAAAAACTCCAAATAGCCAAAGCAGTCTTGAGGGGAAAAAGTGGAGCTGGTGGAATCAGACTCTCTGACTTCAGACTATACTACAAAGCTACAGTAATCAAGACAATATGGTACTGGCACAAAAACAGAAATATAGATCAATGGAACAGGATAGAAAGCCCAGAGATAAACCCTTGCACCTATGGTCCACTAATCTATGACAAAGGAGGCAAGGATATACAATGGAGAAAAGACAGTCTCTTCAGTAAGTGGCGCTGGGAAAACTGGACAGCTACATATAAAAGAATGAAATTAGAACACTTCCTAACACCATACACAAAAATAAACTCAGGATGGATTAGAGACCTAAATGTAAGACCGGACACTATAAAACTCTTAGAGGAAAGCATAGAAGAAAACTCTTTGCCATAAATCACAGCAAGGTCTTTTTTGACCCACCTCCTAGAGAAATGGAAATAAAAACAAAAATATACAATTGGGACCTAAGGAAACTTCAAAGCTTTTGCACAGCAAAGGAAACCATAAACAAGATGAAAAGACAACCCTCAGAATGGGAGAAAATATTGGCAAACGAATCAGTGGACAAAGGATTAATTTCCAAAATATATGAACAGCTCATGCAGCTCAATATTAAAAAAAAACCCAATCAAAAAATAGAAGATCTAAATAGACATTTCTCCAAAGAAGACATACAGATGGCCAAGAAGCACATGAAAAACTGCTCAACATCACTAAATGCAAATCAGCAAATCGAAATGCAAAATGTAGCGAAATGCAAATCAGAACTACAATGAGGTATCACCTCAAACCAGTTAGAATGGGCATCATTAGAAAATCTACAAACAACAAATGCTGGAGAGGGTGTGGAGAAAAGGGAACACTCTTGCACTGTTGGTGGGAATGTAAATTGATACAGCCACTATGAGCCACTATAACAGTATGGAGGTTCCTTAAAAAACTAAGAATTACCATATGACCCAGCAATCCCACTTCTGGGCATATACCCAGAGAAAACCATCATTCAAAATGACACATGCACCCCAATGTTCATTGCAGCACTGTTTACAATAGCCAGGTCATGGAAGCAACCTAAATGCCCATCGACAGACGAATGGATAAGGAAGATGTGGCACATATATACAGTGGAATATTACTCAGCCATAGAAAAGAAGGAAATTGGGTCATTTGTAGAGATGTGGGTGGATCTAGAGACTGTGATACAGAGTGAAATAAGTCAGAAAGAGAAAAACAAATATCGTATATTAACGCATATATGTAGACCCAGAAAAATGGTACAGATGAACTCGTTTTCAGGGCAGAAATAGAGACACAGATGTGGGGAACACATGTATGGACACCAAGGTGGGTACGTGGCGGGAGGAGGTGGTGGTATGTTGAATTGGGAGATGGGGATTGACATATATACACTAATATGTATAAAATGGATGACTAATAAGAACCTGTATATAAAAATAAATAAAATAAATTTCAAAAATTATAAAAATAAACACATTATTAGGAATATCAAGACAAAAACTTAAAAAAGAATTAAAAAATTTAAAAAAATGTATATATGGCACAGCCATAATAGAATAATAATAGTCTTTTTGGGGGGATGAAATTATTGACATTTTATTTTTTATTTTTATTTTTTTTTAATTAATTTTTTTTTTTTTACTTTTTGCGGTACACGGGCCTCTCACTGTTGTGGCCTCTCCCGTTGCAGAGCACAGGCTCCGGATGCGCAGGCTCAGCAGCCATGGCTCACGGGCCTAGCCGCTCCGCGGCATGTGGGATCTTCCCGGACCGGGGCACGAACCCATGTCCCCTGCATTGGCAGGTGGACTCTCAACCACTGCGCCACCAGGGAAGCCCGACATTTTATTTTTTTATCCTATTTTTATTTCCTAATTTTCTTCAGTGAATTTGTATTCCTTTTGAAGGAAAAAAGTATTTTCTAATTAAAAAAAGAAAATTAGAATAAATAATCATGAAGAGATTTGACACCTGGGTACCCAGGTGTGTGTGTGGGAAAGCATTTCTAGGCTATAAATTAGTGTTGTGTCTTCTAGGACAACTGACGCATTGTGTTCTGAAATATTACAATTCCTGAATCCTGTTTTTTATTTCAGATGGAAAAATTTAACACCTTTTGATACCTCATTTAGTTAAAATTTTTTAAAAGTACAATGTGTTATGCTTTAGAAGAATCAAATCATTGTTTTACATTGGTGACTATATCCCGTTATATGTCAGTTCACAGTGAAGGTGATACTTTAGGGAAAAATTTAAAGATTTATCTGACAAAATATTTAATATAACTAATTTTATATCTATAAATCAGTGGAACATACTTATAGATTAAAAAGTGACATTTATCCTATGTTTCACAGGTATTTATGAGATTTCACGTGTGTTATATAAGGCAGTGTTGACATATATATTCAATTTTTGGCTTACTATTTCAGTAAATATCTTGAGAATATGTTTAAGTTTGATTTGAACCTTTTTTGATTTTAGTATGTACTGAAATGCTTCTAGATTTCTATTTTGCTGAAGTGCGAGTGCCTTTGCTTCCAAGGAATGGGATTTTATTTTGAAATAGATGAAAACTAGAATGTCATTTTCTCTGATCAGTTCCCAGTTGAGTCTCTGCTCATACTTCTCTGTATTTGGGGGAGTAGACAAAAACAACCCATATCCTGGGAAGCATTCATTGTAGTGAGAAAAAATAAATTTCTAAAGAGACAGTTTTTCTTTTAATAGAAAAGATGTGGGGTTAGATTTTTTAAATATTAGACTCTGAAAATCATGAAATAGCATTTGGGTTTTTCTCAAGATTCAATAACATACAATGTTAATATCAGGGGTTCAGCATCCCCGGGCACCTCCACATTGCTTTGTGCATTTCTGTAGACAGATGTGCTGACTATACTCCTTCCTCCCGCTGTGTTAATACAAAGGCTACTGTGAGTCATGCCGATTAGGGGTAGGTGGGCGCTCTTCTTCTGGCTTTCTCTGTGACAATGACTCTTCTGTCCCTAGGCCCAGCGGTGGCACCAGGGCAATGAGCACTATGGGCGCTCTTGGCAAGCAGGCGATGTTGTGGGGTGTATGGTTGACATGACAGAACATACCATGATGTTCACACTGAACGGCGAAATCCTTCTTGATGATTCGGGTTCAGAGTTGGCTTTCAAGGACTTTGATGTTGGTGATGGTAAGTGTACTGCATCTTGTGTCGTTTTCAGGTTTGGGGCACAGTAAAGCTCTTTGTTCTGATGCCTCTTGACCAGCCATCTTGGTTTGAGGGTGAGCCAGCAGATGAGTTGCAGCTGTAGATCACAAGGTTGCCATGTGGCTTATTTGGTTCAATACCCTTGAAATTACTTTAGCAGAAACTCTCTCTCTGCTACTTAGCTAGGATTCCCATAAGGCAGAAATGGCTTTTATGAGTGTGAATAAGAAAATAAATGGCAGGCAAAAGGACAGTTTTCCACAAATATTAAATGTTCGTTTAGAACTTCCCTGTTTAATCAACTGCTTATGGCTTCTCTCTGTTCATTCATTTCAAAAAAAAAAAAAAAATGTAATGAGAACCTACCAAGTATCAGGCCCTCTGCTGGATGCTGAGAGGACAAAGCTGTCCTATCTTTATGCAGATGATAGAATACCAGGGGAAGTTCTCACTTGTGTAATTTCTATTCAGTGAATAAGTTCTAAAATAGAGAAATGCAGAAAGTTCTATGGAAGCGCCATGCAGGGAAAAAATACCTCTGCCTGTGGGGCTCTGAGATGACCTTGAACAGGGTCGTAAGAAAAGGACAAAAGCCCTTTATGAAGCAAATGGGAAGGTAGGTGTTCTTAGAGCTGTACTTTCAGTAGACTGGCCACATGGGGTTATTTGAATTTACATTAATTTAAGTGAAATAGATTAAAAAATTGAGTTGCTTAGTGGCACTTGCTACATTTCAAGTGCTCAGTAGGGTCCTATGGCTAATGGTGCCCTACTGGACAGCAGAGCTAGAGAACATTTACATCATCACTGGAAGTGTTCATCTAGAGCATATAAACAAGATAATATCTAACAAAATCTTTTATAAATATCTCATTTCAAAATGAGCTAACAGTTTTTTTCAAAATGGCTTTGAATATATCCTATTACTTGAATATATATATATATATATATATATATAGTCTTGGGTTTTAAGATATACCCCAATAAATACTTTTAATATTCTGTAAACTTGTTGCCAGTCCTCAAAAAGTTGGCCAGCTCATTATTTGCATTAAGTTCTGTAGTTATTCATTCAACAAGCTTTTGAGCAGGTATGACCATCATTTCTCAAACACAGGTTTGTGAAAATAATAGGAATTTTGCATTTTTATAACTTAATTTCTATTTTGCATACCTGCATCGCTGGATGGCGGGTGAAACTGATGCTGAGAACGCAGCCTCTGTGTACCGGTGCCAAATCAAATCTCAGAGCAGAGTTTTGGGTGAAGTAGAAAAGAATAACTTTAGTGCTTTGCCAGGCAAAGGGGGACACAGTGGGCTCCTGCTCTCAAAAACTGTGTGCCCCAACCTGGGAGGATTTGGTGAGGAGTTTTATAGCATTGGTTCAAGGATGGGGTTGCTGATAAGATTAGGGTGTGTGCAGGGCCTGCAGTCCTTTAATCTGGTCTCAGGTAATCTGATGAGTTTCTGTGGTTCCTTTAATCTGGCCTGAGGTGGTCTTCTTGAAGAGCTTCTCTGGTTCCTTTAATCTGGAATGAAGAATGCTGACATCTTCCCTTTTTCGGGGGTTTAGTTCTATAAAGAGCTTAAAGATATTGTTATATGTGTCCCTTGAGGTGGAACCAGGATCCTGTCCCAAGGCTGCACTATTGTTTCTTGGCTGTTCCTCCCTTGTTTCTGCATCCCCTCCCTTCCCTGATTAGCAACTGTTCAAATCTGCCCTTTGGAACTCAAGGAAGGTCCTGGAGGCTGGAGTCTGTTCCTTACAAACAAGAAACGGAAGACACAGAAAGGCCTTCGGCCCCAGGAGCCCCAAGGGTCCTGCTCGGTTTCAAAACTGACCCTCTAACCTTCCATTACCTATCTCCCCTCCTGTAGTATTGCTTTTAGCAGTGTCAGCATATCACAGGGAAGGTGGGAGAAGGACTTTTTTCTGTTATCTGTCTATACTGTCCACTACTATGGATATGACCTGAGATTTTGTGGTTTTTTTTAATTGGTTGTTATTTTAAAATGCTTGCATGTTATGCATTTCTTCTCATGAAGTTAAATTCTTGAAATGCCTATGTGAGTTTTACTTGTTTGATTTATATGACGTAGATTCACAGAATGATGTTAGAATTATAAACAATGCAGAATGCCTGTTCATACTATTTAAGCACATAATGTTCATGCTACAGCCCTGTCACAGAGACCAATTACCATTGTAGTGATGAGCTAGGCTCTGAGGTGAGTCTGAGTGGTGCAGTCATATAAACAACTTTGTTTTTTGACTTTACACTTCACGTAATTTTGAAAATTTTAAAAATGACTTGAAACTTATCCTGATAACTCAGTTATCGAGTTAATACAGCATTCTGATGAACTGTCTGAAAATTTTATGGCCCATCAGTTGGATTATTGTTGGATGTGTTGGGATGTATCCTTTTGGTCTCTAAGGCAGATGATAAATTTTATTTAGCCATGACCATTAACTATTAATTTTTTAGGAGTTAATCATAATTCCACATTTTCTGCCATAAGAAGGACTACAGAGTTTATGCATGCCTGTGACTTCCAAATGCTTTTTGGGAGTGGAATTTTTCCTATTCTTCCCTATTAACTTTACATAGCTTCTTAAAAAATACAGTGGAACTGCTCTGGGTAAAACTACAATGCGAGGCCCTGAGTTGAGCTCCCTAACTCACCCACCACCACTGAAGTGAGCTCTGGGGATATCTATGACTCACAGGAGCATGTTTGAGAAACCATTAATTTAGGAATATACTGTTGCTGCTGAAGTACTAAAGAGGTTTCATAAGTGCTGTATTTTGAAATTGTTATTATACCTAGCTTGTCTTTATGTCTGTGCCATGCTTGATTTGGTATTTTTTAACATCTTCATAATTTATTTTTGTTGCTGCAGAGATAGCTCAGTCATATGTAAAGCAATCAAAAGAACTGTGTGATAAGGCGGATAGAAAATTTTCTATATATAAAATATATACATATACATGCACGCACACTCTGCAGATCCTATCTGATCAGCTTGGTAGACAACATGGCTAAACATATTTTGATGTCTCTACCTTTTGTACAGCTTACACAACTGAAGTGATGTCTTGACCAGTATAAGTTGTTTCTAGATAACATCAAAAGGAAAATCACAAAAATCTTTGAAAGACTGATGGGGTCATCCAGTTAAATCCAGGTGGAGATACAGCCATACAGTTAGTTCCAGTGAGGGTCTGGTTATTCCATAAAGATGCAGGCAGGGCTCTTCTAAAAAGCTACAGATCTCTTTCCCATATAGGGACTGCACTTTCCCTCAGTGACCACAGACTTGACCTTAAAGCTCATATGTAAACTGGACAAAGAGCAAATTGCTGAGATACACTGCTCTCTGGTAGAAGAACAAGATCTGTTAGCCTCTCATCTCCCCTCAAAGGGCCAGAACTTACATGGTCGAGATCAAGAGCATTGTGTAGTGCTGGAGTGGAGTTTTCAGACTTTAAAAGCTATTTCATCTATGTGGCAGGTCCTCTTTTAGGATTCTCCCTTCTTTTTGATTAAAAAAAAAAATCTCTTCAGAATATCTCTAAGTAAAACAAAAGATTAATTGAATCTTCATTTTTCAAAGAGTCCTCTGGCTGTAATGTCAACAAAGGAATAGTGCTGACAAGTGCAGATGCCGTCCCTGGTAAGGTTTTCTGTGAATTTTTCCTCATCTCTTCCTACCATTGTACTGACAAACATTCAGGATCGAGAACGGGGAGAGCCCAAGAAAAGAGCTGGCAGTACCCTCTGTTGTAGGCAGAATTTTAAGACTGCAACCTCTAGGAGTCCTGATCCCTGGTGGACATGCCATGTATAACCCTCTCTTCTCGAGTGTGGGCAGAATATGAATATGACGGGGTATAGCTCTCATGATTAAGTTACTAACCAGTTGACTTTGAGTTAATCAGCTGGAGATTAGCCATATGGGCCTGACCTAATCAGGTGAGCTCTTAAAAGAGATTGGTTCCTTCTTGAAGTCAGAGAGATCCAAAGTGTGAGATAAAATCTTCTCCTGGACTGGAAGGAACAAACTGTTGTGGTGTGAGAGGGCCACACGGTGGAAATCTGAGAACAGCCCCTGATTGATAGCTGGCAAGAAAAAGGAGACCTCAGTCCTACAACCACAAAGAACTGAATTCATTTAACAACCAGGGAGCTGGAAAGAGGATTCCGAGCCTCAGATGAGAACACAGTCCAGCCAGTACCTTGATTTCATCCTCATGACGCTAAGCAGAGAACCCCAGTCATGCCATACCTGGACTTCTGACCTATAGAACTAGGAGATAATAAATGGGCATTATTTTAAACTGATAAGTTTGTGGTAGTTTGTTCAACAGCAATGGAAGCAAATACATTGACCAATACATTTTTAGTTTCAACTGAGTCTTCAGACTCGCAAAACTATCAAAGGGCATCCTTAGTGTCTGTCTACTCAGAAAGGTAGAGAACAGGAATTAATGCTTGCGAATTGGTCTACCTCAAGCATTTCTCTTTGTCAGGAATCTTTAGATGTATTCCCCCAGTCCATACACAGTTAACTAATCAGGAGTTAATTTTATCACAAATCAAGTTGCCCGTAACATAGAAGACATTCTAACTTTTACCCACAGAGATCTGGTAGCCAAATGAGATATGATGCCCCATAGCAAGAACCTGAAAGGGGTTCTTCTGATTGATCCAGAGTCTAGTTCATCTTATCAAAGCCAGAGATGATTCCATATCAAATTTGAGACTGAAGCTTTTTTTTAAAATGATAATTTTTATATGGAGCATGCCTTGATATACTTCCTCAGGAGCCCAGTGGAGATGATTCTTACCATGTTAGGTGGGGGACAAGAACAGGGCTAGTAGAGAATAAATATATTTTTGTATATCTTACCACATTGTTCTTTTGATTGCTTTACTAGCCAATATATTTATGTCTGAGCTGACATTCTCTGTAGCAATAAGAAGAAATGATGAAGATGGTAAAAATCCCAAATCAAGCATGGCACAGATATAAAGACAGATAGATGTGAGAGGAATTTAAATATAGAGCATTTATAAACTCTTTTAGTACTTTAGTTTATTCTTGTGCTAAAAAGGCTCTCGTCCTAAATTGGTTTTCAAACTCGTAATAGACAAGAAAAAGAAATTGGAAATGTTAAGAATTGGAATAAGAGGAACAACAATCTATAATTATTTGCAGATAATTTAATCATTTGCAGAGAAAACCCTATAGAATCTACAGACATTACTAGGAATAACTGGAGCATTTAGCAAGGTAGCATTTCTATGCTAACAGAAAACCTGGAAAACTAAATTAAATAGAAGATACCATTTACAGTAACATCAGGTGTTTTCAGTAATCACTAGTTATCACTTTAACAGAAGGTGTACAATACTTTTACAGAGAAAATCACTGAACTTTATTGAGAGGTAAACTTTACTATGAAATGTATCATATATGGTCAACTGATCTTTGACAAGCATAACAAAAATGCATAGTGAGGATAGTGTCATCTCTTTCATAACTGGCGTTGGGATAATAGGATATTCATATGCAAAGGATGAAATTGGACCCTTATCTAATTTTGAACCACACAGAAAATGTTTTTGTGACTGTGCACAACATGATTTTTGACTATACACAAAAATCAACTCAAAATGGGTTAAAAACTTAAACATTAGACTTGAAACTGTAAAACCCGAAGAAGAAAATATAGGGGAGAAGCTATTTGACAATGGCCTTGGCAGTGATTTTTTCAACCACAAGAAAAGTCAACAAAAGGAAAAATGGACAAGTGGAATTAAACTAAAACCTTTCTGCACAACAAAGGAAACCATGAACACAACGAAAAGGCAACCTATGGAATGGGAGAAAATATTTGCAAATCATATATCTCATAAAGGGTACTCCAAAATATATAAGGAACTCCTGCAACTCTGTAGCACAAACCAAAACCAAAACCAACCAAACAAAAAACAAATAACCCATTTTAAAAATGGTCAAAGAAACTGAACAGATATGTAAAGTGCTCTCCATCACTAATCACCAGGGAAGGGCAAGTCAAAAACACGAGATATCATCTCACACCTGTAAGAACATTTATAGTCAAAAAAACCTGAAGGTAACAAATGTTGGTGAGGGTGTGGAGAAAAGGGAACCCTGGTGCACTGTTGGTGGGAATGTAAATTGGTGCAGCCACTGTGGAAAACAGTATGGAGGTTCCTCAAAAAATTAAAACTATAACTACCATATGCTCCAGCAAAACCACTTCTGGCTATAGATCTGAAGGAATAGAAATTAGGATCTCAAGGAGATCTCTGCACTCCCATGTTAATTGCAGGATTACTCACAATAGCCAAGATATGGAAACAACCTAAGTGTCTATGGATAGATGAATGAATAAAGAAAATGTCTGTGGTATTTTGCTATGGCAACCCGAGGAAACTAATACACGACCCCTCTGCGCTTATATCCCATACTCATCTAGAACCACTTTCAATTTACTCTTATGTGCAAGAGCTTAGTGTTAGCAGTAATTTGAAGAACTAATCATATCCTTAATTTAAAGCAAGGCAGAGAGTCATATAACATCTTGCCTGATGGTGAAAGAACAGTTATTTTGTCTGGAGGTTACCTGCGTTTTACAAAGTAGGCTCTGGGATATATCTTGCGTTGTGTAAATGTCTCATTACACTGGAGCTTTTTCAAGCTTGTCAGCTCTTCTGTAAGTAAAGATTATCTCAGGGCCCTCGGGTTCTACACCTGTAATGATTCTAATCAAATCCAGAAAGGATGCTTCTGATTCTGTATCTGCCACTTGAAAGGACAGTGAGCAAAACTGAATTCCTGGTGCTGAGACTGCATGGAATTCCTTTCCTTGGCAGAAAACCAGAAGAATATTTTTGTAATTAAAATACCTGCATAGCTTTAGGCAGAAAAGACCTCTAAGGAAAAAGAGAGGGTTAACTTTCCATTATTGATTTTATTTTGCTGCCTTTAAAAAAAGAAAGAGGGCTTCCCTGGTGGCGCAGTGGTTGAGAGTCCGCCTGCCGATGCAGGGGACACGGGTTCGTGCCCCGGTCTGGGAAGATCCCACATGCCGCGGAGCGGCTGGGCCCGTGAGCCATGGCCGTTGAGCCTGCGCGTCCGGAGCCTGTGCTCCGCAACGGGAGAGGCCACAACAGTGAGAAGCCCATGTAACGCAAAAAAAAAAAAAAAAAAAAAAAAAAAAAAAAAAAGAAAGAAAAAACCAGAATATAGAACCATCAGTCTATACTTATAATACAATATTCTTTTTACCCTCAGTTGAAATATGCACTATTTGGCAGATGTGTATGGCTCATCCAGAAGAGTAGCTGTCAACACGGTGTGAAATAAGGTTGGGTCTGTACTGTCCCAAATACCTACCTTCCTGGCTCCATCATAACATCTGTCCATTCTGTCACTAGTGACATTCTGTACAACTTGCTGTTGGTACAGACCTGGGACCTAGGTTTGTATCAGACCCGGGAAAGTAACGTTATTGGGAATCACCCTAATTAAAAGTAAACTATTTTTGAAGGAAGGAAGAAGTTAGGACTATGACTCACTGCAGTGGAGCAATTCAAACAGTCAGGGAATTGGGTTGGGACACTACATATTTTGAGTGAAGATAAAGACAGTTATAAAGTGGTAGACAAATTCTAAAGAGT
The DNA here is from genome assembly GCF_949752795.1 of Hyperoodon ampullatus. Taxonomy (NCBI): domain Eukaryota; kingdom Metazoa; phylum Chordata; class Mammalia; order Artiodactyla; family Ziphiidae; genus Hyperoodon; species Hyperoodon ampullatus. The sequence continues at coordinate 116,575,404 of NC_136914.1, read as the reverse complement.
ATGAAGATGATGGAAACCAGCATAATCAGTCTCATAGTTTTCTCTGGAATCAGAAAGGGAAGCTATCCTAGAAACACTCTGGATATTTCCACGAATGAAACTCTTAAATATGTACTACATTCATGGAATACTTCAAGCAGTGAGGAGATTTTTAATACTTAGTGTTAAATTTCAGATTATTATTTAATATACATCTTTTGAGCTTATGTGTATGTAATCTAAACAACATGTTGTTTCGGGAAATTCATTGTGAAATGATTGGGGAATTCAGTGAAAATCAAACTGCTTAGCCTAAACTGATCAGTTAATTGACAGTTAAATTTTATATATTGATGAACAGAGGAAATTTCTACCTTATAGACCATTTTGAGAATGAATAAAGTTGGTAGGTGGTTAATGAGGTAATTTCTGTATATACTAGCCTATCTGCAAATTGGCAGTTTTGCATATAATGAATGTATGTTTGAGGTACTAGAAGGAGTAATACAGATGTACAACACCAATGGCTTATTTACAACACCAATGGCTTATTATTTATGAATGCTATAGAGCCAAACAGCAAGATTTAATGTTTAAATTATACTGAAAAGATCAAGGAATCAGAATAAAGGATGTCAGAACCCTGTGTATATTAAACGTTCTTTTTTTCTGGATTTGGACTGGTGGAAAGAATGTGATGGCTTTAAAATGATATTCAAGGTCAAACAAAAATTCTACTGCTTTGATTATCTGAAATAAACCAAGAGCCAGGAAGAAAGTATGGGAATGTCCCTATTGTGCCAGCATTGATGTTACAGAGTCCATGCACTAAAGATGCATTTGCATCATGGAAAATTCCCTAAGACTTCACTTAGCATAATTCCTTAATCCATTTTTGAAGCCAACATGAAATAGAAGCAACAAATATCATGTCTGAAGCCCTGGGTTCTAGACCCTATTGTGAAAATCATTCTTCCCATATGATCTTGGGCAAATGGCCAGCCCCTCTGTTTTCATATCCTTAAAATAAAAAAATACTAATTGTACTAATTGGAAATGGTCTTTTCATGCCCCTTGCAAGTCTAAAGAGCCCAAAAATCTAAGGCAAGTGTTTTTTGTTTTTGTTTTTCCCTCCTTCTCTGCATTTTTTTTTTTTTTTTTGCGGTACGCGGGCCTCTCACTGTTGTGGCCTCTCCCGTTGCGGAGCACAGGCTCCGGACGCACAGGCTCAGCGGCCATGGCTCACGGGCCCAGCCACTCCACGGCATGTGGGATCTTCCTGGACCGGGGCACGAACCCGTGTTCCCTGCATCGGCAGGCGGACTTTCAACCACTGCGCCACCAGGGAAGCCCCCCTCCTTCTCTGCATTCTTGATTCAACTTTTAGCATCCCATTTAACTAGCTGTAGGACCTTAGACAAGATGATTTAACATCTTAGTTGTTTCCTCATCTTGAAAAATGGGGTTAATATTTAATAATAAGTGGGAGGTCTTCTCTGGCAGTCCAGTGGTCAAGACTCCATGCTTCCACTGCAAGGGGCATGGGTTCAATCCCTGGTGGGGGAACTAAGATCCTGCATGCCGCACAACGTGGCCAAATTTAAAAAAAAAGCATGATAATAATAATAATGAATGGGAAAGTGCTTATACATTGTCTGGCAAATAGTATGCCACCAGTAAATGTTACCCTTCCTTCTGATCAAATAACTCAAATTTACATGTTAGTATAATATCGGCCATTTTTGTCTGCTTTTGGCCGTTTGGTTTGGCTTGTAAATGTTGATTCCTATCTGTATTTTAGAAAATTTGAAATCTGAGATCGTATATTCTTAGGAAAAGCTGGTATGCTTGTGATCTGCTTTATCTTCTTTTCACACCGGCCTCTCAGCGCCACATCCTGTGACTGCCAGTTCTTTTGCTGGACTTGCATGCTCCCAACACACCCCTCTGCTCAGGAGCAAAGAGGCTTCTCAACGGAGAAAGTTAAAATTTGCTGTAGCCATCTGTCTTTTGTTGGAGGAAGCAGTTTAGCCGTAAGCTGTAGCTACTGTTTTAACAGATTTACAAATAGCTAGGGCGGGTCTGGCACAGGCCCAAGTAACCAATTGGACTCATGTGTACTAATTTAAGACCCACTGCCAGGAAGAAAACTTCCCTTAGATACATCAGACTTTGTTATTTGCAGGGTGTCAGTTAAGATAACTGGAATAGAAGATCGAGAACACAAAGGACAGGAAGGTAGGACCAACATTTCACCTGTGCCGGGGGTTGTGTGTGAATTTGTGGAAGTCTGTTTAATTGGGTTGGAATATTTTTGTGTTCAGCATACCTCAAGCTAATAAAGAATTGAACCTCAGTTATCATGTTTTGCTGTGGGAAATGATTAAGAGTGAGGTCATTTATCAACTTGTCTTGTGTAATTCATGGCAAAACATTCCATCAGTCCTGATAGCATTTATGATTTCCTGACATTGTGTTATGTATATTGGTAACTATTTATTTATTCTTTATCTGCCTTCTCTACATAAAGATAAGCTCCGGAAAGGTAGGGACTCCTTTTTGTTCTGTTCACAGCTGTATTTCCAGTGCCTAGAATAGTGCTTGGTACCTGGTCGGTGTTCTTTAGATATTTGCCAAATGGAGGGACCTGATACACAATGTTTGAATATTGAAAACTTAGAGCAGGAGTTGGCAAACTAATGTCTGAGGGCCACATCCAGCCTGCCGCCAGCTTTTGTGAGTAAAGTTTTATTGGAACACAGCCATGCTCCTTTGTTTACATACTGTCTGTGGCTGCTTTTGTGCTCTAACACAGGCTTGAGTAGTTTTCACAGAGACCATATGGTCCAGGAAACCTAAAATCTCTACTCTCTGGTGATTACAGGCCTGAATTAAAGCATGGAGCTTGAGATCTGGCAGACCTGGGTTTATTTTCTGGCCACTTAGCTGTGATTTAAGCCGAGATTGGACTTAAATCACTGGAAAAAGATAATAATGATTCCTGTCTCAGTGAATGGTTGTTAAGGGTCACTGAGATGAACACTCAGGGAATTAGCTGCTGTTAGGGAGCCTTGTGTGGTAAGCATTTCATCTGTTGTCAGCACATTTATTTGCAGGGCATTGGCCAAATGGAAGTGACTGAGGCCTGGCCCTTTCCCATGTGGCCACTGAAAAGTACCTGGAGTTTTTCCTCCACTCTCTATCTGCTTTGATACCATTGCCATGTTGTTGTTCCTGCTGTGATATGCTAATTTTAAAAATGTAGTTTTTAGAAATATCTGTTGTTTTATTATCATAACAGCTATTAAAATTGCATCTTCTGAAGTCAGAATACAATTTAATTTTTATTAAGTTCTACTTCATTTACATTACAAAGAGAAAAAAAAGCATAATTTCTACTTATGGATGTACTTTCGCAGATAAATTCCTTTAAAGGAGACCAAAACGCTAAAGCAGTGAAAAAACCATCTACTGCTATAAGCTAATGAAAAATTATCTATTATCTTTCATAAAATTAATATATTCTTTTTGAGCATTTGGAAAATACAAAGGAGTATAAGAAAATGGTTAAAAATTATATTCCCACTACCCAGAGAGAAATTTGACTTTTAATGTGTTTTTCTCCCATTTAAAGGTTTGAGATGTAAAAATAATTTTTGCCACCTTTTTTAAACTTAATATTATATATAATATGTTGTCCTAAGGCATAAAAGTATTTTAAGCATAACTTGTGGTATTTTTACCAATATCATATTTTGAGAAATGTCAGCCTTTTAGAAAAGTGCAAGAATAGTGCAATGTACACCTGTGTACGCTTCACCTGGAATCACCAGTTTTTAAATGTTGCCATGTTAGTTTTACCTCCCTGTATAGTTTTATTTTGGTGAGCCCTGAACATGACTTTTAATGACTACACCTATTTAATCTTATGTATGTATCATAATTAACCATTCTCTTATTACACCTGTTTAGTTTTTTTTTTTTTTTTGTGGTACGCGGGCCTCTCACTGTCGTGGCCTCTCCCGTTGCGGAGCACAGGCTCCGGACGCGCAGGCTCAGCGGCCATGGCTCACGGGCCCAGCCGCTCCGCGGCATATGGGATCCTCCCAGACCGGGGCACAAACCCGTATCCCCTGCATCGGCAGGCGGACTCTCAACCACTGCGCCACCAGGGAGGCCCTGTTTAGTTTCTTTTACCTCTTTTTTTTCCATTTAAAATTGAGTTTAGTGAGCATATATATTAAGCACTATACATACAGGATCTTGTTTTTAAAACCATAACCCTAGTGGGTAGATATTACAAAAGAAAGGATTAAAGCTTAGGGAATTTAAGTAACTTGCCAAGAAGTGGTGGAGCTGAAACTTGAATCCAGGTCTCTTGGATTCCAAAGTCCCTGTTCTTAGTCATTTCCCAGGACTGCCTGTCTGCCCTCTACTTAGATGGTGACTCTTCTGCAAAATCTTCCTGAGTTGATCTCTCTACTCTTCCTCGGCTCTTAGCACTCCCTCTTTTTAGATGGGTCAGTAGCTTATTTTATTACTTCTTTGCTTGTCTCCCCACCGTATTAGACTATGAGAACATTTAGCTGGGTCTGTGTTAGTGACCTAGTATTCCCTGTTTCTGGCACACAGTAGCTGCTCAATAAACGTCTGTTGGATAAAGAAATGCATAGGTGAAAGTGTCTTAATGCATATTGCTAAATCACTTTTCAGCACTCCTGTACTAGTGTAATTTTATTGGCAAGATTGGTACCGAGCTCACTGCACACTCACTAGCAATGAGAACTTGAACTTCAGCAACTTGAAGAACATGTTGTTTGGACCATTTTATATCCACATCATTCTTCCACCTTTCTATACGAGAAAGATGTAGGTATATCCCATTTCCTTAAATGAATATTTTATTTTTACGAAGGCTGTCGTTTGTTGTCATCATAAAATACATATTCATTGAAAAGAATTGTTAAATTGAAAGAGATAAAAAGAGGGAAAAAGCATTAAAAATTCCACCATTCTGAAACTTTTTTGATTTAAAAAAACCCCTTCTGGTGTTTTTGCATCTTTAAAAATAAGCCATATGTTCCATCCTTCTTTCTCGAAATAATACATACTGTGAATATTTTCCTATATATTAATGAACCTTTGAAAACCAGATTTTCAAAAGCTAAGTAGTATACCATCTCCAGGAAAAGAAAAACACATATTTATTGTCCAAACAGTATTCTATGATTGTATACATAGCCATAGTGAACAGTTTAGGACACAAATCTTTGAGTACAACACTAAATACTTGATTTTTTAGATGAAAATATATCAGACATACAGAAAAGTTCAGATATTAAAATAACGAACACCCAAAGATCTACTCTACAGATATTTAAAGGTATCCAGTAACTTCACTTTTAGAGTAGGAACTCCAACTACATATAAAGTGGTTAGAAAGAAAAATGTTTAGCATCAGCAGAGATGTTTCTGCCTTGGTATCCCCTAGTTTATGTCAAATGAATGTTAGGTTTTCCAGTTTGTGCAAATGTAGTTCAAGCTGTCTCAGATCTATTGCATTTATCCAATCCTTTTCTTTGATTCCTTTGGGGACACTTATTTAAGACAACTTTCCTTGACTACTGCATCAAGAGCTGGCACAGCTGCAGACACAGCTGTGGCTTTTTTAGTTTTAGCTAGAAACTCATCATTCACACTTCCTTGAACCCAGCTGGATGTGTTCTTGCTTCCCGGTTGGTAATGCTATGATTCAACTGTTTATTTAAATATATATTGATGATACAAACTGGATAAAATCATTATGAATTATCAGATGTAATTTCTATTGTCTTATGCTGTCTTGAGAGTTATACATTGCTTTCACTGCCACTAATTTCAACAAGGAAAGAAATGGACATCATAATGGTAGAAATCTGTCAGCTTATTCTGAGGATCCCCTGCTTTTTTGATCTGCAAGTTAGATCCTCTAATTTGTAGTCTGCATCCCAATACTGACCTTGTTTATTGTGCTGACTACTTGAACTTTCATGTAAAATATTACAGAAAGATATGAAGAGTAGGTAAATGCCCCCTCCACTGAAAAGTATCGTCTCATCCCCTTACCAGACAGTTGATTCCAAAGAACTCAAACAATTAACATAATTAATGTAGTTTCCCCTTTTTATTTAATAGTGGAAAGATTAACCATCCCTGCCACACATTGAAATATTTTTTTTCTTCATTGCTCATTGCTGTTGCTTTTGATTTAGTTTCTTGTTAACTTTTAACTTTTCGATTTCTTATCTTAGCTATTTATGTTAATTTTACATTACCCTGCTTAATCTATACCAACAGTGACATTGAAGGGAAAGGGACAGATGGAGGAGTTTCAGTAGGATTTTAGCAGCTACTTCTGAATTCTTATTTATATGTATATTTTCTACGCTTAGATCTAGGGTACCCTAGGGGAAAAAAAAGAGGCAAAATTCTCTTCAAAGATCAAAAGCAGCTACAAGTGAACGAACACCTTTAAAAATGTGGCCTCCAATCCTTTTTTTTTTCTTCTTCTTTGAGTTACATGTAAAGCTCGGCTGTATTTGATGTTTGCACATTTCAGGCTCTTTGGCAATGCGCTTTGGCACTTAACTTCTTTCTCATTTTCCCTCTGCAAGAGAGTCACCTGCACTTCGGAGCTGGGAGGCTGTGAGGAGGGGGTTTTGGTCCCCAGGATTTCCAGAGGACTCGGGGCCGCTTAGTAGTTACCTCATTTTACAGAAGTCCAGGGTGGAAGAAGGGACTTAGCTCAGGCCTGCATTTAAGGAATTATGATGCCAAGAGCAAATACTGGTCTTCTGATCCTCACATTTAATACTTAGTGTCCGTGGTCTCTTTACCCCACTATTGTTTTTACCTCAGGGCAACGGTTCTCACAAAGGTAAGAGTTTTAGAGCAATACTTTTGGTGATTCCATGCTAAAAGGATCTTATACGAATGATACTGAAGATTTTGATGTATTTTTTTTCTTCCCAGGATTCATACCTGTATGTAGCCTTGGAGTGGCTCAAGTGGGCAGGATGAACTTTGGAAAGGATGTCAGCACCTTGAAATATTTCACCATCTGTGGCTTACAAGAGGGCTATGAACCATTTGCCGTTAACACGAACAGGGATATTACCATGTGGCTAAGCAAGAGGCTTCCTCAGTTTCTCCAAGTTCCATCAAACCATGAACATATTGAGGTTTGCTTTTCCTTTAAAAATCAGACCATTGCCAAAAACCAGGAGTGGGTGTTCCTACTTGGACAGTTGCTGGCATTTCCTTAAAATGATGTCTCTGATGTGTTCCACTGTAGGAGAATCTAAGGACAGGATTACCCTCTGATTTTAGGTACTTCTGAGAGGCTGATTAGACTGATTACCTACAGTTAATCCTCGAACAACTTCGGGGTTAATCTGCATATAATTTATAGTCGGCCCTCTGTATCCACGGTTTCAGCCAGTCATGGATTATGTAGTGCTGTAGTATTTACTATTGAAAAATATCCACATATAAGTGGATCCAGGCAGTTCAAACCTGCGGTGTTCAAGGGTCAACTGTATATACTTCTTTTCTTATGTAGGCAGTGTCAGGCTCAATCTGAATATATACAGTTTTAACATGAATTTCCCAAATCATCTTCTGAGTTAGAAACAGAACTGTGAGTATGTCTGTAACACAGCAATTTAATGATCTCATTTATGAAATTATGCCATGGGCGGGCCATGTTTTGTGTTGTAAAGGTGTGATGCACGTTAGGGTTTTAGAATCAGGAAACTGACAGTGATGAGCATTTGAACAATCACGTCTTCATTTGTTAGGTGACCAGAATAGACGGCACCATCGACAGTTCCCCGTGTTTAAAGGTCACTCAGAAGTCCTTTGGCTCTCAAAACAGCAGCACGGATATCATGTTTTATCGTCTGAGCATGCCCATCGAGTGCGCGGAGGTCTTCTCCAAGACTGCGGCTGGAGGGATCCCTGGCGCCAGTCTCTTTGGGCCCAAGAATGATTTGGAGGATTATGATGTGGATTCAGACTTTGAGGTTCTAATGAAGACAGCTCATGGCCATCTGGTGCCAGATCGAGTGGACAAAGACAAAGAAGCTACAAAACCAGAGTTTAACAACCACAAAGATTATGCTCAGGAAAAGCCCTCTCGTCTGAAACAAAGGTCATTGATACATGCAAAATGATTTTAAATTTTTTTTTAATTTTAATTTTTTAATGATTTTAAATATGTAGTTATTACGTTAGGGGATCACAGGAGAGGGTAATAGTGGGTAAGGGATTTCCAAGGTCAATTTTTTCTTCCTCTTCCTCCTTCTTTATGTACCAAGGATTCTACAGAAGGAAAAGCAGCCTGTTGGCCATCTAATTTGTTACCACTAACAATCTATCTAAAGAGTTACTTTTTCTATTATTATTTTTTTTTTTTTGCTGTACACGGGTCCATGAAATAACTTGCCTTTTCCAACCTTCCCCAGCCCCTGGTCATCACCATTTTACTTTTTGTTTCTATGAATTTGACTGCTTAAATACCTCATATAAATGAAATCATACAGTATTTGTCTTTTTGTGACTGACTTATCTCATGTAGCTTAATGTCCTCAAAGTTCATATGTGTTGTAACATATGTCAGAATTCCCTTCCTTTTTAAGGCTGAATGATATTCCAGTGTGTGTATATACACCACATTTTGTTTATCCATTCATCCAGTGATGGACATTTAGGGTGATTCCACCTCTTGGTTATTGTGAATCATGCTATTAAGAACTTGGGTGTGCAAATATCTTTTCACAACCCTACTTTCAATTCTTTTGGATATATACCCGGACCTGGGATGCCTGGTACTTCTGTATTTAAATTTTTTTTTAAATAAATTTATTTATTTTATTTATTTATTTTTTTGGCTGCGTTGGGTCTTCGTTGCTGCGAGTGAGCTTTTCTCTAGTTGTAGTGAGCGGGGGCTACTCTTTGGTTCGGTGCGCCGGCTTCTCATTACAGTGGCTTCTCTTGTTGCAGAGCACGGGCTCTAGGCACACGGGCTTCAGTAGTTGTAACTCGCGGACTCTAGAGCGCAAACTCAGTAGTTGTAGTGCACGGACTTAGTTGCTCCATGGCATGTGGGATCTTCCTGGACTAGGGCTCAAACCCATGTCCCCTGCATTGGCAGGTGGGTTCTTAACCACTGCGCCACCGGGGAAGCCCTATATTTAAATTTTTGAGGAAAAAAATTTATATTGTATTCCATAGCAGTTGTACCATTTTACAATCCCATCAGCACTGCACAAGGGTTCCAATTTCTCCAAGTCCTTGTCAACCCTTGTTACTTTCTGGTTATTTGATAGTAACCATCCTAATGGGTGTGAAGTGATATCACATTGTAGTTTTGATTTCCATTTCCCTGATGATTAGTGATGTTGAGCATCTTTTCATATGCTTATTGCTCATTTGTATAACATGTTTGGAGAAATGTCTATTCAAGTTCTTGGCCCATTTGTTGATTGGGTCATTTGCATTTTTGTTGCTGAGTTGTAGGAATTCTTTGTATATTCTAGATGTTAACCTTATCAGATATATGATTTGTATTTTCTCCCAAGAGTTAGTTTTTAAGATGTTTATATTTACATTACTGGTTGAACCTTAGAGTATTCTCTCTAAATAGTACTTTTGAATGGATAAGAAGGTAGATTGTTTTAGCATCCTTTCTTACACTAAATATGAAATTCTCAACCTCAACACTATTGCCACTCTGGGTTAGATAATTATTTATTGTAAGCGTCTGCCTTGTGCATTGTAGGATGGTTAGCAGGATCCCTCCACCAGTAGATGCTAGTGGCACCCCTCCCCCACCAAGTTGTGACAACCAAAAATATCTCCAGATATTGCCAGATGTCCTCTTGGGAGCTAATCATCCTGGCTGACAACCACTCTACTAAGTTAATTATATGTTTATATTTGAGATAGGCAGAACATTTTAATGTTGCTTATTCCTAGTCCTCTACTATATTCCAGATTTTTGCTTAGAAGGACAAAGCCAGATTACAGCACCAGCCATTCTGCAAGACTCACAGAAGACGTCCTGGCAGATGAGAGGGATGACTATGATTACTTGATGCAAACGTCCACGGTATGAGGTTGCATCTTTTGTCATTTATTTCTATTTGTCAGTGATCATGCTCTGCATTTCAAATAGTTAACATGATTCGTACTATTTAGCAAGCTTATTTTTAAAATAATTATTCACTTATATCTTGGGGACTGAAAAGTTGAAAGATGTATGTATATTCTAATGGATATTATGCAGTAAGAGAGCTATTTTAGGAAAAATAATCCTTAATGGCCCCCTCAGTCCTGATTTTGTTCTCCTCTTTCTTGACAGCACTTTATTTGCCACTTAAGTTTTCCAAGTACATTTTGCAGTTTCTTTTGTCTCAGTGATATGTCTGCAAGATCATTTATCATACTTTGTTAGAGGTCAAGGTGTGCTGTCTGCCATTTTGAATTTTTAAAGCACTTCTCATAAAACACCAAATGGAAAAAAAATATATAGCTGTGTCCCTTTTAGAGTTCCCCCATATTTGAACTTGACTTTCACGTATCAGATCTGAACTATTTCAAAGTGATTTTAAGGGTTCAAAATATTATGTTAGTGATAGCATATTCAAGGTATAAAACAGGTATAAAAGCTGTAGCATAGATTATTGTTCTTGTGTCAGCTTGAAGAATTCAAAGCTTACCCGTGTAATGGACTGATGATTTTATCACATAAACATACTATATATGTACTCCCCCATCCATTCATACTTGGAAGTATAAAAAGCTTCAGACCATCTTTTGCTCAGATAGTCTTTTCTCTTTTTCCCATTATTTCTGCAATAATTCAGGATCTCTGTTTTAAGACTTTTCCTTCGCCACGTCAGTCCTTTGTGCCTATAACATTTTACTTAGGCCAAAGGATTTTTTTTTTTTTTTTTGCTGCTTTAAGCTTTGGGTTTTGTTGTTGTTGTTATAGCATAATTGAATATACTATTATTAGTATGGAATATACTATTATTTTCTTTTTTATTGAGGTATAGTTGATTAACAATGCTGTGTTAGTTTCAGGTGTACAGCAAAGTGATTCAGTTATACATTTGTGTATATTGCATTGACCAAAAAGTTTGTTCGGGTTTTTCCATAAGATGTTACAGAAAAACCCAAATGAACTTTTTGGCCAAGCCAATATTTTTTTCAGATTCTTTTCCATTATGTTCATTACAAGATATTGAATATAGTTCCCTATACTGTGCTATACAGTAGGACCTTCTTGTTTATCCTTTCTACATATACCAGTTTGTATCTGCTAATTCCAAACTCTCAATCCATCCCTCTCCCACCCCCCTCCCCTTGGCAATCCCCAGTCTGTTCTCTATGTCCATGATTCTCTTTCTGTTCCATAGATAGGTTCATTTGTGTCATATTTTAGATTCCAAACTAAGTGATATCATATGGTGTTTGTCTTTCTCTTTCTGACTTACTGCATTTAGTATGATAATCTCTAGTTGCATCTATGTTGCTGCAAATATGCCAAACGATTTTAAACAAAGACATATCTTCTTAGACATTGCAAGTCAAAGTTTTGTTTCTTTTTACTTCACCAATACTTGGTGTTGCTATCTCGACAGTACTATTACTCAGTGAGAATCTTTCCTGGACAAGAACCTGCCAACGTCTGGGTGGGCTGGATCACATCCGATTTCCATCAGTATGATACAGGCTTTGACTTGGACAGAGTTCGTACAGTGACCGTGACTCTAGGAGATGAAAAAGGAAAGGTGCATGAAAGGTTGGTTTTCCTCGATTTCTTACATGAATGACATTTGATAAAAATGTTGATAAACCTAGGCATTTTTTTTCTCTTGGATTTTATGTCCAAGATAATATTCTGTTTATAGGAACAGTGTAATCAGACCGTTAATGTCCATGTCCTTTTTGTTACTCATACAAGCCAGTAAGGAATCTGAATATATTAAAAGTGCAAAATCTTATAAAGTAAGAGCAGTGCATCTTTTTGGGGTAATAATCATATATTCCTTCAGGTGACATCGCACACGACTAATGACTTGGGTTACCATTACTTAGCCATTGTTTGAGGATTAGAGACGGGTGACTGTGAGGCATTTAACCTGTGGTCTGATCTGTACCTTGGGAACTGGTTAGGAGGTGGGGAGAAAAAGGTGAAGACAGTGTGGGCTAGTGGTTTAGACCAGGTGGACGCATTCGAACTCAGACTGAGGAGCCGTGGGTTCTTTCCTCAGCTTTGCCATTGACTCGCTGTGTGGCTTTGGGTAAGTCAGTTACAGTTTCTGTGCCATCCTTTTTCATTTATAAAACAAACCAAACTCAAACCAAACTTCAAAAAAGTGAAGAAGGCTATCTTCCTTGCAGAATAAGACAAGAGAAGATCTGGCCATCTGTATCTACTTTGTGTGCCCGTGCATCCTCTCTGATCTGCTGTGATGGGTCTCCTAGAAAGAGCCCCCCCCATAATGTTGCTTTTCTTTTATACCTGCACCATCATTTTTGGTGACCGGAAGCTCCCTCCCCTGCTTTCAGGTTGTAACACTTGAACCGCAGTGAACTTAGCACTTGAGACAGTGAGCCTAGCAGAAATTCTCCAATGAACAGTGCTTTACGTCAGTAGGGGGGGCCCCAAACCACCTGTTTCCAGGAATATTCTGAGGGATATATTTGAGTTTCAGAGATGGGGACAATGAAAGGAGATAATAAAGGGATATGATATCTGACTGATGTTTTTGGTGTAGGAAATACAGGCTAGGGAAGTTGTTGAATCTTACATAAATAGAGCATAGAAACACAGCCATCTTTTGACTATTCAGAAACTGACTTTATCTCCGCCTTCTTGCTCTTTTCCTCCCACTTGCCTGTGTTTGCCCTTTTTGCCAGCCTCATTCATACATGCACTGCACAGGAGTAGAGAAAGGGAAGGAGGTGAAACTCAAATCACTTAAGTTTGCTACTATCTCTGGTAAAGGTTTTGTTGAGAGTGAAACTCAGGTGGGGTTTGTTGTTTATACCACAGATCTTGTGCACTTCCCAGCTAAGTCTGTCTCTCATAACAGATCACCAGGAATTGTCCAGAAAGGGGCTTAAATTTAGCCAAATTTTATATCTGTCGAATCACTGACAGCTCACATAGAATTGGCCTAAAGACTTTGATAGTGTTCAGAAACAGGTGCTTCTCATCTCAGAACAAGTGGTTAAAAAAAAAAAAAAACCCACGAGATTTGTGACCACCTAGAGGGGTGGGAAAGGGAGGGTGGGAGGGAGACATAAGAGGGAGGAGATGAGATATAGGGTTGTATGTATATTTATAGCTGATTCACTTTGTTATAAAGCAGGAACTAACACACCATTGTAAAGCAATTATACTCCAATAAAGATGTTAAAAAAAAGCCATGAGAATGAAAATTACCAATTTGGATGATTATTACATAGTTAAACTTTGTGTGTGTGTGTGTGTGTGTGTGTGTGTTAGTTTCTGCTTTATCATAGTTAAACTTTTTTGAACCTCAGAAAAAGGTCCAGTTTGGTTTGAGTTTTTGGAGGGAAGATGCAGGTCAGTTCTTATCCTTGGTTCCAACTCGTCGACCCGTCTTCATTAGGTGTGAAATTGAGAGATTGGAAGACCTGACTCAGAATGTCCACTGAAGTCAATGGAGTTTTGCTCAGAATCACCGAATCGGGCCCACTGTACACCTGTCCCATTTCAGCATGAGCTTGTTGCTTGCACAGCATAACTTAGGTTTAGTTTGCCGGACGTCCATGCTTTCCACGCTACCTGTGCTTGTTCAAAGATAAACATGTTTTTTTTTTGCAATTCAGCATCAAACGCAGCAACTGCTATATGGTGTGTGCGGGTGAGAGCCTGAGCCCCGGGCAAGGACGCAACAACAACGGCCTGGAGATTGGCTGCGTGGTGGACACTGCCAGTGGGCTGCTCACCTTCACGGCCAATGGCAAGGAGCTGAGCACATACTATCAGGTATGCGGTCAGGGATGGCCTTGTGCTTCCAGGGAGGAAACCTTTATCTCCATTAGAGGGGAGAACACAAGTAAATTATAAGCTAGAAGGAAATGAAAACACAAATGAGTCAATTCTGTATTTTTACTTCTGTTGGAGTAATAACAGTGCCATAAGCCCTTCAGAGTAAACAGTACATTCCTCCAAAAATGTTCACATAGTCCTGAAATGAAATATTCCAAATAATTATTGAAAGAGAATATCTGCATGAGAGGAAGAAAAAGTCTTTTTCTGTAAAGTGTTTCTTAGGTGTTAGGAGGAAAATGTATTTTTTTGTGTGTTCCTTCCTTTACTAATATTATTAAATTCATTTGATTATTTAAGGTGGAACCAAGTACAAAATTATTTCCTGCAGTTTTTGCGCAAGCTACAAGTCCCAACGTTTTTCAGTTTGAGTTGGGAAGGATAAAGGTAAGAAAGACTCATTCTTGGTATTATATTTGGGTTGTTTTTTGTTAGGAAATAGCATTTACTTCTTCAATTAATTCCATACTTTATTAGTACTGATATTAATCACATAAATCATTCTTTAAAAGTTTCCATATTTGAAAATTCTGTAATCTCGTTAAGGTCACTAGGGTAACATAAGTAATTAGAAAGGGTTTTCTTTGGTTATCTTAAGTATATTATTCAATAAAACTAGGCTTGTACAGAACACAAATGCCACATTACATACACCTCAGTAATCACTGAACTCACAGGTAAGCTAGTGAACGGGCTTGAAGAGCTGAAAGTATGCTACATTGTGGTAAATGCAAGAGTGGCAGGTATTGAGTACTCTGGGAACATAAGTGAAAGGACAACTAAGTAGGATGGGGTGGATCAGGTAAAGCTGAAAGAGGAGATGACATTTAGGTTGATTCTTAACTGTTGAATTACAGGTCTCAGGGTACATTTGCTAGGAGAGGGCATTCTAGACAGAGGGTGAGAGAAAGTGAAAATACATAGGCATGAAAGTGCTGAAGGTTAAGAAATTCAGTGTGACTGTAACAAAGGATGTTTCTGGGGTGTGGCTAGAGATGAATATGGATGGAAGGTAGTCCAAGTTGAAAAGGCCTTAAATGCCATATTAAGAAGTGTACACCTATTCCCTAGGCAGTGGTGCCTTACTGGAAATTTGAAGCAGGGGATTGAGTATAATCAAACCTGTTTTGGGAAAATAGGTTGGTAGTAATGTGGAGAAATATCTGCCCTCAAAAGAATGAGAGCAGGCAGTAATAATTATCTATCAAGAATTTGTTATTGTCCACATGGGGGAAGATGATGAGATTCATGAAAGTCATCATAGAGAGAGAGTGATACATAAGAAGATGTTTTAGGGGAGAGATTAACAGAATTTGTCAGTGAATTGGATTAATAGGATTTGTTGAAATTGGATTTGGTGCTCAAGGAGAATGAAGAATCAAAGATTAATTTTTTTTCTTTTTTTTAACTTTTTTTGGGGGTGGACTTTTTTTAAAATTAAAGTATAGTTGATTTACAATGTCATGTTAGTTTCAGGTGTACAGCATGGTGATTCAGTTATGTGTGTGTGTGTACTCCTTCAGATTCTCTTCCCTTATAGGATATTACAAAATATTGGGTATAGTTCCCTGTGCTATACAGTAGGTCATTGTCGGTTATCTATTTTATGTATAGTAGTGTGTATATGTTAATCTGAAAAGGATTAATTTGAATAATTTTAGTTTGGCCAGCCAAGGGATACTAATACAACAACAAGCAGAAGAGCCTGCTGAAATTCAGGAAAAGGAATTGAATTGAAATTCGCAATTGTAAACAATGAGATGCTGGGCACCCCTCAGGGTGAATTTAGTAGACAGTTTTACCATGCTGGCTCAGCGACCTTGGACATATTTCTTAAACCATGTGAGCTCAGTTTCTGCCTTTGTAAAATGAGATTCCACCTGCCCCAGAAGAGCCAATACAATATGGACTAAAGGAATCTGTGATTTTTTGTTAAGTAGGAGGGCTTTAGTGACCTTTCCAGAAAAATTTCAGTAAAATGATGGAAGAAGCCATAGTATTTTGTTCAAGATCATTCAATTCATATTATTATTTGAGATTGAACGTGAGGGAAAGGAGGCAGCAAGTTTGGATGACTGAACAGGGAGATCAGCTCGGTGGTTTGTGACCACCTAGAGCAGTGGGATAGGGAGGGTGGGAGGGAGGGAGACACAAGAGGGAGGACATATGGGAACATATGTATATGTATAACTGATTCACTTTGTTATAAAGCAGAAACTAACACACCACTGTAAAGCAATTATACTCCAATAAAGATGTTAAAAAAAAAAAGTTAAAATTTGACAGAAAAGTGGTAGTTTCTCAGAACCCAGACTCTGATATTGGTCTATTTGACATTTATGTTTCGTGTTTCATAGATATTGCAAATTGGATATGTCCGAAACTGGACTTCTGACCCTCAGTCCCCCCTCCTCCTGACTTGCCTGCTCAAGTCTTCCTGATCTGTCAGTTAATAACTCAGACCCCAAACCTTGGAGTCATCCTTGGCTTCCCTCCTTTACATTCCGCATCCCAGTTCCACCCCCCAGCAAATCCTCCACCTTCTGACCCGTCCCACCACCCCTCCTGCTGATCTGCCCTCCATCATCATCATTTCCCATCTGTATTTTTCGCCACTAGCCTCTAATTCATTCTCACCCCTCTGTTTATCATAGAACAATCTGAGTGACTGTCATGATTTTAAAATAAAAGTCAGACCATGTCACTCACTTCACTGCTCGAAACCCTAGAAACCCTGTTTCCCTGAGAGTAAAAATCAGAGGTCTGAGGATGGTTCTCAAGTTCTAAACCACCTGACCTCCTCTAACCCCTCTGACTTCATCTCCTCCTGCTGTCCCCTCCTTCACTCCACTGCAGCCACCCTGGCCCCCAGCTCTTCCTCAGACTTGCCAGGCAAACTCCCTCCTTGGGTTTTTTGCATTCACAGTTCCCTCTGCATGGAAATTTCTTCCCCTGCATATCCACATGGTTCTTCTCTTTGGATTGTTCTGTAAATGTCATCTTCTCAGTGACACCGTTCTGACCACCCTGTTTATTATTACTGTCCTACATTCTGATTCCCCCATCCTGTTTTTTTTTCTTCTCCATGACCTCTTTTCTAATAACTATTTAATTACTGATTTTGTTTATTTTATGTCTAATGAAAAAGAAATGGAAGCTGTATGAGGGTAGGGATTTTGTCTGTTTTGTTTCACTGATACATTCTCAGTGCCTGGATTTTTTGTCCCCATTAGCAAAAGAGAATAGGAAAGTAGCTTGAGGATGAGCAAGTCTAAATAATGCAGTAGAGAAGGTTCTAGAGGAGAGGAAGAAATGGAAGGTAATGCGGAAAGATGAGATAATTGTTTTATTGGCCCAGAAGAGGCAGGCAGGGGTGGTATCACGATCATAAATGAATGAATAAGCTTTGGCATAGTAGAGACTTTTCTTTCCCTGAGGCCATACTGCAGGAATTGGAATGGTTGAAGATACATATTAGAGGTGGAGGAGAAAGAAATTGTGTTTCTTGTTTAATAGTTAGGTGTATCTGTTGAGTTGTCTCTGGTGTATTGTTGGTTACTCAAACCTGAGAAACCTGAAGATGAGTGAGGGTGTGAGTAGTTTAAGGAAGGATGAAGTGGGTGACAAAGGACAGACAATAAGAGAGGGAGAAAGCCAAGTGGATGTGACCAGTCTTTCAGGATGTTTGGATGAAAGCAGCTAAAAGACATGCCAAGCGTCCCTGAGGACCCAGCTTGGTGAAGAAATAGGAAAGGTACATGGTTATACTCTCTTGCTCTTGCATTCTCAGTGTGCCCTTGAATATATGGGAAGGAAACATCCCCAAATTTTCTCCACTTGTCCTTTCAGAAACAGCTCAACCCAATTTCTATTAATTTTTGTATTGACTCTGCTCAACACTTAGCGTATCTGTCATTATCTCTTTCCTGTACAGAACTCTAGTCATCACTTTATTGACCCCCCAGGAGCGTCATCCATTCATTCTTTTTCTGCTTCCCCATCTCCTAGAATGTGATGCCTCTCTCAGCGGGATTATTCAAGAGCGAGCACAAAAACCCCGTGCCACAGTGTCCCCCTCGTCTCCATGTGCAGTTCCTCTCACATGTCCTCTGGAGCAGAATGCCCAACCAGTTCTTGAAGGTAGACGTGTCTCGAATAAGTGAACGCCAAGGCTGGCTGGTGCAGTGTGTGGAACCTCTGCAGTTCATGTCTCTCCATATCCCAGAGGAGAACAGGTCAGGCCTGAGCATCCTTTACTATCTGATGGGGACCCATCAAATTAGATGCCTACCCCAGGGTTCAGGGGTGGTGCTGGGGAAACAAAATGGGGTTTAAAAAATACTGATTTCTTGGGGCCATGCAGATGTTATTTTGTACATCCCAAGTTTAAGTCTATGTCTCAACTCCTTGGTTACTGAAACAGAATTATTACAGGTGAAGACGTGATTTGATAGTGTATGATTTGTTTGCTCATTCTTGTTTTGCTTATGAGAATAACAGTAAGTAAAAATTCAGACAAGTACAGCTGCCATCTGACTTAAGACAGCCGAGTAAGGGAGTATCACAGAACTGTAAGATAGTAAAGAGGGAATCAGAAAAATCACTTAGTTCAGTCCTTTGTTTGACAGATGGGAAAAACTGAGACCAAGAGATGTCAGTGAAAGAGCATTGTGAAAATACCTTGAGGGCTTGGGAAACACGTTTATATGCATTCTAGACAGTCATAGTATTGATATAAAGTACACTTAATGTTCAGAGGTGGCTTTGTTTATGATTTTCAGTTTTTCCATGTGAGAGCCAATTAAATTGCAGGATTTCATTTTAGCAGCCTCATTATCAGTAAGTTTGGGACCAAGATTTCCCTCCCAAAATATCATTAAAAAGTTAAGTCACAAAATGAGTGAAAACATTTCATGAAAACAATGCAAAGACACACATATTTGTTATTTTTCTTATATTTTAGAACTCTACTCTTAAAAAGCTGTAGGAGCTATGTTCATTTTTATATATTTAGACATGCTTGGCACTTTTATTTTCTTTTAATACCTTTAAAATTTAACCTGTATTTTGGAAAACAATTGGTCAGTTCCTCAACAAATTAAATACAGAGTTACCATAAGAGCCTTCAATTCCACTCCTAGGTATATACCCAAGGGAAATGAAAACATGTCCACACAAAAACTTGTACACGAATTTCAGAGCAGCATTATTCACAGTAGCCAAAAAGTGGGAACAACCCAAATGCCCACCAACTAATTCGTGGATAAATAAAGTGTGGTGAATCCATACTGTAAATCTATTTGGCAATACAAAGGAATGAAGTACTTATATGTGCTACAAAATGGATGAAGCTTTAAAACATTATACTAAGTTTTTAACTAGTTATACTACTACCACATGTTATAGGATTCCATTTACAGGAAAAGTCCATAATAGGCAAATCTTTAGGGAGAGAAAGTAGAATAATGTTTACTTAGGGGATGCAAGGGCAGTGGACCTGAGGAATGACTGCCACTGGGTACTACTGGGTTTCTTTTGGGGTGAGGAAAACGTTCTAAGCTTAGATTATGGTTATGGTTGCCCAGTTCCATTAATATACTAAAGCCATTGAATTATTTATTTTAAATAGGTAAATTGTATAGTATGTAAACGATACCTCAATAAAGCTGTTTCCAAACAGAAGAAATCCAAAGAAAAATTAATCTGGCCAGGTGAATTTTTTTTAATCCATTAAGTATTTATTTGTATATTTTTAGGTGAAATAATTAGAGAGATACAGCATTCATAATGTACTCTTTAGAGGATTCAATTGAATTTCATACTTTTTATTTTATGTGAGAAAAGTTTTATTGGAATTTTGCATCTAATGTTTTAAAAAAATTACTCTGCAACCAAAAGAAACATCACATTTGGGAACGAATTTTTCTTTATAAGGGAAAATATTCTATCTCTATTAAGCAGAGAGTTTTAAGGTTGTGATTTAATATGTTGGCATGTCATAGAAACCCAGCATACACTCCTGCCATAGTAATGTATCATTTATGTTAATTACCTGTGATAAATTATATGCAAATGAATGGATAATTTAAATTCTTATTATAGACTGTAAAGAATGAGTCAATTTCACAAAATATATGAAATGCAAATTTGTAAAAAAAAAAGTGTCATTGGAATCAAGTTGCAGAGAAGATAAGGATAGGAAAATAACAAAGCCGGGACTGATCCACAGTCATTCGCATCACACCATGGTATGGTTACACATTGGTTTCACACTTTGTAGAAGCCAAAGAAAAATCTGATGAGTTTCAAAATTCAGATTCCAAAATGGAAATGCCGACTAGTATTCAAGTAGAATCTGTTCCTCATGCCCCAATAATATGACAATTAACTAATATTTTAAAAATTGAACAGTAGTAGATGTATGTCAGTCCTCTGTTTCTTTCATGAGATATCTCACTCATAGTTCATAATTTAATTTACTTATTTTGGGGGTTGTTTCCCTCTTTAACTAGGTAGTAAGCTGCCTTAGGGCAGGAATCTTGTCTGTATTGTTCACCATCATTTCACCAGTGCACAGTGATCGATACATAATAGGTACTCCGTAATATTTGATGAATAAAAGAATGATATTGAGTCATGAAGGAAATTTCTCCCCTGGAGACTTTAAAGACTATAATGAGTTGTATTAGTCAGATTTTACTGTAATGGCAACCCCCAAATTTCGGTGGCTTGCAAAGAAACCTGTGTTTCTTGCTCATGTTACATGAGGTCTTGGGTCCACTGAGGCTCTGCTCCAGGCTGGGGAGATGGTCTGCAGATGCGGTTCATGTGCCTTCTTGCCCAGCTGGTGGGACAGCCCTGATCTGGGATGTATAGCTTCCATGGTCAAGGGTAGATATGAAGGAGGTCGAACAGACCTCTAAGAGTTTTCTTTTCCCTTGTGGCAGATGTTCTATCCAGTTACATTTTATTGACCAAGGCAAGTGAGGTAGTCAAGCCCAAAGTAAGTAGGGCTGATAAGATGACTCCATCTACAGGGAAGAAGGAAGAAGGAGAATATTTACTGACAACAATGCAATTTACAGCATGTGCTAAAGATGTGCTAGATGATATATTTGGCATTGTGCTTATAACAGATGAAACAGTGAGTTATTTCTTTTGCTCTCCTCCAGTTAAAGCCATTGTTCATTAATGTATGAATATTGCTACAACGGGTTGGTGTGGAAAGACAGACTAAATTAGTTGTGGTATATCCTTTGGTTTGCCTTGACCTAAGTCAGGTTATGAGAAGTAGACTACAACTCCTTCCGATTTCTCCCATTCATTAATTCATTCCACAAACATGTATTAATGCCCACTGTGTTCCTGGCACTGGATAGAAAATAGTGAGCAAAACAGACATGACCCTTACCTTAAAAGACTGGCGTGGTAGGGAGGAGGGGTGCTTTATAGGAAAGAACATGGCATCATAAAATGAATCATGGGGGGTGAATTGGGAGTGGCAGCAGCAACGTAGATTGTAGAGTCCTTATATATTGTTTCTAGCAACTGACATTTTGAGATTGATCAGACAGTAGACTGAATTGCGTTCTTTGGTAAGGACCTAGAGTTCAGATATTCTGTGTTGCTACAATAAACGGGTTTATATATTTTAGCCATTAGCCAGGCTGAGGGATGGGTAACAGTCTTCTTGGGAGACTGAAGAGCCCAGTTAAGATATGGGAATCCTCCACTACACCTTGAGGTGGTGGGGGCTTGCTCAATTATACCTTTCCAAGAACTAGGTGCTAGCAACTGGGCCCAGCAGATGTGTGGTTTCCTGGAAGTCTAGGTGATACACAGGGTGGGTAATTATTTGCTAGGCATTTTATAATGCATGAATCTTCTGACTCTGAGAGTCAGAAGGTGGAGTCTGGAATAAGTCTGCGCCATCAAGCCACAGTGGATTTTAGCAGAATGCCTGTGACCTGAAAAGCACAGGTACAATGGATAGGTGGTGTGGACAGGATGACAGGGTATCTAAGGATAGGGGCAAAGCTTAACAATAAATAATCACAAATAATTATTCAGTACCCATTGTGTGCTAGGCTAGGTGCTGGATGAATACTAATAACCACAGTATATAATAGCCCCTGTCCTGATGAGCTTATATTACAGTCTCATCAAGGATACATTGCTAGATGAACGAGTGGTTCCCTTGATTATCAATATATCAAGTTTCTACCTTTAATACTATAGTGTTGCCCATGAACAATCTATGTAATTTAAAGAGTTTAGAAAAATTAGCGCATCTAAAGGAATTATGTGCTCTTAAAATAGATTTTCTTTTAAAAGGAATGACTTGACTTTAGGTACATTCTGGACATATGCTTAAGGTTTAATTGCGTTGAAAGGTCATGATGTGTACTAGAAGCAAAATGATCTGATATAAACTCAGATTCCCAACAGAGACTTTCCTGAGTGAAAATGTTCCTAATAGTGTTTGTTTCATGAGTGGCACATACCTGGTGGAAACAGGGTGGCATTGGCATATGTTTGGGTCCGTGAGGGTGGTGTAAGTAGGTAAATTATGTGAAAGGAATTATCCCTCTGTTTACCTACTGACTGGTTACACTCAGAGCTGATCCTAAAGTCAGAGACAAAGCAAGATAGCCTAAGGCTAAGTTTTCTGGCTTCTTGAAGCAGTTTAGCCAAATTGGAAAAGGAGATTCAGGATTTTTCGAAGAGTGCTCAAATTCTGAAAGGAGGGGAGTCCCCAGGGTCAGCTTGAGACCCAGATATCTAAAAGAGATGTTCAGAATCCTGGGGTGATGAAGAATGAAGAAAGCTCCAAGCACTAGTGACTGGAAATTTTCAACATCAAATTCTATCTGGAAGAAAACTTAAAAACATCTAGAACTGTTTTTTTTAAATCTATGCTATCATCAAACATGCCACAGAAAACTAATTTAAAAAATAGTGTCTGTTTCCATAACTTGTGACATCAACGACGTATGTAGATTTCTCCTCTGATGGAGAGTCGTTTTCAATGTCCATGTTTAACTTCTCTTGTCTCCAGATCTGTGGACATCCTGGAACTGACCGAGCAGGAAGAACTGCTGAAATTCCACTACCATACTCTCCGGCTCTACTCGGCCGTCTGCGCGCTTGGGAATCATCGGGTGGCCCACGCCTTGTGCAGCCACGTGGACGAACCGCAGCTGCTCTACGCCATCGAGAACAAGTACATGCCTGGCTTGCTGCGCGCTGGCTACTACGACCTGCTGATTGACATCCACCTCAGCTCCTACGCCACCGCCAGGCTCATGATGAACAATGAGTTTATCGTCCCCATGACGGAGGAGACAAAGAGCATCACACTCTTCCCCGACGAGAACAAAAAGCACGGCCTCCCGGGCATTGGCCTCAGCACCTCCCTCAGGCCGCGGATGCAGTTTTCCTCCCCGAGTTTTGTCAGCATTAATAACGAGGGTTACCAGTACAGCCCTGAGTTCCCGCTGGACATCCTGAAGGCCAAGACCATACAGATGCTGATAGAGGCCGTGGAAGAGGGCAGCCTTCACTCCCGGGACCCTGTCGGGGGGACCACTGAGTTCCTCTTCGTCCCTCTCATCAAGTTGTTCTATACCCTGCTCATCATGGGCATCTTCCACAATGAGGACTTGAAACACATCTTGCAGTTGATTGAGCCCAGCGTGTTCAAGGAAGCTGCCGGTCCCGAGGAGGAGGGCGAGTCGCCAGAGAAGGAGCCCTGCGTGGAAGACTCCAAGCTGGAAGGAGCCACTGAGGAAGAAAACAAAGGGGGTAAGAGGTCCAAGGAAGGCCTGCTCCAAATGAAACTGCCCGAGCCAGTTAAATTGCAGGTAATCAGAGAAAAAGATTGCAGTGAATTTCACAGCCTATTAACACTGACCTTTGTCTCTTTTTCTGTGTGTGTGTGTGTGTGTGTGTGTGTATGTATTTGTATTCCTGGGTAAAGATAGTTCTTCATAAAATTAACCAACTTCCTGTTATGCCTGGGGACTTGCCCATCTAATTTTCTTGCATTTGGAATGAAGTTCATTTATTTTCCAATTGAGTCAGTTGACATATTTTTTTGTATTTTTGTCAAGGTGGTTTCCTTGGTCAAGTACGTGTCCGCCCAACATACACGTGTGTGTGTGGCATGTCGCTATTTCTCTGTGTGTATGTGTGTGTGTGCGTATTTGTGCATGTGCATGTGTGTATGTCTATCTGAAAGGAGCATAGGAGATGGGTTTTTGTCCTGCCAGTGTTACCGAGTCCAAGCTCATGTTGCTCGCCGCACTGTCCAGTAAATCGAGAGACGAGGTATTGGGGCAAGGAATAGTGACTTTATTCAGAAAGCCAGCAGACAGAGAAGATGGGGGACTGGTGCCCCAGAGAACCATCTTGCCTGGGTTGGGATGCTGATTTCTTTTATAGAGCAAAGAGGGAGAGGTGTGGAAGTAAAGTTTAAAAAAAAAAAAAAGGGCAAGAAGTTATTGCAAATATTTCCTGGTTCTGGCCAGATTCAGGAGGGGATGTGTTAATTTCTTCTTCCTGCAGCCATTCACAGGGGGGCCTGGTCAGGATGTTTCCTGTGAGCTTAAACAAAGGTATTTTAGCTTAACATTTAGGCATGGGAGGCAGGGTCCCTGGAGACGGACCATTATGTATACTTTAAGCAACAACCCTTTAGTGATCAACTTGTAGCAAAAGCAATAGAATATAAAGGTTAAAGTAAAAGAAACGAATCCAATATGGAGTCAGATTTGTTCTTCCCTATTACACTTCTTCTCCCTCTTATTCATTAGCAGTTTCCTTACGTCTCCTTGTTTCCGTGGATGCATTTCACCACATTTTGTTGGAATGCCTGAAATGCAAGGCTTTCAGTGCCTGTTTCCAACCCCACCTCTACCCTTCCAACCTTAGGACGCTTGCTCACCAGTAGGTGCGTCCATTCTCACCCACAAGATTTTACTTCCTTCCTGTGTTTCTAAAGAATCAAAGACCTTGCCTGTCTTTGTGCTCATCCAGATGTCCCAAGGACCCTTTCCTAATGCCTCTTTGGTTCATTAGCATCAGTTTGTTGCTTGCATCCTTGACACCCTTTTTTTTGCTCTTCCTTCCTTAGTCAACCCTGATTGAGGTCTTCCTCTGAGCCAGGCACTGGGTGCTGGGTGAAGGAAGCTTACTGTCTCTGGGGGAAATATACACTTATTGATATGTATTTCTGTTAGAATATCTTATTGTTCATCGCATTACATGCTCAGAAGGAAAAGAATGGATTTTTAGAAGAAAGAAAATTTCAACTGGAATACTGTGAGTAAGGTGAGGGAAGGCCTTTCTGAAAGGGTGACTTTTTAGCTGGGGTCAGATATTTAGTAGTGGGAGCTCAGTACTTGTGAAGAGGGAGGGGAAGAGTGTTCTAGAAGCTTTCACATGGAGCACGGAGCATGACAAAGGCTCTGACTCGGGAAGAGACCAGATCAGTGTCTGCGGGGAAGGAGGGTGAGATAATAAGCAGAAGGCAGTTCGTACAGAGTCTGGCTGTTTGCTAAAACCAGCCATAGGGTGGATGTGAATTTTATTCTAATTTCAATTAAAACCTCTGAAGAATTTTAGCAGGTTAATTTTATTCTGAAAATCTCAGTAGAGCTCCCTGTGAGGGGAGTAAGAGAGGGTGGTCATCCGGAGCCCACTTAGTAGGACGCTGTCATGCTGGTTCAGACCCGAGGGGGACAGTGCTTACACTGGGGTGGGACAAAGCCAAAGCGGATGGAGAGAGGGACCTAGACACTAGGGCTGTCTCAGAACTGGCATTGACAGAAATGGCCATGTTGTGGATGGTGATAGGGTTTTAAAGTCCTCTTTAACACTGCTGTGTATTTATATCACAATTGGTATAAACTTGGGCAGAACATGTTGCTACTGATGCGCCATATCAGTTCAAAATCCTTTGGGCTTCTGGTAAAAGAATACCCAGCTGACCATTTAATGAATAAGCAATAAAACCACTTAGTTAACTTAAAGTCTGGAGGTAGACAGTTCTAGAATGAATGTAGTAGCTCAGTGGTGTCATCAGGAACCCAGACCTTACTGTCTTCCTGCAGTCCTCAGTTTATGTTTTTTTGTTGTTGTTGTTTTCGTTTTTTTTTTTTTTTGCGGTACGTGGGCCTCTCACTGTTGTGACCTCTCCCGTTGCGGAGCACAGGCTCCGGACGCGCAGGCTCAGTGGCCATGGCTCACGGGCCCAGCCGCTCCGCGGCATGTGGGATCCTCCCGGAACGGGGCATGAACCCGTGTCCCTTGCATCGGCAGGCGGACTCTCAACCACTGCGCCACCAGGGAAGCCCAGTTTATAGTTTTTATCCTAAAGTGTGTCACTTCCTTCTTCCTCCAGTGTTCGTGTCATTAGCCAGTTTTTGAAAAGAGGATATTCTAGCCCATTATGAATGGTGAAAAATCTTTCCCAGACGACCCCTTGCAAACTCCTCTTCATTATCTCATTTGCCTCTAGCTGCAGACGAGGCTGGGACAGTAAGTGTTCATCAGAGGGACATCAGAGGGTATTTGCCATTTGGGCTTAGACGAATTATGTTTCATCCCCTGGGACTGAGCACATTGCTATCTACATAAAATCAGGATTCTGTTAATAAAGGAGAAGAGTTGACAACTAAGCATGTGTGCCACAAATTTTGATTTGATATACATTAAGCAAGTTGCAGAAATTAAATTTGGTGTCTTTTTAATCATCTCTTTAGATGTGCCTGCTACTTCAGTACCTCTGTGACTGCCAGGTCCGGCACCGGATAGAAGCCATTGTGGCCTTTTCAGATGACTTTGTAGCCAAGCTCCAAGACAATCAACGATTCCGCTATAACGAAGTTATGCAAGCCTTAAACATGTCGGCTGCACTCACAGCCAGGAAAACAAAGGAATTCAGATCACCACCTCAAGAGCAGGTATAAGAATGAACTGAAAGGTCTTCCTTTTACTTTGGGTTTTAGTTCATTCAGGTTCCACACATTGCAAAATGATACCAGAAGTTGCGAGTGTATTTTTCTCCTGTTCTCTTTAAACTGGCTATGTTTGTTTAGTCAGTATCCATAGGTCTCACCAAAATTGCCTACTTATTTGGTCTCACCAAAATTATCTAATTATCTGTTAGTTTAAACAGATGAGAGACTTATTAAAAGGTATCAGGTGTATTACGGACTCTGTGGAAACCACTGTGCCAGATTCTGAAGTTCTTCAAATAGGATTAATATCCAAGCACAGGTGGGTCTTTGTTGGCTGGCACAGCACTGCCCCAGCTAATAGGCACCCTTGACTCCTAGGAATTAACACTTTTCATTTTGTGTCTCCTAGAAGAACCCAGTGTCACTGCCACCAGTCTTGCAGGAATAGTGATCACCTCTTTGTGGTTCTTCCTCTGGTTGCTTACCTCCAAACCCAGGTCTCCCTTGGGTGCAGCAAAACCAAAAGCCTATGCCTAAACCCAAGAATGAGCTAGTCTAGGATTGTGCATTTTCTAGCATCCACCTCAGGATGGGTCTCATAGTGTGAGATATTACCAAAATGCAGCTATGGTGGTCACAAGGTATAACTGACAGATCGCGTCTTCAATATCTTACCTTGCTATTTCCCTCTATGTCCAAGATACCTTTGAATGAAAGTGTTTAGGGACTAATTGCAGAATTTATCTTTTTCTAACCAGAATGTAATTTCTTTGAGGGAAGGGACATGGAATCTTGTTTATTGCTGTAAACAACATTTACTGAGGCAGAGAACAAGTCCAACCTCTCCCAGAGTAATTCCATTTGTTAAACTACTATTGGGAGACTTGTGCTTCTGGAAAGATGGAGTACATGTGCCTTTCCCTATTCTTCCTTCTAAGTACAACTGTAACCCTGGACATTACATAAAAGACAACATAAGAAGACTCTGAAAGATAGAAGAAAGAGTGGCTACGGAAGTTGGGAGCTGAGGAATGACATGGTGGTGAGTTCCCTGGGTTTTCTTTTTGCCTCACCTATCCCAGACTTGGAGCTAAAGAAGCCGGCAACGCAGAAACGCCAGCGGGCATAGACAAGAAAAGCCCCAACAAGTGCCTTCTCTGTCTGGCCAAAGGACCAGAAAAACTGTTTTTTCTAGCAAGACAGAAAACTTTTAGGTAATGACCATGCTACTCCAGCCAAACACCACAGTAAACCCTGTGCCCCACCCCCTACCCAAACCAGCAGACACTGAGTGGAAAGCTTAGACTTCCACTCTCACCAGGCTGTACACAGGTGCTCCAACTGGGACGGTGGGGAGCTGGGACTTTATCCCCGCTGAGTGGTGATGAGACCTACCCCTTCCTGAGTGTCAGTAGAGGCCAGGGAGGGAGATAAACCAAGACACTCTTACCCTTTCCAGCCAGGGTTGTGTGAGTTCAGGTCCACTGGGGACCTGGATCTCCCAGCCTCACACAGCAGAAACAAGGTCTCCTCTCTCCTTCATGGAGGTCAAGTGGAGAAATGAACTTTCCACTCCACCTGGCAGTAATGAGGCACCCCAGCCCTTCTTCTGCTGGATAGTGTCAGAAGAAGCCAGAAGTTTAAATAAGAACCAAAGTCTCATAACATAATACCAGAAGTATCCAGGCTTCAATTACAAATCACTCATCACACCAAGAACCAGCAAAAACTTGAATGAAAAATGACAATCAATAGATACAAACTCCAAGATGACAAAACTAAAAAAAGAAAGTTGCAGCAAAAAAAAAAAAAAAAAGAAGATACAAAGAAGAGCCAAATGGAAATTTTAGAGCTGAAAAATACAGTATCTGAATTTTTAAAAACCTTCAATGGATGGACTTAACAGCAGAATGGAGGAAAAAGAGAAAAGAATCATTGAACTGAAGAGAGAACAATAGAAATTACCTAGCCTGAAAAACCAGAAAATAGAGTGAAAAAAAAAAAAAATAGAGCTTCAGGGACGAGTGCAAATATAGCAAAAGGTCTCACATTTGTGGCATTAGATTTCCAGAGGGATAAGAGAAAGAGAGTGAACTGAAAAAATACTTGAAAAAATACTGGTTGAAAACTTTTCAAATCTGGCAAAAGGTACAAAGATAAGAGATTCAAGAAACTGAGTAAATCCCAAACGAGATACCCCCCCAAATCTAAACCAAGACATATCATTGTCTTTAGTTTTCAGAAGTTTGACTAAGAAAAATCTTGAAAGCCCTGAGAAACAAATGACACTCATAGGGGAAAGACAATTCAAATGACAATGGATTTCTCATCAAAAAATATGGAGGACAGAAGGAAGTGGCACAGCATTTTTCAAGTCCTGAAAGCAAAGATCTGTCAACCAGAATTCTATATGCAATGAAAATACCCTTCAGGAATGAAGGGGAAATCAAGACTTTCTCAAATGAAGGAAAACTACCAGAATTTGATTACTCTGAAAGAATGCCTTCTTTAAACAGAAGGGAAATAATGAAAGAAGAAAATGTGAAAAATCAGGAAGGAAGACAAAACACAAGGTGTTAAGGGTAAATACAATTTCCTTCTCCTCCTGAGTCTTCTAAATTATGTTTGATGGACAAAGCAAAAATGCTAACTGTCTGATGTGTTCTAAATGTATGCATAAGAAATATCTAAGGCAATTATATTTTCAGTGGAGAGAATAAGGAACATAAAGGAAGATAAGGTTTTTATACTTCATTTAAATTGGTAAAATATTGATACCAATAGACTTGAGATAAATTATGTATATATTAATATAATATCCAGTGCAACCACTAAAAATGCTATGCAAAGAGGTACACTAAAAAATACCATGGATAATTCAAAATGGGATCCTAAAAATAGTTCAGGGAACTCAAAGCATGTTGGGAAAAATAAATCAGAGAGAACAAACAGAACCATATCAGTAAATTCATGAATATAAATAATCTAAATACACCAAGTAAAAGACAGAGATTGACAGAGTGAATTTTTAAAACTTGGCCTAACTACATGCTGTCTACAAGAAACTCACTTAAAATGTAATAATATAGATATGTTTAAGGTAAAAGGATGAAAAAAGATATGTCATGAAAAATTGATCAAAAGAAGGTAAGAGCAAAGAAAATTATCATAGACTGACAGGAACATTACAAAAGGATAAAAGATCAATCCACCAGGAAGACAAATGTGTATGCACTAAACAAAAGAACTGCAAAATATGTGAAGTGAACACATATAGAACTGAAAGGAGACATAGACAAATACACAATTATAGTTGGACACTTCAACACCCCTCACTCAATATTTGAAGGAAAAGCTAGATGGAAAATCAGCAAGAATATAGGAGAATACAACACTGTCATCAACTAGTAGGATTTTTGGAAATTTGTGGAACACTCCACCCAATAACAGAACACACATTTTTTTTTCAAGTGCCCATGAAACATTTGCAAAGATGGACTGTATCCTGAGCCATGAAACAACCTCAAAAAATGTAAAAGAATTGAATTTTTTTATACAGAATGTTTTTTTGACCACAGTGGAGTCAAATTAGAAATCAGTAACAGAAAGTTAACAGGTAAATCTCTAAACACTTGGAAACTAAACAGCACACTTCTAAATAATCCATAGTTTGAGAATCAAGTCTCAAGAGAAAGTAAAAACTACATTGAACTGAAAGAAAATGAAAATATCACATATCAAAATTTGTGGAAACAGCCAAAACTGTGTGAGAGGGAAATTTATTGAATTAAATACCTAACATTTAAAAAGAGAAAAACACTCAAAGCAATAATCTAAATTGCCATCACAAGAATTTAGAAAAAGAGCAACATGAACCTAGAACAAGTAATACAGAACAGATGAGAAATGAATGCAAACTGAAAACAGGACAGTTACAAAAATCAGTGAATCCAAAAGCTGGTTATTTAAAAATATTTGTAAAGTCAATAAAACTCTAGAGAGACTGACAAAGGAAGAAAGAGAAGATACACATTATCAAATCAGGAATGAAACAAGATATTACTACAGACCCTACGGTTGTCAAAAGGATCATATGGGAATACATATATGCATACTGTATGATTCTGCTTATGTAACGTTCTTAAGATACCAATAGTATAGAAATGGAGAACAGATTAGTGGTTGACAGGAATTAGGGATGAAGAGCAAGCAAGATGGAAGTGGGTGTGGTTATAAAAGGGTAACAGGAGGGATCCTGAAATGATGGAATTGTTCTCTCTTTCGACTCTATCAGTGTCAGTATCCTGGTTGTGATTCTGTACTACTGTTTTGAAAGATGTCACCATAGGGGGTAACAGGGTAAAGGGTACACAGGATTTCTTTGTATTATTTCTTACAATAGCATGTGAATCTACAATTTTCTCAAAATAGTAGTTTAACAAAAAATTCAAACACAAAGCTCTAAAAAGAAAACTTACAATTGTTTCCTAAAGGAAAATTATGGAACAGACTTTTCTTCATTTATGAATTTAATACTATTCTTCATTTATGAATTTGATACTATTGTATCTAAAACTAAAAGAAATGGAAGAAAGTTTCTTGCAGTTTGTTTAATTGAACCATTAATGTTAGAAAAAAGCATAGTTATCCATTATATTACTCTTCAATTATGTTTGGTTTTCCTTCTTCTCTACTGTATCCTTCTAAAAATAATTCTTGAAAATATTCAATAAAGCATGGAAATTAACTAGAAAAAAAAGAAAATTTAGGAGAAGCATAATAAAAAATTTTAAAAACCAACATTTAGATCTTAATTGATTGAAGAACGCCAAGTATACAAAGGTCTAATATTGTGGAATTGAGAAAGAGAAAGCAAAAGACATGACTATTTTTCAGCATGCTAAGATTTGAATGATTTATTTGTGGTGTTTGT
Organism: Hyperoodon ampullatus; assembly: GCF_949752795.1. NCBI lineage: Eukaryota > Metazoa > Chordata > Mammalia > Artiodactyla > Ziphiidae > Hyperoodon > Hyperoodon ampullatus. The sequence goes on along the minus strand of NC_136914.1, from coordinate 116,543,399 downwards.
TGGATTGAGTGATAGATAATGATTTTTCATCTGTTGGGCAACCAGCTATGAATACTGAAAAACAGATTTTGAACATCTTTGTTTTTTATGATCTTCTTTTCTGTGCCATTCCTGAATTCACTTTTCTTTTACTCTAGTTCTTCCTCTTTTGTTTTTCCAAACTTTCAGATCAATATGCTTCTCAATTTTAAGGATGACAAAAGCGAATGTCCATGTCCCGAAGAAATCCAAGACCAACTCTTGGATTTTCATGAAGATTTGATGACACATTGTGGTAAGGTCTTCTTGACCTACAACTCTTATTAAATGTATATTTTAGTACACATATACTGGTACAAAAGTAAGTATGTATGTAAATACGTTCAAAAATGTACATGATGCCTGTTAGGAGTTCATATAAGAATATTTGTTATGGCAAAAAAAAAACCCATGTGGGAAGTCATGAGGGGTACAGAGATCAGAAAGGCATGAAGACCAAGCAGGCCATGACCAAAATTCTCTATTTTCCCTCCTTCCCTCAGTGGCCTGGGGAATGGGGACATGTAACCAGGTGCTTTTGGCAGAGAGGGGAGTGTTAAGTTAATTTAGTCTAAAGAAATTTGATCACAAACAGTTGTATTTAAACTGGTTGAGGGGCCACTTTTTAGGACTGGCCTAGGAAATCTGGCACATATCTTTTGAAATTAATTAATGCTAAGGAACTCCTGCATTAAATTATATGTCAGTAGCCCAAATCTATTAAGGGGATTCTCCCTTATTTTTATTCTAAGAACTTTTAAAATGGAATTGATTGGATGTTCTGAATGTGTGGTTCTTTCTCCCTTTATGCAGTGGTGTGGATAAGTCTGCATCTGCGTCTCAGTTAAAGAAAACGAATTAGCCATTTCTTAAGTGGTATATATACATATATAGCGCCAGTGATATTATTTTCATTTTATTTTAATGAAGAGAGTAAAAGTATATTAATTCAGCTTATGAATGAAGAACCACTGAATGACCGCCAGAAGGTTATACTATAAATACACACACACACACACACACACACACACACGCATTTATATATATACT